>NC_136929.1:56698546-57382403 GCF_949752795.1 Hyperoodon ampullatus | reverse complement strand
AATGAAAAAAACAGGATACAAAAAAGGAAATATAAACATTTTGCTCTACATAACTCAGCTATGAATATTTACATAGTCATTGTCAAAACTGCACGTTGGTTTAAAGGTATTATAACCTGTTCTAGAGGATGGTGGGAGGGCTGGTGTGTACACACTGGGGGAGAGAGAGGGTCAAACCTTCACCTCCCAAGTAAGAAGTTAAAAACAATTGAACCTGAACAATCAAGACATAGTATAAGCATAGCCTCTAGAAATATGAAGTAGCAGAAGAAATAGCTAAACTGTTGAAAATAATTGTTTCTGGGGAATGGGAATCAGAGGTAGAGAAGGATTGTGTCAGGAGACCAGTGTTTCATTATAAACCCGGAGGTAATGTTTGACTTCTAAAACGATGCACATGTATTTATTAAAAAATTCAAATATATGTCCACAGCAACGTTGTTCATAATATCCAAATGGTGGAAACAACTCAGATGTTTATCAGTTAATGAATGGATAAATAAAATGTGGTGTATCTGTAGAGTGGCTATTATTCTCCCATAGGAAGGAATGAAGCACTCATACACGTTACAACATGAATGAGCCTTAAAAACATCCTGCGAAGTAAAAGAAGCTAGACACTAAAGACCACATATTGTACGGTTCCATTCATATGATATGTCCATAACAAGAAATCTGTAGGGGGCTTCCCTGGTGGCGCAGTGGTTAAGAGTCCGCCTGCTGATGCAAGGGACACGGGTTCGTGCCCCGGTCGGGAAAGATCCCACATGCCGCGGAGCGGCTAGGCCCATGAGCCATGGCCGCTGGGCCTGCGCGTCCGGAGCCTGTGCTCCGCAACGGGAGAGGCCACAACAGTGAGAGGCCCGCGTACCACAAAAAAAAAAAAAAAAAAAAGAAATCTGTAGGGACAAAAATTACAATAGTGGCTGAGGGTTTGGGAGGTTGGGAGTCAAATGGAGAGTAACTGCTGGTGCTTTCTTTTGGGGGTGATGAAAATGTTCTGGAATTACATAGTATGATGGTTGCCCAACTCTGTCAGTATACTAAAAGCACTAACTTTCACTTTTAAAAGGTGAGTTTTATGGTATGTGAATCATATCTCAATCAAGCCATTATTAAAAAAATAAAGGGGAAATGGGTTGCCAGAGGATAGAGTTGGAAGATAATATTTTTACTAAATAATTCATTGCATGTTTTGAATTTTGAGCCATGTACATATATTATTAATCAAGAAATTAATTTTTAAATTTAAATGAATAGTATTTAAAACATGATGAAAGAGAGTATCATCATCAACACTCATGTATCCAACACTTTTGCCAAATCTCAACATTTTGCTGTGGACATAGTTGAATTCTTCTGTCTACCTTCCCACTACCCTCCCTAACTTGCCAGAGTAGCTGTGTTCTTGAATTGGTATTTATCATGTCTCAGACATATTTTTATTATAAACACACACAGGCACAGACATATCCATAAACTGCACTATAAGAGTTCTTTAAAATGTATACAAATATATTAGTATTATTCTGCAACTTTTGCTTTACACCAACTTTATATTTTCAAAGTTCACTCTTACTTAGTCAGTCTAGTTCTAGTTCACTCATTTTAACTTCTGGATACTGTACTGAACCACAGTTTACATATTCACTCTCCTGTTATCTTCATATTTGCTGTACACATTCATTCACTCATTCATGCCATTCCATAACTGGGCACTGGTACTGCTCCAAGAGCCAGTAAAGACCTGCCCAAAGTTGAGCTTATTTTGGGGAGGAGACAGTAAGCTTAATCTTTAACATGTATGTTAGAAGGTGTTAAATCTGTGGAAGAACAGAGTGAGGGTGATTGGAAACGACAGGAGAAGGAGTACAGTTTTAAATAGCTGGTCGTGGCAGGGGAAGTACAAGTCATCTGTTTCTGTGATACTGCTGCCTCGTAAACAACCCTGAATCTCAACTGTTTACAACAACGAACCTAGATTCCTGTGTCAGCTGGGATGGCTCTGCTTCAGAACATGGTGAGCTGGAGTTGGCCTGGGCTGCGGGTCAGTTTCAGGTTGGCTTCATGCATCTCCTCATTCCCTTTGGACAAAGATGTGATTTTCTCATGGTAAATGTACTCAGAAGTACAGGAGACCAAGTTGAATCACATAGGCATATTCAAGACCTCTGTTTGTGTCCTGTCTGCTAACATTCCAAAGCTCAAGCAAGTCGCGTGCAGTAAGCTCCGGTAGGAGGAGAAGTATGCTCCACCTGCCTGAGTGGGAGGTCCTGAGCCATCTCACAGCAAGGATGTCAGTGTATAATTCTATAGTGGAGAAGTAGTGTAGACTTGGAAACTATAATTTTTAAAAACTGAAGGAAGAAAAGAAAACTAATACCTAATTCATAGGATTATTGTGAAGAATAAATAAAATAATGTATGTGAACAGTCTAGTCCAGAGCCTGGTATAAATATTACAAGACTAGTTAACACATATAGCATTTACTGTGTGCCACACACTCTTCCAAGTTCTCTACATGTATCAGTCGACCTCACCCTCACAACAGCATAGAAAACAGACACTGTTCTTATCCCCATCTTCTAGATGAAGAAACTTAGGCCAGTGAAATCAAATAATTTGCCTGAGGTCACACAACTAATACAGTAGTAGAGATGAGGTTTGATAACCAGACAAGTGGCCCAGCATCTTTACTCTTAATCACTCTGCTATGATCCCCCTGCATGCCTCCCAGACCCCAAGTCTGGGTTAATGCTGTGTGTTCTCACGGGCACCCAGCTTTTCTTTTGTCATGGTTCTGAGTACCACTGTGAGGTCACTTGTCTGCATCCTTGACTACAGTGGACATTCTGCAAAGGTGGAGATTGTGCTCACCTTAATTACTCTCATTCCCTGCCCATCAAATATCAGGGGGAGGGGATGGGCAGTAGAGTGAGGCAGAGGCATTTTCTGCTTTGAACAATCCCCACAGTGCACGAAGGGGAAGTGGGGAGAGTATAAGCCATTAAAGAGGCTAGAAAAACGAGATAATTGATGGAGCAAGGTATCTAAGTAAGTAGAAGATATAAGATTAAGATTAAAATGAGGAACTATTGACCTTGAGAAGATAGAACACCTTCCCTTTTAAGAGTGAAAGAGAAGGAAAAGATGGGTCTTTTAATTTTTTTAATATTCCATAAGAAAACAAGTTGTCCCATTTACTGAATAACTGGTCCTCATTTATTTTAATGCTTCCTTATGCCAAGTTCACACGTACACAGGGAATTGTTTTTGATCCATTCCCTTAACCAGTACATACTCTTTGTAGTATTTCTACTATAGCTCTGTAATATACTTTAATTCCTAGTACCCTTCTTGATATATTTCAAAACTGTATTTGGTTATTCTCATACAGTTATTCTTCCTTACATATTTTAGATTTAATATTTCAAGGGCCATAAAATCTGTTGGCATTTTAACTGGAAATGAATTAATAGACTAGAATGGGGAAATTCAACATTTTCAAGAAAATGGCCATGTCTATCCATATATTTTCCTATTTTTTTGTCAATTATTTTATGTCCATGTATAAAATTTTATAACTTTTTCCATTTAGGTTTTGCCTATATATGTATTATAAATGCTACTACTGCTACACAAATTGAGCCAGATATCATTTTAGGTAATTTGCAAGTATTATTTAATTTAATCTGTACATTAACCCTCTGAGAAAAGTGGCAATTATTATTCCCATTGAAAAGATGGGTCTTGTGAGAGTTGAGGCTAGAGAAGGAAGCTCACACCAGATGACTCGGATCATCTCAGTCAACAAGGGGCAGGAATATTGGGCCAGGAAAGGATGCAGGCTGGTAGAGAGGGAGACAGAGGCAAGAGGAGAGAGTTTGGAATAAATGTCTAACTTTTGGGTTCTGTGATCTCTTTAATACCATGATAAATAGTATGATGGACCCAGAAAAAAGCACATACACACAAAATCATGCATAAAGTGTTAGGGGCCCATGGACCCCAGGTTGAGAATACCTGTTCTCAGGAATTAATGAAATTGAATAAAAGCATTTCTAAGAAGTAATTTGCAGGCAAACAGCTTGAGTTTATAGCATTTCAAGTCTGTGTTTCTGGAACTTTCTTCAGCAACATTCAGTAGCCGGGGAGTAGCAGCTGATGCGGTTTTAGGGATTGAGGCTGTGAGCTCCATAGCCGCCCAGGGTGGGATAAAGTAAGGAGGGCAGTAAGGGTAGAGGGAAGGCAAAGCACAGGCCAGTCAAGAGGCAGAGGTGGCCGTAGAGGCATGTGGATGGTGGGGTAGGGAGTGGGAGAGGTCCTCTCTGGGTGTAGGCCATCAGCGGGGCATGACCTATAGAGGACGTAAGAATAATAAAACCAGAATCAGTCTGCTGTTGATTATCATGATGCACAAGCAATTCTATACACTGACAGTCATAAAGTATTCCTCTCTAAAAAAGCCTTGGTCTAAGACCTAAACAACTGACTGCCGCTGGGTAGCCTTGTGCCCCTTGAGGCAGATAGAGAGATTACGATGGAGGGAGTGGTCCAGGATGTGGGTGAGGCGGTGGTGGGAGGCTGAGGTGGGGACCACAGCTGAGTGGGTGCTAGAGAGGAGCGTTCCTTCACGTGGGTGTTTGCAAGCAGCAGAATTCAATGGCTTTCATCTCCTAGAATCTAGATGTTGACTGGAATCCTACGAGCTTTTTTTTTTTTTTGACTTGAATCAGCTGCTAGGCATAACCGCACATTTCACCCTCTTCAAACATCAGCTCTGCTCACATCTGCATCTGCCTCGATGTTCCACCGCCTTTTTCACCCCTTTTTATAGCAGATGGCATTTATTTCCTTACATGCTTTTCTCCTCTGCAGACTGTGTGCCCCTTAAGAGCAGCGATTGTGTCTTACTCATTTCTGAATCACCAGTGCCTCCAGACAGGCACTCTCAAACACCTACTGAACCCACGCACAAGTGTATTTTGCTCTTGTTTTAGATTCCTCAGATGTCCAATGACCAGGCACCGGTAGACACCATGCCGCTGCTGTCCTCCCAGGTAAACGAAATGAGTCTCTGTTCTTCTTTATGAAGTGTTAACTGCCACACCTCCGTTCCATCCTGAAACCACAGGGATGCAGTTAGGGAGATCCACAGTATCTCACATATTTTCATCCATCAGACCATCAAGACAGTATCTGTGCTGCTGCAGAGTCCTGACCGATGATGATTCACCCCAGAGTGAAAACCACCAGCATTTGGCTGCTTTGTTGTGTGATCAACCCTGTCACTGTGATGCATGGATGTGTCTCTGGTGTCCTGAAAGAACTTAGGTGCCTCTTGAACCCCACCCCCTACAATGAATTACTTGGGAGTAATTATGCAATGGAGAAAACAGGGTCCAATTCACCCCCTCAGTCTTCCCTGGGGAGTCACGAGAGAGTTGACAGTTCTCTGTGAGGTGAACCACTTCTAGAATGGACTGAATCTCCACCATCTATTCCTATTCTTCGGCCCAGCCTCTCCACCAAGATGGCCCCTGTAGGGTTCTGACCAAGGCACTGCCACACCGCTGACTAATGAAGTAGAGAAACCAGAGCAGCTTGGTCTGATATTTGAGGTTGGAAGCAGGAACTTTCTAGAGGAGAAATCAAAGAAGCAAAAGGAGTATAATGGCAGCCCCCCAACCATAGTACTCACTGGTGGGGTCCCAGGCCCCTCGCAAATACAGAAGTGTATTGAACAATCAAGCATCTTCAACTCACCATCAGAGCTGGAGCATAGCCTCAGATTCTCATTCCTCGATAGCAGGCTGGCTGCTGGAGCTGCACACAGGCTCTGGGCAACACGGAGACAGACTGTATAATGTTTGGTCAGCATTACTCAGGATACTATACAACCTTCACATCCTCTGTTAGGCTGTGAGCGCTTGAGCACTTCCATTTGAAGATGAGAATTTGCCCTCAGGACGAGCATTTGGGGTTTGGGCATAGAACTGAGATATTTTAATTCTCTTGCTAATTTTATAAAATGTGCATTCAAAAAATAAGTTGTGGTCTCTAGGAAGGAATTTAGCAACATTGGACTATAGCAGCTGCCTAAGTGATCTGCTGGTGCTCTTTGTAGGAAGCGTCTAAATAATTGAAATCTTTAATTGGGTTAAAGAGATCCCTAGTACATAGGTGCTCTATAAATAAAAGAATGAGTAAATAATATGGTGACCTTCCCTTTCGGGCCCTTCCCCTTAAAGAGATCATTTTGTTTTGTTTGCACCAATAAGGTCACTGTTCGGGGACTCTTGAGAGGGGTTTGGTTTCACCTGGGGTGGGGCTTTCCCAAGGAACTCCCTTTTAGCTTGTTTCAGGGATAATGCCACCTCTTCCCTTGGCCCTTTCATTAAAAATGAATAATTTGTTTATCTTTGCTGTAAGTAGCTAGGCACCAGAGCATTGCGTTTGCAATTAGGGTCAGAGCAAGAAGTCAAGGTAGCAGGCTGACCTTGCCTTGTTATCTGAAATCAACAGGTTTAAGTAGCCCAGTGCCTACAAGACAGCTAGAGGGGAAAGAAAGGGAAGGAGAGAGAAAAATGCTTATAAAGAGGAAGTGGTAAGAGGCTTCTGAATTTCAGTGTGACCTGTCAGGTGATTTTTGCAGGGGAGGGGACATGAGAAAAAAAAAACAAACACGTTAAGTAAAAATGTCCTTATAAAGACAAAATCTATTTCTTTCCTGGCTGATGATTTGTCATTCTAGTCACTTCCTGCCTTGTGACCACACACCCGGGGTTGACAAAGTTGTTCTGCAGATCAGAAAGAAGGGGGTTTCTGGTCACATACCAGTACCACTGAGAACAGTTTTGCTACCAGGTAAATTTCCTTTGTCTTTTTGTCATTTCTAAGTGCTTATGATGTTTTGCTTGTTGGGTGGCTCTGGTTCTGTGGATTGTGGATTTTGCCCCCAGGGGACTAGAGATCTGAGCACCTGTTGCCCTTGTCCGCTATGAGCCGTGGCACCGTTTAACTGCCCAGCAAAGCTCCAGCCACGTCTCGTGGCCGCCCAGAGTGGGACCCTCCCCTCCGCTCTCTGGGGTGGCTTCTTCTCCGGTTATATGCAGTTATCACCCCCCCAAAAAAACTATGATTTTTGTTTCCTATTTAAACCAAACCAAGTTCTGATTTATTTCTATTGCTTTATTTCAAGGAGGCTATTTACTGTGATTTGATCTGCTTTCAAATGTTCTCAGGAAGCTGGTTATTGATTGTTTAGATGGTGCTGCTCATTGGCCTAATGGGGATAGTTTAACTTTAGCTCCTGTGGTTCTGTTTTTCTAAAAAAGTCCTTTACAGTACTTTAGTGGATGTACTAACATCTTGAGTCATATGTTACTGAGTGTGATACTGGTTATTTGAGTGATTTTGGGTACCGATGGTTTTTAATGGGTGTGCTTACTAACCACATGGAATTAGAGGCTGCCTCTTCTCCATTTATTCTCTAAAAATAAGAGTAATTTGTGTTGCTTAATTGTACTGTTTTGTAGACTTGTCTGAACTATTTGGTATCCTTATGATCATACAAATGACCATTAAGTTACGGAAGAAAGGCTTCAGTCTATAATAGAAATTCTTATAAAGTTGATATGGGATATTTATTCCAGAAACTTTTTTGAAACATAGCTTTGAAACTTGTAGCATCAGCCTTTATTAATTACCATTATTCAACAATATTTAGTACCATTGACAGATGATAAGCATAAAAGCCATCCGGACTGGAAATGGATTCATTTATCCACACACTTATCAAAACCCAATTTTTCTTAATCAAGTATAGCAACTTGTTTTCTAAAATTACCTCCTCAGGACAACTTAAAAAAAAAACAAACTGTCGTTAAACAAAGGTGATTTATCCACACGTTTTGATTTTGAATTTATGTAATTTATCATAATTGGTTTCTAGTAAATGAAATGGTTTAAAGAACATCTACACAGGCAGATTTCAATGGAATTAACTGCTTACCTATAAATGTGAATTTCTGAAGTTGTAAAATGTGATCATCAATATTGTTTGACGCATCTTACCTGAATAGTTCTAAACTAGCAAAAATGTGGAGTTGAGGGAGAAGGACTTGGACCCCTAAAAATAACAGATTAAAAATATGCTACGTCTTATTTTAAGTAAATATATTGATGAGAATAAAATGAATTAGGACGCAAAGGTATGTCAGTATTTTCCTTACATTGGGAGGAAATAAAAATGGAATCAAGTTTAGATTGTTAAAGCATCAACCTGATATGTTATAAAATATCCATTTCTCTTCATTCTTGTTCACTGCCAGCAACATGAGGGAAGAACCTTCTGGGTCTTGCCCTTTGAACAAGCACTGCTGAGGTGGGACATTTCATTAGCTATCCCAGGGATGCTTTCTTTTGTCACATTTGAAATTTTGTCTCCTTCATAAATTGTGCCTTGAAACAATCGGTAATTTGGGAAACAATTTCCGTGTTTTAATACCATTTCTAATTCTTTTGCTGAACCCTTTGGGGAATGGGAGGCCACAAAGTCACTTTCTCATTCAAATGTATCTATTTAAATTAGGACGGAACAAGTAGTAATACCACTTAATACTGATACGTACTTACTATGTAAGCCACTCTTCATGCATGACCTCATTTAATCCTCCCAACTACCTTTAGAGATGACGAATGGGCTTCGATGGTTGAAGGACACGGCCCAAGGTCGCTGGGTGAGGGGCAGGGGCGGTAGGTAGCCAGGATTTCAGGCTCCATTCTGCCTCTCTGTAAGCGTCCGTCTATTCCAGAGCCTATCTTCCCCACCAGCATCTTTTTCCCAGATGTACCTCGTTATAGGCTTTTCGTTCTGAAGCTGACTGAAGAGATCTTAGCATTCATGATTTGAAGAGAGAAAGAAAGAAGACAACAATTTGCAATAAACCCAGAAGCTCTTTCATAAATAAGAGGTATCATTGTGGGTTTCATATAATAATAGAATGAAGTGTTTTCTTTTAAGTAATGCATAATTTTACTCAAGAATTGTGTGCCTTCACAAACCTGCCTCAGCCACTTTCCCAACCTTATTTCTTGTCACTTCCTTCTGCTCTAGCTGCCATCTCCCACCTCTCCCCCTCCTCCCTCCACTTACCCACATGCCAAGTGCACAAGTCCACAAACCACCAGAAAGTTCCATGCTCTTTCACTTCTTTTCACTCCAACTGTCTTTCCAAGTGCTTTCCTCTTTATCTGTGAAACTTCTGGTCATTTTTTAAGGCTTATTTCAAGAAACCTGTCCTTTTGCAGGTCTTTCCTACTGGTTCTTGCCTCCACTGATTCTTCTGTGTGTGTTTGCTTAATGCCTTGAGTTTAGAGTAAGTAGAGCAGGAATCATATTGTTTTCCTTTCAAGTCCTTAATTTGCTGACAGCCTGAGCTCCTTCTCTGTCTCTCCTGGCATGTAGTAGGTGCTCATGATATTTATTGAATTTTTTCTCAGTTCCTTAGATATGCATAGAAGTCTTTTTTTAATTTCACTTGTTAACCTAATATTTACTGAGTTTCCCCAGTGACTGCTATGAACAGAGATATAACACTATTACAGTATTTTGCTTTCTAACATGTTTCCTTTCTGTCAAAGCACTATTCTTCATTTTAGTCTCAAAGCACTAAACAGACATTGACTTCAAGGAATTTAAGAAATTGTCCAATGACCATAGCCAGCAGGCAAAATTAATCTTATTATTTTAGTTTAAATACATTAATTGAGCTAAAACTTAGCTACCCTTACCAAAATTATGTAAGGGTATAAGGACCAAGAGCACAGGAACAGATACCATTAACTTTTACTTACTCACTTTGCACTCCTCTCAGAAAATTCTCAAGTCAACTTCTCCTTGTTACCAAAAAAGTGAAGGCTCCTCTGCGTATACGGGGGAGATGGCAAATGAATTCTCAAATCAAGTTAGGTAAAATAAAACTAAGAAATTTTCTCCTAAGATGATATTTATGAAGAGTCAAAAATTTATAAAGTAAAATTATAAAATCTGATGACTTTATGACTCATAGATTTTATAGCAAAGTGACATTATTTAGGTTCATGTAATTGTCTCCTTAGGATATTTTTTGTTTGCTAGTTTTCCAACTCACAGATATCATCAAATGCAATGATTCTATTCCATCTGTGTATGAACCCTGCAGAAATAAAAATTAGAATTAGAGTGCACCAAAATATAAAGCTAATCAGTGTCAGCAGACTCCAAGAATTTCAAGTTTCCCTATCTTGCCAGATGGCAATGCACTTCTTAAATCAGAAGAGTTCATGTTTCACATTGTTTTCATTTTGAAGTATAAGAAGTTACCACCCAGTCAGATATTCATCTTCTAGGAGCATCTCCCTACAGCTGCTGTGACCTCTGGGCTCCCCAGATGGCAATTCCCCCGTTGCTTTCCTCAGTTACCTCCTGATTGAACTTCCTTATACTGTTCCCGTTGTTTTGTTTGTCAATTTCAGTCATTACATCCGTTTTCCCAGCAATTTCATAGTCACTCCATCTTGTAAGATACTGTAAGCAGCAGATGGGGAACAAAGAATTTCAATTCATCATCCTAATAATAACAGCTTAGCCTTCTATACTACTGTTTTGAATTGAGTGTTTTTCTAAATGTTTTGACCATATTAATGCATTGAGTCATCACAGCAATCCTGTGAGGTAGGTATTGGTGTTATCTTCATGTTTGAAGGCAAGTTAATCCATTCAAGTGTTTTATTACTTTAATTTTCTACAATTGAATCAATTTTATATTAACTACTGAATTCCAGGGGAAACCTCCTGGAATAAACAGGCAGCAGGCCATGGTGCTTATTTGTACCTAGACCTTGAGTTGCACACAGATAATAATAATTTATCCTAAATAAATGCATCTGTATTGTTAATTGCTTTTATTAAAGACTATTCTTTGTCAACATCATCATCATCAGTATTTACTCAGCCCCTCTGCACTTGACTATTTGGTTTTTACCAACTTATAGACCTGTGCATAGGTCACAAAACATGATCTCTACCCTCAAAAGCTTTGAAAAGTTCTCAGTCATAGAAGATTAGAATACTTGAGTCAAGTGGCATTTCCATTTTCTAACTGTTGTGATTGATAGACAAGAATAAATTAAACAATTTAGTATTTATACCCAAGCACACATATCTATAATTACATAGTAATGGCCAAATATAGGTGTCCTAAAAAATGTGAAAGAATGAAAGATTGTTTTAATTGTGAGCTGAAGAATAGAGGTAAAAAGTGACCCACTTACTGAGTTAAAATAAGTTTTGCTCAACTTCATAGCCACGCCTGCCTCAGCCCCACTTTAAGTTACAAGGAGGCTTGTTTCTCAAATATGGTCGGTTTTTTCTGGCGGAAGGAAAAGCTAAGATATTAAATTGAGGAACTTGCAAAGAAAGCCACAGTTTTGTGGTTGCAGCATTGATTCTTGTTTTAGTTTAGCACCAGTTCCACGGACAGATGGACACACTTGCATGCTCTCTCCATCTCTTTGTCTGTCTGTGTGTCTCCCTCTCCCTCTCCTCTCTCTCTCTCTCTCTCTCTCTCTCTCTCTCTCTCCCTCTCTCCCCCCACCTCTCTCTCTCTTTCACACACACACACACACACACACACATCCTCTTGACTGGCTGAGCTAAAATGGAAAAGAGATTACATTCCCCACAGGCAGAAAAGCCAAGATGCCAAATTTGGCTGGCAAATTAATGTTGCATGTGAATTGCAATCTCTAAGATAATTTCTTTTCCTTTTTTCTCTGGTTGCACTTTCAAGAGGGAAGTGAATGAATGGACTAATTACTTTACAATTAAATAATACCCTGCATTTTGATTCCTCAGTCTGGTAGTTGTCTCCAATATTTATCCAAACTGTGTATCTGAATGAATGAAGTAAAGAGGCGCACAAATGCATCTGTATAAAATTTGCATCCTGGGCTTCCCTGGCGCAGTGGTTGGGAGTCCGCCTGCCGATGCAGGAGACACGGGTTTGTGCCCCGGTCCGGGAGGATCCCACGTGCCGCGGAGCGGAGCTGAGCCATGGCCGCTGAGCCTGCGCGTCCGGAGCCTGTGCTCCGCAGCGGGAGAGGCCACAACAGTGAGAGGCCCGCGTACCGCAAAAAAAAAAAAAAAGGAAAGAAAAAAAAATTGCATCCTCTTCCTTTTCGCCGTTCCTCAAGCAAAATTTAGAATTAGACCTGCATCTTTGTTAACCTCAGGTGTCACATTTTAAAATGTGGATCCTTGATGTCATGGGCTCACATTACCTTCACCAGGAGGCAATGTGATTAAGAAAGAAGAGTGGAAAATACATTCCTTATGGAGAAAGCTACATAATAGCTGCAAAGAGAAAGTAAGAAAAAATGAGGAACGTGTATGCAGTTTTGCATTATTGAGCCCCTTTTTCTTCATCTCAAAGATGTAAATGAACTTTCCCTTCATTTCCAATGCTTTATAACATTAATTTTTTTTCCCTTTGGAAAGATGGAATATCATGGGCACCTTTGATGACTTTTTTCAGATTTTTTCCCTTCCCTCATTGTCTTTCAAGTTGAGATTTTTCATCAAAATATCCCTGATGCTCTGTTTCTTTCCTGTGACCACAGAGGAAGACAGTTGGGACTCTTAATCTGTCTGGTGATTGAATATAATGTATATAACATAACATGTATTCAATATCATACATAATGTCAGTTTTTAAAGCTTGTGAGTCTGAGTGTCTGCAGTTTCTGTGCATGAGACAAACAGGTATGGTATAAAGAAAAGAGCAAATTTGGATTCCTTTTCCAGCCTTTTACTCATTGTGGAGCCCAAGCAAGTCTCTTAAGCCCCCTGACACTCAGTCCCCTCATCTCTGAAATAGGGAAAAGTACTGTCTATCCGTTGGGTCTTCTCTTGGGTCCATTTCCCCTTCCGTTTCCCCATTTCATTAGTCTGTGTGTATATCTCACTCTGTTCTACTCACCATCGCTGCTGACTTATTGAGCCCTCGCTATTTGCTAGGCATTGTGCTAAGCTCTTGACATATATTTGCTCTTATATTTCCACACAAAATCTGCATGGGGTTGATGTTGTCATCTTCTTAGAACAGATGATCAAACTGAGGTCCAGGGAGGCTTAGTCCAAGGTTACAGAGCTAGTCAGAGCCGAGATTCACACCTGGCCTCTTTTCCATTTTAATATTCACAGTTTCTTAAACATGTAAACCATGTCTGTTTTCATTGCATTGTATTTTCTAACATGATCCACTGGCTACTTTCTAATAAGCCTAAATATTCCTTTCTGCGGGTGAATATTCAATGATTATTCCTAATTTTCCATCAGGCGGAGATCCCAACTCTGCTTTTGATGGGTCTGCTGCTATACCAAACAAATAAATGCTTGAGGATATTATGGTACAGAGCTCTTAAGGATTATGAAGCATTTAGGCTATTTAGTTATTTAAAATTTTGACGAAATGTCGTAGCATATCCCATTAGTAAATTGGTATTGGTAAATATTTGCCCACCAAACTGTGGCTTCCAAGAAAGTGTAGATAAATCTAGTCTATCAAATGAATACAAATTCCTGCCTCAGTTTATCTGTGACTGCTCGTTTTGTTTTTTATGAGAATGAGCTGGTCCTTAGAAGTTATAAAAGAACTACCCCAAGGAGCCCATAGAAAATGAAGTCACATTATTGAGAGTCAATAGAAGCTTCTGTTGTCATTGCTAGTATACAGTTGTCAGCGGCATGTTGTCTTGGTGTTTTTACATCAGCTCAAACCACAGCAGAGAAAGTGCCTGGAGAATTCCGGAGTGGATAAGAGATAAAGGCAGAGAAGAGGCCAACAGACTCAGTCCCTAAGCGCTGGTGTACCTGAGAGTGAGGAGAGACATAGCCCAATGGTCTTCATCACAGATGCCCAAGATCCTTTTTCATTTCATGTCTCACAATGGATGTGCAGGCTTTTCTTAAGATTGCTGTACATTTTCCCACTCTGGCCACACTTCCTCAACTGTCAGAAGGTACTTTCCACGATAAGTATTTCAGGCAAGACTAAGCCCAGAGCCCCTTGACCTCTCAGCATGAGATCAGCCAATACCGATGCTGTTGGCTTCTAACTGGTATCATCTTCTAATTCCACAATTGCTTTTGAAACTGCCTTCAAGGACTCTGGAGGAGAGATGTGGTACAAGAGCCAAAGCAACCAAGCTAAGATCATTTGAAGATAAAGCGTAGGTGTGAAATCTAGATTTACACCTACCCACACATGTAACATACATACAATTAAGTGTGAATTTTAGACAGTGACTCTATATAATATTTCATATAGTTTATAGTGGAAATTGGGTTTGTTCCCCAAGATAATTTTGTCAAAGTTCTGGTTCTTTTTTATTTTCTCCTTCCTTCCTTCTTCCCTCCCTCCCTCCCTCCCTCCCTCCCTCCCTCCCTCCCTTCCTTCGCCAAGCACTGTTGTATACAATTTAAACACGTTATCTAATTTCATTCTAACACAACTCTTATGGGGTGAGCACTGTGATTGCATTATTAATATCCCCTTTGTACATATGAAGAAAGTGAGGCTCAGAAATTTCAAGTAACGTGTACTCAAGCACACAGCAAGAAGCTGTTGCATCAGAAAATCCAGCATCTTTTCACCATACCATGTTGCTTCCTAGTTCATTCTTTTTTATGTATATAGCAAGCTTAATTTCATAAAAGAAGATAAGATCATTAACGTACAGATGAGGTTTGTGAGACGCCTATGATGCCTTTTCACGCTTGCTTAGACTGGGAGAAAGTGGGTCGTGTTCTAGCACAGGTGAAGCTGTAAACTAAGCCTGTGCTGTTCTTAAATCGAGTGGAAGAAACTCCTCCCCTCATTCTCTCCATCCACGTATTGAAGATGTCAAGTACATTTCATGGACTGTGCATCTCCGGGTTTTTTTTAACCTTTAAGTTGTTTACATGTTCATTGACTTGTGTTTTTCCCGTACTCTGGTTACCCCAGACTAAGCTTCCGGAGGTTCTACTCCTCTTTTCTGATGAGTCACTGACTCACTTTGAGACTTTGGGGAAGAACTTCACTTTTCAGGTCCCCTATTTTCCCGTTTTCTCGTGCGGCAGGGCCATAATGTCTGAGGCTACCCCAGTTCAGAGCAATGTAACCCTGGGCCAGTTACTTAAATCTCAGTTCCCTCATCTATAAAGAGGAAATCATCATAATGCTCCATAGAGCTGTGCTGGAATTAAATATGATAACGCATATAAAACATTTAGCATTGGGTAACCACTCAGTAAACATTAGTTCGTCTTCCATTTGTCCTTTAGCTCTTGTTTTCTCTGGCTCCAACATAGATAAATAATACTTTATTTAGATATATAGATAAACTTTCTGTGGAGAGTATCTGGGTTCATCATTCTACATGAATAGGGAAAAGACTGACTGATCTTTAAGCTCTCTCCTCCTCATCTGTGGAAACCCAGGTCACATGTCACTTCTCCCCGGGGCACCACACGTGGCTCCCCAGGGGAGAGCTGTTTTCCCCATTCCTGTGGATCTAAAAAGTCCCCCTGTATTCTAGTGACTGGTGTCTCTCTCCCCTACTAAACAGGCCAGGACCACATCTTATGTCTGTGTCGCCAGCATCTAACCCACGACCTAGCATATGGTAGGTACTTACTTGGCAGATGTTTAGTGAAAGAAGAAATGTACAAATAAATATATGAATCCGCTTAGTGGTAGACACTTAGAATTACCAGAGGATGAATTTCATAGTCCAGATAATGATAGGCAAATTACATTCAAGTGAACTCTAACACCCACTCCTAAATCTTTCCTGTGTGTTCCTGGTACATTGAGTTTGTGCATCTCAGCTGATTTTACCCTCCCTTCCGTCCTGCTCTGTCTGCACACCACAGCCCCTTTCCTCCCAGCAGGACTCAGCTCCAAGTCAGACACTGTACACTTAGGTAGAGAGACCTGAGCATCAGCCACGGCCAGCAGGGTTTACAGAAACTGCCCAGCCCCAGGTTTTGTTACATCAGCCAGAACCCTCTGGTGGCTGGAGGGTGGGGACCAGGGGGCATCCCCAGCCTAGTTCAAAGACTGCCAAGGGACACTTGCAAAGTCATTTTTCCTACAAAGTGGTTTCATATAAACTTGATGCATCCACTTGCCTTCTTCTGTTGTTTGTATCTTTCAGTGGGAAGGATATGATAAGTATGTACACAAGAATATTATTGTTAAACTCCTCAAAGAAGGTGATAGTAGACTTCTTTTTTTTAATGTTTTTTTTATTGTGGTCAAAGTCACATAATATAAAACATACTATTTTAACCATATTTAACTCTACAATTCAGTGGAACTAAGTACATTCACAGTGTTGTGCAACTCTCACCATCATCCATCTCCCGAATTTTCCACCTTCCTAAACTGAAGCTTTGTCCCCTTTAAACACTAACTCCCCATTCCCCCCACCCCCTGGCCCTTGGCATCTACCAATGTACTTTCTGACTCTACATGAATTTGACTATTCTAGGTACCTTGTATAAGTGGAATCAAACAGTATTTGTCTGCACCTAATGTATACTGGAATGCATTTGTAAGGTTAACTTAATATATGTCCTGCAAACAGATTGTACCTTCTTTTTTTTCCCCCTGTGCTATACAGTAGGCCCTCACCAGCCATCTACTTCATACATAGTAGTGTACATTGGTCGATCCCAGTCTCCCAATCCATCCTACCCGCCCTCCTACCCTGGTGTCCATATGTTCGTTCTTGATAGTAGATTTCTTAAGCCCTGTATACCGTTTGTTTATGGGTTTGTTTGTTCATGGCTACAACTGATTTCCTACGTACTTATACTGCGTGCCAGCCAGGAGGCAGTGCTGTGAGATGATCTCATATAGTTTGTGATCTCATAATCTGCTGGAAGAAATGGAGATGTGGACATGGGGGTCTGAACCAGAGCTCAGAGGAGGAAGGACTCACAGAGCCCCACCCAACCAACAGAGGACAGGATGTCTGAAACCTTGCTGATCTCAGAAGTCTAAGGGTATCATTTTCATATTCATCTATGAATTTGGTGTTTTGTCTTAAGACCATTGTGCCTCAGCGTGAGTTATTTTAATGTGGTTTGCTTTTTGGTTGCTAAGAAATATCAGAGGTCCTTCCTGCAAAGTCAAAAATGAATATACAGATGAATACAGAGGACGTTCACCTTGCCTCGGTCATTGTAACCCTGAAGGTGCCAGTAGGATATGTATGTAGTATTGGGCATGTGTTGTTTGTAGCCCAGACCTGGATGCTGCCTGCTCAAAACCTAGATTAAGTTCTCCTTCATGTGTAGGAAACGTACATGAAATTATATTCATAAGATATTTGAAATCATGGGGGAATTATACTTTACCATATGTTGAGCAGGTCTTATTTGAAGAACAACATTCCCTCTTAGGTTTGAAAGCTTATTATAAAGGAAAGAGGAGAAATAAGGAGCCTTGGACTCCAGTCCCAATGAGCTCGGTGACATTGGTCACACCCTTTAACCTGGGTGTTATTTCACTCCTCTGTGACAGGAAGAGAGTGGCCAGATAGAAAATCTGGTGCCTTTACCTCTACATTCTGTGACTCTGTTTTTCTTGTGTTATCATTTAAGGAACTTGACATAGATGCAGAAGATAGCAAAGGAAACTATTAAAGATTTGGAGAAAAAGAGCCTCCCAAAGCAGGTTAAAATAATTTTTTCGAAGGCCCAGTGGCTATCACCAAGGCATGTGACAGAATTTTTATGAATTGAGCAGCTTCTGTAATTCCCTCTGAGAATAGCCCAAGAGAGGGAGCTTTAATCGTATCAGAAAAGATTTAGGTTACAGGGTTGGGATATGAGACACCAGAGAGGTTGTAGGGTTTCCTTATTTGGATATTTTTGAGAAAATAGTAGATGGCTCTCTTTCTGGGGCAGTTTGCATGCAGTCTTGCCTAGAAACTAGGAGTGAACTGGAGCAGCGGGACTTAAGATGTACGCAGTGACATCCCAGAAAGCAGATCTCACGTGCCGTTCTGGAAACTTCCCTGCTCTGTGCTGAGCAGTCAAGCAGCTGAGCAGTGGGTATCTGCCTTGGTCAGTGAGGAGAATGCATGAGGACAGAGCTTTACCTGCTGCTGAGGTAAGAGCAGGAGCAAGGTGGGTCTGGGAGATGCTGGGTCCACTTTTGAGGAGGTATCTCCCCAGAAGCTGCTTCAGGCCATGGTCACAGCTCCTGATGGCCCCTGACCCTATTTCTAGGCTCATTTGAAATACACCTTACCCTGGCTCTAACTTGTACATACACTTGTCAGCTAGTGAGCAGACTTTTGGAACTTTTAACATGGAAGGAAGGGACTTCATCTCTCAATTTACAGATGAGGAAACTGAGGCCCAGAGAGGCTAAGTGGAGTCTGACGTTATATAGACAGGTAGCATCCTGGGTCTCCCGACCCCCAGGCTCTCTCTTCCACCCCCTGCTCGTTATTTTATTCTGATTTCCTTGGAGATGTCCTTGTGTATAAATGATCTGATTACTTGTATTGCATGGGCTGATTGAGTTGTTTGCTATTTTATTTTTTGAAAAGCTTCTGTGCTAACTTCTTACTCTTATCTAATCTCTTCCCTGTCCCTCCTCCCAGCGTGCCCTGTGCTTAGCCTTTCCACCTGTTCATTTTTGATCTTCAGACCTCTCTTCACTCTATAACCATTTTGCAGTAAGTGAGCTGTAATCTCTGTGTTGCATTTGAAACTTGACATTTAACGGTGGGTGTCATGAAGCCCCAGTCTTCGTGGCCCCCTTGCTTGTAGCCCAGCAACCGGGGCAGTGCTTTGCACTTAGACTTCTAGGTGGCGTGAATGAATGAATGAATGAATGACGTCTGATATTGAGGTAATGGTGTCACAGTGGATAATCAACTAGCCCATAATAATATTCAGCTTTTTGAAAAGATTTCAAATAATCTTTGGGGTCCCCTGAGCTTTCAGTAGGGGAAGTCTGGATCTTAAGTCCTTGTGGGTGCATGTGAAATGAAGCGTAGCTGTGGATCTTCTAGACATGAACGCCAAGAATATCACTGTACAGCCCAGGGAAGGAGAGAGAGGCCAAGGCAATGAGGGCCTCCCCAACCCCAGCCTGGAGCATCCCCTTTGCTTGCAAGAGGTTTGCTCTGTGTCCCATCCTTAATGGGGTTGGACAGCTTGGTAGAAAACAGACATCAGGGGTGTGCTGGGGGAGGAAGCGGGGAGCTGGACACTCCTTAGTTGGGGACAGAGTAGGGCTCTGTGTGCCATGCTAATACAGCTTCAGAAGCCCCTCAGCTGAGTGATCAAACCACAGAGACCCCCAGAGAAACATCAGGTTCATCAGGTTTGGAGTAATCAGGGCTGCTGGCTTCCTCGGGGGGTGTTTTCATCCCCTGAGATAGACAGCAAGCCGCTGAGCCTGTGCTGGGAATAGCCTTCCAAGACTGCAGAGAGAAGAAGTCTGCCCTCTGCAGCAGCCTTGGGAGAATCAGTGTGTCTGCAGGGAGAGAAAAGACAATCTAAAAGAGATTTTGACTTGACAAAAGAATTCATAAGAGCCCCCTTAAGTGGCCATCTGTATTTGAGGACATGTATAATTATTTGGTTCTTAAAAACAAAGGCACTTTTAAAATACATTTTGAGAATCGTCCCTTGTGTGAAAGTTTGGAATATCTGTATCCACAGAGAAACTGTATCCCCAGCATACATAGTAAGCTATCACCACCACCACCCCACCCCTGCACAGTGTTCTACTTTGTAAAAGAAAGCAGACAGAATTAAGTGAAAGCAAAACTCCTTCCTTATCTAACTGTAGTATGATAGCTTTTAAAAAAATTTATGGGGATTTTATTTTGCTTCGGAATCCTAAGTATTTTATGTTTCACTTCTTTAATCATCAGAGTCTAACGCTAAAGATTACGGGATTAATGATGTTCTGGAAGACATGTTGTTTTGGGTTACTCACTACTCAAAGAGTTGTTAGGAAGTTGTGCAATTTTCCCCTGGATACATACTGAACTTATGAGGTAAAGGTGGGAATTTGGGTCCTGAGTTTCCAGTTTTACTTTCCCCACTGTGTCAAGTTGCAGGAAAAGTAGGGCACGTTCAAAAGATTCCCTTGGCAATGTGACGCCATGTTACAGATGCCACTCTGATCCTGGCAGTTATATAATTGGGTGTCAATCTATCGAATCAAAATACCAATGCACACAGTGTTACCTCCTTTCAGAAATGATGCCAGTCCAGGAGCCATTTCACTTTGCCAGGTCACCTTTTATCAACGTGTCGACTTCTTTTCATTATCAGTTAGGAAACTCCTCAGAGAAAATTCAGCTTACATTTTTACATTTATTTTAAAGAACGCATTTCCTTCTGTAAATTCTACAGCACTGTGTTCTATAGTAAACTCCTACAAATTGTTTCTACATTTAGATTTCAGGGAACTTGAGTCAGGTACTTTTATTATAAGAAGTCATTCTCAGAAATTCTCTTTCACTACCCATCTGGAAAATACCAGCCTCCTTGAAACAGAGACTCAGAACTGGCTGACCTAAAGGAATGAACAGGTTTGGTGGCTTTTGCAGTTTGGGGTGGTGGTTCTTTGATTTTCTTATGACTTTAAAAATAATCTTATAAAAAAAGAACAACTGGTACTTTCTTTGGCCAAATGTCCTGGGATTTTATAATCATTGATTTAATAAATGTAAGTGCTTACAGAGAAACTAGCCAGATGTGACTTAGATGAATGATTTGAGATGTGTCTTCTTAGATTTATGACTTGGGCAGTGATTCAGAAATGGGGTTCCAAAATTCACCACTGACTTGCAAAAAACCTTAAGATGGTTCTTGGCAAGTCCTAGTTAGAGGATGCAGTCGTTGAAAAGGGCCACACTTACTGCAGGAGCAGTAGAGCAGAGCCCAAGAAGCTGCTCATTCATGCCCTGAAAGGGACGTGCCTTCCTCAGCCACTTCTTGTAAGCTCCAAATGGGAGCATCCAAAAGCCACAGCCCATCCCATCACTGCAGTGACCTCTCTAGATTCAGCTGCCAATATGGTGCCAGTAATTTGCAAACAAACCCTTGTCCATTCTCCTTAAGAAGCTTAGTCATATTATAACCCAAACCATCAAACATGCGTGAATTAAAGTGGGTGTTTTTTTCAGTTAAATATATTAATAGACTGTGTAAATTACCTAATATTTGATTCTAGCCCCAGCCATGTCCTTCTTAGAAATGGTCTGATCTGCGTGTTTTTCCATCAGTTACCTCCTCTTCCTGCTTCTCTGCTTTGTGAAAATGCTGTCATTTGCACATTCAGTTTAATTAGTTAAAGAGTCTGTTCTCAGTTCCGGATCTTAATGGCCCTGTTAATGGTCAGTCCATCCTTTTCCTGCTCTGCTTTTTCAGCTCTGCATTTACAAACTCTAGCCTGGCAGTGCTTTGAGGACTTGTACCTAGACAAAGCATTTCATCTCATTGGAACTTAAATCTCTTTATTTATAAAATGAGGGAGTTGTACTAAATTATTTCTTAGCTCTGTCTCTAAAAGTTGGGTTGTGTTTCCAGGACTTACAGCTCACTCTAATGGTAAAAGAGGTTCTCTCTCCATATCTATTTGTGTTTGGGCGCAACAAACAACAAACGGTATCAGAGTAATTTAGGCTGGTGAAGGCTTCTTCTCCAATTCACCTCTTAAATTAATTTAATCTATTCTCTTTTCCTTTAGCTGTTAAATCACTGGAGGGTTTTGGATTTTTTTTAATTTGAAGGATGTCTCACTATTTGGCTTCTCCCAGTTGATCCTCCTCATTTATGTAAATCTCTTACAAAAATGTGGTTTACCAGATGCTCAAGGTTTTTCACCTTGTCCTACCTGCCATGGTTTAAAAATCACATGGTTTTAAAATAACCCTACTTTCCCTTCCTAGGTCTTTTATTTGAATGGACCCTGCAATTTTTATTCTAAAATATTTTCTCTGCTTTTTTACTGTACCATGATCTTGAGATTTTTTTTCTTACCCAACACTGTAATTCTTTCCTTTCTTCCTTGGCCCTGCCCTTGATCCTTAAAATACAGTCTCATTCCCTGCCTTTACATATATTTCTCACCAGTGTCTCACAGTGCTCTCAAATCTAAAACTCTTACGTCAAAGGATAGGCCAAGTTTAGATTTGGAGATCCCATTCATTCTCTTTTTTTTTTTTTTTTTTTTGCGGTACGCAGGCCTCTCACTGTTGTGGCCTCTCCCGTTGCAGAGCACAGGCTCCGGACGTGCAGGCTCAGCGGCCATGGCTCACTGGGCCCAGCCGCTCCGCGGCATGTGGGATCTTCCCGGACCGGGGCACGAACCCGTGTCCCCTGCATCGGCAGGCGGACTCTCAACCACTGCGCCACCAGGGAAGCCCCCATTCATTCTCTTGACCTTTAACATTGGTTCATATTTTCAGGGTAACTAGGGCAGTGTAGGCACGCCCCACCTGAAATGAAGAGCAGCGCCTGGCTTGAGTGGGCGTTCATAAATATTTGTAAGTGAATCAGTTTGTCTCATAATCCCGTGAACATCTGTGAACCAAGAAATAAGACACCCCCAAAATAAGAAAGGCAAGCCTTTACCAAAGGCCTTGCTAAAATATGATGGGGGAGAGCCTTCTCTTAATGCATCCATGGTGTATTGGTAGAGGGTATAAAGAAGAGTCAAGCCAATTAGTCACAAGAATTTAGTAAAGTAGACAAAGTTATATACTGATTTCTTACGACAGAAGCCTTGATTTCTTTTTTTTATAAATTTATTTATTTATCTTTGGTTGCGTTGGGTCTTCGTTGATGCACACGGGCTTTCTCCAGTTGCAGCGAGTGGGGGCTACTCTTCGTTGCAGTGCGCGGGCTTCTCATTGTGGTGCCTTCTCTTGTTGCGGAGCACAGGCTCTAGGTGCGCCGGCTTCACTAGTTGCAGCACGTGGGCTCAGTAGTTGTGGCTCACAGGCTCTAGAGCACAGGCTCCGTAGTTGTGGTGCACGGGCTTAGTTGCTCTGTGGTATGTGGGATCTTCCCAGACCAGGGCTCAAACCCCTGTGCTCTGCCTTGGCAGGCGGATTCTTAACCACTGCACCACCAGGGGAGTCCCAAGCTTTGATTTCTTAACACATGAAAGCGAAAGCTTCCTAAGCTAGAACACCTGGAAAGAGACTTCATATTATAGATTTTTTAATCTCCCATAGGCTAGGCATGTTATATACTTAATGAATAATTGCTGAATGAATGAATGGGTGGACGGAATGAGTGTCTAACAGAAATGCAAAGCAACATAAATAGACAGCATGGGAGAGGAGAAAAGACTTGAGAACTGGAATCTTGCTGCTCCTCTACCTGGCTGTGTGATCTGAAAGATGAATCTTCTCTGAGCTTCTGGTTCCTGCTCTGTAAAGTAGGGCTACATGTACCTATGCCATCAGCCTTCCTTGAGCAACATTATAAGCAACATAAAACTTGTGTTTGCTACATCCCACAAGTGTCCTCTTCTCCAGGCCTAGGTGAAGATATTGCTCTCAGACCTCAGTTCTCCTGCCCTAAGAAAAGTGGTCTGTCTTATGTAAATAGAGTGAATTATGTAACTGATATGTCCGTTCTTCACTGAGCATCTAGAGAACTCAGAGCTAGATTTTCAGCGTACTTCTAGCAAAATGTTCAGTCCTAACCATGTGTTTGAAATATGCAAGCTCTTGCTTGCTGTCCTCTTATTTCACCTAAGCTAGTTACTCCTTCTCCCTGATCACATGATTTTATTGGTTTACTTCTTAGGTTTGGTTAGATCTTTGTAACTGGGCTCAGATTGTTTTCGGAACAAGGCTTGATTTTAAAAAAAGAAAGGAAACAAACAAACAAACAAAACAAAGAAAGGAAAGAAGGAAGGAAAGAAGAGAGGAGGGAAGGTGGGGAGGGAGAGAGACAGAGAGAGAAACAGACAGACAAAAAAGGAAGGAAAGGAAGTGAAGGCAAGAAAGTCAGAAAGCCAGTAGCTGTCTCTTGAGGGTTATTGTGATGTGTGAGACTGTGTCTCCTTACGCAGTTAAGCCCTCAACAGTTTCTACCTTCCATCAGAGAACCCAATGGGCCAGTACATTTTTAGATATAAGGTAAATAATAATACAATAAATCTTTATTGATAATAAAAGATATTTTTAAAGGAATTGAAATAATAACAATATATGTAGTTCCACAATTTTTAAATCATGCTCCCTGGAATTCCCACCATGCATAGATGACAAGGAGGTGGGATAGTGGAGGTAAGGTGATCTTCAGGGTCTTTTTCAACCAAAGGCTTTCAGAGTTGGGTTTTTTTAAAATTGAAGTATAGTTGATTTACAATGTGGTATTAGTTTCAGATGTACAGCAAAGTGATTCAGTTATACATATATAAATATCTATTCTTTTTCAGATTCTTTTCCATTAGAGGTTATTACAAGATACTCAGTATAGTTCCTTGTGCTATACAATAGGTCCTTGTTGTTTATCTACTTTATATATAGTAGTGTGTATCTGTTAATCCCAAACTCCTAATTTATCCCTCCCCAGAGTTATTTTTATTTGTTCGCTGTTATTTACATGTAAGGTTTCTATTCACAGAGGGTTGCTTAGGAAAACAAAAGTTTGAAACTACTGATACATGTGATAAATGGTATGTGAGAGGATAGTGAGTTGGTGGATAATGGATGAGGATTTGCAAACTTGAGCATAATTCATTTTTGGCCAACAGGTTTAAGTGCTAACACTGTTCCCTTTCTTGTGTGGTTGTGCGTTGCCACTGAGAACAAGTACAGCACTATAAAATGATGTGCAAATATAGAAAAGGAAATCCATTTAAAACAACATCCAGTCACAAATTTTAAATATTTTTAAAAATCAGTAATTTCATGAAAATGCCCCAAATATAATTATACATAGAAGTACCCCTTCTCTCACCCCACTTATCCCTTCCCCACCAGGAAATCCTATAAGCTTTAATGGAACTCCTCTTTGAAACATGGGCGTGTGAATTAGCTAGAGACAAGAATATAATCCATTTTCTGTTGCATTCTCTTTCTACCCACTAGAGGGCAGCAGTAAGGCACAAGGAAAGGGAAAATACTCCAGCATTAGCATTAAGTTTCTCAGCCAACCCTAGCCTTTCTGAGAACACCTAAAAAGTCCCTCAAATTCCCATATATGAATTATTAGCGTGTCAGATTCCCTTCCTCTTTTCTTAAATATTTAGAGAACTTTGATAACTCCCTTTGAAGTTATAAAATTTATCTGTTGGCTTGGCCAAACATATTCATTTGAAGTATGAACGTGAAGATATCTCTTAAAAAGGCATTTATATAAAAGTTGTGTTTTGGTTGTATATTTCTGTGTTTCAGACTACTACAAAATGTGATTTTGAACAACCATCATTTTACCATCTCTCAGTTCTGTTGGTATCAGAATTCTGGGCAATTCTGCTTCATGTGATTTTGGCTGAGACTGTGTTCATCCGGGGGCTCTAGTGGGCTTGAATGTCCAAAATGGCCCACTCCACTGGCTGGCAGTTGATGCTGGCTGTCGGCTGGGGGCACAGCAGGGACTGTTAACCAGAGCATCCAGTTTTCATATTTCATGTGGCTTCTTCCTGTGGCTTAGACATCTCACAGCACAGCAGTTATGTTCCAAGAGGGAACAGCCCAAGGATGAGCATTCCAAAAAGAGGGAGCATTCCAAAAGGCAGGAAGCAGAAGTTTCCAGCCCCAGACATGGCTTCTCCAGCCTTCTAAATGGTCAAAGCAGTCGGAGGATCAGCCCAGATTCAAGGAGAGGGAAATAAGCTGCATCTCCTGATGTCAAAGGGAGGAGAGAAATTGGTGCAGACCATCTTTGGAGACCACCACATTCAGGGTTAAGAAAAAGGCTATTTCTTACATTTTGGGAAGATAATTATAAGTCATGATGGATGCAGAGGAATATTTCTTTACTTAATAAATGAGAATTGCTTCTCAGTGTTGTATTTTAAGAAGATACACATCAACCACTCCCTATGTTGTCCCCTCTCTGCAGATCTGTTGCCTAAAGCAATAAAAAATGGCCAGAGGATCAGTATCTGATGAAGAAATGATGGAGCTCAGAGAAGCTTTTGCCAAAGTTGGTAAGTAAACCTGATACCTCAATTCACACAATTCTCTTCTTTTTTAGTAGCTTTAGGACAGATTCAGTGAATGGTAACATGAGCAAAATAGCAGAAGGGACAGGAATACAGTGGTATTGGTTAGAGGAGCTGGGAAACATTTTTGAAAGCTGTTCTTCAAGAAAATTACTTCTTTCTCTATCTAAACATGGAATATGGGCCCTTTGTCACCTGTAGCCTTTCCTGGTAATGGCCAACTAAGTCTCATCTTTCATAGCTTGTCTGCTTTCTTTGGTTTCCTTTGTTTTCCTAGTATTCCATACTTATTCTTACTCTGTAGCCCCAAACCTGTAATTTATTTTCCCATCTGTTTCTATGAGAGTCTCTTCAGATTCAGCTTTCAGAACCTCTGTTTTGAAATTATGACTCTTGGATGTTGGAAGTGATGCTAATGCCCATATCCAATAGCAACAGGCCTCTTGTGAGATTCTGACTTTGCATGGGGTCAGGCCACAACCCCTGAATGACTGCCTCTCCTGCCCACTCCCCTCCAATCCAGCCTACTCTCACCTCTCTTCATGCTGTGACCCAAATCGCCCCAAACCTTCAGCTCCCCGTTTGCCTTACAGATTCTGATGGCAATGGGTACATCAGCTGCAATGAGCTGAATGATTTGTTCAAGGCCGCCTGCTTGCCTCTGCCTGGGTACAGAGTGAGAGAAATTACAGAAAACCTGATGGCTACAGGTGACCTGGACCAGGATGGGAAGATCAGCTTTGATGAGTTTATCAAGGTGAGTATGACGCAGAATCCAAGGAGATGCATTTGAAATGTGGGAGTTCAATTCTGAAAATGTCCAGAAATACATTCTCACCCTCCTTGCTTCAACATTGCTTATTCTTTCCTTTATGGTTTTCTCAATCACAGATTGGGTTTCTAAAGATAAATTATGTTTTTGCAGGTTTTTCATGGCCTGAAAAGCACAGATGTTGCCAAGACCTTTAGAAAAGCAATCAATAAGAAGGAAGGGATTTGTGCGATCGGGGGCACTTCACAGCAATCTAGTGTTGGGACCCAACACTCCTATTCAGGTAGGTGTACCAGTGTGGGGCGGGGAAGCTGAGGTGGACAGAGTGTTGGGATGAGCTGAGGGCGGAGGGAGAGAACCATGTCAGAAGGATCCACGTCTTCTAGGGTTACAGATTCCAAACTCAGTATTCAAACCTAAGGGGTACAAAGAAAGGCAGATGTTAACATGAGTGTATTGACTACTGCCTATTTTCCTATGTATAAGTGGGCCAGCAGTTCTGGCTCCAGGTAGGGTCTGATACCAAGTAATCACATCAGCATTTTAAAAGTACATTAAAGGCTGCCAAGATTCCTTTGTAAATCTTCCGGACAAAAAGAGCTACTCAAGCTTCTACCTCCAAAATTCATGCTCCAAAATGCCTGCTGAGCGGTCCAAAATAAGCTGTGTTTTCATTGATTTGAAGGAAAGTTGTATATTTATTCTGAAGGCTGCCATCCAGCAGCCTTCATGGAAACTTCTCCAGAACAGTACAGTAATCCAATAATTCCCAAACTGAGGTCTTCAAAACATTAGTTGATCTTAAAGATCAGCTCATGGTTAAGTACGATTCTTTTTGTTTGTTTGTTTGTTTGTTTGCGGTACGCGGGCCTCTCACTGCTGTGGCCTCTCCCGCTGTGGAGCACAGGCTCCAGACGCGCAGGCTCAGCGGCCATGGCTCACGGGCCCAGCCGCTCCGCGGCATGTGGTGTCTTCCTGGACCGGGGCACGAACCCGTGTCCCCTGCATCGGCAGGCAGACTCTCAACCACTGCGCCACCAGGGAAGCCCAAGTACGATTCTTAATTGCGAAGAAAATTTCACAGCTTTTACTATGTAAACGTGCATTAGGAATCTTCAAGACAATAATATGCTGTGTGATATTTCCCAAACTTTTGTGACTTAGGATTCTTCTGACGGACTCTTTTTTTCAGTGACACGCAATTTGGGAAACACGGTGCTGGGTGGTAAGGCATAACTTGAGGCTTATTAAAATTTCTAAAATCAACTTCTGGCAGCTTTACTGATAGGAAAGAAATAACATATCACAAATGATTTCATTTCATAGCAATTTCATTATACAGTTTTCCCCTGCTACCTGAAAGTAGAGTGTTCCTATGAAACCTTTCATAAACTGAAATGGCGTAAAGCAAAGAAGCAGTTACCTTAGGACATATCTTGCTAATGGAATGCACAGAATAAGTTGAGATGAGACAGATGCTCACAGACACAGTTCAAAACAATGGCCGCTTGATGCTGAGGTGCGGAGTGTGTAGTTCCCGGGAAAGGAGCTGGGCAGGGCCACTCTCCCTGCTAGGGGTGCCCACCGCCTCTGTAAAACAAACACTGCAAAACAAACACGGAGAGCTATTTTTACTTTTAACCTTTTCTCGTAAAAGCAAAAATCCTCTTCGGATTTCTTTTGGTTAACGGAAACAGGTACCAATGTAAGTCTTTTGTAAAAGTGAAGTGGCATACAGCCAGTTTCAAAAAGTGGGGTTACCTGTAATTGTATAAAGAAGCTCAGAGATATTGCAGAGATTGCCTGTGATCATCCCACATTTAAATCAGCAGAGCTAGAGCTAAGCATTAAACCACATTCACATTTAAATTGTATATAAATATAAATATTTAATTATTTATATATATTTACATGTATAAAATACAGATATGTATATATTTACTTCTTTTTTTAAAATAGATGTCTTATTTTTTTAATATTTATTTATTTGGTTGTGCCGGGTCTTAGTTGCCGCAGGTGGGCTCCTTAGTTGCGGCACATGGGCTCCTTAGTTGTGGCATGCGTGTGGGATCTAGTTCCCTGACCAGGTATCGAACCTGGGCCCCCTGCGTTGGGAGCATGGAATCTTAACCACTGTGCCACCAGGGAAGTCCCTATATATTTACTTCTAAATATAATATATTTGCATATATGTAGCGTCTAAATCTGCTTGCTATATATATGTTTTATGATTGGAGTGAACAGAGATTCTGTGCCTATTTCCCAAATCATTTGAGATTTTTAAATGTCAATAAATGTGAGATGATAGGATAATGGACAAGATTAACCTCACAGTGTCTCTCCTGGGCAAAAGAATCTAAGATCCATGTGTATAATTTTGTTTGTATCAGATTTTCACTTTGTAAATAAGTCATTTTAATCATTTACTTGCAGAGGAAGAGAAGTATGCCTTTGTCAACTGGATAAACAAAGCCCTGGAAAATGACCCCGATTGTCGGCATGTCATCCCAATGAATCCAAACACCAATGATCTCTTCAGTGCTGTTGGAGATGGCATTGTGCTTTGGTAAGTAACACTACCTTCTTGGCTTCCGAAGGTTTCCCTAGAATTTTCTGGAATACCAACAATTCACTGCGTTTATCTTTAGGCTCACTTCCTTTGGTACTCAGCTGGATCTGAAATGCTTTTCCAGACTTTCACGTGGCAGGTTCAGGAGAGCAAACTGATTTCAAAAGCAGCTTATAATGAGAAATGTAAAACTACCATCACTTGGGTGGAGGAGAGAGATGCACAGTACAGAGACAAACATGAACATAGAGATACAGTAACACAAGGTCAAAATCAATTATTTTTGGAATATACGCCATTTTGCTTCATCTGAGCATGGCCTGCTGTGAGAGTACATAGACTTGAATGATAATAGCAGCATGATAATTGAAGCATCCAATGCAAATCCTCAAGCAAAAGAACAATTATGTTGAACTACTATCATGAACTAAATATATGTTGTGTAAAAAAAAAAAAAAAGAACTATTGAGTGTTGCACAAATGCTGCAGGCGCCTGGAAAAGGAGGGATGTATTCTATGCACGGGAGCCCTCTCAACACGGTTGGTCAGTTCAGGATGGTGCCTTTGAAAATGCCTCTGTGGCTCTTGCTTTGGCAGCCTCTCTGTGGTTGTGAGATGTGGCATGAATGAGGAGGCTTGAAAGGCCCAGTCTCAGGTGGGCTCGGGAATTGAAGGGAAAGGTGTGTGGGCAAGACTCTGAGCCTCCTACCCCTCCTGTGCTCTGACCAGAGCAATTCCACTTTTGGTATTTTGTTTATTAGAGCTCACCATAAGATTTCATTTTTAAAAAGTTCAACGGCCGATAAAAGACATCAGAAACCTAGCCTGCATGTTCAGGTCCTGACTCTTTAGGTCCTGACTCTTTAAGACCACCCCCTGGTCTTCCCTCAGTCTCTTTCTAGTTGTACCTCCCAAGACCCCCATGACTCAGGCACCCAGCCCAGGGCACGAGTGAAGGGTTGTATGAAGGATTGGCTGCTTCATCAACCATACTCACTCTTCCCCATACACGCCCTGCTTACAACTTGCAACTCTGGCTTTGCCTTTTATTTTCCTTTTTAAGAATGTCCTTCCCCCTCCCCCCTACACAAATCCATTTACTGTAAAATTTTCTGGTTATTCCAACTCCTACTGATCTCTCCCTTCACCGAATTCTTAAAGCACATATTGTTTTTAGTACTTTGGGAGCCATTATAACGTTCTGCTTTGGACTGTTATGTAAATTTTCATATCCATATATTTTGTCTCTGTAATTTGACTCTAAGCTTTTCAAGGGCAGGGATGTCTTATACTTTTTTAAGCCACCCCTCTCTCCTACTGTTTCCCAGAGCTTCTAGTTCACTAGAGTTTCCTATTTTTCAAATAATGATTTAGGGGTTTGTTTTGCATAAATTGCAGTAAAGTGCCTTTTATTTAAATATATGTACACACACACACACACACAGAGCAAAGTTGTGGAAATACATCTTTATTTAAGCATCTATATGCCTAAAAATTGTTAGAAGAAAAGTTAATGTTGATTTCTCTTATTAAGAAAAGAAATAGTCACATTCAAGTTTATTATTCTTTGATTTTGTTGTTGTTCCTTTGGATTTTTTCCCAACTTCCTTTCTCTAAATAAGATGGAAGTGACCTAAGGAAATTTATTTTTAATGACCCATTGGAGGTTAAACCAAAGCTAAGTGGGTAAAATAAGTTTTTCATAAATAATAGCTACTTATTTTGGATGTCTGACCAATGTATTAGATACTTAAGTGGGAGACATTTCTGAAGTACTGACACTATAATGACTACAGGAGAATATAAAACATTTTATTATATGATCAGTTGAAGGTATAGAGTTTGACCAGCTGTCAAATAGAAATTTAGACATTATATAAGCTCAAAAGTGTATAGATAATCGTGAAGCACTCATAGAGAATTTGCCTTAGCTATCCACCCAGAATTTCCTAATGTGCTAAGGGAACCAGAATAATCTTCCAGCTTTTTAGGTGAGTGAATGAAGTAGGATTCTTATTTCCTGCCTCAAAATATTGTATGACTTCAAGGAAAATTAACCTTTCCCACAGATAGTTTGAATCTAGTTGAAACTGCAAAATTGATTTTGTATCTGAACACTGGGTAGCACCAATGATGTTGCTGTCCTCTTTGCTTATGGCATTGCTAGAATCTAAATTCAGTGTCACTGGGCTCTTTTATTTAGAAGCCTGCTTTCTTTAATTGTTTCTCTTTCAGTAAAATGATCAACCTATCAGTGCCGGACACAATTGATGAAAGAACAATCAACAAAAAGAAACTCACCCCTTTCACCATTCAGGTGTGTCTTCCCTGTGTTACCTTAATGTAGGATTGTGCTTTGAAGAAATGAGTCGCCGTGACTGCTGAGCCAGCCTTTTTCAGGCGCTCAGACATTATTTCCAAAGCCCAGGCTTTGGGCTGGTGATCTGTCATGACTAGTAGGCAGAGGGGGACACATTTCTATTTTGTCTTGTATTAATATAGTGGGGGGGGTGAGGGAGGTTAGTGAGTATTAGTAGTTGGGGTAGACTTTGTTTGTTCTGGCCACGTATGAATAAAATTCACATTGGCTAAAATTTAACTCAAACTTTCCCTGGCAATTTATCTTGGAGCTGATGCCAACTACACAATATTTTATCTGAAAAGATTAGCCTTTCTAAGAAGTGAGGGGGTAAAAAACGGGAAGTGCTCTAGCAGCCTTCACAGTGGTATTGGCCACAGACACCAATGTGATAAATATAACTTGCTTTTATGCCTTCAGTTTGTTGATTAACTGGAACAGTGACCGGTAGTAAGTAAGCTGCATTTCTGTCTTATGTTCCAGCATTTTAACATTATTGTAATCTTCTTGCTCAGAAACCACATCTCACTTCTTAAATCATGAGCGATATATTATGTCCTGTTTGGATTTAAGCAACCCTGTGTTCTTAAAAAATGGAAGCCATGATCAAAGCAAGAACTATGATTAAATGTACGTGAAGGCACTTAACGTCATACTTAATCTTTATGTTAAATTTTAGTCTTGGCCGTAAGTGGACATGATATTTTTTACTTGTCATTTTGAGCTCTACATTAGGGTACAAACCCAGTTTTCTTCTGACAGTCCCCTTCCCAATTCACTGGTGGCCTATGTTTTGTTTTTAATTTATCCTAAAAACAAGTTCTGTACATCTTTGACTCAAAAATAATAGTACAGTTGACCACTGAACCATGGGGGGAAGGGGGTGTGTCAGCCCTCTGCTCAGTCCAAAATCCAAATATAATTTACAGTCTTCCCTTCCTGTACTTGGTTCCTCTATAACCATGGTTCTGCATCCATGGTGTCAACCAACCGTAGATCATGTAGTACTGTAGTATTTACTATCGAAAAAACCTACATAGAAGTGGATCCAGCAGTTCAAACCTGTGTTGTTCAAGGGTCAACTGTAGAAAGACCCTGGACTGCACATTTCACTGACCCTATTCCAACTGTATATGAGTTACCTTACCTACATTGTTGTTAGTTATAAGAACATATAATCTGTATGTATGTGGATATGCGTGTGTGTGTTTGTGTGTGTGTGTGTGTACTCAAGGTCCCTAGATATTATAGATACTCAGTAAATTGTCCTAGTAAAAACCGCTCTGTCTTTTCTAGGAATTTCATTTGAATCTTTTTCATTCCTTCAGTATCCAGTCTGAATGTCAAAAAGATATTTTGTTACTCTCTCTCATGACCTTGATTTACATTAACAACTGGGTTATTGACAACAGCCAGTCACAAGACAGTGACTGCCGTCAAATGTGCCCCTTCATTGCTGCCTGATGGAGATGCTGAGAGCGGAGGCTCCATCATAGAGCAGTATGGAAAAAGAAGACTCGTTAGTTTCATCCTGACCAGGATGAGCCTTCAACTCAGGGCTCTGGCTTGATGGACTAGGCACTGCCTGAGCCCACTGTCTGGGTTACTGGATCTTACTCCAGTAAAATCCAGGTGTTACTCCCTGCTTTTTTTCAATGTTAAAAATCTAGTGAAGACAATGCCTCTAGACCTATGAACTTTCTAGAAGCAAAACGTTGCTGCTGCCGATCAAGAACGATCATTTGGCATCTGCAAAGTCAAAAACAAAACTTGCATACTTTTTCTCCTTCAGGAGAATCTGAACCTGGCTCTGAACTCTGCCTCAGCCATCGGCTGCCACGTGGTTAATATCGGGGCTGAGGACTTAAAGGAGGGGAAGCCTTACCTGGTCCTGGGACTGCTGTGGCAGGTCATCAAGATTGGGTTATTTGCCGACATCGAACTCAGCAGAAACGAAGGTACCAGCAAAGCCTCCAACGTTAATAACGGCATGACTTTTTGTTAGTGCGTGTGTTGGGGGCTGTGAGAGGAAGATGTCAGGAGTTGTCAAACTCAGAATCCTCAGTTTTTGAAACTACAGTTATATCCAATCCATTGTATTAATGTAACACATTCTTTCCACACTGCCCAGACTTTTTTTTTTTTTTTTTTTTTTTGCGGCACGCGGGCCTCTCACTGCTGTGGCCTTTCCCGTTGCGGAGCACAGCCTCCGGACGCGCAGGCTCAGCGGCCATGGCTCACGGGCCCAGCCGCTCTGAGGCATGTGGGATCCTCCAGGACCAGGGCACGAACCCGCGTCCCCTGCATCGGCAGGCAGACTCTCAACCACTGCGCCACCAGGGAAGCCCCTGCCCAGACTTTTTGAAATAACAGAGCAAAAGCTTTTTTAAGATTACAGACTACTAATAAGGCTTGTTTAGAACCTATAGCTCAGTCTAGCTGTCTGGGACCCCAACCTCAAGAACTTTTCTGAGTTCACTTTGCCTTTAGACACTTTGTAACAACTTCGGCTATTTTAAACTTGGATTTTACTAAGTGATTCACATTCATATACTGCAGTGATAGCACCAGAGTAGAAACTCAGTTTCTTTCTTACTAAGATTATAGGAAATTACATTTAGAGTTTCAGAGTTCTCAACTAAATATTGTAGCTGTCAGTCTTATTCCACCTGCTGTCAGGGTCCTAAGCATTTAAACAATTCAGCCTGTCCTTTAGACAGTAATAGTAGACCTTGGTAAATATCATACAAAACACACTGTTACCTTTCATTTTTCCTGTACAGATCCTAGTAATATGAAATCTGTAGCCAAATTCTAACCTTTTATATATATATATTTATATTTTATTTACATGTCCAAATCAAAGTAATCAGTGAAGAATCTTGGGGTACCATTTGAAAACCAGTATATTAAACAGAATATAAAGAGGAAAAAAGCAAATAGGGAACTTAGAACACATTAGAAAGAATATTGATTTGCAAATAATGACCTCAGCTAAATTTAAACCTTCTAGCTGAGCAAAAATGACTTAATTCATCTGGGAAACAGAGGAAAGAGTTAATTACACTTTTTGAGATGCTATAGTTATGCAGGTAAGCATTTGAAATATAAAACACCTATGGGAATAAACAAGAGGACATTGTCATTATTATGAAATAGATCTCTTAAAAGCAAAAATGTCGTGTCATATCAAACATGCTCTGCCAGACCCAGCAGAGTATTCTGAGTCGATAGTCTTGGTTATTTCCATGGCTCTGTTCCTGTATTCTTAGGCATAGCACTGATATTCATTAGTGCCTCGTCCTTCCCACCTGAAAAAAGGGGATAATAAATAGGTTTACAATACCTTACACCTCTTTTTAGGGAATAATAATAAAGTGTTTATTCCATGGGAAAGGCTATATGTCCCTCTATCCCAGAGAGATAACGTGGTATCTTTGACTTCCCAGCAGGGCTCAGTTTAATTTATAACTAATCCATCCAAATATCCCCTGCATTTATTTTTCTTCGGTTTTTGCACTTCCTCAGCACTGGCTGCTCTTTTGAGAGAAGGGGAGAGTCTGGAGGATTTGATGAAACTCTCCCCTGAGGAGCTCCTGCTGAGATGGGCTAATTACCACCTGGAAAACGCAGGCTGCAACAAAATCAGCAACTTCAGCAGTGACATCAAGGTAGGAGGAGTGTACTTTGTACACGACTAACCACAAGGGTGAAGGGAATTTGGGCATTAACAGACAAGAGACAAAGATGAAGACAAAGGGCTTCATCTCTTCAGAAGTTCTGGTGTTAGTTAGAGTGGCCGGTGCTGTTTTGGAGCCCATGCTGTTCTCGAGTCCATGTGCAGCTCCAGCTCAGGGCCACATACAGACCTGCCCAAGGCCCTAGCAACCGCACCGCATCAAACGAGATGGGTGTCCCCTGGAGTTTCAACATCATAACGTAGAGGGATGAGGGTGAGATAGAGGAAGAGCAAGAGGTAAGACTGATTTTTAGGTAAAGAGAGTCTGTATAGGATTCTAATGTCTTTCTGATTTTATCAACGGGAGCATCAGATGGGGATTCCTTTAAAAAAAATTAAACCAGGATTACTCTTCTAATTATCCTAATCATAGCAAACAGTATGTACTGCATGCCAGGCACTGTTCTAACTGCTTTATGCATGTATTGACTCATTTAATCCTCACAACAAATCTTTGAGATAAGGATTATTATTTGCTCATTTTGCAGATAAGGAAGCCGAGGTAAAGAGAATATAAGTAACTTGTTCGAGTTCACATAGCTGGGGGAATGGGGTCAGGCCTCAAACTGAGCAGGTGACCTCCATGGTACTTGACCACCATACATACTGCTCCTCTAAAGCAATTCGTAAATTTCTTGAAAGCTTTTTATTTGTAGACACCAGAGTGATGTTTAAAAGATAATGATTCTGGAAACCATCTGCAATGAGAATTAACCCCAGAACACGTAGAAGACACAGTCCTACAACAGCGATCCAAAGGGGGAAAGGCTGAGGGAAGTATGCACTGTAGTTTTCAAGTTTGTGAAAAGTTCCATGCTAAGGTGAAAGGAGCAGCTTGTTAGCATTGATAACAGATGGACCGACACAGAAAGAGCTTAAGGAGCGGGAAAGAATGTCAGTCCCAGGAGGAAATGGTATGAGATGCTGGAATGCAACATGAGAAAAACATTCCAGTCTCCACTTTCTCAAAAGTTAAAGACATTTTCTCCAAAGAGGAAGAGTCAGAGGAAAGGTCACATGACTCACCAAGTCAACCCAGGCTTGTAATTCTTGAGTGACAACTTCCCCCTGCTGTGGACTTAATGGCTTTTAGAACTCAAGGTCTGCCAGGCACACTACCAATTAGAGTGAAGCTTCTAGATGGAAAGTCCCCCGTTCCTTAGGACATAAGCTAATAATGCCAAATTTATTTTTTCTAACTACACAGCTATCATTGGTTATTAACATTCTTCTTGCACCACCAGCCAAACTGGGATTAAACAGAAACTGGACAGCATTATCTCCCTTTGTGCTCAACACTTAGGCTCTGCAATTATTTCAGCCAAAATTCTCAAACTTTTCAGATAAAATTAGGATGCTTGGTTGGAGCCATAAATTTACCTGATTTCCTATGACTGAAAGGCTGTGTTCTTTAGAATATGAGATAGGAACTGGCAAGCTGAGCACTTATACAGTGGTTGTGCCTGTTCTCTGGGAGTAGCTGCCTCACCACAAACGTCAGTGCTGTGACATGTAAGTCTGAGCATGTGGCAACTTTGGGAGGTGCCCTTAAATCACACAAAGTCAGCAAAGGAGGGGAGAACCCCCAAAATACAATGAGACAAGTTTCTTAGGGTCTGGTGAAATGAGGTGACTCTTAGCAAAGCTAAACAGATGTGACACATGATGTGCAGATTTTATTCATGCCTAACCCTGCATGGAACTTTCACTGACTTCGAAATACCTACAGCAAAAAGTAAGAGAAAGGAGAAGGTAGAGAGAAGAGATGAAAATCAGTTTCCCAGGTGCAGCATCCATGGCCGGTGCTCTCTCTTCTCATCTTTCTAATGTCACAAGAGGTGAGCATACCTCTGCTCTCCCTGGGCTCTACCCAGTTTTTAAAAACAAACAGAGCGACAGCTGATTTTTCAGTCTTTAAGAGAAATTAAGATGTCTTTAAATGATTTAAATAAATTACCTGAAAATCTGATGCTTTCATTGAATGAGAATAAACTTATAATTTTAAGACTATGATTCAGAAAATTTTTTGTCAATAAACCTATTTCCAGAATCTAAGAAAACATGAGAATTCAATATTTATATCTACTCTGCAATAGCTAAACTAAACCACTTTTTCTAGCTTCTTGATAAATAGTAAATGCACTTACCTTAATATTGCTCCCTTTACATAAAGACTGCTTGTGAATGCTTCAATATTCTGTCTTCGAAATCTTTTTCTTTTGCTGATTGTCCATTTAAATGTGTTTTTAAACTCTGCCTTAAACTTCTGCTTCCTTTTTCTGTCACTTTTTTTTTTAATTAAACCTTAGCTGACTGACTTCTACAGCAATATAAAGGTATATATATTTTCCTGTATACAATTTAATACATGTAAACAAATTATTTTTCTCCCCTAAGATCAACAGAATAACATTTGCCTTTTATGTATGTCCTGTATTTTTAACTGTTATACTCCTTTTAAAGAAAGGCAAATATAATATATAAAGAGACAAATAGAAAATTCAAATTAGTGAATGTTCCCAGCTTTGTTAATTAAGTTGCATTCTTGAATGATAGTTGGATGAGAAATGAAATATGTTTGCTTTGGGGAAATTATTGTCGTGCTAAGTATGTAATTAGCTGTGCCATTTTGAAATTGTAATTTCCTCATTTCTCACAGGACTCAAAAGCTTATTACCACCTGCTTGAACAGGTGGCTCCAAAAGGAGAAGAAGAAGGTATTCCTGCTGTTGTTATTGACATGTCAGGACTGAGGGTAAGACCACGCCCCAAGTTGTGTTAGATGTGATGATTCCTCTGCATTGGCTGTTCTATTGCCCTGTGTGATGCTGGCTCCAGAGTTCCATGAGTGGACATCTCTGCTTAGAGCCATGTTAAATTGTTAAAAACTGTTAACAGTTTTGGGTTGTAACTGTGGAAAATTGAATCTGGAAATAAAATTAAGGAAGGAGAGGAATGCTAATTAAATGCCATACACCATCAGAGGCACTTCTGCATGTGTCCCATCATTTAATAGGCCCTACAACGCCAAGAAGGATTATTTTTTCCATTTTTAGGTACCTGAATATTATTTCTAGAAATAGACAGGATATTTACACAAATAAATAAATTCCCACTATCACGATGAAAAACAAAATGAGATTCAGAGGGGTTCATTAATATGTTCAAGATCATATGACAGATTATTGGAAGTCATGTGATCCAAGGCTGGGGCTCTTTCCTCTATTAATCATAATATGAGGAAACCCCACTTGCTGGGTTCTTCCTATGTGCCAGGTATTATGCTGGGCATGTTGCTTACACTGCCCCTAATCCTTGCAAACATCACTAAAGTAAGTGCTAATAACTCTGTTTTATAATTGAGAAAACTGAAGATCAGAAAAGTTAATAATCACCTCATGCCACAGAGCCAGTATGTGGCATAGCAAGGATTTAAGCACAGGATAGCTCCAAAATCCACTTAGCCACAGCCCTGCCTCACTACACCATTGAGGGTAACGGGAGAAAGGGCTGGACAAGATCGTCTGAGTTTTTAGAGATGTCTGGTATGAGGACTTATTGAAAACAAAGTGGACAACCTGGAAGAAATGGACAAATTCTTAGAAAGGTATAACCTTCCAAGACTGAACCAGGGAGAAACAGAAAATATGAACAGACCAATCACAAGTAATGAAATTGAAACTGTGATTAAAAATCTTCCAACAAACAAAAGTCCAGGACCAGATGGCTTCACAGGTGAATTCTATCAAACATTTAGAGAAGAGTTAACACTGATCCTTCTCAAACTCTTCCAGAAAATTGCAGAGGAAGGAACACTACCAAACTCATTCTATGAGGCCACCATCACCCTGATACCAAAACCAGACAAAGATACTACAAAAAAAGAAAATTACAGACCAATATCACTGATGAATATAGATGCAAAAATCCTCAACAAAATACTAGCAAACAGAATCCAATAACACATTAAAAGGATCATACACCACGATCAAGTGGGATTTATCCCAGGGATGCAAGGAATCTTCAACATACGCAAATCAATCAATGTGATACACCATATTAACAAATTGAAGAATAAAAACCATATGATCATCTCAATAGATGCAGAAAAAGCTTTTGACAAAATTCAACACCCACTTATGATAAAAACTCTCCAGAAAGTAGGCATAGAGGGAACCTACCTCAACATAATAAAGGCCATATACAACAAACCCACAGCAAACACCACTCTCAATGGTGAAAAACTGAAAGCATTTCCTCTAAGATCAGGAACAAGACAAGGATGTCCATTCTCACCACTATTATTCAACATAGTTTTGGAAGTCCTAGCCACAGCAATCAGAGAAGAAAAATAAATAAAAGGAATACAAATTGGAAAAGAAGAAATAAACTTGTCACTGTTTGCAGACAACATACTATACATAGAGAATCCTAAAAATGCCACCAGAAAACTACTAGAGCTAATCAATGAATTTGGTAAAGTTGCAGGATACAAAATTAATGCACAGAAATCTCTTGCATTCCTATACACTAATGATGAAAAATCTGAAAGAGAAATTATGGAAACACTCCCATGTACCATTGCAACAAAAAGAATAAAATACCTAGGAATAAACCTACCTAGGGAGACAAAAGACCTGTACGCAGAGAACTGTAAGACACTGATGAAAGAAATTAAAGATGACACCAATAGATGGAGAGATATACCATGTTCTTGGATTGGAAGAATCAATATTGTGAAAATGACTATACTACCCAAAGCAATCTACAGATTCATTGCAATCCCTATCAAATTACCAATGGCATTTTTTACGGAACTAGAACAAATCATCTTAAAATTTGTATGGAGATACAAAAGACCCCAAATAGCCAAAGCAGTCTTGAGGGAAACAAACAGAGCTGGAGGAATCAGACTCCCTGACTTCAGACTATACTACAAAGCTACAATAATCAAGACAATATGGTACTGGCACAAAAACAGAAACATAGATCAATGGAACAAGATAGAAAGCCCAGAGGTAAACCCACGCACCTATGGTCAACTAATCTATGACAAAGGAGGCAAAGATATACAATGGAGAAAAGACAGTCTCTTCAATAAATGGTGCTGGGAAAACTGCACAGCTACATGTAAAAGAATGAAATTAGAACACTCCCTAACACCATACACAAAAATAAAGTCAAAATGGATTCGAAACCTAATGTAAGACTGGACACTATAAGACTCTTAGAGGAAAACATAGGAAGAACACTCTTTGACATATATCACAGCAAGATCTTTTTTGATCCACCTCCTAGAGTAATGGAAATAAAAACAAAAATAAACAAATGAGACCTAATGAAACTTCAAAGCTTTTGCACAGCAAAGGAAACCATAAACAAGATGAAAATACAACCCTCAGAATGGGAGAAAATATTTGCAAACGAATCAACGGATGAAGGATTAATCTCCAAAATATATAAACAGCTCATGCAGGTCAATATTAAAGAAACAAACAACCCAATCCAAAAATGGGCAGAAGACCTAAATAGACATTTCTCTAAAGAAGACATACAGATGGCCAAGAAGCACATGAAAAGCTGCTCAACATCACTAATCATTAGAGAAATGGAAATCAAAACTACAATGCTGTGTCACCTCACACCAGTTAGAATGGGCATCATCAGAAAATCTACAAACAACAAATGCTGGAGAGGGTGTGGAGAAAAGGGAACCCTCCTGCACTGTTGTTGGGAATGTAAATTGATACAGCCACTATGGAGAACAGTATGGAGGTTCCTTAAAAAACTAAAAATAGAATTACCATATGATCCAGCAATCTCACTACTGGGCATATACCCAGAGAAAACCATAATTCAAAAAGACACATGCACCCCAATGTTCATTGCAGCACTATTTACAATAGTCAGGTCATGGAAGCAACCTAAATGCCCATCAATAGATGAATGGATAAAGAAGTTGTGGTACATATATACAATGGAATATTACTCAGGCATAAAAAGGAATGAAATTGAGTCATCTGTTGAGACGTGGATGAATCTAGAGACTGTCCTACAGAGTGAAGTAAGTCAGAAAGAGAAAAACAAATATCGTATATTAACGCATGTATGTGGAACCTAGAAAAATGGTACAGATGAACCGGTTTGCAGGGCAGAAGTTGAGACACTGATGTAGAGAACAAACGTATGGACACCAAGGGGGGAAAACCACAGTGGGGTGGGGATGGTGGTGTGCTGAACTGGGCGATTGGGATTGACATGTATACACTGATGTGTATAAAATTGATGACTAATAAGAACCTGCAATATAAACAAACAAACAAAAAACAACTAATACTAAACTTTCTTTGGGTTATTTGTATGGAAATATGTTAATATAAATGTTTCAGACATTACATGAAATTTCTAAAAATCTTATATGTTCTGGTATAATGTTATAAGTCATAATTCTAGTTATTACTTCAAAATGTATATCTCAGAAATAACTAAATTTTCTTGCCAATTGCATTATTATGAACTTTCATCAAATCTTTAACCGTGGTCATTTTTAAGACTTTTGTCATTTACAGACAGTTCTGGGTGTACTCTGATGCTTTTGCAAAAATATTCCTATAAAAGGGTTTCATCTTCAAGGAATTCATGGAAATGACTCTGACAAGTACAGGTTTCTGGTAACTGACTATACTGCTGAACTGAATGAATAAGCATTTTCAGAACTCTAATGGAAAACTGATGAATTCATAAAAGTATTAACAAAAGATCAAGATAAAAAAATTAATTACATGAGACTGAGTGAACTGATGAAGATGATTATAATTTTTGTGACTTTCTGTTTGAATAAAAAAAAATCCCATAAGGACTCAGAGGCAAAAAATATACAAATCAATTTTCACTGCAAAGTAAAGGAGCTGTTACAGTGGAGGATTACTGGACTGAATGTCAATATTATGACATAGTATGAGTGTGTTTTGTGTTTGGTAATTGCAATCATTGTTGCTTTTGTTGTGGTCATCCAAAAAAGAAAATTTTATTCTTACAGTTGTCTCATCTGTTGTTCAGCCACATTATCTGACACAGATAGGATTTAGAAAGAATAATCTTAGAAAATCAGTATGGTTGAAATCCTCAAGAAAAAAAATCCTGTGGGTCAATCCAAAAGAAAATCTTGGTAGAATGTTTTTATCTTATTTAGAAAAACAACTTTGGAAAGAAAATAAAAGATTTTGACAAAAAAATAAATAGAACTATACAGTATAAAAAACAAAAGAAAACAAAACAAAGGCCACAACAAGGGTCCAATTAAAACTTCAGTTTTGCCAGCACTTTAGTATTGATGTAGAGAAGTTGCCTTACCCATTCTTGTGCCTCATTTCATATCATTAGAGTTAAATCCAATGAGTTAATATTGAAGTTAACTCATTCCTGCATGAGAAGTAGAGCTCCTGAAATGTATAGTGTTATCTAGCAAAGCATCATATTAAGAGATAATTCTAGTTTTAATAAGTTCCAGTTGTCTGAAAATTTGTGGTTTCATACACTTTTAAGAGCATTAAAGGGCAATGGACCATATTTCAACAAAACTTTAGTTTTCTGATAAGAGTCTATTTACAAATGACTGGAGATTCTCTAGAACTATTTGAATAGACTTTTAATATATTAAGGGGGTGATCCTCAATCTGAAGTCTGCAGAAGCCAAATAGATATTATATATTTATCAATGACACTGTGTAGCTTAAACTTATTTTGTCTGAGCTGCAAGTACACCAACTCAGTGTGGGAAAGGCAGTTAAACTAATCAGAAGTTCTTGTTGGCAGATGTAAATATCTTTGATGAACTGAAAATAGGAATATAATTTATTACTTAATAAATGAACATTTTTCATGAGGTCTATGCAAGAAGATAATAAAAAGGAAACCTAATGGTTGAAAATAATTAAGATGAACTTAAATGATAAAACTGTAGACTCTACTGAATCCCTTTAAAAGCAAGACAACCAACTATTCATCTGAAATGGTTCTGTTCTGTATGAAGATGGAAGGACTTGATTACTTAACTTTTGAGATTCCTTTTACTTGTGACTTTCTGATTTTGGTTCAGGCAAATACAAGTGATAATTTGCTGTTATTAAGTGTCTATCTGAGGTTGAATACTAAGGGTTTCAGTAAGACTCCCATCTCTTTTTCATGTTATCCATGTCTACTTTGTGCCTAGAGAGGCTTTGACCCAGCCTTGAGACATCCGTCCTTTTTCATTGCAGGAGAAGGATGACATCCAGAGGGCAGAATGCATGTTGCAGCAGGCGGAGAGGCTGGGCTGCCGGCAGTTTGTCACAGCTACAGATGTTGTCCGAGGGAACCCCAAGTTGAACTTGGCTTTTATTGCCAACCTCTTTAATAGATACCCTGCCCTGCACAAACCAGAGAACCAGGACATCGACTGGGGGGCTCTTGAAGGTAACTGGAAATTGGTTGCTTAAATGTTTGGAAAAGCAGTCACAATTCTAATTCAAGGGCAATTCAAAATCACCTCCTAAGCAAACATAAGCCCCTCACGTGGAAGGTTTGCAAACAGGTCATCAATTCTCTGGTACATAACAAAGAGAATAAATAGATTAATCAAGTCAATTACAGACAAACAGGAATAATCAAATACCATTATATCACATCCATTATACATAGGCTTCATCCATTATCAGAATTAAATGTTTTAGGGAAGACAATGCATTTAATTATCAGATGAAATAAATCCTGAGTTCCAAAAACCTAATTTATGTACTTAATGGACTGAGTGTTAATTCCTAGAGGCAAGAAATTGCAGCCACTCATCACTTAAAAATGATATTTAACTTATGTTAAGAGATGCTTACTGAGATTTTTGTTTTGCTTCTTTGATTTGGATAATGGGGGCCGCAAAATAATATTTTGAGGCAGAACCCATGACTCTTATATTTAGGAGGTTAAAGCCCTAAGACTGGACAAAAAATCACACAGCTTTAGTCAAGTTCTAATAGGTGATAGTGCCAGAGATGTTTTTCTGTTTTTCGTCATGAGTTGTCCCGATATTGAGACAGAAAATCAATACAAAAGTAATAATAAATGAATATCACCAAAGAAAGAAAATCCAAATTTAAAGAATTGGTTGATCCTTTTCTGCAACACTTTACTCTAGCTGGAGGTGCAAAATCAATCTGTGTTCCAACACTGCTGCATTTGTATGATTTGATAAACAGTGGTCAGGGGTCTGTGCATTCTGTTGACTACCAAATATGTATATCAAGCCCTCTAATCACCCATTTCTAGCTGCCTCTAGATCATCCAGATTTGAGTCCATCACTATCGCTTGAAATTCAGCATATAAAAGACAGAATTGATCATTTCCCCTTCCCCCATTGCCTCTCTACCCCCTGCCCCCATTCCATCCACTCTCCTTTAGAATTTCTCCATTTCCATTAATCATACCATTTTTTTCTTCAGTTACCAAAACTCTGGGTTCCACTTTGATATCTTCCTCTCCTTCACCCCAAAATCTCTTGAATCAACAAATACTAATAATTCTTCCCACAGAATGACCTTTAGATTGTTATCTTTCCTTTCGGCTCTTCCGGACTCATTAAGTCATACACCAACTCTTTCACTAGGTCTTAGGGGTCTACTCCTCCATCCGTCAAGCACTTGAATGTGCCCACGTGCTGGTGTCAAACACTATCCCCTCTGTGTGTTTAATTTAAATGCATATTGCCTTTCAGTAATTCTGCACGCTGCTGCCAAGCACATCACAGTGCTGTTTTCATTATATCTCTGCCTTGCTCAAGAATTTATTATAGCAATAAAAAAAAAGAACCCATAATGACTGTCACTGTCTAATATATCAACCAAAATCTGCTACCTGGCATCCAAAGATCCCTGATTCTGGTTCCAGCCACTAGACAGCCTTGTCTCTGTGGACTATACAACACAGATCCCTGAAAAATCAGTTCCTAATGGTTTGAAGACAGACCTTGCCTATCGCTCCCTTTGTGTTCATACTTACACAATCTCCTACTTCCACTCCTTACTTATCCCCCCAAATCCTCTCTTCTTTCCTCTTTACTATCCAGATTTTACTAACCCCCTAAGGTAAAGCTCAAATTGCACTTCCTCCAAATTTAGCCCATAAAATTCTCTCCTTTATCTCAACTCAAATATAAATATCTACCTCATATGCTAGCCCTCTAGCTTGCATGACCCCTCTTTGATGCCTAAAATACTTGTTTTTCCAGAAAGAATGTAAGCATTTGAGGGACAGCCCTGAAGAGTTTCCCCACACAGGATCTTGCACACCACTAATAGATGCTCTAGAGATACTCATTGAATTGAAATGGAAAAAAAATTAACACAGAGTAGCAACCCTCATCCAAATCCATTAGGGTTATTATTTTTTTCTACTTTCAGTGGGTTTTTTTTTCTCGAATTTTCCTTTTGTTTCTTTCTTTTTTTTTTTTTTTTTGCGGTACACGGGCCTCTCGCTGTTGTGGCCTCTCTCGTTGCGGAGCACAGGCTCTGGACACGCAGGCTCAGCGGCCACGGCTCACGGGCCCAGCTGCTCCGTGGCATGTGGGATCCTCCCGGACCGGGGCACGAACCCGTGTCCCCTGCATCGGCAGACGGACTCTCAACCACCGCGTCACCAGGGGAGCCCTACTTTCAGTGTTTATTACAGCTTCTTTAGTTAAACTTTGATCATAAAAAAAGACATATTTTCTAGGTACGTGAAAGATAACTGGTCTTCATTCATTTAGGTGAGACAAGAGAAGAGCGGACATTTAGGAACTGGATGAACTCCTTGGGTGTAAACCCTCGAGTCAATCATTTGTACAGGTAAGAATATTGGGAGACTCTTCCTTAATATGAGATACCAAGACCTGGAAAGATCCCCAAGATTTCAAATACCACTGTGGTGTGCAATTCTCTTTACAAAGTGTGTGCACCTCGGTGAGAAGGGGGAAATGCCACATTGAACAGCAGATGTTAAGAAACTCACTTCCATACACCAACCTTGCTGTGTATTTAGTACAAAAATCATAACCCAGCAGCAAAAGGACAAATGGAATCCCTGTTTGTAAACCCAAGATCTGCTCAGAAGCAGGCCAAACAGTAAATGTTCAGTTTGTGGTTGTATCTCCTGTGCCATTTGTTAGAGCCGTATTTCTTTTTCTGGAGGCTGTGTGTTTCTGCTGAAGGGGCAAAGGTGGTCACACCTGGGGGAGACCTCCAGTAAATTCCCTCCCTTTCTCTGAGTCGAGGTTTCTTCACCTCTAAAGATGGAGCTACTGATGCCAGTGTTGCCAAGTTGCTGGGAATGTTCCTTGAGCTAATATATAAAGAATTGCCTGGCCTGCTGCAGGAGCTTCATAAATGCTGAGTATCTGAGAATTCTTTTGTGTTTGTTTTTGTTCAGTGACTTATCAGATGCCCTGGTCATCTTCCAGCTCTATGAAAAGATTAAAGTCCCTGTTGATTGGAACAGAGTAAACAAACCACCATACCCCAAACTGGGGGGCAATATGAAGAAGGTAAACAATGACTCTTTTTGTGTGTGTGTGTGTGTTGGGTCTTCGTTGCTGTGCGCAGGCTTTCTCTAGTTGCATTGAATAGGGGCTACTCTTCATTGCATTGTGCGGGCTTCTCATTGCAGTGGTTTCTCTTGTTGCAGAGCTCGGGCTTTAGGTGCACGGGCTTCAGTAGTTGTGGCACATGGGCTCAGTAGTTGTGGCTCGTGGGCTCTAGAGCACAGGCTCAGTAGTTGTGGCTCACGGGCTTAGTTGCTCCACGGCATGTGGCATCTTCCTGGACCAGGGCTCAATCCCGTGTCCCCTGCATTGGCAGGCGGATTCTTAACCACTGCACCACCAGGGAAGTCCCAAACAATGACTCTTCTGATGTTCTGGTAGGCAGGTGAAGTCATAAGCCTGCAAGAGTACCTTGTGAATACTTTATCAGGAGGCCAAACTTAGATAACTGTTTATCCATGGATTAAATTAGAGTACTGCAATCAGAAACCTGAATGGTTTTATTAAAGTGAGTTCATTATTTCAGTTGATTACTTATTTATAATTCCATGTTGGATGTCTTTAAACTTTATGATGTAAAAATTCTAATTAAGATAATTAGAGCAAGCAGAGCTGCAGGGTTGCTTTTGCCCCAGCAAGATCATCATTCTAATTTTCTAAAGAATCGAAGCCTTGTACTAACAGTTTGACTTGTACAAATAGTATGTCTAGTGTCAACGTAATGGGAACACATTGTTTTGTAAAAGCAGCCACGGGGTTGGCACGATCACTTCCCACCATTTCTCGTGCCTGTGACCCAATGATCCATGAGTCATAGCCACGGGAATACCTGTCCCACATTTCGGTCTACCGTGTGCGTGTAGGACGGAGAATTCAGATGTTCTATGTCAATCTCTATGAATTCAGCTATTTTAGGAATATTATAGACAGGTTACTTAGTATGGCTGTCTAGTTCTGTAGTGTGATATAGCCATGAAAATGTTCATCATAATAATTCATTTGGGTTTTGCACTTAAAGTACACTATGAATATGTTTTTGGTGGGAGTGAGGGGTTCGATTTAAGAAAAGACAGAAAATTATTTGACTAACTTAGAATCCTAGAATTGCAGAACCAGGCGAAGCTTGAGAGATCAATCAATCTTACCTTATTATTTCATTTTGTGTCTTTATTATCTTATTTTCTCGGGTATTTATCATCATAGAGATGATGACATTAGGTTGTTTCCCTTCCTGCTCATTAACAGCTTGAGAACTGTAACTATGCAGTGGAACTGGGGAAGAATCAAGCGAAATTTTCCCTGGTTGGCATTGCTGGACAAGATCTCAATGAAGGAAACCACACCCTGACATTGGCCTTGGTCTGGCAGTTAATGAGAAGGTAATGCAACTCAGGGGAATGGCATTTTATTGAATGTATTCTTCATCTAGAAAAATACTTGCAAATTTCAGAGTTGTGATTTAATTTAATAAAACTATATTTTAAGCTAAACTTAAAACCAAAGGAACGTTGGTGGAGCAGTCCTGTTTTTTTTTTTTCTTCCGTTCAGTTCTGACAGTTTTGTTTCAGGTACTTTGAAACTCTGTTATTAGGATCGTCAATGTTTTAGATTGTTATGTTCTCTTAATGAATCACCCTTTTTCATTATGGAGTGACCCTGTTTATGCCTGGTAATATTCTTTTCTCTAAAACCTATTTTTCCTGATATTAATACAGCCACTCCTGCTTCTTCTTGATTAGTTTAGCGTGGCACATTTTTTTCCATCCTTTAACTTTTAACTGATTTGTGTAAATACAGTCACTTATCTTTTAAAGGGACTTTCAGAATAAAGGGGGAAATATGCTATATTTACCTGCATATCTGTCATTTCAGGTGTTCTTCTTCCCACGGTGTAGATCCAGATTTCGATCTGATATCACTTGCCCTCTACTTGAAATATTTCTAGCAGTGCACACCTGTTGGCGAGGAATTATTTCAGCTTCTGTCTGTCTGAGAAAATCTTTATTATATTTTCATTTTTGAAAGGTATTTTATCTGAGTGTACAATTCTAGGTTGATAGTTTTTTCTTTCACTATTTTGAAGATGTATTCACTGTCTTCTAGCTTGCATCATTTCCAGTGATAAATCTGTTGTCATTCCTGTCTTTGTTCCTCTGTATGTTATATGTCTTTTTTCCTCTGGCTTCTTTTAAGATTTTCTCTTTATCACTCATTTTAAGTAATTTGGTTATGATGTGCTTTGGTGTTTCTTGTGCTTGAGGTTTGTTGAGGTTCTTGAATCTGTGGGCGTACAGTTTTCATCAAATTTGGAAAAATCTTGGCCTCTGTTTCTTCAAATATGACTCCTGTACCCACCCTCTAGTTTTTTGGGAACTCCAGGTACACATTTATTTGGTCATTTGAAGTTGTCCCAAAATTCACTGATGCTCAGATCATCTTTTTCCTTTACATTTCATTTTTTCCTCTCTCTGTTTTATTTGGGATAATTTCTATTGCCTTGTCTTAAATTCACCACTCTCTTCTTCTACAGTGTCTACCATTAATTCCATTTGGTGTATACTTTTTTATCTTAGACATAATAGTTTTCATGTATAGAAATTTGATTTGGGTCTTTTTGACATCTCCTCTATGTCTTTCCTTAACCTTCTTGAACATATAGAATATAATTATAATAACTGTTATTTCTGGGTCTGTTTCTATTAACTGATTTTTATCTTCATTATGGGTCATATTTTTCTCCTTCTTTGCATGCCTACTGATTTTTCATAGTATGTGAGGCACTGTGAATATGACCTTGCTGTGTGCTAGATATTTCTGTATTCCTTTAAATATTCTTGAATTTTGTCCTGGGATGCAGTTAAGTTACTTAAGCACAATTTGATCCTTTGGGGGCTTACTTAATATCTTAATTAATCTTGAGCTAATTTTGTCTCTCAATACTGAGATAATCTCTTCTGAGTACTTTACTTGATGCTCCATATATCATGAGATTTTTCCACTCTGACTGGTAGGAACCAAATTTATGCCAGCCCTGTGTGAACGCCAAGGATTGTTCTGCCTATTTATTTCTGAAAGTTCTTTTCCCAGCCTCTGGTAATTTCCTCACATGAATGCTCCAAGTAGCACTCAGCTGAACACTTGAGGTAAACCCTCTGAAGATCTCTGGAGCTTTCTTTCTAGATGACTGTCCTCTCCAGGCAGCTCTCTTCTCTCTGCTATTCTGCCCCACACATTCTAGTGCCCTGGCTTCCTTGAGTTCTCAACCCTCTCCGCTTGCCTCAGGGTCACTGTCATGCTGTGTTTGAGTTCTCTCTCCCTGCACTGCAGCCTGGAAACTCTCCGTGCAATAAGCTGGAACAATCTTAGGGTTCACCACATTTGGTTTCCTTCTCTCAGGGACCACTGTTTTGTGCTTCCTGTTGTCCAATGTCTGCACAACATCATTTCGTATTTTTTCATTGTGATTTATGTGTTTAAGGCAGAAAGGTAAACTGGTCCCTGTTATTCCATCATGACCAAAAGCAGAATTTCCTGCTACTTCCTTAACAGAGAACTTTAGGTACCTTTTAGAGTCAAACATAAAATTGATTAATGTGAGAGCTATGTGGCCATATTATTTAAGCAACAGTAGAATATAATAAGATATACAAATAGAAAATAAATGGTGAGAAAAGTAAACAATTTTGGGTACAAAAGCATGAGCCTGGGAAGAATTCTAGACAGCAAATCTGTAAGCATGAACTGGTTTACTTTTACATGCTTTGCTCTTTCCCCCTTTACTCATAGCTCTGACCAGGCAGAAGTCTTCCGTTCCTTAATTAGAACCTATGTTAGTGTGACTTAATTCATTTTTCTGCCTGGATGGAAGCCCAAGAAACCATATGTCACATTACATTATGTCTAACAAGGTAATGGCAGAGACAAGGGTTTGTCCCTAAGCACTGCCGCTTTATTCCCAGGCCACTGTCTGCAGATCCTAATATTTATAATGGTCCTTGGAGTAATCATGTCAGTGTCTCCAGGTGATGTAGGGTGATCAGAAATGATCATAATCAATTTAACTACCTGATTTACATTTGCTTTATCAAGTATGATGCTCCATTACTCCTTTCTCAACTGGGATCTCCTTAATGATTGAAGGCAGATGTCATAAGGCTTCTCTGGCACAGAAAACTCAAGAGCTAAAGAAACTTTAGCCTCTATTTTACTGCATGTATCTAGAACATCACTGAAAGTTCCTAAGGGCCGTTCTCACTGGTGTATATGCAGAAACGATTTCTGAACTACTCTCTATTTTCTTTCACATGTGTTTTTAATTCTTAACAGACTGGCTTTTGGTACTGATTGCTTTAAAAACCAAAGCAAAAGTCTTTTAAGTTGCAACAGTTAAACTGACTCATGGGTTTGAAGATGAAATTATCTTTGTTATTTTCTATTTTAGTGACTTAAAAAGAAAACTCAGGGGGTTTCCCCTGCTGGCGCAGTGGTTGAGAGTCCGCCTGCCGTTGCAGGGGACACGGGTTCGTGCCCCGGTCCGGGAAGATCCCACATGCCGCAGAGTGGCTGGGCCTGTGAGCCATGGCCGCTGAGCCTGCACGTCCGGAGCCTGTGCTCCGCAACGGGAGAGGCCACAACAGTGAGAGGCCCGCATACCACAAAAAAAAAAAAAAAAAAAGAAAATTCAGGCCAACTCTATTCTATTTTGAATTTCATAATATCTGAAAATCACTTTGTAATATGATCTTCGTTCTGGAAGTTTTATAAAAATGTGACCCAACATCATAGTTTAAGGCTAGTATATATATGATAAGGGCTAGTTTGCTGCTGTGTCTCTACCTGGTAAATAAGTCATATTTCTCATGGGTCTTTACTGTATAAGAATTGTGCCTATAAGAAAATGGACAGAGAAATACATTACTGTGAAAGGCGATGAAATGACTGATAATTATGTAAATGCCACCAGAAGGGTATATTTTTTCTCTGTATGCCACACATTAACATATCTAATAAATTTAGAGCCAGTTCTAGCTGGAATTTATTTCATTGGATTTCACAGATGTGCTAATTTGGTCATTTATCAGAACAATAAATGGCATGTCATTTTTCCCTTTAGAAACAAATGAAAGCTTAAACCTCCCTTTCCCCTTCAGTAGCCTAGAAATCGTTCTCAGATTGGAAAGCTGGCAAGTTGCACGTGTCTAAGTTTGGAGACAAAAGCCTGAGGCAAGTAGGCTGCCGGCAGACAGCCACAATAGTTAGACTCCAACAGATGAATCAAGAGTCTGAGGCAGGCAAAGGAGGGAATTCTCCCCAGATCAAACAGGCTGTGGATGGTGAATTGGGGATAGGTCCTTGAAAAACAAAACACTGAGGTATGTCCCTCTGGGTCACATGTTACATAGATAACACAGTGTTTGATGGCAGGAAAGCACACAAGTCATAATCACAGCTTCTCCAGCCCCACACCCCATCCATCGTCTGCTGTTGGATGAGGCCCTTGGCTTAAGCTGGAGCTCATGGGGCACTTCATTTGGCTTCTCAGCATCGCGTGGTGTGCAAACACCAGGGATACTGGGATCTTGTCTGCAGGGTTCCATTTAATAATAGCACAGTCCCCCCAAAACATGTTTCATGATAAGGAATGATTATGTCACAAGGAAAATCCTAGGAAGACACAAGCCAAATTGATTTTTGTTTTCAATTTTGCATCTACATTTGGTGCTTCATGGACTTTCTAGACTGGGGTCTCCAACCTAAATGTTTGCCTTTCTTCCCTTTGTTTTTCTGATGTCCTTACAAGCAGCTGTCTGATTCCTTTTAAACCTCCACATCTCCCTTGAGGCGGCCGAAGGACAACTCTGTGCTCCCGACCACTGTGTGCCACCATGAGGGGCTATTCTCAGACCCCTGAATGCAGTCAGCTGCCTCCAGGGTGTTCTGTGTCTAAGTCTCCCTGTCCCTTTGTGGCCTTTTATATTTGCATGAATAGACTTTTGTATAAGGGTGAGCTTCTCCTCTGCTTCATTTTCTTCCCTCACTCAAGGAGTGGCTTGAAAGCACGGCTCCTGTCCACTGGAGAGAGTCAACAAAGCAGGCTGGGCCTCCTGGCAAAGGGAAGTGAGAGTTCGGTCCTGAGATGAGTGAGGCTGCTGGAAGATTAAACCTAGTCTGTTTCTCAGGTTATTTATGGACGTGACCTGATGAAACAAACACTAACCCACCATCTCTTAATGAGTGGACTAGGCAGAAATTCTTACATGGTATAGTAAATGCTGGTAACTTAATGCACATGCTGTTAGGAAACAAGCCGGTTATGACATAAATGATAGGATCAAACCTCAGGCCTTTTTCCAAACCAGTAATATTTTGAAAATCTAACTGGAACTTATCCCATTTGTACTCGTCATTCCTTAGCATTTTGGTCCCATCTCTGGGCGCAGACTAAGCATTTCCCATCTTGACTTTCTCCTTGCTTTTCCTGGGAGAAAATCATTCTGTTAGTTTCATCTACTACTCTACTCTTTCATTTGCTAGATACCCAGTATGTACTGGGCACTCAGCTAACCCGTGAAAGCACTGAGATGAAAATGGTCTATGGACTCTGTCCAAGGGCACGAGGTAGGCAGAGACATGCACATCAACTCCATCAAAAGCTCTGGGAAACAGGTTGGAAGCAAGTGTAGCAATAATGATTAATATACTGCATGGGTCAGAAAAATGATGCTTGAACTGGGACTTGTTCTCAGGATTAGAAATTCACTAGAGAGGAAGGACATCCAAGGCAGAGCGCACACCTGAGTCATGGAAGCAGGAGGCAGGAGGACGCGTGGTGCGGTCGGTGAGCTGCTGATGGTTCTGTGCAGCTGGAAGAACATGAGTGTGTGTGACCACAAAGCCTTGAAGAAGGAGGGGAAGGAGGAAATGAGAGAGGCACTGACAAGGGACACTCAGGTCAAATTGCGAAAGGACTCGTGTGCCATTCTAAGGAATTTGATCTGTGTTCTTTGGGCCTCAGAGAGTCACTTTAAATGACATGACCGGAACAGTAGTTTAGAAAAGGCAGAATGAAGAGGAACCAGCTGATGTGAGGGAGTCTGGGGAGGTGTCACTGAGAGGACTTAGATGCCAGATTGGTCCACAGGATTTTATTGTTTTGATAAAGAAAAGTTGCAGAAACCCTTTTCCTCCCCATCGCCAATGATAGGAAAGCGCTTTCACCTGAAGGAAGCAGGGCATTGCTCCTGTTTCCGAGATTACACTTGGAAACCATCGTGGAAGAACTATGTTTAGCACAGAAGCAGTAACTGGGGAAGATACCCGATGGATTACGTAATGAGCAAAACCCTGGGCACCCAAATGGAGGGTGACCTCATTTAGGGAGGCCCTCCAGACAGGACTCAATGGCACGATACTTGAGTTTCATTTTGGACAACACACACTGAAATTCTAGTCTTTCGTAGGTAAGAGAGTCCTCCCCCCTTACAAGGCTGAACCGTGAGGCCAGCAGACCTGCCCACCTGCCCTACTGCTTGGCTCTCTCCCTGTGTTTACCCTTTGAGAGAGATTAGCTTGGGGAATGGTGAGTCTTCTCTGCTCCATGGAATTTTAAGAGCTTGAAGCATCTTCTTAATGTTTCCCCTGCAAAACCCACTTCTCATAACAGTATGTATCTAAGGCAATTCTTACCCTCAAACTAGAGATTAACTAGAGATTAATGTGTATTCCCAATATTTCTACTTCTGTGATACACAGAGGAAACTCTTTTATATTTTTTCTTTATTATGTTGGCTGCTTGGGCTTTGAAGTATAGCTGATTTACAATGTTGTGTTAATTTCTGCTGTACAGCAAAGTGATTCAGTTTTATATATATATATATATATATATATATATATATATATATACATTCTTTTTCATATTCTTTTCCATTATGGTTTATCACAGAATATTGACTATAGTTCCCTGTGCTATACAGTAGGACCTTGTTGTTTACCCATTCTATATATAATAGTTTGCATCTCCTAACCCCAAACTCCCAATCCATCCCTTGGCCACCCTCTTCCCCCTTGGCAACTACAAGTCTGTTCTCTATGTCTGAGAGTCTGTTTCTGTTTCATAGATACATTCATTTGTATCATATTTTAGATTCCACATATAAGTGATATCATATGATATTTGTCTTTCTCTGTCTGACTTACTTCACTTAGTATGATAATCTCTAAGTCCATCCATGTCACTGCAAATGGCGTTATTTCATTCTTTTTATGGCTGAGTAATATTCCTTTGTATATATGCCATATCTTCTTTATCCATTCATCTGTCGATGGACATGTAGGTTGTTTCCATGTCTTGGCTAATGTGAATAGTGCTGCTATGAACATTGGGGTACATGTAGCTTTTTGAATTATAGTTTTTTTCTGGATATGTGCTTGGGCTTTTCTAACATTGAATTGTTCCTTGATTTTCATAGTTCCTTTAAGAAAAGCGTTACTGGTTCAAATCCTTTATTTCATTTTCCTTTCCCTGCTTCTCTTCTGCTTTCTCTCTGTACAATGACAGTGGTATGCGCTCTGCATCTCACTCTAAGTATTAAGTTCTATTTTGTTATTCTAAAAGGAACTAATGTCATTACATATTCTTTTTTCCTCAGATGTAATGGTGTTCAGGCCATCTTCTGTGACAGGAAAAAAAAAAATTTTCTATGCTGCTGACTCTCTGTGAATAGTGAATTCTTTTTAAAAAATTTTTTGTTGGAGTATAGTTGACTTAAAATGTGTTACTTTCTGCTGTACAGCAAAGTGAATCACTTATACACATATATATATCCACTCTTTTTTAGATTATTTTCCCATATAGGTCATTACAGAGTATTGAGTACAGTTCTCTGTGCTATACAATAGTGAATTCTTTAGCAACTTTTCTCCAGAAATCATTCTTGATTTTGTTCAGGTACACACTGAATATTCTTGAAGAACTTGGAGGTGGGCAGAAGGTCAACGATGACACTATTGTCAACTGGGTGAATGAAACATTGAAGGAAGCGGAGAAAAGTTCATCCATCTCTAGTTTCAAGGTAACACGCGTGTCTCCTGCTCGCGGCCACCTGAGCATTATGCTTATCTTTATTGCTTCCACTCTGTTTTCAAGAGTGACCTTCAGTGTGAGGTCTTTGAGGCTCGCCCTCCCGTTTTGATTTTGCTTGAATGACCCATTATTGTTTTGACATTCATAGGCCATTTCATTGACAGATTTCTTGTCGTTCTCTCCCATAATAATTAATTTTAAAAACCCACTCGTTTTTTACACGGGATTGTAGACGTTGTTCTTCCAAAGTAATGTAAAATATAATGTTTTTTAAATGTGCATAGCTCCATGGTTCAGATTGTTAACATAATGAGGGTGAAATGTAAAATGCTAAAAGATCTCCCATGGGATGTTTTTTTCTCTGAAAAAAAAAGCAGTTGCTTACTTGTATCCAAATCCCACTTTTATTAATAACAGCATGACATTTTATTACATTTCTTCACTCATGTTTTATACATTAGCTGGATCCTTCCTCAAGGGCCCTGCGCACTTGATTGACCATATAATGTCTGCGTCATATCTTAACTACATTTTCCTGGCTTAAAGGTCAAGATGGCGGAGAGGGACCCCTGCAGAGTTATATTAACAGGGCGGGTGAGGCAGTTCGTCATGCTATCAATCCTCTTCTTCAAAATCAAGAAAAAAATGAAAATCTCTCCCCTCCCAGAAAGGGCAGAAGGTATATCTGTAGGCCGGGCTCTACCAGGAGTGCCCAGTCCCTGGGAGCTCAGCACAGGAAGCGGCCAGCTCTGTCTTCCCTCTGCTCACCATCCGTTTGGCCTGGAGGTCGAAGTGGAGGCTGGTGACAGATGTGAGCAAGTCCTTCCAGAAGGAGATTTGGGAAGGCGGTGGCGAACAGCACAGTAGAGGGGTGCTCCCAGGATGGAGCGTGGTCTCAGTACTAGGGGCTCCTTGTTTGTAACAGGGGGCTCCTCATTTCCTCTTCACAGACATGATGAAGACAGCTTTACCATTTTCCTGATGTTTTTCTTTTCTTGGCTGCTTCGGGCGGCATGCGAGATCTTAGTTCCCTGACTTGGGATCCTACCCGCGGCCCCTGCAGTGGAAGCGTGGAGTCTTAACCACTGAAGCACCAGGAAGTCCCACCATTTTCCTGATTTTATAGTGAGGAAACTGGGGGCTCATTGAACTCCTGAGGTTACAGCTAGTAATTGCAGGTGGTGTCCATCAGGGAGGGGAAAGCACCTTTCACCTGCGAGGTGAGGTTATAGAGTGGAGAGTATCTATAGGTCACTTGACCATGGCTGTGAAGTGAATAGCCCCGGGCGTGCGTCGCTCTGTAAAACAGCTGCCACTTTACAGGAATGCATCCCATTTCATTACCCAGCAGCTTCTGGGGTGATCCTGTGGGGATTCACTCTTGGGAATGTTTAGCAATTTTTTGCTTCTTGTGATGCTCTGGGCTAATTTTCTCCTGTCTTCTCACTGAGTCATTGCGGAATTGATTAGGTCAAAAGGACCACAAAAGGAAAATGTCAAATTAGCCCCATACTGCTTTTAAGTGAAACCCTTCAAAAACTGAGCACAGCGCACCCCAATTAACCATCGCAGAAACAGTCCTGGGCCCTCCTCACCTATGAACGCTGCCAGCTGCTGGCCATCTCGCTGCCTGTCAGCCCACCAAGACTGTGGGAAGGAAGTAGGAAAGAAGGTGAAACTCAAATCTCTCCATTTTGCTTCCGTTGTGCTTCTTTACCAAAAAATTCTATGGAGATAGAAGCTCAGGCTAATGGTGGAAATCAGATTACGATTATATGTATATTGATCTTAATTTTGTGGTAGTTCTTACATAACCCAGAAGTAAATAAAAATGGACCCATTCTATTTTTTAAAATAGTATTCTACCTCTACAGAGGGTCAGTGCTGGAGACCTAGCATCTTGCAGGGGTCCTGTGTCTTGTTTCTTTGTTAGAATTGGTTCTGATCTGGACCCGCAAGGTATGAGGTGTTTGAACTTGACTATGCTCAGATGGTGACACACAGTTGCCTCGGCATGTCTGTACTCACAGGTGCAGAGTTTTGTGCATTTACACCTTAAAAGCATTCACAGGGAGTTCCCTGGTGGCACAGTGGTTAAGAATCCGCCTGCCAACACAGGGGACGCAGGTTCGATCCCTGTTCTGGGAAGATCCCACATGCCGCGGAGCAACTAAGCCCGTGAGCCACAACTACTGAGCCTGCGCTCTAGAGCCCGAGAGCCACAACTACTGAGCCCGTGAGCCACAACTACTGAGCCTGCATGCCTAGAGCCTGTGCTCCGCAACAAGAGAAGCCACGACAATGAGAAGCCAGCGCACCACAATGAAGAGTAGCCCCCGCTCGCTGCAACTAGAGAAAGCCCGTGCGCAGCAACGAAGACCCAACACAGCCAAAAAATAAATAAATAATGTTCCTTTAAAAAAAAAAATCAGGTAGAACCTTTAAAAAAAAAAACATTCACAGCTTTGCGTGTGTCCATCAAACTGTTTACAGACGCCAAAGAAAGAGCCCAAGATTTAAAGTCAGAATACCTGGGTTCAGATCCCAGCCCCACCACTTATTAGCAAGCCACTTAACTTCAGAAACTCCCTTTGCTTGCTGTAAATTAAGATTAGATGCCTCCATCCAAGGCTTGTAGCAGTAAGTGAGATAACCTATAAAAAGTGCTGAACAAACTGTGAGACACCAATGGATATTAGTTGCAGTCATTGCATTTGATCACATAATTGCTGTCACTGTCTACTTGGACCTATGGACCCTTTTCTTTCCCTAAGGTCCCCAGAAGAGGGGCATTCACTGAATCCCATCCAACTGAGCCCGCATCACTCTCCCTGCCTGTCACCTCTGGGATGTCCCCTGAAAATGAAGCGAGGGTCCTCTTTATTTTTATTTATTTATTTACTTTTTTGTGGTACGTGGGCCTCTCACTGTTGTGGCCTCTTCCGTTGCGGAGCACAGGCTCCGGACGCGCAGGCTCAGCAGCCATGGCTCACGGGCCCAGCCACTCCACGGCATGTGGGATCTTCCCAGACCGGGACACAAACCTGTGTCCCCTGCATCGGCAGGCAGACTCTCAACCACTGCGCCACCAGGGAAGCCCGCGGGGTTCCTCTTAATGTCTTTAGTCTCTCTTTTCTGATGGTTTCTTTTTCAAATCATCCCTTCCTCTACTAATAACCAGTACTTGAATGAAACATACTATATATCAACCTCTCTGCTTTTCTCCAGTTGCTCTAACTTCCTTCCATTCACTATTTGGGAATGACTCCCTGCCTGTTGGCAGACAATGGATTTCCTCCACTTAGTGAACCACCAGGAAGCTACTAGTGATGCCCCTACAGAAATGACCACTGGTTTGAAACACCATGTGCGGCACTGTGGCATTTCCCACACCAGGCTGTATATATTCGTATTTAAGAGGAAAGAACCACTCAGTTTCCTTGAGCCAAATAGAAGTAACTTGGGAGCATATTGTTAAAACCCATGCTTTCTCTCTATGCAGGACCCAAAGATTAGTACAAGTCTGCCCGTCCTGGATCTCATTGATGCCATTCAACCAGGTTCCATTAACTATGACCTCCTGAAGACAGAAAACCTGAACGACGAAGAGAAACTCAACAATGCAAAGTACGTAAATAAACCTGGGGTCAGGGAGGAAGGATGAGCCGGCCTCTGGGTAGCTGTAAACCCTAGTGCCTGTGCCTTCATGCAAACACTTGTAGGTTCGCTGTTGATGCTTTTTCTTCTCATGACGTACTGTGTCCCATCATCATTATTTTCAATACTGGGCAATAGCAGTTTAAGGCTCCAGGTGTTAGAGGGAACAAGACAAAACCGATTGATAACAATTGAAACAATTGAAATTGAAAACAGTTGACTTCTGATTGATAAGCAAGCCTGTAATTTCATAAAACCAATTTCCTAATCATAATCTATGGGAGGCTTCCTGAATAGAGTTTGTACATGGTGCGTGCAAATATAAACATTCTATTTGTGAATATCTGTGGATATGCATGGGCAGGGGTGGGGTTCAAGACCAGAGTCTTCTCCAGCTTAAGAGCAACTGCCATTTGCTTTACTTGTAGAATGAGGGTCAGCAGAACCCAAATTTGGTCTGTTGTCAGCTTTTATACATCAGGTTTTATTTACATAGTTTCTATAGCTCTTTCCCTGATACAGTAGCAGAGTTGAAATAGTTGTGACAAAGCCCACAGAGTCTGAAATATTTGCTATCTGGTCTTTATGGAAAGCTTGCCTTCCTAGAGAGGTGCCTTTCTACCCTAGAGAGGTGCCTTTCTAAGAGCAGGCTGTATTAGTTCCTAGGTCTGTCATAACAAAATAGCACAAACAAGGTGACTTCAGACAACAGAAATTTCTTCTCTCACTGTTGTGGAGGCTAGAAGTCCAAGATCAAGGTGTCGGCAGGGTTGGTTCCTCCTGAGGGCTTGGATGGAGAATCTGTCCCACACCTCCCTCATCGTTGGGCTTATAGACGTACCACTCCAATCCTGTCTTCACATGGCCTTCCCTGTGTTTCTGTGGCTTCACGTAGCTGTCTTCTGTGTGTGTATGTCTGTGTCTCTTCTCCCTCTCTTATAAGGACATCAGTCATACTGGATTAGGGCTCCACCCTACCCCAGCATGACCTCATCTGAACTAACTATACCTTAAATAACACTTTTTCCAAATAACATCACCATCTGAGGTACCAGGGGTTAGGGCTTCTGCATACGTTTTTTGGGGGGCAGTATTCAACCCATAACGCAAGTCCAGGGTTACCGAATGACTAGTGCCCAGCAGCCCTGCTGTGTATCTCATCCCAGCAGCGCCCTTCTCTCTGTGCCCAGTCTGGGAAAGTGGAGATGTGCGTTCCTGGTATGCTGACGTTTAGCACGATCTAATGGAGAGAAGAGAAATAATTCAACAGCAGTTACAGTAGAGTGTGAGGGATGGTGTGGAAGGAGGACCCCAGGGTGCTGTGGAGGGGACAGGAAGGGAACTGAAGCTCTACCAAATAACATCGAAGCTGGGACGGATTGAAAGGACAAGGAAGAAGGAGCTGGAGGGGGCTTCCCTGGTGGCACAGTGGTTGAGAGTCCGCCTGCCGATGCAGGGGACATGGGTTTGTGCCCCGGTCTGGGAGGATCCCACATGCCGCGGAGCGGCTGGGCCCGTGAGCCATGGCTGCTGAGCCTGTGCATCCGGAGCCTGTGCTCCGCAACAGGAGAAGCCACAACAGTGAGAGGCCCGTGTACCGCAAAAAAAAAAAAAAAAAGAAGGAGCTGCACAGGTGAAAGAGCTAGGAAGACTATTCTAACAGAGGGAAGAACATGGATGAAGACCCAGAAATTAAAAAAAAAAAAGGCCTTGAACCTATAGATGTTCAAGAGGGGTGTGATTAAGTTTAAGGAACTCGCCCAAGGTTTTACAATTATCAAGTGGTTCAACTGAAATTCAAAGTCTGACTTCAGAGCCCAGGCTCCTAAGCACTGTCCTGTAAAGGCAAGATACAAAATTACTTAGAAAAATGGGTAAAAAGAATTATATAGAATCCTAAAGGTGGCTATGGTGGCAGGATTGTGCATGGTTTGTTTGGTTTTTGAAGCTCTATTTTCTAACTTTTTAATAATTTTTCCTCTATTTTATAATGGAAAATTAATTTTATTTCATTAATAATTAATATAGAGGAAGTGATTGAGAGATGGACAAGGAGAAAGAATGGGGATGCTCTGGCCCAATGCTCTTAAATTAATTTGATCAATAAAGTAAGAATAAAGTTATTTCAGGAGAGCAAAGGGAGTAATGGGGCTTTGGGTGGAATGGAGAATCTCTGGAGTAGCCACTGCAAGAAGTTACTAGTGGTGCAGTGGTTGAGGGTCCGCCTGCCGATGCAGGGGACACGGGTTCGTGCCCTGGTCCGGGAGGATCCCACATGCCGCGGAGCAGCTGGGCCCGTGAGCCATGGCCGCTGAGCCTGCGCGTCCGGAGCCTGTGCTCCGCAACGGGATAGGCCACAACAGTGAGAGGCCCACGTACCTCAAAAAAAAAAAAAAGTTACTAGATAATGAATGAGGAGAAGAAAAGAACTGCCAGGTAATAGTGTGGGCTCATTTGAAGATAGACTACAGCTAATAAAAATTATCTTCATATAACTATAAACAGAGCAAAAATATTCTGCTACAGCTATGGTGATCTTACGTGAAAAATGTGTAATATAAAACTCTGGTTATTCTACTATTATAGTATCATAAATAAATACACATACATGGAGGCGAGGATTAGAATGGAACAAGAAAGGACTTGATGGGTAAGGTCGAGGTATTACAGATGCATTTCCCCTTTTTTCTGCCTTGTAAAAATGTTTCTGTAGTTGAAATGGTGTCTGCAGACTTTCCCTAGCACACACTCTTGTTCAGTTCTATGACTTTTTCTGCCACTGTACAGCCTAAGCAAATAAGCATGCTGTAGGCACCAAAAGTGGTGCTAGCTAGGAAGCTCTCTAAGGACAAATAATAAATTTGGTAATTATCACGAGGCTGGACAGCAAGTTTGACGGAGTCAGGAGCTTTATCAGGCCAGCATTTGCCCTCGAGTCTCGGGAGGAGCCCAGTGATTGGCTCCAGCCGTACCAGGAATGAGCTCTGTATAGCAGATAGTTTATAGTGCAGAGTAGAGAGTATATAGTATAGATTATATAGAATGACTATAACTGTGATCCTCAGGGGTCCCCTTCGTACTTGCTTAGGCTCCTCTCATTCTTCCTCTTTTCTCTTTTAGGTACGCCATCTCTATGGCCCGAAAAATTGGAGCAAGAGTATATGCCCTTCCAGAAGACTTGGTTGAAGTGAACCCCAAGATGGTCATGACAGTGTTTGCTTGCCTCATGGGGAAAGGAATGAAGAGGGTGTAAGGCCCAGCGGGCAGGACTGGAGGCGCACATGCGTTTCTGGCTGCTCAGCACTGGGTGCTCCCAGGAAACACGGGGACAAGTCCAACCATTCCAACGTTTTCAACTTGGTGACATTATACAAGGTTCCAAAAAAAAATGTGTATCTGTTCAGCCAAGTAGCCTTCGTGTATTTAACAAAAAGTGCTTTATTCTTTGCAAAAGACCCAGTCTCTTACAAATATTTTTTTTATTATTGAATTGATTGCTTTGAAAATCTAGAGACAAAAAGAATTTATTTTCCAGGCACCCTTTCTGCTTTTGCCATTATAGTCAGGTATAGAAGCTGTAGGTAGTGTTGTTAATTTTAACATAATCTTTCAAACCAGCTTAAATCGGCTGCTTTCTTGTTTAGGGTGAGAACCAGGAGGGGAGAACCATCAGACCAGCCCTAAAACCGGCTTCTGGAGGCCAGCGTTTGATCTGTTACGAGCCTCCTTCGTGTAGCCCTTCTGCGCCCTGTCTCCCTGTGACTTTGCTCTCCACTCTCTCAGAACTCTGCCTTCTCTGTGGCCGACCTCTGCCGGCCGTCCTCCTCTTGGGGCCATTTGGATCATTTGACCAATCAGTCAGGCTGTTGGGATCTCCAAGAGTCTCTGGTAACCTGAAGACCTAAGGCTCATCATCAGAGCCTTTTCTCAGAACTAGGGTCCCAAATGTCATCAGATTTTTTTTTTCAGCCAATAGGAAGCCCTCTGTTTTTAACCCTACGATTTGGGCTCTGACCAGATCTAACATCTTGAATACTGTGCCTTCAAATAGATTCTTACTTAACTCTTGGTGGAAGGTTCTATCCAAGGAGGGTGTCATTGAGCAGCAAGGCACTAGGGGGCAGTGCAGAGCCATAACAAAGCATCTGTTCTTGGGTGCTGCCTCTCCGTGTATGTAGCTCTGTGTGTTAGATCTAGTTATTGTGGTGTGGCTGGATATCTGGTGACTGGGAACCATCTTGCTCTGATTTCATTTGTTCTTAGATCATAGTGCACGTGATTGCTGCCAGGCCATAGGACCGATGTTTACTTTTTTGGTACCCTCAAGCTCCCAGGGGCCATATGTGCCAATGACCAGTGACCCCCACCTCACCCCCGTACCCCAGCACACACACACACACACACACACACACTCACATACACACATACCTAGCCAGGTGTCAAGCTGGGTAAGAACTGGCTGCATTGCTTTGCGAAGAGCTAATGACTGGATAGTTAAAGAATTCCAAAATAAAACCAGAGGAACAGTGTGAATTTGAGCAGCTCTAATAGACTATGCAATTTCCTTGAAAGCTTACCAAAGGCTAAATAGCAACAGAGCACTGGGCACCAACACTAGACCCCCTCTATTGTGGTGGAAGGGCTCATCAATGAGGTATCTTCTTTAGGGGTGGTATGTAGTGGAACTTAGCCATTTTTCAAAGCAATCGAAAATGCATCACCCCAGATCTGCTCCTTGGCAGTGGGCTCAGGAAGCCGACCTGTGGCTTCTCCCGGTCCATAACCTGTGTTTCTGCTGCATCTGAATGCAAAGCGGTTGGCTTTGTCTTAATCTGCACTTCACCATGTAGCCTCAGACAATTCTCCCCCATCTGCCTCCAGGAAGCATGTTACTGCCTTAAAGGACAATGAAGATGAAGTAATGCTCAAGTTCTCTCCAAATAAAATGTTCCCTGTATTGGATGTCTTCTGAAGGTTTCGTAAGAGTGTATCCTAGCTTATTCATTCATTCAGCCAACACGCACTGAGGGCTGAAATGTGCCAGGCATTGCGCACGGTTTGGGGAATACACCTGTAAATGAGGCAGGCATTGTGCTCAGCTGATCAGGAAAGCCTGATGATAAACAACTCCACTGACAGCTGTGATGAGCGATTGATGCAGGCAGGGTGACACAGGCTCACAACAGAGGACGCCATCTAAGGAGAAATATTTTCGCGGGAAGCTGAAGAGTAAGTTGGAGGGGGGTGGACAAAGAGGAGGCCAGAATGAAAGGTTTAAGACACAAATTCTCAGACACACATTGAACCCAGTCATGAGCAAAAGCCAGACTTGGGAATTGGTGCGAAACGGTTTCTAGAATGATTCGAGGAGGAATCTTTTGGGCTGGCGGTGCCTGAGGTTTCCTCTCTAGCCTGGCTGGGCCTCACTTTGGCTGGCACGGGGTGGGAGGCAAGGTGTTTGCTGAGGAATTCTGCTGCAGCCGGCCCCCGCGGGTGGGCTGCTGGGGCAGAAAAGCATCTGTTTGGCAGGGTCACATCCAGCGCTGCACAGGTGTCACTCGCCCACGCAGCTGCTGGGAAGCTGGGCTTTTGTGCTTAAGCTGTGCATCCTGGCTTCACCAGCAGCAGCTCTTTGGAGATGGCTCTTTCCTGGCCTGACATTCCTACAGCTTCTACACTTAGGAGGTAGCGGCCTGCCCTACATATCAAGAGGTTACCAATATTAAGTGTGTTTTTTTGTGTATAAGACTGCACTGATAGGTCCTGACCAGAAAGACTGAACAGGTACAGGAAAGCAGAATACTATCAAGGGAAGAAAACTAAGACTCTTGGAGACAAGAAGCCTAAAGGAATACAGCCATCTGAACACGATAATTTTTCTAAATTTAAAAGTTTTTTGTTACATTTTAGCCCATCCAAGTACGACATCAGAAAGTAAAATTGTACCAAAGAGTCTACAGTGGAAAGCAGGCCACCTTCCCACCCCTGTGTCTAGCGATGTGCTTTGAAGCCAGCTCTTATTGGCTCCACCTGGCTCCAATGTTAAATCGTTATCTTGAAATTGGCCATGGTGGGCGTATTTACAGTATAGAAATAATCAAACTCTACAAATAGGGGTTTTTATCCCCAGATATCTGGTTTACCAACCCACCACTACCTCTGTCCCAAAACCTCAGTTCCCCTCCTTGTCAGCAACCACTGTTACCAATTTCTTTTGTATCTTTCTAGAAATAGTCTACGCACATGTTACACACACACACACACACACACACACACACACCTTTCTATTGCAAATATTAGCACACCATACACATCATTCTGCATCTCATTTTCTTCACACTAAACCTTGGAGACTGTTCCACGTTGCCAAATATAGACCTGCCTCAATCTTTTCAACAGGTGCAAAGTATTCTGTTGAATGGATGTGCCAACCTGTATTTAACCAGTGGCCTATAAATGGATATTTAGGTTGTTTCAATCCTTTGCTACAGCATATAAAGCCACAGTGAATATTATGTCCACTTCTTGTGCTCAGAATGTTCATTTTAATGTAACAGGTACTTAAGTTTCTGCTCTAGCAAAGGTATTAAACACTGTAGAGTCACACATCAATCCTCCTCTGAAGTTTCCTTGAAGTATTTGACAAAGAGCCCTGAGCTGGGATGGGCCCTTGAGCCCCTCCCATCTTCTCCATCTCACATCTAAAGTATGTTAATCCAGTGGGGAGATAATGTGCACATGCAAAATGTACTCAAAAGCAGAATGTGATAAATGCTGTAACAAATTTGTAAATAAAGTATGGGAGCTCAGGGGAAAGATTAATTCTGAAGGAAGGATTAGCAACATTTTTCAGAAGATCTGAGCCCTGACTTATGAGAAGTGGGCAGGAACCATGCCTCACCATGTTGATGTCTCCAGCAGTGCCAAGCACTTTCTAGATTTTTAAGGAGAGCTGGGTAACTGAAAAATCGATTTGTATTAGACGTGAACAAATGTTTCCTGACTGTGGGAGATGCCAGAGAGAAGTCATTGTGAGAAAAGTTGCGAAATAGACCTACCTGCAGAGTTTTTAGAAGGGGATGGATTCCTGTTTGGAAATTAGGCCATTAGAGCCTGTCTTGAGACAATGCATAGGACTAGATGGGCTTTTCAAGTCTCAGCCAACCTAGTGATTTCATCCACCTAAACGCACACACACAATCTAGTCTGTCCCTTGGAGCACAACTGTGGTCTCGATTATAAAAAGAATGGAAACTCAGCCCACCTTACACCAGCCCATCTCAGACTGATGCTTAATGCACGAGAGACATTCCCCTGTGCTCCCAGTGTCCCTGGGCGGCTCCGAGGCCCACCTTCCCTGCAGTTACTGTACCTGTTGTCATTCAGCAGCTGCCAAGATATCGTCGACTTTGCTCTCTGTCCCCCGCCCTGACCCCCCAGTGTACTAGTGCACTTGGATGAAATGCTGGCAGTGCTCTCACAGTGAGCTTGACATGGCACGTCTCTGCCGGCCTCATGATCCAGTAACCAGAGCTGATGCTCAGCACAAGTCAGCAGTGCTGACCGATCCTCTTGTGAAATCTAGTTCCTTTGACAGTTTCCTAATAAAATTCCAGGAATTAAACTCTCAGCTGCCAAGGACTGCTCTTTCCACGGTGTCCTCACCCCCTATTTTCCAGAAGGCAGAGTTTACCAACTGCGGCTGTGTGTAGGTGACCAAAAAAAAAAAAAAAAAGGAAAAGGAAAATTGTGTAAATGTTTTCTCATGTCTAAAGTCTACACATACTTAATAACCCACCTTAGGTCAGACACAAAAGCACTAGTCAGCACCCAACATCTCACCTTTAACAACTCAGAGAGAGGTCGGCAAAATGGCAGGGATTTGTATATTATCTGGCATGTCAAAATTGGGGAGTTCCATTTCAATAAGTATTCTGGTTAATACAGAGCTAGCATGTATACTTTTTGGAGGATTAGAATGCATGCAAATGTTTAATTCTAAAGCTCTGTGCAATACAACATAAAAGTTAATGATTCAGCAGGCACTTTTGGATTCGGCCAGACCACGGGCCCACTGTTAAGAGTCGGAATGTTCAGACCTCCTTGCTCTAAGTTTGGGGCTAAGACCAGGGGCACTTGGAAGCTGGTTAGAAATGCAGAATCTCAGCCCCACCCCAGACCTACTGAATCAGAATCTGCAGTTTAATAAGATCACCACTTAATTCATGTGCACATTAAAGTTTGAGAAACACTGTCCTAAGAGAAGATCTGCAGTTGATAGTCAGTTGCATTTGAACCAACTTTAAATTAGATTACACTTTCCCAGTAACACTAGACTTGAGAGATTGAAAAAGCCCTCCACTAGCATTTCCCCATCATCGTTGTTCATTGGAGGTAGCCAAAGTGGCTCTGCCCTCCACCTGGGTATATCCCCCACCACCCAGCCTTGTCCTTTGCTGTCCCTCTCCCCCATGGCCCCTCTCTTCCCTGTGGCACCCACTGCCAGCCACAGGCTCCAAAAGCTTCATGTCCCTGGTCCTGCTGGGTAACTTAAGGTGTCTCTTGGCACTGCCTTCTCTTACCTGCTGCCCAGGGCTGCTGCTTTCATGCATCTGACCCAGTTGGTGCCACATCACTTAAGTCTTCTCTCTCGTTCCTTCAATACCTCCATCAAACCTACTGACTTTTCTCCCACCATCTCTGGAGCAACGTCTCTATGACTTCCAGCGACAGCTAGCTGACTTAGTAAACCAAACTGTCCCAGGGGGAGGGGATTGTGGCCCTTCAGTGCCCACTCTTTTCTTCTCCAAAACATGCACTTTACAACGACTTTCTAGGGCTATAGCTTCATCATTGTTATCTTTGCCAATTTCCTAATGGCAAAGAGAGAGCAAAGTGCCTTCCAGATAAACAGTTATAATATGCAAAGGTCCAGAGGATGGAAGAAGATGGTTATCTTTGAGGAACTGAAAGACTAGTATGGCTGAAGGAAAGGGAAATTTGCCATATCATGAGAAACAGATGGACCAGAGAAAGGTTTAGAGCTGATTCTCAGACTCAAGTGTGCTTGAGAATCACCTGGGGAAGTTGTTAAAACACAGACTTTCCAGATCCAACCTTGAGGTTCAGTGCTTAGAGGGCTGGTGGGTCCAGGAGTCTGCATTTTCCACAAATACTCTCAGAGATTCTGGGACTCACAGGCCACCCCTGGAGAAGCACTAGTCCAACCCAGCTGTTCTCAGCTCTGGCTGCACAATGGAATCGCCTCAGGAGATTTACAAGAAGCTGGTGTCTATGCCCCGCCCTCTGAGGTTTTGATATAATTGATCTGACCTGTGGCCAGGGCAGCTGGAGATTTAAAAGATACGCAGGTGACTCTAATTACCAGTCAAGTTTGAGAACCAATGGGATACAGCCTGGGGTGCTCTTCAAAGGGGCGGCCTGGGCTTCCCTGGTGACGCAGTGGTTGAGAGTCCGCCTGCCGATGCGGGAGACGCGGCTTCCTGCCCCGGTCCGGGAAGATCCCGCATGCCACGGAGCGGCTGGGCCCGTGCGTCCGGAGCCTGTGCTCCGCAACGGGAGAGGCCACAACGGTGAGAGGCCCGCGTACCGCAAAAAAAAAAAACAAAGGGGCGGCCTGGGTGGAGCATCTTAAAAAGCGGATAGACCCATAAGAAGGAGTAATGGTTAGAAACGGGGAGTGAAGGGATGGAAGTGTTTCAATGACAAACCCTGCTTTCTTCACAATTTAACCATCCAGCCGACAAGCATTTGTCTCTCTGGGTGCCTAGTGACCTTCCTGGGGCCACGACTCCCAGGCTCAGTATTTGTAGCCAAAGCGAGGGCATGAGAACCTGAGATGGAGTTCTCTGCCTTCGAGCCTCAAATCCCCCTCTTCAATGACTCCCAGGATGGAATCATCTTTCCTCCCCCCTCAGAAACACGGGGACCGGTTACACCAACCCTTTGTGCAAATTCTAAAACTGCTTCGCTCTGCATGAATAAACATGAGAGAGAGAGTGTGTGGAGGGAAAACACATTTATCAATTACGTGTCCTCCAAACCTCCCAAGAGTATGCAGCTTTAATGGCTGAAAGACTTTGAAAGGGAAACTTGTAAATTGAGTTGCACCTAAACTCATGACAAAATGCCATGAAATTGACTGACTCTCTCAGCGCTTACCTAACAGTAAGCCTGAGCTGCATATCCAAGTCCCGGCCAGTCCAGATCACGGTGGCGATGCCCTTATCCTCAGCCCGCTCCAATTGAGAGAAGGCAAAGCAGCCACTATTCACAGGGGAGGTTATCTTTTTAGGCACCGTCTTAATAAAGGCAGAGGGTTACGGCTCTTGAAGAAACACTTGCCATATTATTTTTGCACCTAATGTTCCAAATTGACTGGAGAGGGAGTAATGGTTAGAAACGGGGAATGTACAAATGTACAAATTAGCTGGTCCCTAGGGGGCATGATTCAGTGAGATCGATCCCCCAGGACCAGATTGGCTTCTGGGGCAGTGACTCATCCCCCAACTCTCTGGGAGCAGCAGAAGCAGAGGACAGCTGTCACCAAGGTTCACCTGACCTGGGTAAGGCTCCGGGAAGAGAACACATTGGCCCCTCTCAGCTCCCTTCCTGGTTTATCTTTTTTTTTTTAATGAATGGGACATACTAAACACCTGTTTTGCCAGTCACTTTCAGCTGCTCTCCCATTGAATTCCCACAACAGCCTTCAGAGGTAGGTTATCATTAGCCTCATTTTTCTGCAGGGGAAACTGCACCTCCGAGAAGCTAAGAGATTTGCCTGTGAGCCAGGGTGGAGTCCATCTGATCAAGCTGTTGTGTTCTTCTCTCTCTCTCTTCATGCAATAACTTCAACTTAAGAGTTCAGTTTGAGGAATTTTGCCTGTACACAGTGTAAATACCACCACAGTCAAAACAGAATTTTCCCACCACTCCAAAAATTTCTCCTGTACCTCTTTGTAGGTTAATCCCTTCCTCCCCAGCCTCAGGCCCTGGCAACAACTAACCTATTTTCTGTATCTGTAATTTTGCCTTTTATTGCATCATATAGATGTCCAGAGTATATAAATACCTCCTACAAATCGGTAATAAGACAAACCTGATTAAAAATCAGGCAAACTATTGGAACTCACATACACACACATATACTTATGGCCAATTAGCACAAAAAAGGTTCTTAACGGTATTAGCCATCTCAGAAATTTAAATGAAAGCCAAATTAGACACCACCATACACTTACTAGAATGGCTAAAATGAAAAAGACTGCATCAGATAACAAGGATGTGGACCAACTAGAACTCTAATATATTGTTGGTGGGCATATAAAATGATACAACCACCTTGAAAAAAAGGCACAGGAGTTGCTTATAAAACTAAATATCTCTATGACCTAGCAATTCCATTCCTAGATATCTACCCAAGAGAAACAAAAATGTTTGTTCATCAAAAAAGCCTTGTAAAAGTATATTCATAGCAGCTCTATTCATAGTGGTCCCAAACTGAAAACATCCCAGATGTTCATTAATAGGATAATGGATAAACAAATATTATTATATTACTCAGCAATAAATAGGAATGAATTGCTGGCATATGCAGCAACATGAAAAAAAATTTTAAAACATGCTGGGCTTCCCTGGTGGCGCAGTGGTTAAGAATCTGCCTGCCAGTGCAGGGACATGGGTTCGAGCCCTGGTCCAGGAAGATCCCGCATGCCGTGGAGCAACTAAGCCCATGTGTCACAACTACTGAAGCCTGCGTGTCTAGAGCCCATGCTCTGCAACCAGAGAAGCCACCGCAATGAGAAGCCCACGCACCGCAACGAAGAGTAGCCCCACGCACCACAACTAGAGAAAGCCTGTGTGCAGCAACAAAGACCCAATGCAGCCAAAAATAAAAATTAAAAAAAATTAAAAACAAAAAACATGCTGAGTAAAAAATGCCTGACAGGGCTTCCCTGGTGGCGCAGTAGTTGGGAGTCCGCCTGCCGATGCAGGGGACACGGGTTCGTGCCCCGGTCTGGGAAGATCCCACATGCTGTGGAGCGGCTGGGCCCGTGAGCCATGGCCGCTGAGCCTGCGCGTCCGGAGCCTGTGCTCCGCCACGGGAGAGGCCACAACAGTGAGAGGCCCGCGTACCGCAAAAAAAAAAAAAAAAAAATTGCCTGACACAAAAGAGTACGTGCTATATGCCGCGGACTAAAAGTTTGTGTCCTCCACCCCACCTGCCCCTCATTTATTTGTTGGAACCTAATCCCCAATGTGATGATATTTGGAAGTGGGGCCTTTAGGAGGTGATTAAGTCGTGATGGTGGATCCCTCATGAATGGGATTAGTGCCCTTATAAAAGAGACCCCAGAGAGCTCTCCAGCTTTCTTTCTGCCATGTGAGGCTACAGCAACAAGGGGGCCATCTTTGCACCAGGAAACAGGTCCTCACCAGATATTGAACCTGTGCCTTAATCTTGGACTCCTCACCTTCCAGAACTGTGAGAAATAAGTATTTGTTGTTTAAGCCACCCAGGCTATGGTATTTTTGTTTTAGTAGCCCGAACTGACTAGGACGACATATGAAGTTCTAGATCAGGCAAAATTAATCTGTGGTAATAAAATCAGAGCAGCTGCTGTTGGAGGTGGGGGGAACTGATTGGAAGGGACATGCAGAAATTTTCTGGAGTGATGAAAATTTTCTATACCTGGATAGAAGTGTGGGTTACTCAAGTATACATATCTTTGGAACTCATCTAGCTATGTACTTAATACCTGTGCATTTCATTGTATGTATCTCAATTTTAAAAAGACACTGCCCACTGCTGCCTAGGACTGGTTTATAATAGTTGCTGGTCTGTAGGAGACAAAGGAGTAACTAAAGCAGAAGTAACTAAACCAGTAACTAAGTCAAGTCATCTGACTGGTGACTGGATCTTTGAAGGCCACAGTGTTACCATGGCATAGAAACTCTGAAAACCAGAGTAAGACAAGGTTCTGGACTGGAAGCCCAGGGGCTGCTTGAAGCCTTGTGCAAAACGGAGAGAAGTGAGTGAAGAGGTAGAAAGATAGAAAAGGAAAACAAAAGGCTTCCCAATGAGCTTACAAACCCATGTTCCAAATCACAGAAGAAATCAAATACTAAGAAAGGCAGCCAATAAAACCAAAGCTCAGTGCATAAAATCACCCCAAATACAATTAAACTTCTAGAGCAGCCTGGCACAGACTTTAAAAATAAGTGTTCTGAGGATTCTCAGCAAGAGCTCTGAAGAAACAATACTCATAAAAAATGAAACAATAAAATATTTTAAATGATATTTTAAAATATGGATATGAAAACAACATGGATAAATGTGAAAAAGTGCCAGTGGCAAATGTTGGAAAATATTTATATAGTTATTGAAACAATAACAAAAAAATACCCACCTCAACTGACTATGTAGTCTAAACAAGACACAAAGAATGAATTAGTGTATTTGAAGATACTGCTGAGAAACACACTCAGAACTCAGCATACAGAGACAAAGATTATGGTTTTTAAAAACATGAAAGGACAGTTACAAGACATGGAGGGCAGATCAAGGATCTCCAAAGGGACTAGCAGAGACCCATCCAACAGCTGAGGAAACAATAAAGTGATTCTCCAAACCTGAAGAAATATCTAAATCCTCAGATCAAAACTACATTCTGTGTACCAAGCAAGATAATTAAAAATAATTCCACATCTATACCAGAGTAATGGATCTGAGGAGCCTCAAAAATAAAGATAATCCCTTAAAAGACATTGACTAGAAAGGACAGCTGACCTGCTGGGAAACAACAGTTCCTGGATGGCCAATTTCAACCACACAACACTAGATGCCAAAACACAACAGAAGACCTGTCACATTAGAATATTACATTCAACTAAACTAGTCTTTGAAAGTGATGGCTGAATAAAGTTATTGTTAGATATACAGAGCATAATAGAATTTACCACCGTTGGATCTTAACTAAAGGGGCCTTTCAAAGATTGCTTCAGCAAGGAGAAATGGTTTTAAATCCAGAGGGAAAACCATAGGATACAAAATAAATAGAGAGCACAAACACTGATAAAGTTTGTCAATAAATTTTAACTGTTACTTTAAAATTGCTTTTTGTAATTTTAGAGTTATTTTTAAGTTATTTTAAAGTTACTTTTTTGGGCTTCCCTGGTGGCGCAGTGGTTGAGAGTCCGCCTGCCGATGCAGGGGACGCGGGTTCGTGCCCCGGTCCGGGAAGATCCCACATGCCGCGGAGCGGCTGGGCCCGTGAGCCGTGGCCGCTGAGCCTGCGCGTCAGGAGCCTGTGCTCCGCGACGGGAGAGGCCACAGCAGTGAGAGGCCCGCGTACTGCAAAAAAAAAAAAGTTACTTTTTGTGTTAAAAAAGTTCACTTTGGTTAGTTTTTCCCCCTCTCCACTTCAGTGTGGTTATGTTATTTATTTGAAACAAAATTACATTCATTTGGTTCGGTTTGTATTCATTTTATTTACTTGACTGGTTGTGTTGAGTATGTGAAAGATTACCACGGTTCTAAACTACAGAGGTATTCAAAAAGGCTTACTTGAAGAAATGTCCCTCCCCCACCTCTTCTTCCCACTTCTTATTCCCACTGTTTTTCACTCACCTGCTGGAGGTAACCCATCTCATTGATTTCTGGTCTGTCCTTCCTGTGTTTCTTTCTCCACAAATGAGCAGAAACGCATGTATTTTCTTTTTTCTCCTTCTTTCTTATATAAAATGTATTGGGTTGGCCAGAAAGCTCGTTCGGGTTTTTCCATAAGATGTTATGGAATGGAAAAACATTCAATGGAAAACAAGCTTTCTGGCCAACCCAGTAGTTTCAGTGGTGGTCACCTCGATCCATTAAATATGTTTCAATACCTTTGAATCCCAGAGAGAGATTTGAACTCTCAATCCTTTCCTTCTCAGAAGTCCACTGAAGGGAGGATGATTTATTTTGCAAATTTGCCTGCCCTGACCTCAAGGGCATTCAAATGCACTTACCAGTGGGAATGTAGGAAGGGGACCAGGGTCCCTCCACTTACAGAGGTTAGACGTGGCCTCACACCAGACAAAATGTTATATGGTGCTACCTTCAGAATGACGTGTGGTCAGCTTTGATTCAGGCTGTTATGGTGTTATGGCTGTTATGGTGACCTTCCCTAAATAAACATGATTCACAACTACCTGATTTTTTTACTTCTCAAAAGAGCACCCACACATAGCATTCTTATTCTTTTATGGGTGGACCCATCATTCCACATGGACAAGGAAAACTCTCTTTGAATGGAGATCCTAGAATCCTCCATTAAGCTCTCCTTCTCAGCCATAAATTTGAAAAACTCACCTTTTATGTCTTCATCTAAGTTGAAAATGTTGAAAAAGAGAAAAGCAATGGAAGACCTAATGAGTTAGTACTCCACAGGAGACCTCCCTCAGCATGGGCTGAGATCCATGGGTCAATACTCTATGGCTACGGTTCTTCAACAAACAAAGCACGTTTCCACTGTATTACTATCCTTTTATTCTTGGCCTCATCTTCCCTGAAGAGTTAAATATTTTCTAGATAGTCTACAATGAGAATAACAACTCTCATCATACTTTCTTTTTGAGGGTGGGAATGGAAGCGAAGTCGATTGAGCACCGAAATGACAGGGAACATGCCATTATATTTTAACCAGTGTGCAAAGAAGGCTCTTAAGTAATCAGCTATCTCTTCCCTTCTCTTCAGAGAGTTTTGTTTTATAGCAAATCGCTGTGGGGATGAAGCTTTATAGCTTTGGAGTCCTTGTGGCCACCATCCTGTTCTGTGAGCAGCATGCCTTCGCATTTCAGAGGTAACCCGCTAGAATCCTAGATGGTGGTGGGTCGTTTCCCCCACTTGTTTGCCCCTCATGGAATCCAGTCAGTGCATTGGACTGGGGAGCAAAACATTCAAGTCTGAAGGTCAGCTCTTTCTGAAACTTTCCATGTTGCCCTTCCAAATTGTAGATGTCAGTATAATAAGGATCTCACTGGATCTAGGGTCTTTTTTTTCTTTTCTGGCTCTAGTTTTATTACGGAGAAAACTCTGGATGATATGTATATTCAGTAGCTATGAAAATTAAAGAAATAGACTCTTGATTTTTTAAAATATGTAATTATTTACACCTTAACACTTCACGTGATTTATGTTTTTCTTGTCTTCACATATACTATGCATTGACTATGGATAATTTGTTTTTTTCTTGTACATAGAACATGGGAGGGAGAAGAGGATAAAGGTATCAGATAGGAGGTTTGGGTTGTGCACGGGTGTTCAGCATGGAATAGGAAAGGAAGAATAGTTGTGTTATAAAGAACACACACATGAACATATCTAGTTCTTATTTTGCTTGGTAGAGTGAATCCCTTAGGATTTTCTACTATAAACCACTTGACAGAACACAAACAAACTCATGCCCTAGCATATATAAAACATGGTGTAAATAGTTTTGAGGCTATATGTATTATTGTAATTCATTAGTCAACTTTTAGGCTTTTCAAAATTGATATTGTTTCCTTTGGAATTATCTTTTTTTCCTGTTGCCTTTTTTTTTTTTTTTTTTTTTTTTTTTTTTTTTTTTTTGCGGTACGCAGGCCTCTCACTACTGTGGCCTCTCCCATTGCGGAGCACAGGCTCCAGACACGCAGGCTCAGTGGCCATGGCTCACGGGCCCAGCCACTCCGCGGCATATGGAATCCTCCCAGACCGGGGCACGATCCTGTGTCTCCTGCATCGGCAGGCAGACTCTCAACCACTGCGCCACTAGGGAAGCCCCTTCCTGTTGCCTTTTTCTATGATCTTTTTCTCCTCCAGTTGTCTCTGAGATGTATTCCTCTCCTCAGTGAATGGCAAAGAGGGAAGGGACATACCAGGGGCAGGGAAAATTCTGCCAAAGAAACTGAGTCATAAAGAGCCATAGGACAGCATTTAAGAAAATAGAGTTTAGGAATTTCCTGGCGGTCCAGTGGTTAGGACTCGGCACTTTCACTGCTGAGGGCCCGAGTTCAATCCCCAATCGGGGAACTAAGATCCCACAAGCTGCACAGCGCGGCCACAAAGTAAAGTTTGACTTGTGAGTTGGAAGCTGTGTTTGCCCATCATTACTAAACTAAGAATAGTTGGTTGATTCCTTTTTGTTGAATATAATCACCGAGTATCAAGTAACGAACTTCATCACCAAATGATTGTTACTGAAATTGACACGGGAGACAAATTGCTAGGAGAATTGGTGACTTATGTCTCTATGTATTGTCAATAAATCAGATGGCTATGATTTCTAAGGTTCTTGCTAGTTCTAATATTGAATTACTTGGCAGTTGGCTTTAATTAAGGGTAAAGGAGAGGGAAGGAGAAAAACTGCTCTCAACGTGTCCAACCTGGACACTGTAGGCAATGGCAGTGTCATTGCCAGAGAGGGAAAGGGGAGGAAGTGAGCGATTATTTAGCATCTGTGTTGTCCCAGGCACTGGGATAGGCACTTAGAAATGTTAACCTGTTAAGCGCCCACAATCCTCCAGTCTTTTTTACTGACATCTTACAGAGGAGGAAAATAAGCCTCAGGGAGAATAACATTGGCTCCAAATCAAACAACAAATGTTGAGTTTGTATTCAACCCCATTTTCACCTCATTTCTACTCTTTTCACTGCACAGCATTGCCTCTAAAAATTAAAGAAATTAGGAAGAGAGCCAGTTTGAAGGGAGGTCAGATTTCATCACAGTGAATTGGCAGAGACAGGCAGTCTGGAAGGTAGCCTGGAAGAGAGGCCGGGGCTACAAGTCCGGTCTCAAGGTCCTCACTATGGCAGGTCCAAAGGTGGCTTCAGCGGCAGCCTGGCACAAGCATCGTCACAGGTGGCTGTGTCAGAGGTTAGCAGGCTCACCTACAGACCACCATCTGCATCATATAGTAAACTAAAATCCTTGATAAGACAACCACTAGCAAGATATACCAAAGCTTGACCATGTTGCTGCAAAACGAATAAGCTTGTAACAGTTCAGTGGAACTAGACATTAGGCAAATAAAGGAAATACACAGAAAGAAAATAGTAAGAAATGAATGAGAAAAATTCCCTCATGCATGGCTCTTCTTACTATTTTTTGCTTCAGCATATGCTTTGAAGTCTGCTTGATACCTATGCTTGAAGAGAGGGGTGAGACTATGACTATATTTTAATCAAATAATATCATGTTGAAAATATTTAATACTTTGTACCTATCGTAACGGTCCCCATGTACTGGGGAAGGGGACTGCAGCTTTGTGGGCAGATGCATATCTGATTCCTGGGTCCCATTCCTCCACTAGAAATAAAATCGCAAACTCTGCTTTCTGTGAGTAAAAATAATTCTTTTTTTTTTTTTACCAAATGTTTCTGAGCATTGCCTTTCCACGAATTGCCTATTACCAAAGCTAAAAGAAAAATCTAATTTTATTCAGGGCGACAGACTTTGATGAATTATTTCTGGGGGTAAAAAATATAACCCCTCCTAAAAAGAGCTAAGGGTCTGGCTTTTTTGTGTGTGTGTGTGGTATGCGGGCCTCTCACTGTTGTGGCCTCTCCCGTTGCGGAGCACAGGCTCCGGACGCGCAGGCTCAGCGGCCATGGCTCACGGGCCCAGCCGCTCCGCGGCATGTGGGATCTTCCCGGACTGGGGCACGAACCCGTGTCCTCTGCATCGGCAGGCGGACTCTCAACCACTGCGCCACCAGGGAAGCCCCTGGCTTTTTTTTAAAGCTGCTCTTTGTTACTGTTTTCTTGTCATGATCATTTTCCTAATAGCACTTTGTGTTCGGACAATCAATGGCTGATCTGCAGTGGCATTTTGATAAATCTCATCAGTAAAATGCTCTGGAATGAAAACAAAAAAAAGTTTTAAAGGCATAAATACCATATGTCAAAGAGAAAGACAGCCAAAAAAAAAAAAAAGTCTCCATGTTCACTTGATTTTAAAGGCCAAACACTATAAAGGGTAAAAATAAAATACTAGCAAGAATCTTGTAAACAGTCATTAATTGCATTGTGCTCTGATTACCTAAGTGTGGCCAGTCAGCTGAGGCTATTTATTTGGAAAGAAGATGAAATAGGACGAAAAGAAGGAAAAGGAGTTGGAGGAGAGTGGAGGAGGCTTTTGAATTATTAATAGACCACAGGAAGAGTTCCTTTTGTTGACTTCATATACTGTCTGCCACCTGGAGACCAGCTTGTTCTCTTTCACTTAGCTCCTACTGATATATTACTTTCATCTTAGAGAACAGGGCACTAGTGGCTTTAAAATGCTGTAATGCATAAAACAAAACTGCAGCCTTGGGCTATATTCCATTGTTCAGAGCCATCTCACCAGCTTTTTAAATTCAAAAATAATCTTTCAGAGCTATGGCAAGTGTGAACCATCCCTGTAAACCATAGCAGGGAACAGACCTTGAGGACCATAATCATATTCTTAGAGGGTAAGCAGCTGAGGAAATGTTGCCTAAGTATTAAAAGCTCAGGAGCTGGAGAGTTGAGTTGAAACCTCAGGTCTGCTACTTGCGAGTCATGCAGTCTTGAACAATTTGAGCCCTCCTTGAGCCTCGTTTTACTTTTTGTGTAAAGTGACCTGTTATTTCACTGTGCTTGTATTTTTAACTTTATTTTTGGTGCGAGCCTTTTTGCTTCCTAAATGGTTATTGGTTACATCTGTAACTGTATCCCTTCAGAGTCATCATCAAAACACATCTTTACAAAACAGAAATAGATACAGATGTAGAAAACAAACTTATGGTGGGGGGGAAGGGGGAAGGTGTAAATTGGGACATTGGGATTGACATGTACACACGACTATACATAAAATAGATGACTAATAAGGACCTACTGTATAGCACAAGGAAGTCTACTCAATACTCTGTAATGACCTATATGGAAAAAGAATCTAAAAAAGAGTGGCTATATGTAGATATATAACTGATTCACTTTGCTGTACACCTGAAACTAACACAACATTGTAAATCAACTTTACTCCAATAAAAATTAAAACAAACAAACAAAAAAACCCCACACCTTTATTTTTCATCTCCCATTGCCCCAATATATTCTATGTGGCAGAGTAATCTTTCCCTGCCCTTGCATGGAAAGTTAGAAAATTCTATGGCTTTTTAGCCCACTCTTAAATAATTGGTAGTCCTTGGGTCATGTTGAAATGCAAACCTCAATTCAGAAACTAGACTGTCTACTCCAACCAAGGCATTATTCAAATATCTCAATCTTTGTAGGAAAACAACTCCTCACACCTCTCCACACACACACACACCTGACTCCTTTTCTCATTAGTCCTTTTCTTGGGTTTAACTTCTTAGAGATTTCTGAGATTCCCTTGCTGGGAAATTCTGCAGACCAGGATAGAGGCAGCTGTTTCTAGGTAGCCACTTGTGACTCCATGTTTCATTCGAAGAATTTTGCCTTCACCTCCAGGTTCTTGCTGCTGTGAGCTCTCCACCCCTTTAGGTGGCGCTATTGGACGGCATCTGAGCCATGACGAGTACATAACATGAAGTGCCTTTTCTTCTGATATTAATGGCTAATCTAGTCAACTGGAGGCCAGCCCATGCAGGTTTAGCTTTCTCAGGAGCAAGTCAGGCACCGGTGCTTGTGTCAGTTAAACTTGAGGGAACATGCTTTAGACTCACCCATCCTCCTCCCCTCTAGGCTGAGTTGAAGGAAGTAACATCCCCAAACTTCATCCCCTTTGGGAGAGTGGGGATTCACAGAATCGCAACAATTTGATGCAAAGAAATATACTCACAAATTCTCCCCCTGTCTCCCCTCTGACCACTTTTCACATCCTCTCTCTGACTTAAGGGGGCACGGAGCCAGGAAACTGATTGGAAAAAATGGTAAGCTCTGCATAAGGTGATCTTGTTACCGAATGAGATGTGAGCTCCCCCCCTCTTGGGGCCCCGGCTGAACCGAAGTCCCCCTGGCTGGGTCAGGGAGCTCTTTCTGGCTCAGGTTTGTGCTGCCAACGATGAAAGTGTTTGGTGCAAGCAAGACAGGCTTTTACTCAATGGCCAGAGAACGGAGAAGGGGAGCTCCAGCTCTAAAGGTATCTTCTCCCAGAAGGGAGGGCAGTAAGGGAATTTTAAGGGTTAGCAGGCAGAGCGGTCATCAGGGCTCGAGGAAGGGGGCGGAGACTTCCAGGGGCAGCCAGGCATGCGCAGTCTTCCATGCTCCTTTGCACACGGCACAAACTGCCAGCAGAGTACAAATCCCCCCTTAGGGCGGAGATATAAGCATGGTTATGAAGCAAAGCGCCTTCTCTGACACCTCCAGGTTTCATCTACGTAGGTGTGTTCCTGTGGTCAAGTCAGAGCCGGTTCGGGGCGGTTGACCGTTGTGTATCTCTCAAAGTACAGCTGCAAAACATCTCTGCCGAACACCAGGTACTTTTGAAACAAACACAGAGATAAATCAAGTTCAGGAAACCAGTGACCTTTAGCCTATTTTGCCCTCTATCTAGGATCTAGCTAGTTCAGTCTGGTTTTGTTGTGGGCCTTTGCAGCATCCTGTTAATAAAACCCAACTAGCCTGTGTGGTTAAAACCAGTTTCTATGCCTGGGCTTCATAGTCTCTGACTGACCCCATCTCATTATTTGATTCTGTTGTGTTGGCACTTTTGTCAAACTTGAGATAGGAAGAGTCCAGCTCACCACAGTTTGAACTTGGACATACTAATATATTTTATGGTAAATTTCTATCCCCATAATTGTACTCCTCCACATTTCCTAATTTATTTTTGTATTTCCTTAATTTTTTTTCTCCTTAAGAAAGAGACCCATTTAGATAACACATTTTTTACCTTTACATTTTCTTTCCCCTTCTGTTGACTAACTTTGTTACTTTCTTGTCTTCTAATACATTTGCAAAACGCCCAAGCATCTTATCTTATAGTCAACACAAAATTTCCTTTATGCGGAATTGAAATTCAGCCTCTATTTTTTTTAACTTTTTATTTTATATTGGAGTATAATTGATTAGCAGTGCTGTGTCAGTTTCAGGTGTACAGCAAAGTGATTCAGTTATACATATACATGTATCTATTCTTTTTCAAATTCTTTTCCCATTTAGGTTGTTACATAATACTGAGCAGAGCTCCCTGTGCTATACAGCAGGTCCTTGTTGATTATCCTTTTTTTTTAACTAGATCTTTATTGGAGTATAATTGCTTCACAATACTGTGTTAGTTTCTGTGGCACAACAAAGTGAATCAGCCATATGCATACACGTGTCCCCATATCTCCTCCCTCTTGAGCCTCCCTCCCACCCTCCCTATCCCACCCCTCTAGGTCATCCCAAAGTACCGAGCCCAACTCCCTGTGCTGTGCTGCTGCTTCCCACCAGCCAACTATTTTACATTCCGTAGTGTATATATGTCGATGCTACTCTCACTGCGTGCCAGCTTCGCCCTCCCACCCCATGTCATCCAGTCCATTCTCTATGCCTACCTCTATGCCCTGCCACTAGGTTTATCAGTACCATTTTTTCTTTTTAGATTCCATATATATGCGTTAGCATATGGTATTTGTTTTTCTCTTTCAGACTTACTTCCCTCTGTATGACAGACTCTAGGTCCATCCACCTCACTACAAATAACTCAATTTCGTTTCTTTTTATGACTGAGTAATATTCCACTGTATATATGTGCCACATCTTCTTTATCCATTCATCTGTCGATGGACATGTAGATTGGTTCCATGTCCTGGCTATTGTAAATAGCGCTGCAGTGAACATTGTACATGTCTCTTTTTGAATTATGGTTTTCTCAGGGTATATGCCCAGTAGTGGGATTGCTGGGTCATATGGTAGTTCTATTTTGTTTTTTAAGGAACCTCCGCACTGTTTTCCATAGTGGTTGTATCAATTTACATTCCCACCAACAGTGCAGGAGGGTTCCCTTTTCACCACACCCTTTCCAGCATTTATTGTTTCTAGCTTTTTTGACAATGGCCATTCTGACTGGTGTGAGGTGATACCTCATTGTAGTTTTGATTTACATTTCGATAATAATTAGTGACGTTGAGCATCTTTTCATGTGCCTCTTGGCCATCTGTATGTCTTCCTTGCTGAAATGTATATTTAGGTCTTCTGCCCATTTTTTAACTGGGTTGTTTGTTTTTTTGATATTGAGCTCCATGAGCTGTTTGTATATTTTGGAGATTAATCCTTTGTCTGTGGTTTCATTTGCAAATACTTTCTCCCATTCTGAGGGTTGTCTTTTTGTCTTGTTTATGGTTTCCTTTGGTGTGCAAAAGGTTTAATTAAGTCCCATTTGTTTATTTTTGCTTTTATTTCTGTTACTCTAGGAGGTGGGTCAAAAAAGATCTTGCTGCGGTTTATGTCAAAGAGTGTTATTCCTGTGTTTTCCTCTAAAAGTTTTATACTGTCTGGTCTTACATTTAAGGCTTTATTTAATACCTTTGGAGTTTACTTTTGTGTATGGTGTTAGGTAGTGTTCTAATTTCATTCTTTTACATGTAGCTGTCCAGTTTTCCCAGCACCACTTATTGAAGAGGCCGTCTTTTCTCCATTGTATGTTCTTGCCTCCTTTGTCATAAATTAGGTGCCCATATGTGGGTGGGTTTATCTCTGGGCATTCTATCCTGTACCATTGATCTATATTTCTGTTTTTGTGCCAGTACCACACTGTCTTGATTACTGTAAGTTTGTGGTATAGTTTGAAGTCAGGGAGCCTGACTCCTCCAACTCCATTTTCTTTCTCAAGATTGCTTTGGCTATTTGGGGTCTTTTGTGTTTCCATATGAATTGTAAGATTTTTTGCTCTAATTCTGTGAAGAAATGCCATTGGTAGTTTGATAGGGATTGCATTGAATCTGTAGATTGCTTTGGGTAGTATAGAATAGTCATTTTCACAAAATTGATTCTTCCAGTCCAAGAACATGGTATATTTCTCCATCTGTTTACATCATCTTTGATTTCTTTCATCAGTGTTTTATAGTTTTCTGAGTACAAGTCTTTCACCTCCTTAGGCAGGTTGATTCCAGGTATTTTATTATTTTTGTTGCAATGATAAGTGGAGTGTTTCCGTAATTTCTCTTTCTGATTCTTTCTTGTTGGTGTATAGGAATGCCAGAGATTTCTGTGCATTAATTTTGTATCCTGCAACTTTACCAAATTCATTGATAAGCTCTAGTAGTTTTCTGGTGGCATCTTTAGGATTTTCTATGTATAGTATCATGTCATCAGCAAATAGTGACAGCTTTACTTATTTTCCAATTTGTATTCATTTTCTTTCTTTTTCTTCTCTGATTGCTGTGGCTAGGACCTCCAAAACTATGTTGAATAAGAGTGGTGAGAGTGGACATCCTTGTCTTGTTCCTGATCCTAGTGGAAATGCTTTCAGTTTTTCACCATTGAGTATGATGCTTGCTGTGGGTTTGTCATATATGGCCTTATTATGCTGAGGTAGGTTCCCTCTATGCCCATTTTCTGGAGACTTTTTTTATCACAAGTGGGTGTTAAATTTTCTCAAAAGCTTTTTCTGCATGTATTGAGATGATCATATGGTTTTTACTCCTTAATTTGTTAGTGTGCATTGATTTGCATATATTGTGTATATTGAAGAATCCTTGCATCCCTGAGATAAACCCCACTTGATCATGGTGTATGATCCTTTTAATGTGTTGTTGGATTCTGTTTGCTAGTATTTTGTTCAGGATTTTTGCATCTCTGTTCATCAGTGATATTGGTCTATAATTTTCTTTTTTTTGTGATATCTTTTTCTGGTTTTGGTATCAGGGTGATGGTGGCTTCATAAAATGAATTTTGGAGTGTTTCTCCCTCAGCAATTTTCTGGAAGAATTTGAGAACGATCGGTGTTAGCTCTTCTCTGAATGTTTGATAGAATTTGCCTGGGAAGCCGTCTGGTCCTGGACTTTTGTTTGTTGGAAAATTTTTAATTACGGTTTCAATTTTGTTACTTGTGTTAGGTCTGTTTATATTTCCTAATTCTTCCTGGTTCAGTCTTGGAAAATAGTACCTTTCCAAGAATTTGTCCATTTCTTCGTGGTTGTCCATTTTATTGGCATAGAGTTGTTTATAGTAGTCTCTTATAATCCTTTGTATTTCTGCAGTGTCAGTTGTGATTTCTCATTTTTCATTTCTAATTTTATTGAGTTACATCCTCTCCCTTTTTTTCTTCATGAGTCTGGCTAAGGGTTTATCAATTTTGTTTATCTTCTCAAAGAAGCAGCTTTTAGTTTTATTGATCTTTGCTATTGTTTTCTTTGTTTCTATTTCATTTATTTCTGCTCTGATCTTTATGATTTCTTTCCTTCTACTGACTTTCAGTTTTCTTTGTTCTTCTTTCTCTAGTTGTTTTAAGTGTAGGGTAGATTGTTTATTTGAGATTTTTCTTGTTTCTTGAGGTGAGATTGAATTGCTATAAACTTCCCTCTTAGAACTGCTTTTGCTGTGTCCCATAGGTTTTGGGTCATTGTGTTTTCACTGTCATTTGTTTCTATGTATTTTTTTATTTCTTCTTTGATTTCTTCAGTGATCTCTTGGTTATTTAGTAGCACACTGTTTAGCCTCCATGTATTTGTGTTTTATACAGTTTTTTCCTGTAATTGATTTCCAGCCTCTTAGTGTTGTGGACAGAAAAGATGCTTGATACAATTTCAATTTTCTTGAATTTTCTGAGGCTTGATTTGTGACCCAAAATGTGATCTATCCTGGAGAATATTCCATGTGCACTTGAGAAGAAAGTGTAATCTGCTGTTTTTGGATGGAATGTACTATAAATATCAATTAAATCTATCTGGTCTATTGTGTCATTTAAAGCTTGTGTTTCCTTGTTTATTTTCTGTTTGGATGATCTGTCCACTGGTGTAAGTGGGGTGTTAAAGACCCCTACTATTATTGTGTTACTGTCGATTTCCTCTTTTATAGCTGTTAGCAGTTGCCTTGTGTGTTGAGAGGTGCTCCTATGTTGGGTACATATATATTTATAATTGTTATATCTTCTTCTTGGATTGATCCCTTGATCATTAAGTAGTGTCCTTCCTTGTCTCTTGTAACATTCTTTATTTTAAAGTCTATTTTATCTGATATGAGTATTGCTACTCCAGCTTTCTTTTGATTTCCATTTGCATGGAATATCTTTTTCCATTCCCTCACTTTCAGTCTGTATGTGTCCCTAGGTCTGAAGTGGGTCTCTTGTAGACAGCATATAGATGGGTCTTGTTTTTGTATCCATTCAACAAGCCTGTGTCTTTTGGTTGGAGCATTTAATCCATTCACGTTTAAGGTAATTATCAATGTGTATGTTCCTATTACCATTTTCTTAATGGTTTTGGGTTTGTTTTTGTACATCCTTATCTTCTCTTGTGTTTCCCACTTAGAGAAGTTCCTTTAGCATTTGTTGTAGAGCTGGTTTGGTGGTGCTGAATTCTCTTAGCTTTTGCTTGTCTGTAAAGTTTTTGATTTCTCCATCGAATCTGAATGAGATCCTTGCTGGATCGAGTAATCTTGGTTGTAGGTTCTTCCCTTTCATCACTTTAAGTATATCATGCCACTCCTTTCTGGCTTGTAGAGTTTCTGCTGAGAAATCAGCTGTTAACCTTATGGGAGTTCCCTTGTATGTTATTTGTCATTTTTCCCTTGCTGCTTTCAATAATTTTTCTTTGTCTTTAATTTTTGCCAATTTGATTACTATGTGTCTCGGCATGTTTCTCCTTGGGTTTATCCTGTATGGGACTCTATGTGCTTCCTGGACTTGGGTGGTTATTTCCGTTCCCATATTAGGGAAGTTTTCGACTATAATCTCTTCAAATGTTTTCTCGGGTCCTTTCTCTCTCTCTTCTCCTTCTGGGACCCCTATAATGCGAATGTTGTTGCCTTTAATGTTGTCCCAGAGGTCTCTTAGGCTGTCTTCATTTCTTTTCATTCTTTTTTCTTTATTCTGTTCCGCAGCAGTGAATTCCACCACTCTGTCCTCCAGGTCACTTATCTGTTCTTCTGCCTCAGTTATTCTGCTATTGATTCCTTCTAGTGTATTTTTCGTTTCAGTTATTGTATTGTTCATCTCTGTTTGTTTGTTCTTTAATTCTTCTAGGTCTTTGTTAAACATTTCTTGCATCTCCTCGATCTTTGCCTCCATTCTTTTTCTGAGGTCCTGGATCATCTTCATTATCATTATTCTGAATTCTTTTTCTGGAAGGTTGCCTATCTCCACTTCATTTAGTTGTTTTTCTGGGGTTTTATCTTGTTCCTTCCTCTGGTACATAGCCCTCTGCCTTTTCATCTTGTCTATCTTTCTGTGAATGTGGTTTTTGTTCCACAGGCTGCAGGATTGTAGTCCTTCTTGCTTCTGCTGTCTGCTCTCTCATGGATGAGGCTCTTTTCTCCTGCTTTTAACACTTATAAGTTTCCTTTTTCTTTCTAACTTGTTTTTACAAAAATGGGATAATATTTCTTACAATTCTCCACTCACTTCTTGCTTCTTTCTCTTAATGCATCATGTAAATCTCCCCCAAGTTAACTATTTTAACTAACTCTTTCTTTATAATGGCTACAAAACATTCTAGAATGTGGAGACATCACTAACATTCAACAATTCTGTTACTGATAAGTGCTCATGTGGTTCTCAGTTATTGTTACTATGAATCATCTTGTGATACATATCCTTGGACATATGTCATTTATCACTGGTTGAATAGTTTACGCTTAACTGTACCAATGATTGGCACCAAATCTCTGAATCTGTTGTTTCTGGGAACTCCTCTTTCTCTTTTTTGATAATCAAGTCTCCATAGGCTTATTTCCAGAGTTTAGAATCTTTTAATCAGACTTTCCAAAATAAAACATCCTCCACCCTGGCATCAAAATTATTCTTGTAAATCACAAGTCAAATGATGTCACTTTCTTAACTCCTAATTGCCTGCTAGATAAAGACCAAATTTCTCAGCGTGCATTGGAAAACTTCTCTAGGGGAGAACTAACATAAGTTTCCAAACTCACTTCTGTTTGGCTACCATTCTTCTCTTGCCCTAAACACCTAAATCCTACACTTGGCAAAAATAAACAGCTTGCCATTTCCCCAACAATGCCCTTTTGTCTCCTGCCAGTCTGCCATTACACTGCTTACTTACCCAGTTACCTCTTCCATGAAGCCTTTGCTCATAATGACAAGCAGAAATTATCATAATCTTTTGTGCTTCTGGAGTTCTCAGTTCATGTTTCTGTTTTATTTTTTAAATAAAATTTTATTTGAAATATTTTTAGATTTACAGAAAGCTTGCAAAGATATTACAGAGAGTTTCTCTATACTGTGCACCCAGTTTCGCCTGTTGTTAGCATTTTATATTATCATGGTATATTTGTCAAAACTAAGAAACCAACATTGGTACACTACTCTTAACAAAACTGCAGGCTTTCTATAGATTACACCAGTTTTTCCACGATTCTGTTCCAAGACCCAATCAAGGATACAGTGTTTCACCATATTGCAGATGTTCAATTTCTTGAGTGACATTGTTTTATATACATTGTCCAGTGTTTTATTTGTTTCAAGCAGGAGGGTAAACTTGGTCCCTGTTTCTCCATCTTGACTGGAAGCAAAATCTAAGATTATTTTAAAATCTGTGGTGAGACCCTCTTTTCTTTCAACATTTTGTTTCCTTTTTGCAATTTCCTAGAAGCCCCTCTCAATATAATTTATCTTATTTTCACTTTTTATTTAAGATCAAAATCCTGTTTTATTTTTTCCCCCAGTGGCCAGGTTTTATCTGCTCTTCCTAGAACCTCCAGGCAAGTTCAAATTCTGCAGAATACTACTACAACATACGAGGTAACTTCTCCCTCATTTACCTTCTTATTGTTTATATTTTATACAAGTCTGGTGTGCCATGTTCTCTCCTATATGTCGTCTGACTTATATACAGCTGGTATAAACCTCTTCCTTGTAGCCTTCTCCTCCTTCGCATAATCACATGATTTTACTGGTTCCCCAAGTCAAACTTTCTTCATTTATGCTATTGGCTTTTCAGCGAATTACATGACAGTACCTAGGCATTGAAAGTGTGAACTTACTGGTTCATTCCTGGGTTTCAGCACCAAAAAATAAAAGGGGGGGGAGTACTTACAAAAATGCTACAGTAACAGAAATCCAATAATCTTTGTTTAAAAAGCAATAATACTTAACCAAGGTGTAAGCATCAAAAACACAAAGGAAAATTTATTGACCTTTTCATGCCTGGGACTCAACTCCCCAGAAAATAGAAAACTGATACCTTACAAAATATCCTGATAGAATATTGATGGCTCCATGGTTGTTGGGTTAGGGCTCTCTGAGAAGCAGAGGTCAAAACTATATTAGAGATGTGAGAGACTTGTTATGGGGGCTGCTTGTGAAGGATGAAGAGGAGGGAGCTGGAGGTGGCAGGGAGTACCCACAGACCATCAGGCAGCTCTGACATGTGTGCAAGGAGGGTTGTGCGTGGACAACCTCTAGACCACAGGGCAGTCCCAATGAAGGTTTGGCTGGACCATGATAAGTCCTTAAGCCAAAGACATCTGTAAGAGGAAACCCTAATCTAGCAGGAATGGGGCTGCAATAATACACCCGCAGTGCTCTGTCATTGGCTGGCTGCAGCCCTGGAGAAGCCAGGGGGGAATCAAGAGGGACAACAGCGGGGAAGGTTAGTGAACTAAGCGTCTCCCAACAGAAGAGCTGCCCGGCGCATCCTCACAGCCACCACACCGTGGACAGAGGAAATACTGCCAGAGGAAACATCTGAGATTCAGGACTTAGATCTTGTTCTGCCACTTCTTGGTGTGTGATTTTAGGCGACTTAGCTTCAAGCCTTAATTTCTTCATCTGAACAATGAAAATAATAACACCTGCTTAGTTTATGGCAAGATGTTATAATGATCAAAGGCAATGAGCGTGAAAGTGCTTTTAAAAAAGCTCAGTAAAATAGAAAAAAAAATGTAAATATTATGTATGGGAATACATTTCCCAAAGGCAATTAGATTAAAGAAAAGGAACACTAACATCATAATAGTATCAAGGATATGGAATTTTTATTAAAGAAAAGCAACATTTAATCAACTTTCTTTCTAGACAAACTTTCATTTCTCTTTAAACATTTGACATACACATCCAGTTCTACAGTTGGGCCATAAATATATTCATTCATGAATTCATTCATTAGTTCATTGCCTCGCCAAATATTTATTGAGTACCTAGTAAGTTCCAGGCCCTCTTTAACCACTTGGGGTTACAGAAAAGAATAAAACAAGCCCCCTGTAAAATAAATGTTTCCACTACCACATGTGTAAATGGGGACCAGTGACCAGGAATGTCTTTTTTATTTCCCTTATAAAAACCCTTTTATGGCTTTAGCTACAGACGAGAATGATGTGAAAAACTGTCTTTGTTTTTATCAATTTTCCCCCTTGAAACTGCAGATTGTCCTCTGGCAGCCAGTAACAGCTGAATTTATTACGAAGAACAAAGAAGTCCATTTTTTTGTGAATGCGTCTGATGTAAGCAACGTGAAAGCCCATTTAAATGAGAGCAGAATTCCGTTCAGGTAGGCATGATTCCATATTTACTGAGCAGCTGTTCTAAGCACCTGTGATGCATTTTACTAGTGATGGTGTCATTGCTTCCTGGAAAAATAAATACTTACATTAAACATGACAACATGGACATCTCTGGAACGGATTGGTGATGAAGCCCAAGGGGCTAGCTCTGTGACCCTGGACAAGTGGTTTACCTCTCATGACCTTGGTCCCTTATCTGAAAAGCACTGTTAGACTCAACGAGCTGAGGAGCCTCTTACCATTCCTCCCAGTTCCTTCCTTCTTATAGTCCCTCTACTCTGTGCCTGGACTTGGGGAGCAAAATTGTCATTCACTTTAGTAGGCTTTGTGGTATCTCTTGAAAAAGCAGCTGCTGAAGGAGATTTTGCTTACTTCACAAGGTCAGTGAACATTCTGGAATGTCTGGCCCTAAACTAAAATTTGCATCAGGTATGATTTCTGTTCAGAGTCCATGCCTTCTTCCTTTTGGAGTCTCCTGTCCACATCTCCTTTCTGTATCCATTGCCCAAGCGCCAGTGTCCCTCTACTGCCCTGACACTTCCTGGAGGCCATGCTGTCTTCTGTGTATCAATGGGCAACCTTTGGATAATACACTATGATTATTATTAATAATATGTTATTGGTGTTTCCTGCCTTCCAGGAAAGGTGCTGAGCCTTTCTATACATTGTATCATTTAATCCTTATTTAATCCTGTGAGGTAAATACTATCCTCATTGTGTGTATGAAAAAAATTTGCAGATTTTCAAAGGAATTTCTCAAGGTCAGCCAGCTAGAACGTGGCAGAGCTAGGAGTCATACTCAGACCTTTCTGATGTCAAAGGCTTGGCTTTTACCCCCTGACCTAAGTAAAAGTAAAGAAAGCTTTATTAGAATGACAGCTAACTTTCAATTGTTCATCCCAGGTGACAGAATGGCTTCAGTCTGTCTTAATTAAGATGTTTGTGCCTAGTTAACTGTGTGATCCTTTGCAAGAGAAATTAAATCAGATCACTTTCCTGTACCTTCCCTATTCCTGTGCTCTTATTTCTCTAGAGATTTGACCAACTTTGGCCATGCAGAACCTATACATGCATATATATACCTATACATGCATCTGGTGTAGGTCAGTGACTCACAGGGAAAAATAAAAAGAAAAGGCTTTCTGCTTCTGCTCGGTCCTTAACTGAAAACAGAATAATACAGTGTTCCTCTGGATTGAAGAACATTGTCCATTAACCTGTATGTTCACATAAAACACACTAATGAGTCACAGTTGAGAAATGTTCATAATGTTGGAGAAGGGGTGAGATTTTGGAGGCCCTGAAAACATACCCCATAGGAGCCACTATCCCTCCAATGCCCATGAGGCTCTACCCAGAGCACTTGTGTATTTCAGCTTATCATAATGTTAGCTGGTGGTGTTTTCACCTTGTGCTTGTTAGATTTCTTAGTGACTTTTCCCCCTTGCTCACCTGCTGTGCCTGCAATGGGCCATGCAGGAAAATCAGAGCCCTCTTTGGCAGCCAGCTCATGCCCTGTTTCATAACCCAGGGTCCTGTTGGAAAATGTGGAAGATCTTATCCAGCAGCAGACTTCCAATGACACCATCAGCCCCCGGGCCTCCACCTCCTACTATGAGCAGTATCACTCACTAAATGAGGTAAGCTGTCACGTTTCTCTCGAAAATTCCTATTTTCGTTTAACGAGCATTGCCATTTCAGCCATGGGAAATTATTAGAGAATCATAATTGGTGGAAGAGGGTGAAAAAAAATCACAATTAGGTTGATTATACAGAAGTAATTCATCCTTTTGTAGATATCTTCCCTGGGAAGATGGCATCATATTTTGGAAATTGCCTCTAAGCAGCCTGTTTGTCCATAGCTAGGAGTATCTCTGTTAGGAGTAACACTGCATTCTAAGGAACAACAGGAAATTAAAAATAGGGCCTTTTTATTGAAACTGCCACAAAAAAATTAACAGTCCAATTAATCATGTCTCCTTAGACCATTATCTTAATTGTACTCTTACTGAATAATCACCATATTATCTCACTGAATTAAAGGAATTTATTCACTTATATTTAGTACACAATAAAGTATTTAAGTGCATTTTATTCCTCTCAGAGAGAAGCTATTTAAGTAATAATAGTAATAATAATAATGTTGGTAATGCCTGTGTTTTAATTTTTAAGAAATTGGTTTTTTTCCTATTAGTACTTATAGGTTCTGATTTTTCTAGAGGGAACCTAAGCAAGATATCAATGTCCAGTTGGCCTCAGTAAGCTTTCGCATCATACTCTAAAAGCCATTTCACCATATTTGTTAGTTGAACCCCTTGGAGCACTTTCTTTTCAATATAATATACTCCAAGTAGTACAAATCCCTTGATACCTTCTATTCTTTCATAGGCGTATGCTGCTATATTCCTTAATACAAGTATTTTTATCCTCTTTGGCTAGGTGCCCAGAAACTGTTAAGAACCATATCCATATTTTTAAGACATCTAAGGCTTAAGTAATGAGAAAGTTTTCTATTGACTCTTCAAAAGCATCTGTTCTTTCCAGTTAGTTACACCAGAACTCAGTGTGCTTCTAGAATGGATGTACCTGGCTGGTTGACGGGGATCTTACAATTGCAGCCCTCTCCTTTCTCTCTCCTACCTTGCCTCTGTCTATTCCACCTAGACCACCTCCCTCCAGCCTCCTACATCAGCCCTGCATCAGCAAACTTGAGGTCCAGAGTGGAGAGGCTGGGTAGGCACAGTTTGCAAATGGAGAATCTAACTATGTCAATGCTGTGTTGGGTTTGGTGGGAAGAGTGGAATGCCTTAAACAGAGGTATTTAAAAACATTTTTCTGGGAATTCCCTGGCAGTCTAGTGGTTAGCACTCCGTGCTTTCACTGCCAAGGACCCACATTCAATCCCTGGTTGCAGAACTAAGATCCTACACGCCGCATGGTGTAGCCTAAATAAATAAATAAAGGATATGAACATTTAAAAAGTTTTTTTTCTGGTATATTTTAAGTACTTTGTTCAAAGGGCTTATTTTTTTCTTACCCTCACCCCAAGAAAGAGTTGGAAAGACATGGGAGGAAAAAAGTATTAGTTTGCCATACACTGTATTAGTCGGTCATAACAAAGTGACATATACTGGGTGGCTTAAACAACAGAAGTTTACTCTCTCACAGTTCTGGAGGCTGGAAGTCCAAGGTCAAGGTGTCAGCAGGGCTGGTTTCTTCTGAGGCCTCTCTCCTTGACCTGCAGATGGCTACCTCCTTACTGTGTCCTCACACGGCCATTTCTCTGTGTGTGCACATCCCTGGCGTCTCTCTGTCCATGCTAATCTCTACTTCTTGTAAGAACACCAGTCAGGTTGGATTAGGGTCCATACCAACAGCCTCATTTCAACTTAATTACCTCTTTAAAGGCCCTATCTCCAAATGCAGTCACATTCTAAGGTACTGGAGGTTAAGGCTTCAACATATGAATTTGAGGGGGAACACAATTCATTTCATTACAGTGACATTCCAGAAAACAGTTTGGACCTCTCCTCGCTCCCACGCCCAATCCTTTCTAAGAGGTCTGTAGGAACCATGGCCATCTTGCTCCCCGGAAATTCTGCCAAGTCCTTTCTTCCCCTTCAACACTGATCTCTCCTTCAGTCCTCACCACACGTTCACTTGAGGGGCAAGACGGGTTTCTTTTGTCATCGACTCTCACTAGGAAATGTTAAGTAATCCCCTGCAGGGGAGAAAAACAAGTGACTGAAAAACACCACGTAAAACAAATGGCAAAAGAAGAGAGTTATTCAAAGGATGTGGCCATCAGTACCGCAGATTGTGAAATGAATAAAGTTTTCCGTAAAGCTGCCTTTATATAACACAGCCTCCCTGTTGGAGGAAATCTACTGAACCATCAATGCTGTAACACAAAATAGTTTGATGTAGTAGTTCTCTCAGGTGTATGCATGCCTTAGAGGACTAACACAGTAAACAGAGGCCCAATGAGGAAATCCCTGCTGGTTAAATTTCCGGCACCTCAGACACTGACAACACTGGTACTTGGCAGCAGGTAGGCCTTCCAGGAGCATCTGAACTCTCGGCACAAGACAACCGCTCCCACATACCACTCACCCTAGTTATGTTCCTCTAAGAGGATCCAAGGGTAAATGGTGCTCCCGTTCCCATCAGCTAGGATGGCTATTTGAAATTACCTCTAGAAAAGTTCCCAGAGATAAGGCCATGGGTTGGTCATTCCCACTGCAGAAGGTGTAAAAGTTTAAAAATGGCCCCTGAGAAGTTGGTCTACATTAAAACATGGCCAGGCTCCATCATTCAATGCCTGCTTTCAGGTGGGCACTAGCCTAAAGTCAGACCCAGAAATTTTTGTTTTTTCTTTCTATTATAATCTTGACAGAATCACAGACCACTAGACTTCCACCAAGGAGAGAGGTCCAGAATCAAACTCCTTCCCTGGGTAGAAGAGAAATTTTTTTTCTCCAGATTGTTTTCCCCTTTGCTTCTCATCATTTCACAGATTTTGTTGTGAGTCCACAGGTCTTCAGTAAGAAATAATGGCACCTCGATTTATCCTGTTCAAAGACAGTGCCCAGGACTTCCTTAGGTTACTCTTGAAAAGTGGATATTTAAAAAAAATTTTCATATAGAAATGAACTCTTGAATGGTAAAGAGGATTTCATACACAGAGGTAGGGATTCAATGTGACGAACCTTTAAAAATAACTTAAGGAGCGCTGCTTTGAAGGTGATCTTTTCCTACTTTGTCGTAAGTTTCTTAGTACTTTTTCCCTAAACCTTGATATTTTTCAAAACTTTAGTTTTACTGATATTTCTAAACAGCAGAAGAAACACCCTATCCCAAGTGTTTGAGTCCCTCATTCTCTCCACATACAAGTGTTTTCGAGGGATTGCCCTTCCTCGAAGAAGTGGTCTGTTTCCTTTGTCAGGAAAATGCTTTGAACTTGCTCTGTGACTGCTGGTTTCTGCTCTGATAGATCTATTCTTGGATAGAAGTTATGACTGAGTGGTATCCTGATATGGTTGAAAAAATCCACATTGGATCCTCATATGAGAAGTACCCACTTTATGTTTTAAAGGTATGTTGTGGGAAGAGTCGTTGACCTTTCAACTTTGGGGGATGTGTTAAATTCTCCAGCAGTGCTTGTTATTACTTGGATTTTTTTTGTTTTTTGAGTTCTGGAAATATGTGTATTATAAGTGTTCCTCAACTTTAATATCCAGCTATTTAGGGATTGGTTATTACCTTTAAATTTTTTTCCTTTACTAATGTAGTGTTGGTCTAAGAGTATCAACTCTGTGACATAGATAAGCCATTTAACCTTCCTGGGCTTTAATGCCTACCTTCATAAAATGAGGGGAGTGGTCTAGATTAAATTTCAAATCCTGTTTTATTAACACCACCTCTGACTAACTGACTTAGGCAAAAAAAAAAAGAGTAGGGGAATCTGTGATTGAACAAATATTGACATTGATACAGTTTTTAGAACCAAAGAAAAGTTGAACGGCGAAACTTAGGAAAGGATAGGAACCAGGGCAATGCTGGGATTTGGGGCAGCAGGGCTGATATGATAGCTTTTGCTTCAGTCACCACCTGTCTGGTTCTTTATTTTCAGTTGAATAAATTGGCCTTAGTAAAGTCAATGAATGTGGCCACAGGAAGAACATTGGGAGCCATGAAACCAAACTAATTCCTGCCTGTTAATTTCTAATTCTGCAGTTCTGTTTTTTTAACCACTCTTTCCCCCGAAGGAAAAAAATAAATAAATAAAATAAATTAAAAAGAAGCTCTGGAAAAAAAATTAATCATTGGAAAAATACATCTGATTTAGGAACATTTAATTTATACATAGTTTCCCAACATTATCTAAATTGTGATAGGTGGACCTCTTCGATCATCCAAAGATAAGATTTTGACTCAGGATTTCTGGGTTTTCATCTGTTCTGACAAGAACTTGCAGTGCAAACTCAAGGCAGACGTAGGAAAATTGGGTCCTCTTGGCAGCCAAGTTGGTCAACCAGACTGGATCCATGTAATCATGGCCTACCCACCCATGACATTTACTTTCAGCCGTGTTGTGTGTACTCTTTGGAACTTGTGTTTCTGGGACCTAATGTACATGTTGGAAAACCATGCTTTCTGCATGCATTACTCCCAATCGTACTCAACCAAGGATGTGCACATCATGTGAGTCTCTGGGATTCCTTCGTCTTCCCAGTGTAAGGACCAGCACCAAGAGAATTTGCTCAGCACAGTAAAACAGAAGGTCTAGTAAGGCAACTAGTGCAGACAACTCAGGATTTCTTTTACACTGAGTAGATTAAATCAGCTGGGTAGTTCTCCTCTTTGTACAATTTGACCCTTTGTGGCCAAAGCCATTTGACTTTCTCACTTGCCTTCTTATTGGATATCACTAGCTCCAGGTTAGTTAAGAAGAACCTCCCTGAGTGGCATAGATGGGAGTTTAAAAATCGAACTCTCTCTTTTTCTTGTTTTGGAATTCCAACCCCACATAGTTGTTTGATTTTGCAACACTCTTCTCCCTTCCCTCCATACTCTAAAATGTGTGTCTAACTAATGTTTAAAAGCAAATGAATTATGATTCATTTTGTTTGGAGGTGTTTTTGAGAATTCTTCTAAAGACATCAAAGCCTATCATGGAGGAAAGGTTGGGAGTTCTTATTCCAGAAAGCTGGCAGCTCCACTAGTCCCCCAGATGGTAAAGCAGAATGACGCTTCTGTCCCCAGACCTGTTGGTAATAAATTGGTGTGAAGCTAGATGTGTGCTTCTTTTTGTGTGAAATAGGGAAATAATCTACACATTAAGAGTGTGCACCCGGGGAAAATGGTGAGGGAACCCAAGTTTATCTTGGACCACTGGCTTTCCTCTCCCAAGCCTTTCTCTGTCCCACCCCTCCCACAGAAAACTGTGCACCCAACACATAACCGCTTAATTCTAACTAGAGTGTGAAGGTATGGCCTGAAACACTAGTTCCCTGCTGTCTACTTCTACACCCACCTCATGCAGCACTGGTATCGCAAGGGGATTGTGAGGGAATAAAAAGAGCTTTACACAAGACTAAATCAACTATACTTCAATAAAAAATTTTAAACATTAAAAAAAATAAAAGTTAAAGAAAAAAGAGTTTTAAATCGAGTCCTGGCTTCAGACCTCAGTCCCAACCCTCACCAGCTATGTGACCTTAGCTACTATCCTTTAATCACACCAGCTTTTAATTTCCCTTGAGAATTCTCAAAGGAATGCAGAGAATAATGCATATTTCATAGATTTGCTAAAAGGATTAAGTAGAAGCACTATATATATGGAAGTTATTATCCTGAAGCCTCTTATTACTGTTTTTTGATTTTCTCTGTGCAGGTTTCTAGAAAAGAACAAAGGCCCAAAATTGCCATGTGGATTGACTGTGGAATCCATGCCAGAGAGTGGATCTCTCCTGCTTTCTGCTTGTGGTTCATAGGCTCTGTAAGTATTCACATTCTCTTAAGCCAGGGTTTCCCAATATGTGGCCTAAGACCACTGGCATCAGAATCAACTGGCCTGTTTATTAGATGCATTTTCCCAAGTCACATCCTAGAATTCATGACTTAAAATGTCTGGAGGTGAGACTTGGGTATCTACAATCTTCACTATCGTCTCAGGTGACTTTTATGCATATTAAGTTTGAGAACCAAGACTTTAAGCATTTAAATTACCCTAAAGATTGTCTGTCTTATCCTTTTTACATTTCTGGCTGGTGCTAAACACTGGAACATAATTAAGAAATAGTATACCATCATGGTATGTTTCCTAAGTAAAAGAAAGAACTGAAGCAATTATCGGAATTGAGTCCCAATGAATTTTTTTCTTTTGATTTGAATTATGCAGATAGCTTTTGCCATATTCTGCCCTTAGAAATTGAACATAAAGCAACATTACAGAGCAGATCGTATTATCCCATATATCATAATAGGGAATTTTGTCCCCGAAGAAGGCCTCGGCATCAAAAAATCCATATATGAGACAAAGCGTACACCATAAAAGTAAAAAGTATAATGACTGTAAACCTCTATAATAAATGAAAACCGTAAAAATTATGCTTCATATCCTATAAAATGGGCATATATGTCCTCTACACTGATTCATACAAAGAGCTATCGCCACCGGAAGAATAACCTGAAGCATGTGTCCTTCTGATAATGGTTTTTGTTGTCTCTGTATCCACACAAATGTCTCTGTATCTATCTGGACAAATAAATCTCTACCTACCTTTACTTGCCTTACCATCTTCTCTTCCCACCAACGGAACTGCAGAATCCCCGAGCCTACTGAAAAGTTCCCAACCGCCAGACCCTAAACACAGCCACTTGATGATCTGGAACCTTCCCCAACCTGGGTAGTTTTGTTCATTTTTAGGTAATGAAGGGAGCAGCACTTAGTGGAGAGAGACACATGCAAAGCGAGAGGGGAAGAATATTTCTTTTTCATTCTGTCACCGAACCTGAAAAGGTCTGGAAAGAAACTCCGGCTGTAGGGACTCTAATGCATATCGGTAAAGTTGTCCCTAGCGGCTGTCCCTCCTACCCTGACATCTCTTCCCTCCGGTTCCATGTGACCCTCTCCCTCCACCCACGTGCTGAATCTTTGTAAGATTCAGTTTGTTATTCCACCAATATGATAAATTGCCGATGAGGTTCTTTTTTCTCCTCCAACTCTTGCCACAGTTCTGAATGAATGAAAAGTCCGTATGGGATGCGGGTCCCTAACAGCCGAGAAGCCTGCAGGCAGGGGCAGGGGACCGATGCCTCAGCCGAATGCCCCCCCACCCCCACCCCAGGCTGAGAGAAGGGGCTTGTGTCCGAGGACGCTGTCCTCCGGAACTGCCCCACCCCACCGAGCAGCCCCTTTTGCGTCCCCCAGACCGGTTCCCCTTCGGCCTCCTTCAGCATCCGAGGTGGGCACGTGTGGCTCCGAGGGGACGCCACCCCGGCTGCGACCATCGGGGGCTTCCCTTCCGAAGGGGCTACCTCCCGGCCCCAAAGCCATGTCCACGCTGCCCTGGGAGCCCCGGGACTGCCGGGTTAGGACGGTAGCAGCCTTGGATGACTTTCTCAAAGAGGGTAGAGGAATTTTGCCTCCACGGGCCACAGGCAGCAGGGCTGGGAGAAGAAATAGACTCGCACCTTAGCTCATGTAAATAATGATTTTCGAGCTCAAGAAGAGAATATTGGTGGAGTGGAAATGGTAGGTGAGAATGGGGAGGAAATCTGAGTAAGCCAGTTGGCTTTTAAGCCAAAAGGATTCCTCTTTGTTTATCTTTGAGACACTCCGACCCTGAGAATAGCTTTAAAAGGGAAATTAGTGCTGAGACGGTAATTAGTGGTGAGAGCCTCTTCAGCCAGCAGGCACTCCGTAGCTACGGAGCACGGGGGGGCTCGGGGCAGTTCCTGTCACCCGTTTGTACACAATAGGGCCGGGAGATTCAAGAGGATGTATGTGTATGGCTTCCTCATCCCACTTGACTTTTCATGATTCTGGGTTCTTAACGACCCAGGACGTTCACTTCAGCCAGAACCACTGTTCTGTATCCGTGTGTCTCTGCTTTTAGACTTGGCTGGGCTGTCAGACCCGATTCTTGGCTTGGGTTTCCAGAAGCCATCGGCAAACATACACACGCATACTGGAGCTGCCACATTTATCCCTTTGCCTGCAGCCTACTTCGGGGGAAAAAAGTGCCTTACTGACTGTAGCCATTACAGTAGCCAGTGTATTTTGACAGGTGCCTATCCTTTAAAAAAAAAAAAAAAAAGTTCTCGTGTTTTGTTTTGTTTTGTTTTGTTTTTAATTGCTGGCCTACTCTGAAATCCCTGGCAGATCACTGGGCCATTGGATTTTTTCCATTATGTTCATTACCATGTACCTCAGATCTCTCTCTCTCTCTGTTACAGTTTCTCGTCTTGGACTTTCTTTTATTATTATTATAATTTTTTTTTTGCTTTAAAATGAGTGTGATGCCATATCCAGTCAATTTTATTCTCTCACCGTGTACTCGGTAAGAGATGTGGGTGTTTATTTAGTCGGCATGTGAGCAAGTGCTAAAGTAGCATGATCAGTATACACAGAAGGTTTTTAGGAAGTATGGGAAAAAAATGTTGTATTGGCCATGAGGGTGACATGGTAGAGTCAAGCTGCCTTTTCAGAGGTCCTATCTGTTCAGTGTTAAGTGATTTTTAAAAATAATAACCTGCTTTTCTGACTAACTTAAAGATGGATTTGAAAATGGTTTTGGATGCAATTAGGTTGTGCTATTTGGACAATAAACTCACCTTGACCTAAAAAAAAAAAGTTCATATGTGAGATTCATCTAACAAATTATCTTCTCAGCTCCTTGAACTCTTTTACATGACTAAACCTAACGTTAACTCTGTTTTAGTAAATTTCTCCCATGGCCATTATCTGGAGCTCAGAAAGAATTCTCTCTCTGATCCTTAGATCCAGAATATGACCATGGACAGTGACCAGGAAGGCCAGGGGGAGCCTCTGAAGACACTGACTTCTTAATTTCCTCTCATTCCTTACACTTGCTATGTATGCTTTTTTTCCCCCCTTTAGTATATTTCCAGTCCTTGGATATATCTGCTTCCTTCTAATTCATCAGCTCCTTTCCAGGGATCTCTTCCTTCCCTAACTAGTATGAATCCCATCAAAAACCACCCTTCACCCGTATCCTGAATTTCTTGCTACCTTGATCTGCCCTTTAGGAATTCCAACCCCAAACACCCCACAGAATTAACCAGCCTTCTTCTGAGCCACCCTGCACATCCCAATTTTACTATTATAACGTTGAATTGTTGTTCTCTCCTTTCCAACTTAACACTTTTCTTAGCTTTTTAAGGGCAATGATTATCTCTAAAGTCATTTTTTTTTTGGTTCTTATAACATTGAATTGTTAGAACATTGAATTGTTGTTCTCTCCTTCCCAACTTAACACTTTTCTTAGCTTTTTAAGGGCAATGATTATCTCTAAAGTCATTTTTTTTGGTTCTTATAACATTGAATTGTTACAACATTGAATTGTTGTTCTCTCCTTCCCAACTTAACACTTTTCTTAGCTTTTTAAGGGCAATGATTATCTCTAAACTCATTTTTTTTGGCTCCCCATAACTGTGTATTTTTTGGTCCACATAATCAGCACTCAACATCCATTTCTTGTATTTGAAATGTAAATTAATGCTGCAGGTTCAGGCTGAAATACAACTCTGGGGTCCAGAGAGGACTTAAGCAGTGCCTACTACTAGGCTACTTTCTTGCCATTGGGGAAGGTCTAAATTATCCATCCATACTTCGAGATTGGAGAAAACCGGGACTTATAGCTCTTTGCTGTATTTCTAATTGTCATGAGAATAACAGTTTATTTCAAAATCTCCCATTCATAGTGTCTTATATGCCTTTATGTACTAATTTATTCTCTGTCGAATGGTTATTGGTTAATTTCTTGGCAGGCCTTGTTGTTGTTGTCCAGGATTGTAAGAAAGACAAAGCTTCAGCATCCCCCAGGCAAAGAGAGCTGAGTAATCATCTGTCACAGGTCCAGCTGATAGGAATTAGTCGAGCCTTTATCTCCTGCCCTCTAAGTGCTCCCTTGCTCTTGTGCTCTCCTCTGGCACCCTCCATCCTCATCTTTCTTCTTGCTTTTTGTTTTTGTTTTAAAAAGTAAGACAGTGATTTCAATTATGTTACTTATCTTACTGGTGAGTCATTCCTTCAACAAATATTTATGTATTTTCTTTGTGTGTCAGGCATAATTTCTGTAGTGACCAGCCTCATGAACAGTGATTCATTCACTAGATATAAAACCATAACTGTAAATATATTTATAGAATACTGTGAAAACTCATCAGATAACACATGCTTGGAGAGTCCCATGATACACAGATCAAAAATTAATAGTAAAGAATTAGATCCATGAACATGATCAACTTGGTTGAAAATGTTATTTTAAAAAAATCATGTCTTTAAACAGTTGATATACTGTCAGAATTACGAGGCTTATAGAGTTCTAGAAGTTATTTCAGTGACATGATTAGATATTTAGATGGCCTACTTTTGAAATATAAATAACTGGATAAATGTCACATCTGAAAATATTTTTATAAGTAACGTTTTACAAAGTTAATTAAGAACATTTCCTTGATTTCTCTATATCTATGTAACCCTACCCCCACCCCTGCCTTTTTATTGAAGTATAGTTGATTTACAATGTTATGTTAGTTTCAGGTGTACAGCAAATAGATTCATATATATATATATATATAAATGTTCTTTTTCAAATTCTATTCCCTCATAGATTATTAGAAAATATTGAGTATAGTTCCCTGTGCTCTACAGTAGGTTCCTGCTGGCTATCTATTTTCTATATAGTAGTGTATATATGTCAATCCCAAACTCCTAATTTATCCCTCCCCTCATTTCCCCTTTGGTAACTGTAAGTTTGTTTTCTATGTCTGTGTATGTAACCCTACCGTTAGTCCCCACATGCCTGAAGGAAACACAGGTTTGCCCAGTTACCAAGTTCAACCCAGTCTTTCCCTTAGCCAATCAGGAAGATACCTCAGGTCGTGAGGATTCTGCAACATTACCTGGCTAATCCGTTCAGGTTGGTCTTCCATCGGGGTCCACTTCTCCTCTTGCAGGCATTAAGAAGTCCCCTTATTGCATTTTCCCTCTATCCTTCCTTTTTCTAAGCCTCTCCCCTAAGATCATGGTCTCATCCTGCTGTTGCTCCTCAGATTGTCACCAATTCCCACTTGCTCTGGACTCTCGTCTTCTTTAATTGTGGACCTAAACAGGCTCACCACCAGTCCAGATGGTGCCTTTGTGCAGAATCAAACAGCTAGCTATCCACATGCAAAAGAATGAATTCAGACTCCTACCTCACACTATATGCAAATGTTAATGCAAAAATGGGTCAGACACCTAAATTTAAAAAATTAATTGTAAAATTCTTAGAAGAAAACATAGAAGTAGTAAATCTTTGGGACTTTGGATTAGGCAATGAGTTATTAGATATGACACCAAAAGCACAAGCAACCAAAGAGAAAAAGAGATAAATGGGACTTTACCAAAATTAAAAACCTTTGTGCTTTTCCAGGGACACTATCAAGAAAGTTAGAAGACAACTCACAGAATGGGAGAAAATTTTTGCAAATCATATATATGATCAGGGACTCATATCCAAAATATATAAATAACTTTTACAAATAAACAGTAAGAAGACAAATAAAAGACAATTTTGAATGGGCAAAATATCTGAAAGGACAATTCTCCAAAGAAGATATACAAATAGCCAATAAGCATTATGAAAATATGCTCAACATCATTAGTCATTAGGGAAATATGAATCAAAACCACAGTGAGATACCACTTCATGCCCACCAGGATGGCTAAAATTTTAAAAAGACAGATAATAGCAAATATTGGTAAGAGTGTGGAAAAATTGGAACTCTCATCCGTTGCTGTTGGGATCATAAAATGGTGCAGACACTTTAGAAAACAGTTTGGCAGTTCCTCAAAAGTTTAAGCATAGAGTTACCATTTGACCCTGCAATTCCACTCCTAGGTGTACAGCCAAGAGACTTGAACACGTATGTTTACAAATGTTCAAAGCAACATTATTCATAAGTCAAAAAGTGGAAACAATCCAAACGTCCATTAACTTATGAGTGGATAAATAAAATGTGGTATATCCTTACGGTGGAATACCATTCAGCAATGAAAAGGAATGAAGTACTGATTCATGCTACCACATAGATGAATCTTGAAAACGTTATGCTAAGTGATAGAAGCCAGACACAAAAGGCCATATATTTTATTATTCCACTTACATGAAATGTCCAGAATGGGCAGATCCACAGAGACAGAAAGTTGATTCGTGGTTGCCAGGCTGGGGGAAGAGGAGAAAGGAGAAGGGGGGTAATTCCTAATGGCTAAGGGATTTTTGGGTTTTGGTGTTGGTGGGCGGGGTGATAAAAATATTCTACAATCAGATAGTGGTGATGGTTGCATAACTCTGTGATATAAAATCCACTGAATTGTGCACTTAAAATGGTGAATTTTCTGGCATGTGAATTATATCTCAATAAAGCTGTTAAAAGCTAGACACCCCTTCTTCTGGGATTTCAGCTGCACACATGAAAGTAGGGCTTGACACAGAGTATAGGCTATATTTCAGCCCGCACTCACTCATTCTGTTTGGAGCCCTGCTTCTGAGACAAGAAATTCTCAGACTAACATTGATCATCTCTCAGAGACTAACTTTTTCCTGAAAGACTCCCATCCAACCATTGCTAAAGTAGGAGAGAAATACAGAGAGTGAAAAGGACAAAAAAAAAAAACAACCATAGCACATCTATTAAAATTTCAGCAAACATTGTAGAAATAAAAATGATAAATGCTTTATTATTTGAAAGAAAATAAGATCTCCTAATCTTTTTTTCTGATAATGAATGCCACATTATTACTGAAAAATGACTAACATAAATTTACAAATTTGTAGCATAAAAATGTATTTAACTAGTCGCTCAACTATTTAAAAGATTGCCTCTTTCATTCTATAAAATTACTTCCTTTTCATTAAGTTTTTGTTTCTGACCTATAGTAGATTAAAAAGTAACTTGTACTTTTGCTTTCCTTTCTCCCATATTTAATAAGTGGTTATCTATGGCAAATAATTTAAATTTGACTATTGTGGTTGTTCTAGGAAAATATGGATATAATATTTTAAATATTTAAAGAAAAGATGGTAAAGTTTTAGCTATAGCAAAGGTAAGATTTAAAAGACATTTTTCTTGGATATTAACCCCTTATTGGTCATATCATTTGCAAATATTTTCTCACATTCAGTAGTTTGTCTCCTAATTTTGTCGATGGTTTCCTTTTTTTCTTTTTTTTTGTGAACCACTGTATTGTACACCTGTAACTTAAATAAAGTTGTACAGCAACTATACTTCAATTTTTAAAAAAGACATTTTCTTTTTATCAACAATGAAAAAATACTTAACAAAGTCTTTTGAGTAAAGTTTAAATCAACAACTAATTGTGAACTAATCCACAAATTAAAATGTAACAATGTTGCCACAAATGAAGAATTTATACCAAAGCTTAGTCCTGGATGAAATGATCTAACTGGCTGAAATTTGTCTTTGTGCTTCTGCTACGTCTATATTTGGTCATTTTGGAGTGAACTTCTCAGTCGTTGGAATGTGGATGTCCTTGGGTCATGTTAAAATATGTGACCCTAAGCTGGGTATGAGTCTAAAGCACAGAAGAGCAGTGTCAGATGATATCTGTTACGAAACTCATAGCCAGTACCTAGGAAAAGCTACCACTGGCTTTAAAGCCAAATGATCTGATGCTTGGGAAACAAACTCGATTCTAGCAAAAATTTAGCTCACAACTTATAAGGACAATGCAGAAAATATTATCTAGACATGTGTGGGAATAAGACAAGGTTAGTCTAAGCTTTGATTGAGATGGATTATTGTGAAAAGAGTGGAAATATAGGTGTTTGTTTCCTTAAATCTTTGTACTGGTCTTTAGGCTTTAATAAAGAATTCTTTTTGTTCCTTGAAGGAAGTTTTAGAAAATAGATGGTTGAATTTTCTGCCTCCATAAATAGAAAGACCAATTGTCCCATGTCCAGGGCATTTACCACCACTTGGCAACATAGTACCCTAAGTTCAGACTTTTCAAGGAATTAATAATCTTCTTGAAAGTTGAATCTGCAAATCTAAACATCTCAAAAAATTTTTTAATAAAAAAATAGACTAAGTTTAGTGGATGTTAACTAGACGGATATTAACTAGACTTATTGTGGTGATCACTTCACTATATACACAAATTTGAATCATTATATTATACACCTTAAATTAATACAGTTGACCCTTGAACAATGCAGGGGTGAGGGGTGCCAACCCTCCCTACACTTGAAAATCCATGTATAACTTTACAGTCAGCCCTCCATATCCACAGTTCTGCATCTGTGGATTCAATGAGCTGCAGATCATGTAGTACTATAAAAATCTGAAAAAAATCTGCATACAAGTGGACCCACACAGTTCAAACCTGTGTTGTTCAAGGATTATATGCCAATTATATCTCAGTTAAAGAAGAAGACACAGACTAAGTTTAGAAGGACATAAAAGATATATCATCAAATATACTTGGTTTAATTTATAGGTAACTCGTTTCTATGGGAAAGAAAATCTGCCTACCAGTCTTCTGAGGCACATGGATTTCTATGTTATGCCGGTGGTTAACGTGGATGGTTATGACTACACATGGAAAAAGGTAGGTGAAGGTAAAGAAAACAAAACGGGTACAGGATACATAGGCTGAATTATTTATAGAATCCTGGACCCTGGCATAATGGTTTTATTATGAAAAAATTTTTTTAATTCATTATGGAAAAGTTCAAACATATGAGTGGGAATAATTGTATGGTAAACTCCTATGTACCCATCACACAGCCAATCAACTCATAGCCAATCTTTTTTCATCTATATCCCCAACTCCCTTCTATCTTACCCATATTATTTTGAAGCAAATCTCAGATACCATATCATTTCATCAATAAATATTTCAGTATGCCTCTCTAAAAGAGGTCTTAAAATAAATAACGGTACAATTATACCTAAAAATGAACAATAATTATTTACTAGCATAAGATTTCCAAGCAGTGTTTAAATTTCCAATTGTATCATAACTTTTTAAAAAGTTTATTTCTTTGGTTCAGGATCCAAATAAGGATAATATATTGTGATTGGTTTATAGCTTTTATTTTTATTTTAATCTGTAGATTCTCTCTCCATCTCTCTTTTTCTCTATTTCCTTGCAATTTTTTCATTGAAGAAAAGAGCTTCCTGTTGTCTGGATTTGCTAATTGCTTTGCCATGTTCCTTTGTCCTCTGTATTTTCTAAAACTTGATATTTGGATTCTAGAAGCTTTATAAGATTCAGGTTTGACGTTTTTGGCAAGACTACTTCATTGTGATAGTGTGTTCTCCCAACAGGAGGTGCACAATGGCTGGCTGTATCTCTTTTTGTGATGTTAGCTACCCTGATGCGCAGTGCCTACATCCATTCATTCTTACTAGGAATTGATTGAATGGTATTTTGATTGTAAAATTATGAATTGCAAGTATTAGAACAGCATTCTAACCAAACGTGCATTGTAGCAGAATTGCATTCTAACCAATATGCAAATTAATCCTAGTACCCTTTAACCCAATCATGAACATAAGTATGAATATCATGGTCCGTCTCATCTATACTGGAAACCGTTACTATTTCTAATCCATCAACATCATGATTCATGTAAAATTACTCAAGTGATATGAAGTACAGTCCTTTCTAATTTAATGCAGGGCACATAAAAACATAGTTGAACATATATGAAAAACCTACTTGAATAGCACATACAAACACTAAGGGGAATGAGAATAATTGCAGTGATTAGATACATAAGGAATTATACAGGAATTATTTTGTGTAGAGGGTAATTTAAACAGAAGAGATAGGAATAGTGAAGGAGATTGATGAAAAAGTCATCTCAGGGAAGAGGAATACTGTGAGCAAAAGTCTGTCCGTAGGAGTGAGCAAACCCTGAACTAAGTAAATGAGAAATACCTAGTATGTACCTAACACAAAACTGGTGTTCAATAAATGGTCACATTTGTAGGTTGCTATTACAATAAATTTATGCCTTCACTGGAATCACAGTGGAATTCAGCCACCTTTTAGATATTCTTACTCCCCAACTGTCCTTTGTATCTTAACTCTGCCAATTAGTCCCTGAAGTGTGAGAACTTGATTTCCTCAGAACAACTGTTGGTACCAGAATCACAGGTCTGGGGTTGGAAGCAGACTGGGAGGCTTGGCAAAAGTGTTGGTGGAATAGGGAAAAGTGTGCTATGTCATCCCAACCCAGAACTTAAACAAAGTCTGTGCAACTGTTTACATGATCAAATTCCCAGATTACCCCAAGAACCCAATGGAGTATTTCTTTTACATTTAAAAACCAGAGTTGAATCAGTATAATCAAAGGAGCCATCAGGCTAGAGGTAGCTGCACAGCTCTGCCTCCTATAGGTTTTAAGTGAGTGTTGAATTCAATCTAAAGAGAGCACTGAAACTCATGACTCAACAATTTTGTATTATATAATCATCAAGCTTGCTAAAAGACTTGATGTTAATTATTCCCACCACAAAAAAGAGATGATAATTTATGTGACATGATAGAGGTGCTATCCCAAAAATGGGAATCATATTACAATATGTAAATGTATCAAATCAACATGTTGAACACCTTAAATTTGTGCAATGTTATATGTCAAATACATTTCAATTAAAAAAAACTCATGACTCATAGTTTTAATTTGAGTTGAAACACCAAGTTATTTTACTTTTCGTGGAAGGAACTTAAAATGACAATGCATAAAATTAAAGGAAACAAGGCCAAATAAGAAGGCCAGTAAGCAGCCTAGCAAAACCAAATGGATTTTTTTTTGTATAGGTCAAAGCTCATGAAATATCACCATTTCAGTTGATTCAAGTTTGAGAGAACCCAGCTGAGACCTGGATAGAACAGGGGCTATGCAAGAAGTACTGTGAAGACAGTGACAGGATAAAGAGATGGGGTTGATGGAGAGAAACACAACACTGTCCACTTAGGCTTTAAAAGTCGTGTCTTTCCTGAACTGCAAACATGGCTGCCCTGGTTACCTTTGTTTTGTTTATTTAGAATCGAATGTGGAGAAAGAACCGTTCTTTTCATGAAAACAATTCTTGCATCGGAACAGACCTGAACAGGAACTTTGCCTCCAAACACTGGTGTGGTAGGTTGTTTGCTTTATTTCTAGCAAATGTCTCTTCATTTAAAAGGTGGTATTCCTAAAAGCCCATTAATTCAAACTGATTAGAGGGGAGGCCTATCTGAATCAGAAGATAATTTAAATAAGAAACGTTTTGGTTAAACGTAGTGCTATGAAGTTTGACTCAGATCAGCAAAACACCCTTACCCTGTTCCTCCCTGCCATATCCATACCTTTAAAAGAAGGAAGTTGGATTAGTTCTTTAAGGTCCCTTCTAGCTTCAAAATACTAAAATTCTATTTCTCTGAAATCATAAGGAAGTGACCACTAAATTTCCTACTTTCATAGACAAATAACATTCATTATGAGGATATCAAAGGCTAGGGTTGGGTGGGTACCTCTTATTTTCAATTGCTTTGGAAAATATTGATTTCTATAGTGCTGCAAAACATTTTGTGGGTTTTTTCCCCCTTTGGCTTGTGGGATCTTAGTTCCCCAACCAGGGATTGAACCCATGCCCCCTTCAGTGGAAGCGTGGAGTCCTAACCAATGGACCATCCTGGAATTCCCAGAACATTTTGTTTCGTATTCACTGTTCACTTTCTTAAGTTCTTTCTTTCATGAATATCGTAAAGAGAAACTTGTGTCCAGCACTGTGGGAGCTCCTTGTTCCTTGATTCCAATGAGTTAAGACACTCAGTGAACACTGATTTAGGCATTTGGGGATATTGTCTGCTCTTAGGGAGGTAGGTGTTAGTTCACCACCCCCTCACTATGTTTCATAGTTACTACATTTAAGAAACAACTATAGAGCCACACCAAACTTAACGACGAGCTGGAATCACCCATATTTTTGGAGGTGGGAGCGTGTGACGACAAGGGAACACAGCTATTGAAACCACAGAAACATCCTCTTCCTCCCATTCCTTTACTCTACACAGTCCTAGGTACATGATCTTCTGTATTTCCTTTTAAAAAAAGAAGTGAAAATTCATGATTTTGAAACATTTCATCATTATCCCAGAGTACATATGAAAACTTTTCGGTAGAGTACTTACCTTTTTTCTTCATTTCCTCCTTCCTCTAAGTCAGAAACCCCATGAGGGCAGGGACCACTACCCATTACCTAGTGCAGTACCTGACACACTGAGGGGTCTCTGAAAGCTATTCAAATGAACACGTGCATGAAATTAGTTGTTTTAAGAGAGCTACAGATACAGTTAGTAAACAGAGGAGAGAACAGTTGATCCTGCCTCAGGCTCAAGGGAATCACTTAGTGGTTTCTTCGTAAGAGCCGTCGTTAAGATTGTTCAGTAAAAGTGCCCACTGAGCATTCTTTCATGTGTTTGTTGGCAATCTGTATATCTCCTTTGGAGATCATTAATCATTAGAGAAATGCAAATCAAAACTACAATGAGATATCATCTCACACCGGTCAGAATGGCCATCATCAAAAAATCTACAAACAATAAATGCTGGAGAGGGTGTGGAGAAAAGGGAACACTCTTGCACTGCTGGTGGGAATGTAAATTGATACAGCCACTATGGAGAACAGTATGGAGGTTCCTTAAAAAACTAAAAATAGAACTACCATATGACCCAGCAATCCCACTACTGGGCACAGACCCTGAGAAAACCATAATTCAAAAACAGTCATGTACCAAAATGTTCATTGCAGCTCTATTTACAATAGCCAGGACATGGAAATGACCTAAGTGTCCATCAACGGATGAATGGATAAAGAAGATGTGTCACATATATACAATGGAATATTACTCAGCCATAAAAGGAAACGAAATTGAGTTATTTGTAGTGAGGTGGATGGACCTAGAGTCTGTCATACAGAGTGAAGTAAGTCAGAAAGAGAAAAACAAATACAGTATGCTAACACTTATATATGGAATCTAAGAAAAAAAAGGTCATGAAGAACCTAGGGGTAAGACAGGAATAAAGACACAGACCTACTAGAGAATGGACTTGAGGATATGGGGAGGGGAAGGGTAAGCTGTGACAAAGTGAGAGAGTGACATGGACACATATACACTACCAAACGTAAAATAGATAGCTAGTGGGAAGCAGCCACATAGCACAGGGAGATCAGCTCGGTGGTTTATGACCACCTAGAGGGGTGGGATAGGGAGGGTGGGAGGGAGGGAGACGCAAGAGGGAAGAGATATGGGAACATATGTATATGTATAACTGATTCACTTTGTTATAAAGCAGAAACTAACACACCATTGTAAAGCAATTATACTCCAATAAAGATGTTAAAAAAAGAAGTGCCCACTGAGGTGTAAAGACTGCCACAGCAGTGATAATTGGGCAGGGAGCCAGAGAAACAGCAGCTAATATAAAAGACCTCTGAATAAATAGAGCTGACAGTTGCTAAGTGCTGAGCAGTTTATATATTCCATCCCCTGAGTTTCATTATCTACACATCATGGATGAAGAAACCCAGACTTTAAAAGGTTAAGTCCCTTGCCCAAGAGCACAGAGCTAGGAAGTGGCAGAGCTGGGATATAAAGCCAGGCTGACTAACTCCAAGTTTGTTGAAATTCTTCTAAGTCTGACAATCACTCTTCAGTTATAAGTTCCTTTTTGGAACTTCTTTCATCCGCAAGCTCTTTTGCTGCTCTATTTTACTTAATGTTTTTCCTGGTAAAACTAGCATTACCTAATTTGTTTTGTTTTGTTTTTGTGGTATGCGGGCCTCTCACTGCCACGGCCTCTCCGCTTGCGGAGCACAGGCTCTGGACACGCAGGCCCAGCGGCCATGGCTCACGGGCCCAGCTGCTCCACGGCATGCGGGATCCTCCCGGACCAGGGCACGAACCCGTGTCCCCTGCATCGGCAGGCGGACCCTCAACCACTGCGCCACCAGGGAAGCCCGCATTACCTAATTTGAATAGCCAAGTACTCAAGATATATTCTGTTATTGCCATTAAGAAATATCTCAGGTCCCGATTAGGCCTGGTTTTGTATGATTACATATCGCAAGAGTTAAAAGCAGAAACAGAAGCAGCAAGCATATGGATAAGAGAGAGTTTCACATAAAACAAAAAATAACAGTGAGGAACTCTTTTTCTGCCAAGTGCCCCAGCATCTCTTCAGTAATATGTGAGTAAGACAGTGAGAAAAAGGAATTACATCTAATCTTTTCCTTGTCCCTACACCTAGAATGTGCCTTTAAGATACTTTGTAAAGGATCTAAAGGAGCACCTCACTTATTAATAGGAAGTGATATATCAAGCCTACTTATTCATTTTATGTTCATTTTACCTTTCCTCTTTATTAAAATTGTGTGTGTGTGTGTGTGTGCTGGAGATGGGAATAGGTGTAGGGGTATCTTAGTGTGCTAGGGCTGCCATAAGACAGTATCACAGACTGGAAGGCTCAAACAAGAGACATTTATTTCCTGCAGTTCTGGAGGCTGTAAGTCCAAGATCAAGGTTATCAGCAGGGTGGGTTTCTCCTGAGACCTCTCTCCTTGGCTTGCAGATGGCCGCATTCTTGCTGTGTCCTCACATGGCCTTTTCTCTGTGTGCAAGCATCCCTGGTGTCTCTCTCTTCTTATAAGGACAAGAGCCATAGTGGATCATGGCCTTACCTTTATGACTTCATTAAACCTTTATTACCTCCTTAAAGGCCCTATCTCCAAATATAGCACATTGTGGGTTAGGGCTTCAACATATGAATTGGTGTGGGGGGGTAGAATTCAGTCCATAACAGGGGGTATTTATGAGGACCTCTGATCTCAAACTTCCTAAAACAGCTCCATGCATTTTCTGAAATATTAAGTTAAACTACACAGTTTTTGCAACTGGCATGGGATGGAAAAATCTTTTATTTCTTTTTCTAGAGACCATGTGGTCTTTCAATTTTTTTAAAAATTGTCATAAAACATATATAACATAAAATTGCCACTTTAACCATTTTAAGTACAGTTCAATGGCATTAAGTACATTCATGATCTTGTGCAACCATCACTACCTACCATCCATTCCCAAAACTTTTCATCATCTCAGACAGAAACTCTGTAACCGTTGAGCAATATCTCCTTATTCACCACCCATAGGAGCCTCTGGTAGTTTCTAATCTACTTTTTGTCTCTATGAGTGTGCCTACTCTAGATACTTTTTTTTTTTTTTTTGCGGTACGGGGGCCTCTCACTGTTGTGGCCTCTCCCGTTGCAGAGCACAGGCTCCGGACGCGCAGGCTCAGCGGCCATGGCTCACAGGCCCAGCTGCTCTGCGGCATGTGGGATCTTCCCAGACTGGGGCACGAACCCGTGTCCCCTGCATTGGCAGGTGGACTCTCAACCACTGTGCCACCAGGGAAGCCCTAGATACTTTTTTGATCTCATTGCCTATAGATCAAAGAATGGTTGAGTGTGAAGGGACCTGGAAGACCAAGCACCTCTTGGTATGGATAAAGAACTTAGGCTGAAAGAGATGAAATAGCTTGCCCAGATTAACATGCCTATTTAATGGCAAAACAGAATCTCAAACACAAGTCTCCTGACTCCACATGGCTCTTTCAACCAAAAGTTTGAAATCTCTAGAATCACAGTCACAAAATGAGAATCTGAGGCTACACTGTCCCGTACGGTAGCCACTAGCCACATGTGGCCATTGAGCACTTGAAATGTGGCTTGTCTGAACTGAGGTGTGCAATGAGTATAAAATACACATCAGACTTCAAAGACTTAGTATGAAAAAGCAACACAAAATATCTCATGAATAATTTTTTTATTGATTACATTTGAAATGATAAACTCTGTACATATGGGGTTAAATAAATTAAAAGTATTCAAACGTAACTAAACTATCAAAAATGTTTTGTCCAATAACATTATTGATTAAAAATTGACACAAATACTTGGAAAGGCCTTGGGTGTTCAGCACATTTTCTTGGGGGCGGGGGGAATGTTTGACAAACATTAAGGCTGTTTCTGTTGCAATAAAAGGAAGAAAATAGAGCAAGCTTAAGTAAGAAAGGCAGGCTTTATGTATAAAGTAAGAAAGGCAGGCTCTGTAAGGATAATAAGGATCATGGAGTAGCGCATGGAACCCAAGGACTGGGATGCAGGCTGACCTCAGAAACAGACTAGAACTGGGCCTGGAGCACTATAAGGGGCTCAATGGCTCCTTTCTCTCCCCACCTCATCTCTGCAATGCACACTGGCCTTCTCTGTGTCCCAATCCATGTGACGATAATGATGATGATAAAGCTGATAAACAAGTTACTAAACACTCAGTATATGCCAGCACTGGGAAAAGCATTTTATAATTTATCCATTTAGTAGATAAGGAAATTGAGGTGTAGATAAGGAAATTGAGGTATAGATCGGTTTAAAAAAATCAAGATTGACTTGCCTCCTAGGGCATGCCCAGTAATTCTACTCTTTCTCAACCACTCTAGAATATTGATTGAAATGCAGGTGAGTGATAAACAGCTTAAATGCCAAAATAGAAGACTAGAACTTTGTAAAATTACTGTTGAGTCTTAACAATTAGCAGTGCCTTACTGGCATTTTAAAAAATAAAACAGAAGTATGTTTGAAACGAAAATTTCCAACATGTTAAGAGTTGACTGTGTCAGATGCCCATCTTGTGCCACAAGTGTTTTTTTTAATGTAAAATACCCATTGAGTAAAAAGAATTTGTCTTGCTTGGTTGCTTTGGGAAGCCAGAGAGCATATGCGTATTCAGATTTCCTGCTGGGCCACAAAAGTTCTGTTGATGTTACATAGAATGGGGATTCCAAACAGTCCTTATCATGGAAGTCTAAAAGTAGTGTCCAATTTAAGGCCTCATCTTCCATTACCGTTATTCATTCCTATAAAGGACTAACTTAGAGTACATCAACTTTTGACTTATAGGTTAAAAAAAATTACCCAGGTCTTCCCTGGTGGCGCAGTGGTTGAGAGTCCGCCTGCCAATGCAGGGGACACGGGTTCGTGCCCCGGTCCGGGAAGATCCCACATGCTGAGGAGCGGCTGGGCCCGTGAGCCATGGCTGCTGAGCCTGCATGTCCGGAGCCTGTGCTCCACAACAGGAGAGGCCACAACAGTGAGAGGCCCGCGTACCGCAAAAAAAATAAAAATAAAAATAAAAATTGCCCAAGCCATATAGCTATTAAATGGCAAAGACAAGATTGAAATCAAGTGATGATAGCCTCTTATTGTAAAGAATGGTTACCACCAATGGTGCCCAATTTGAGTCTCCTAAAATAAGAGCATTTACTTCACAGGTTTGCCGTAAAGATTAAATGAGATATCGCCTGTAAGTCTTAGCAGAGTTTCTGACAGATAGCTTGTGTTCTTTGGATGTCAACTGGTGATGTTATTGTTGTTATCTTCTTTGTTTTCAAGAGAGTAGCTTGACTGAAACTAGAATCTGCGTCTTGATTTCAAGTTATCAGTGGAGGGATTCCGAATGGCCAAAGACAAGTGAGGGACCCAAACTGGGGCTGATAAACGGTTTCCAGGAGGGAAGAATCTTTCTGGGTCAGAGGTGGCTCCCTGGGGCTCTACCGCTGTGAATTAGGTACAGAGGAGAGAAGTGATGGGAGTCAGGCTACCATCTGAAGTGATGTTTTGTATAATTTCTCAAAGGAATGAACACATATTAGTCTAGCACCAAAGATCGCCCTTTCATTTTACTTACTAAACCACTTTAGCAAGTTAGAAGTAGCCCTGAAGGCAGACTTACATATTCTGAGTTCTCAAATGAGACTTTTATGGGCTGTATTAATTAGTGATTTTTAAGCTACACATATCAGAAAAAACAAACTTACAATGATGAAAGAAAATGGGGTTTATTTTTCTCTTGTAACCACAAGTTTGGAGGCAGAGCTGGCATTGCTGAGACTCTCTTAGCCACTTTCTTGAGGCTGCAAGATGGCTGCCCTCAGGCAGCAACTGTTGGATGGCTTGCTATGAGGGCATGTAAATATTTGAATTCAAAATAAACATAAACAACACTTAGGGGACATTAGAAATATGTTCTTTACAGAGCTCGAGTGAATCCGTTTATCTAAAAATGTAACACCCTATATATTAGGAGAATACATGGTCAGGGAGATCACAAATTACAATAGGTTGCAATATCTACTTACGATTCCACTCCGTCAATTTCACTACAGGGGAAGGTGCCTCGAGTTTCTCATGCTCGGAAACCTACTGTGGACTCTACCCTGAGTCGGAACCAGAAGTGAAGGCAGTGGCTGATTTCTTGAGAAGAAATATCAACCACATTAAAGCTTACATCAGCATGCATTCATACTCCCAGAAGATAGTGTTTCCGTATTCCTATAGCAGAAGCAAAAGCAAAGACCACGAGGAACTAGTAAGTGCTGCTTAATTAATTTTCTCATTAGCATTTCAGAAGTAAAATAATACGTAGTTCAAAAACTGTGGGGGAAAATGTTCTGTAGAGGACAAAGAGGGATAGATGCTTTATATCTTGATCTAACATTTCTGAGAGTCACCCTAGGTCAGGGTTCATTGAGAGATTGTAAAGAACTGAGCCTTATTTTGAGGACATGAACTTCCGTGTAGCAGAGGGGCTCTCTAGGAAAATGTCAGACAAGCTCTTGGAACCTCAGGAGGGAACCAGTCTACCTTGACCTGATCTACATATGAAGCCATATGAACAAGGACAAGGACAAGGCTTTCTGGAATTACTGGTCTGTTTGTAGGTGCTAGCTTTCTACAACAGCCCGCCACAGATCAAGTCTTAGCACAATACTTATCGATTTGATACTAGCATTGGGAATTGTTTATACACTGACCTTCCTAACTTGCAGGGGTTTGGTCCTATTAAAAGCAACTCCAATTTCAGCACTGAGGCAAGACCTCCCTCCTTTTGTGGAATGCAGTGGATGATACAGTGAGTTCAAAGAGGACTTGCACAGTCTGCTACCCACTCATCACTTTTTGGTCCCAGATATTCTATGCTTGGGTTAATGGCAAAGGATGCAAGGGTTCTTGATGGACTGTGGCTAGGTTTGGACAAATCCTCATACCTGATGCTCTCTAGACAATGGAAGTGCTATGGCAACACTCCACTTCTTGCCCAAGGTCTGATCTTTATGTAATGGTTTGTTTCTTATTGACTTGTTTTGCTCTGGTTCTCTTAACAGAATAAACTATAGCCACATTCGGGGCTAGCAATTCCTGATGACAAATATAAAGTTATTTGCAGTTGCTAAGAATAACTCATTTAGAACAGAAACATCCTTGATAGTTATGATTCCTTTTTCCTCTCAAGGGAAAACTTTTAAGGAAAGCTCCTTTATTGGTGTTATCTTTGAAGAAGTGAGAGGATATTCATCATGATCTGGAAATAGACTTAGTGTGGTTTTGAATTATTTTTGGATTACTGTCATCACAAGTGTTTGTTGAGAGTAATTATGTGTAAAATACTGTGTTGGACATTGAAAGAAGCATCAGGTAGGACCCTGCCCTTTAAGAGATTATGATATGGTCAGGGAGCTCAGCCATTAGCAATTGTTACAGATAGCTGTACTCTAAGGTATAGTAACTACTAAGTAAGTGACACAGATGGTACAGCTCACTTCTGACTGGGATAGCTAGGGGTGGCCTCATTAATTCATTCAGAAGATAAGTGAGGGGATAAAGTCCCTGTCCCGAGGGCTTATAATCTATTAAGGTGTGACATACTGTAAAGAAAAAGGAATGATAAAGTGCCAGTGAAGTGAAGGAACAGGCACGATTTCAGCCAGATACTGAAAGATAGGATTTCTCTAAGTGGACCCAGAGGGGAAGACTTTCTAATCTGTGGCCAAGGTTCTCCCCACAGGAAGTATGTTCAGGGGAATATAGGGGCAAAAAAAGGAAGTTGATTCCTCAGAAAGTAGATGAGGTCAGCCTGTGAAGCAGAGGTCACCTGGTCTGAATGTCAGGATAAATTTACATTTTAGTCTGTAGATCAGGGGGTTCCATTAAAACTTTTGTTTTGAGCAGAGGAATGACACATCATATCCACTGATATTCCTCAGGTCCTTCAAGGGAGAGACAGTGAATACCATGCTGCTAGGGCCAATTTCAGAAAAGATCTGCATAAGCTAGAAACAAAAGTAGTGGAACAGGGGACTTGGTTACTATCCTGCAGCACACCAGGAACATAAACTTTTATATTTGATGAGTCTTTGGGAGGTATTAGACATTTTACACAAAAAGGAAATAGGGTTTGTGAGAAGGATGAGGAGGGAATCATACATTGCTGACATATGTGTATTGTTTAGAGAAGCTGGGTTTAAAGTTTGGTGAAAATTTTGTCTAGTTGTTTGCCTTTGAAATATAGTTATACTTTGTTTTACAGTATAATTTTGTTACATATACTTTGTTTTACAAAATAAATGAATTCCTAAAAAAGGCATATGAGAATTATTTTTTCTTCAACTTAAATAAAATTTCAATATATTGGAAGAGTCTGTGTCTAAAGCCACCCAACTGTGAGTTCCGTAAAGAGAAAAACATTTTTAAAAGTTAGTTTATTCTTCTCAATTTATCTCTTGGATAAATGCAGATTTTTCATATATACAATTCTCCCCACACCCCAGCTCTATTGATATATAATTGACTTATAACATTGTGTAAGTACAAGGTGTACAATGTGACGATTTGATACACATATATATTGTGAAATGATTACCACAATAAAGTTAATTAACACGTTCATCACCTCACATAATTAGTTTCTTCTTTTGTGGTGAGAACACTTAAGATCTACTCTCTTAGCAACTTTCAAGTATATAATACAGTATTGTTAACTATAGTCACCAGGCTGTATTTTAGATCCTCAGAACTTACTCATCTTATAACTAGAAGTTTGTATCCTTTGACCAGCATCTCCACGTTCTCCTCCCTCAGCCACCCCCAGCCCCTGGCAACAACCATTCTGCTCTCTACTTCTTCATATATACAGTTTGATTGAATAAATATATGATTGGGTTTTTGTTTTTTTAAGAAACTTCTACCTGTCTTGTTTTAAAGCTGTACATTAACTGAAATTCCATATCCTATTGATTTCAGTCTCTAGTGGCCAGTGAAGCAGTCCATGCTATTGAGAATACTAATAAAAATACCAGATATACACATGGCAGTGGTTCAGAAAGTTTATGTAAGTATTTCTTCTTAAGATCTTAGGGGACTGTGAGGTACTAAAGAAATTTGTGTTTGGTTTTTCTGTGTGGATTTAATTTTTCTAAGTGGAATCTTTAAACATGGTCCCATGTAAAACAATTGGATTATAACAGTTAGAATTGGAAGCATAATAGCTATGACAGTACTGAACAAGGCTATATTAATACATAAATATACTAAAAAGAAACCAAAATGATACTTAAGAAATTATGCTCAGTGCTATAGAGTAGGGATTATAGAATTGGTATCACGCTAGTTGAGTGAAGCAGAAAAAGTCATAAAGGGTCAAAAGAATGTTTAAGATGCCCAGGGCTACCATGTAAGGTTGTGCAGGTTGAACACCGTACAAATCTAGGAATAACATTTACATTCGATGCTTTTTAGTGGCAACCTGTGTCCAAGAGTATAGCTCATGGCACACTACAGTTGAATGTCCTTTGTTTGTATCACACTGATGGGAACATGTATGTGGCAAGCTCTTAACAAATATTTTAAATTAATTTTTGCTGGGAGATATTTATTGAGGGACTCCTTTGTATCCACAGTGGGATAACAGACAATTTTGCTCTTTTTGAAACTGGAGGGGGAGATGGGAGAAGAGAAACAGAAAATAAGCATGTAACAAGGTGTCAGCAAACTATAACCCATAGGCCAAATCCAGCCCACTGCTTGTTTTTGGATAGCCTGTAAGCTAAGAATGGTTTTTCCATTTCTTAAATGGTTTAAGAAAACCAAAAGAAGAATAAGATTTTGTGACATGCGAAAATTATGTAAAATTCAAATTTCAGTGTCCACAAATAAAGCTTTATTCAAACACAGCCACACTCATTCGTTTGCATATTGTCTATATAGCTTTCAGGACAGTGGAGTTGAGTAGCTCTGACATAGACTATGTGGCCCTCAAAGCCTAAAATATTAATTATCTGGTCCTTTACAGAAAAAGTTCGGCAATCTCTGATGTAAACAATTAAATAGTAAAATATAGTGTAATCCCATTGATAAGTGAACAACATAATATAAGTGTATAGGTTTGAAAATGACTGCCTGAGAGAGAGGCAACTTAGTTCAGGTGGCCTGGGAAGGTCTTCCTCGGTAGGTGACATGTCTGGGAGACCTACCCAGTAAGTGGCTGCCAAACAAAGGTGTGGGAAAAAAACAGGGAGAGGAAATGGCATGTCAAAAGGCTTTGAGATAATATGTTCCAAGTCCCAGAGTTTCCTTTAACAGGTATGATTTATAGGGGGATAAAAACACATTCATATTAATAATCACATCCATATTATTTTCAATAAATTACTTGAGCACCAAAGGCTCTATTAGTAGAAAGTCCAGAATCTTCCTCTTCCTCCTCAATCATTGCAAATTATCTCAGGACAAACTGAGGCCAGGTTGGTCCACATGGTATCTCTGTCTCTTGCTGTCACTGGTCTATCTCTGCCTTTGCCGACCCAGGTCCTTGCTCTGGGTCACAACTTCCTTTCATAATTCAGAGTTTTCTTGATTCCCATCTTCTCTCTCCTGTTGTTCCCCAAAGCATGACCATAGTGCCTCAGGGCTGGAGGTGCTTCTAGAGCAACTTCCTGTTTTGACGAAATCATTCCATCTCCAGGCATGCATTCATTCAATACAAATCTGTGTGTGTGTGTGTGTGCGCGCGCGCATGCGCATGTACGTAAGTATAAAAAAAACTGGAAGAATAAATGCCAAATATTAATAATAGCTATCAGAAATATTTGCTGAATGAATAACAACTAATCCACTGTTGATGGATATTTTTCAATACTTCAGTATAAACAGTGCTTCAGTAAACACCTTTGTCATTAATTCAAGTACAGGTATTGGAAGGAGGAAAAATGATCACTTTGCATATTATATGATTGTCTACCTGGAAAACACAAAAATATTAGTAACAAAGAGTTGAGTAAGGTGGCTGACTATGAGCTAAATATATATGAATCTATAACTTACTTATATACCAAAAACAATCAGGAAGAAAGTAAAATGGAAAAAAGATCCTACTGCCCCCCCAATATACATGTACACACATGCAGACGTGTACATATAGATACATACATAGATATGTAGATTCATTGTTAAATGTATATATGTGCGCACACAAATCCATATGATCTCTATGAAAAACCTAGAAAACTTTACTGGTGTACATAAATGAAGACAAATAAAAGGAGAAACCCACTATGTTTTTGAGTGGAAAAGCAATACAAAAAAAAGTGCCAGTCATTCTAAATTAGTTTGTATATTTAATGCAGTCCCAATGAACACTTAAATGACTTTGAACTTCATTTGAAAGAATACATTTGATAGAAGAGCTTGTAAAATTCTGAAAAATAAGATTAATAAGAGAGAATTTGCTCCAACCAAGTATTAAAACACATTATAAACCTGTCTTAGTTGCAGGGTTTTTTTTTTTGTTTTAATTATACTAATTATAAAGACACAAAGAAGCAATTATGGATAAACAAGAAGGTTCAATGTAAAGGAACTCAGCCTGGAAGTGACATCAATAGAAGGGAATACTGAGTAGAGAAAGACACTCAGATATATAAGATCTAGTATCTCATAAAGAAGGCATTTCAAACAGTTAAGAATGTTAGATTGGGCTTCCCTGGTGGCGCAGTGGTTGGGAGTCTGCCTGCCGATGCAGGGGACATGGGTTCGTGCCCCGGTCCAGGAGGATCCCATATGCTGTGGAGCGGCTGGGCCTGTGAGCCATGGCCACTGAGCCTGCACGTCCGGAGCCTGTGCTCCACTAATGGGAGAGGCCACAACAGTTGAGAGGCCCGTGTACCGCAAAAAAAGAATGTTAGATTGTTCAATTAATAGGGTTGGAAAAACTGGTGAGTTACTTAGAAAAAAATTGTAATTAGATTACTAACATGTCTTTCTCCAAAATAAATTCCAGATACATAAAATATTTTAATATAAAAACACTGCCATAAACCAAGTAGAAGGCTAAATTACCAAATAAGAAAAAAAAATCTCCACATATTACACAGAGCTAATAACACTAATGCTGCTTTTATAGGTAATCTATAAAATGAATCAAGAAGAAAAATGAGCAAAGACAATTGATAAAAATATAGAGATGGTCAATAAATATACCAAAAAAATGTTCAACTCACTGATAATCAAACATAAAGACAATTTTGATATTATTTTTCACCCACAAAATTGCCAGAAATGTATAATTCACATGGATGGTATGGGAATGGAGCATGGGCATATTCATACCCTGCTAATGGAGGTATAAATTAGTTCAATTCTTTTGAAGCCTATTTGGCAACATGCAGCACAACTGTGAAAAGTACATACCCTTAGACTAGCACATCTGTTTCTGGGAGAAAACATTCTAAAGAAACAAAGAAGCAATTATGTATACACAAGGATGTTCATTGTAAAGTTGTTTATATTAGAAAAAATTAAAGTTCTCCAAATAAATAATTATTAAAATTAATTACATCCAGCTTTACAGAGCAATGCTATGAGATCATTAAAAATGATAAGGTAGGGCCTCCCTGGTGGCGCAGTGGTTGAGAGTCCGCCTGCCGATGCAGGGGATACGGGTTCGTGCCCCGGTCTGGGAGGATCCCATATGCCGCGGAGCGGCTGGGCCCGTGAGCCATGGCTGCTGAGCCTGCGCATCCGGAGCCTGTGCTCCGCAACGGGAGAGGCCACAACAGTGAGAGGCCCGCATACCACAAAAAAAAAAAAAAAAAAAAAAAAAAAAAAAAAAAAAGATAAGGTAGGACTTCCCTGGTAGTGTAGTGGTCAAGAATCCACCTGCCAATGCAGGGGTTATGGGTTCAAGCCCTGGTCCGGGAAGACCCCACATGCCACGGAGCAACTAAGCCCGTACGCCACAACTACTGAGACCATGTGCCACAACTACTGAAGCTCCCGTGCCTAGAGCCCATGCTCCGCAACAAGAGAAACCACTGCAATGAGAAGCCCTCGCACCGCAACTAGAGAAAGCCCGCGTGCAGCAACGAAGACCCAATGCAGCCAAAAATTAAAGAAAAAAAAATGATAAGGTAGATTTGAACTCATTAATACATAAAGCTGGCCAGGATAGATTATGTTTAGGAATGTTCCTGAATAGCTTGTATAGAATAATCTTATTTATGTAGGAAAAAATTATGTTAAAGTATGCACTGAAAAAGAAAGCACTAGAATATAAATGGTGACCATCACTCCTTGGTAGGGTTATATGGGTAATTTTCATTTTCTTCCTTAACCTGCTTTCCTTCAATCTCTATTTTCTTCCACAAAATTAGATTATTTAATAATCAGAAAAAAGCAAAGCTATTTTCATTTTTAGGGGAAAAAAATCCCATCTTGTTAGTTAACTTGAAACATCTGTATTTCAAAAAGTAATTTCTTTTTTCTTTTTGTAGACCTAGCTCCTGGAGGTTCGGATGACTGGATCCATGACTTGGGCATCAAATATTCATTTACAATTGAACTTCGAGATACAGGCAGATACGGATTCTTGCTGCCAGAGAGTTACATCAAACCCACTTGTACAGAAGCTTTCGCTGCTGTCTCTAAAATAGCTTGGCATGTCATCAAGAATGTTTAATGCCCTTGATTTTTTCACTCTGTTCCCATATTTTAATTTACTGATTCAAGCCAAACCAAATCTTTGTACCAGTTTCTTTTTAAGTTTTATCAGTTTTCATAAAAGGTCTTCCCATTCCTTGGTTTTGTCAAAGAACAAAATAAATGCTACCTTAAAATTAAGGCAGACAAGGGTTCACATTTCTTTTTCCTTTTTTTTTTTTTTTGAGAGACTAGGTACTGATTTTTTTCTTTGATTCGCGACATTTGACTAGACATCTCAAGCAACTGTAATAACTACTTTCATGCAGAGCATTGCATCCTGAACAAGAAAAGGAAAGGCTGTCACAAGTACATTAAAGATTTCTGCTCCAAATATACAGTAAGTTTCTGCTAACGCCTTTAAAAACACACCCGTGCATTCCGTTTGCTCCACTGTAATAGGCGATGGCCGAGAAAGCAGAGGAGTGTGAAAAACAGGACAAATACCACCTGTCACTCCAGTTCAGCTGCTCAATAAAAACGTTGAGCGAATGAATGCAGTTATCTTCGACAACAATCGTGGCACTTTTGCATATTCACAACAGCTGTTTATTGTAAGAAATTATGTAATAAAAGGAGAAAACGCTTTTTCCTAAATTCACTGTTAATTGGGTATATTATCTCTCCCGGGTTCCCGGTTTCTTCTCCAGGGCTAGCTCGTTAGGCACAGGTTTTTTGATTTCGACCGCACGCCTAGGAGGCGACGTTACGCCCAGAGGGCGTGTCCACAAAGGGGTGGTGCATACGCGCTGACGACTAATCTGGCAGCCGGAAGCTGCCTCGGTCTACAGAGGAACAGGGAGAACTCTTGACTTCCGGCGGCATTTTGAGGCGATCCTCCTAGCGGCCTGATAGTGTTTTCCTTGTCTTTTCTTACTCTCCAGTCTCTCTTCGTTCCTTTTTTTCCTACGTCCCAGGCTCGCTTGACCCTGGCGAAGCGGCGGGCGGGTTCCGCTCCCCAGCCATCCCGGAGTCCCTCGGTAGCCGAGGACCGGTTCCCGGGAGCCGCGCGCGCACCTCCTTCTCGCTGTCGTCTTCCCGGGGCAAGGCGCGGGGACAGAGAGTCGCCTCCCCCGCTCCTTGGAGCGGCGGCGGCGGTGCCGCCTCCGGACTGCGCTTGCGAAAGGAGCTCGGCGAGGAGGTAAGTGTGAACTCCGTGAATTGGCGTGGGTACCGGGGGAAAGGCGTTGGGTGGGCCCGGGATTGGGAGGCCCCGCTTGTCCTCCATCCCTGCTTGGGTCACGCCGGAATTTTGAGCTCTCCTTGAGCATCCCACCCTTAACTCTGCAATAGGTCCCTGTGCTCCTGACTGGTTTCTCGCCCTGGTTCTGATTCTGGCGAGTTTGCCTAAGGGGGCAAGTGGATTCAGACTGGAGGCTTTGCTGGGTCACTACCATTTGATGTGAGCCTGGGAACTCTTGCGCGGTATTCGCATTGGTATGAGATGGAAGGGTGCCGGAGTATGGTCTTAGATTGAGAAGCTCCCTCTTTACACATTCCAGACCCGTTAGGGAAAGGTATCTTACTTTTGGTTATATTTGGTCTTGGTTATTTCCCGGCAGTGATTACGACGCAGGCCCTCGGAGTTGAGGAGTGCTACTTTATCTTCACAGTCCCTAGGTAGTTACTTTTGGCAACTATCTGTCAGAAACCCGGAAAGGTGGAATGAAAGGAGAGGCTCTGATGTTTGGCATTGTCTCTTTCTAAATAGCTTAAAATAATTTATGTGGCTGGAAAATTATTCAGAGTCGATACCACGTGAATGATATCGGTAGGATCTTGTTTGTGGAGCGTAGTGTCGAGCTATTCGGTTATATTCCGAGGTTTTCAGATAATTTGAACTACTTTGAAAATTATGGGCGTACGCAACCTCTTAAGGTTTTGGGTTTTTTTTGAAGAAATAATTTAAAAGTTTGTAAAAATCTTCACATCTCAAGTTTTCAAAGTTTTGCCAAAAATACTGTTGCAGTAAATCCAAATGCTTATGCAGTACAATCCATGAGTATGTTATGTGGTGCCGGTTATCGGAGTCTGGTTCTGCAGTGTTTGAAATTACTGACTTTAGAACCTAAGCGACAATGTTTTGGACAGTTTTGTGGACATATCTCTAGATTTTCGAATAATTTAGAATTTAATGAAATATTTCGATTATAACATGACAATTTCAAAAAGAGACTAAGAATGTAGGTGCAGGTATGTAGCAATTTGTGTCTGTAAAAATAGTTGTATTGTGAAACTAAGACTTTTACTGTGGGGATCTGTGAGGATCTAGTTTTTTCAGGTGCATGCCTCTTACGCGCTTCCTAACTATCGGTGATTCGAAATGAACATTGATTGCATATTTTAAGTTATGCAAATTTATCTGATTTTCATATTTGTAAATTAAAACTAAAATCCCACAGGTGGATGCTATTTTACTTTCTGTACAAGTTATCAAACATTTAATAAGTTATCGGTGTTAATTTGTATTGTAATATGCACTGACATTTACATATAGAAAGCAGTTGTTTAACATTTATTTATAGAATTGGTTTTCAGTAAATTTTAGTCTTTCCTACCTCCCCCAAACCCCACTCTGCTTTTCATATACAGTTGAGTTGGAGCTTTTTCAGCAGATATTTAGTAGCAGTTGAAATGTTAACTGGTATTGGTATATATAAAGTGTCTTCTATTCTCTTTTTGGTCGTTTTGTTTGTTGCAGTTCTGTTTACTTCACTTTATAGTAGTTGCCAGCATGGGATATTCTCCCTGCAGAGTCTTTTAACAAAATGTATTTTCTGCACAGTGCTACAATATTGCCTTCCTCATACCTGTGTAGTCAGTTTAGTGCTGACGAATCTGTTCTGAATTCAGTTTGAAATTGTTTTTGTCTATCTACATATAAGCAATCGTCAAGATTGTTCAAGAAAGTTCTTTTTTTCTTAAATTATGTTAAGAAAAAATTCTCTCACACTGTGCAACAAATAAACTTAACTGTTTTTCTTTCAAAACTAAGAAATATAAATATGAAGAGGTCTTATTTTTAATATAACACTTTTAATTTTAGGATGCCAGTGGATAGAGATTTATTCTCTTACCAGTTAGTACCAGTAATTATGTAGCTTTAATTGCTTAGTTATTTGACAGTTTCCTAATATTATGGTGCTACTTATCCAGATTAAAGTGTTTTATGCTTTCATTTATGCTACCGGAAGATGAGAACTCAAAAAGACGTAATTGTGGATTGCAATGAGAATACTAGAACTAATATGTTTTATTGACAAGATTTTAGTAATCAGGATTCAGAAACAATTTAAAAAGTGGCCCCTGTGTTTCTCCCTTCTCAGTCATATTTATAGCATGAAGCTATGAGTACATTGTGATATTTGTAAGTTTCCGGGGAAAGGAGGACATTTCCCATTTATTAAGACTTTTTGTCGTGTCTTAATAGATTTAAACTTTGTGTCCCATGTTTTTCATTTTCTTTATGCCGCGCGGCTTGTGGGATCTTAGTTGCTCTGACCAGGGATCGAACCCGGGCCCTTGGCAGTGAGAGCTCAGAGTCCTAACTGCTGGACCGCCAGGGAATTCCCTTCATTTTCTTTTTCAGTTAAAAAAATATTAAAACTTCTGATATTTATTTACTCTACAAATGGAGAGGAGAAATAGGAGAATAACTCAACAGGCTTTTACCACTGTCACTCTGGCTTTGCTAATAATGCTCGTGTTTGGGAAAGACATGATAATGTGAGTGGGAGTGTGATGGTTACTTAAAACTAAAGAACAAATTGAAAACTGAGGGAAAGCCTTCAAAGTCTCTGAGATAGGGAAGACTTTAATATTTACATTTTTTTCTTATTGTTTCTAATTTTTCTCATATATTTTGAAGTATTTACTTCTTATTGAAGCCTGTTCAGATATTAATTGAAAAAGGTTTCCTCCTCTCATTCAAATCTACATTTTATTCTTTTGTGGTTTATCTTTCTCTTTGGGCCCAAATTTTTAGAGTGAAAATTCTAATCATCATATTAGATGATAACATAGTTTTAAATTAATTAATATATATGAGCAAATGTTTTTCTGGTGTATTGTAGGTTATGTGTATATATTTAGAAAAATGGGATTTAAAATGTTATATTTTGTATTTGCAAGCATAAGGCATTTTATCTGTGCAAAAATCATAAATGTTTCATAATAATATTTAGATAATTTGTTGACTACTGATGGAAGTTCCTAGATCTATGATCAGAAGAATTTCTGTTTCTGTCAATTAGAAAAGTTCAATTTCTACTTTTTCTTTTTTTGCCTCAGGGTTTTTTTTCTTTCTTCTTCTTTTTTTCCTGTCTAGGACCTCCTTGTAACCTAGACCTGGTCCTCAAACTCAGTGTCATTTTAGGCCAAGGTGTGACACTGTTGGACACTCTAAGAGGAGAATACATCTTTACTTCATTGCTGTTCTTCCCTAAGTTGGAAGACAACAGTAGCAGAAGTAAAACTCCTGGGATAATCACTATGTAGGTGAATCTTGTAGTTCTTGATGTCACCTGTAAAAGCTACTTTGTCTCTGTTGGAAGGAACTTTTTTGGTGTCAAGAATACAAGTAAAGGGATAAGATTGGATCATTAGTCCTCACTTGATTGTCTGTCGCAGTCCAAACCCTTTGAAGTCTGCAAAGCTTATGTTAGGGATCTAGGATGGGAGAGAAGCTGTGAGACCATGCTTTCCAGCAGTAGGTCAGAGGAGGAGAGGAGTGCTGATCCGAGCAACAGGTTATAGGTGGGGAAGAGAAACAGTAGAGTTAATAATACCTGGAGCCCTCCGAAAGACAAGGAAAGAGATAATATATGATCAGTGTTTCAAGTATAATAATAAATAGCTTGTTGCCCCAATTGTGCAAAACACTACTGTTGATTTTTTTTGGAGGAGGGAGGGTGTGTTGGGAGTAGGGGCATGTTGGGGATAGAGATTTGGGGGACAGACCATTTCCACTGATAGTGGAAGGAAAAAATATAAGCTTAAGGTTACTTGTCTTGATGCAGTGTGGTGGGATGGTGTGCCTGTTTCCCAAGTTGTAGATAACTAATAATAACTAATAAGAAACTTTTAGAACACATTCATTTTTAAGTTTATTAATAAATGTTTTTAAAATTGAATTAATGAATGAGGATTTCAATGTACACCTGTATGTTTTTATAGTAACAGATAATGAGACTTTAAAAATTTGTTTTTGTTCTAACTTTTTCCTTACATTTTGTTACATGTTTACTTCTTATCGACTCTTAGTTATAAATTATAAAAAAGTGTTTTTCTCAGTTAATCAAAGCTCTATGTTTTCTAGATCTTTCTCAGCTCCACTTATTGCTTATCTTGGCTTTTATTTATGTTCAGTAAGTCAACTGTACATGCGGAATTTACCAACTTTTCCTTTATAAATTCACATTTGGGCTGAGAATGAGCTCAAGAAAAGTTAAATCAAAGATTATCTTACAATACTCACTCTGGTGTGGAGGGTGGACCTCATAGTTCCTTACTTGATGAACAGTTGATACATAAGTGATTTTATGTTGCACAAATTTTTGTTCACTTATGTGACACTCTGTAATTTTTAAAAATTTGTAATTTAAAGTTACTTTTTTGAATCACTAAAAATTGATTGTAATCGTAATTAATGATTACATTGTATATTAGAAAATAAGAATATACATTTTTCCAATTTAAAACTACCATATTGTATCATATCATATTTTCCTTTTGGTTCGTTACCTGTTAATTTGTCAAATGTCCATATTCTTTGGACCTTTTCAAAGTGTGACTTGACAAGAAGTATCTAACTGGACCAAACATTGTAATTTTTGTTTTAAGTTTTGATTCTGTACTACCATGATTTAATTTCCTTTTAAGTGATAGGACCTTACTTTGAAACCACATTAAAGAGCATTTGTGAACTTTATAGAGACCAGTTCTTTACCAAATGGAACCTTTACTTCTTTAATTGACATCATTCATTCTAGTAACTTTAGACTACTAACAAAATTTCAACTAATATTTAGTGTATAAAGTGTGATACGGTTTAGTTCCTTTTTCTTTCTCTTAGGCAGTTCCTACCCACTTCCCACAGTAGTGTACTCTCTAGATTATTCTAGGTCTAGAATTTAACATTGTTTTCTAACATATATCATAGTGCTGTTATGTGATATTTTCATTTCTAGTTGAATCACCTGATCGTATATTTTAGTTTCTAATGTTTTATTTACTTTTGTAAAATATTTTTATAATTCGTCTTTCTTTTTTAATAATAATGGTAAATAGCCTGTTTATTTCTTTTAGCACCTTTGACTTTTATGTCAATTCAATGCAGTATAGATTATCAAAACACCTTCACTTTTTCTAGTTCTACAGCCTGTCATATTTTGACAGAAGGTCATTTTTCAACATTGAGGGTTTTGTTTTTTGTATTATTGCAAAATAAATTTCTTGATTATGCTGTTCTTCTTTGGTTTCTGTAAGACAAAGAAAATATTTAAATAGTATTTTTCTCCCAAGCTGATTTTTGGGACATAGCTGATGTTATCACTTAAACTGTGTAAAACATAATTTCTACTCTGACTAAAATTCTTACCTGATTTTATTTTTGGCAAAGCTTTCTTTAACCGTTAACTAGTTGATGGAGAATGATAGCACAACTTTCTTTAAAAGACAGTTATTAAATTTGGAACAACTTTTATAAGGAACTTAGAAACTAAACATTTTATAGTGTGTTTTCTGAAATTGAATGTACTATGGAAACTTAACCGTGTGAGTAGAATCTTACTCACTCTGTAGAAGAGGTAAAATTCTAGCCAAAAGATTCAGAATTGTTCTAAATTCACTAAGGTATGTCTTAGAAGATAGTTTGTTTACCTCTGTTTACTTGTGACCTCTCCTATGACTTTTTTCTTCTGAGAAAAATCCCCTGTAATTTTGCAGTGTTATCTTATCTACCATTTTATCTACTTGTAAGTTATTGGCTCAGTTATTTAAAACTGAAGAATTTTACAGTTTGCCTCTCTCTTTTTTGGTTAAAGTAGTACAAAATGTCAAAAATTAGAAGGAAGGTCACAGTGGAAAATACCAAGACCATATCTGATAGCACATCCCGAAGACCCAGTGTATTTGAGAGGCTTGGACCCAGCACTGGCAGTACAGCAGAGGTGAGTTGTCACTAGTACAGTCACAGGGGTTTTCTTGAATTCCTGTTCTTCAACTTCTTATTTATATCACAAAAGTGAATAGGTTGTTGTATTGTAGGAATATTGTTTAGTAAATTTTTAGAAATGTGTTTCATAAAAAAGGAGTGAGATGGGCATTAGGGTTTATGGGCTTTTTTTTTTGATGTTTTTATTATTTGGGGAGTAATATATCTCAGGTTAGTTGGAATTTTGATAGCATTTATTTAAATTTTGTCCCACTAGCATCTTTTTTTTCCAGAAATAAATATGACTAAATGTGAAATTTACATAGTAATATCTGTCTCTTAGACACAGTGCCGTAACTGGCTGAAGACTGGCAACTGCCTCTATGGAAACACATGTAGATTCGTACATGGCCCTTCACCCCGTGGTAAAGGTTATAGCAGCAATTATAGAAGGTAAATTGAGAACTTTGAATTATTCATATACTATTAGAAGATGGCTTTTGTAATTTATCTAGTATAAAAATCTGAAATACTACCATATGTTTGGTCAGATTTTCTATTTTGGTGGTAGTCTTATCAATAGCAAAGGTCTACAGGATTTTTTAGTTGTTAATTTCAAGATTAATAAAGATGTTTGCTTTAAAATTAATTTCCTCAAAAATTTGTTTTTGTAATATATGTATGGCTTACTTTCATGCCCTGCCCCCCAATTATGTATTAAAGTGCTGTTTAAGATGGCAGAATTTCATGGATTTGCTTTTAGTAAGGAGAGACTACTTTCAACTCTTAAAATAGTAAAATTTAAATAAGCATAACTTTAGCTTTTTAAGATGTTCTAAATTCAAATCTTAATTACAAAAGATAATCTAATGCAAGCTCTGTAGGTTAAAATGCATTTGCCAAATCTCTTATCACAATATATTGAGGTAAATGAAAGTATGTATTTATATGTGGATAAATGTACTACCTCTTTAGAATATCATTTTTCTTTTAATAAAGGCAAGGCTAAATTAGACTTTCCTAATAAAAATCTTTTAGTTTTCTTTTGGCTCCCTCATGATGATTTTGTTATGGTGTTTAAATTGTCACAAAAGCAGTTTAAACTTGATTGGTAAACAACTGATTTACCTAGTCCTAAAATTGAATGTGCTGATTGCGTTGGCTTCAGCAACAGTGTAAAAACTGAACATTAGCATTTGGAGATTTCCTTTTTAATTGGGTGAATTTTTGTGTATGTGTATAGATTTTGAAGTTTAACAGAACTTAAAATTCAAAACCTTAACATTAGCTGACTTTCTGTTCACTTAAATGTGTACATTTTTAGGTTACTTGTGATGCTGGGTACTCTGTTTTATTTGTATTTAGATTGTCATCTGTCCTTTCTGTCAATGTGGGAAAGTTAGTCTTTATAAGTTTAATACCTGTATAAACAAACACATACCTGGAGAAACTGTTTCAATAATTTTAATGTTTTTCTTATATTATTACTGTACTTTTAATACATGCTTTACTTTATCTGTGACATTAACATACTCAAAATTTTTATACAAGAGATGGTTGTGAGGAAAATGGGCAGAGAAATTTGTCTAAAATGGAAAAAAGTAGTGTCATTACTAGATTTAGAATAAAGGATTTTTTGTTATAATTTTGCTATTTTGTGCATTTTTTTCCCCAATAACTTCCTTTGTATTTGTGTATTTTCCCTTTTTTTTTGTAAGGAAGAGAAATATAATTCATAATGTGATTCAGAGATGGAAAGAAAAGTAATGTATTTCAGAAATGCTTACTTAGTCACAAATCATTTAAGTCACTGAGCATTCACTGTATGTAGAGCATTCTGTTAGGTACTGTTAGGATAGAAACAAGTTTATAATAAACTGTCTTATTATATAAAGGAAACTAGGGCACATAAAATTTACATGTGCATCATAATTATAATTTAAAGCATTTAAGTGCTGGTTCTTAATAAGAAGTTCCATTTACCAGTTCAGCTTTAACTGTTAAAACATTTAATATAAATCTATAAAATGTGCATGTAAATGTTAATGAGCTCCTTTAAAGTGAATTGACTGAAATTATTTTTTCACTAATCATGTGATTTGTATTAATGATTGATAAAGGACTCGATTTGATTGAACAGCTATTACTTGAAATAGATGTGAATATTTTTGTAATTTGTTTATATCTTTTAAAGACATTATACACATTTTTTTTGGTGGCTAAAGAGGGACATAATTCCTTAACAACTATTGCCCTCTTTTAATGGTGCTCTAGGAATAGTCTATAAAGGCAGTTTGTTTTCTACCTCTGCTTTATTTTTCTCACTTAGTGATGGTGTGAAAATAATTGAACAGCCATTTATCAAATTGCTAGTATAAATTATGAAGCTTTACCAGTGTTAAATATAAATATGTATATTTTTCCTTAATTAAAAACAAGAGTATAAAAGCAGAGTATAAACTCACTGTTGAAAATCTTGCTTTGAATTTTTCAACTACTTTCTATTCTGAAATAATTTCAAATTTAAGAAGAATTGTAAGAATAACATTAAAAATTCCTGTATTTGCTTTCATTCTTGAGATGCGTAAAATATTTTCACAGTTGTTGATGTTGCATCCAACCATATACGTGTATAGATGATAATACTGTTGTTTCTAGATTAATTTTGCAGTGCTGTGGTTTAAAACTTTACCTTCCTACTTTTTGCTTTCAAATATAAGTAATATATTTATGTGATTCATAGGAAAACAAATTAAGCTATTAATTACAAATTCCTTTCTCTCAGCTCACCTATAGTTTCTTATTAATATCACCAGTACCTGCCACCCCATGGAGTTTTAGTGTATGCATTTTGATTGGTATTGGGAGAAAACTTGTAAGTGATGCTTATATTTTTTTTATATATTAATATATAAGCTGAAATTTATTAATTGTTTTTCTGAACTTTAGTAGCCATGGATAGTAGAAAAACTATATTGAGATTTGTGAGGTTATTTCTTTAAATATATTCTTATAAAATGTTATATAAATATAGATTTTTGTTGTTTTGTTTTGTTTTTTGTTTTGTTTTTGTTTTTTGGTTCAAAGGTCACCAGAAAGACCTACAGGGGATCTTAGAGAAAGAATGAAGAACAAGCGCCAAGATGTGGACACTGAGTCCCAGAAACGAAATACAGAGGAGTCATCCTCACCTGTTAGGGTAGGAATGAATTTCCCAAAACAAAGTTAAATTTCAGTAGTGATTTATTATTTATGTTCTATTTTAAATATTATCTTGTGTGCTAAATATATGGTAAATGTGTAATATTGCATTACAGTGTTCTATATGGATAATGTAATTTAGAGGGAAAAAGTCCTCTGGAAAAACTCACAATTCTTACCATTTTAGTTCTTGGTGGTAGTTAAAATGAAGGGACCTGGTTGGCAGAGCTCAAGCTGAACTTCATAGGGTTTCTGTGCCATGGTGGACATCATGAGTACGTAAATGTATTCTTACGTTTTCAGAATTCAGCCAGCCATCGTTTCCTGCCTGCTTCCAAGAAGGGTTGAAGTGCCTTGCAGTACAACACTTTTAAATTAAAACAGTGAAGGCAAGGCATGGTGGTGACAGAAACTGAACTAGAAAGCACGTATGATCACAGAATTTAGTGGTGAAACCAAAAGAGAAGCACAATTTATGATGTTGTTTATTGATTAAAAGAAAACATAGATGTTTGTCAGGAATGGAAATTTCCCAGATCTTTTTTTTTTTTTAAGAAATTTATCGTGCTCTTGTGTGTGCATTTGCAATGAATTTATTGAGATACAGTTCATCCATTTAAAGTGTACACTTGGGCAGCTTTTCACATATTCAGTCATGCATCCATCACCACAGTCTATTTTAGAACAGTTTCATCACCCCAGAAAGAATACCCATAACCTTTAGCAGTCATTTCCCTAGCCCCTCAGTTGACCACCAGCCCTGAGCAAGCACTATTCCATTTACTGTCACTGTAGATTTGCCTATTCTGGATATTTATATAAATGGAGTCATACAGTATGTGAGTTTTTTTGTCACTAGCTTCTTTCACTTAGCATAGTGTTTTCAAGGTTTGTGAAAGATTAAGGGATGTATCAGTATTTCACTTCTTGTTTTTGCCAAATAATATTCCATTGTATTGAGATATCACATTCTGTTTATCCATGCATCAGTCGATGAATGTTGGGGTTGTTTCCATGTTTTGGCTCTTATGAATAATGTTGCTATGAACATTTGTATACAAGTTGTTGTGTGGCCATATGTTTTTATTTCTCTTGAGTTTATATCTGGGAGTGAGATTGCTCAGTCATGTGGTAACTATGTTTAACCTTTTGAGGAACTGCTAGGATGTTTTCCAAAGCAGCTGCACCATTTTAAGTTCTTTACATCAGTGTGTGAGATTTCCAGTACTCTACATCTTTGCCAAAATTTGCTGTTACCTAATTTTTTGATTATACCTATCGGCAATCTCATTGTAGTTTTGACTTGCATTTCCCTGATTGCTAGTGATGTTGAATATCTTCTTGTGTGCTTATTGGCCATTTGTATATGTTCTTTGGAGAAATGTCTATTCAGATCCTTTGTCCATTTTTAGATTGGGTTGTCTTTTTATTGTTGATTTGTAAAAATTCTTTATGTATTTTGAATCTAAGTCCCTTATATATATGATTTGCAAAAATTTTCTCCTATTCTGTGGGTTGTCTTTTCATGTTCTTGATGGTGTCCTTTAAAAAACAAATGTTTTTAATTTGATGAAATTCAATTTATCTATATTTTTGTTGTGCTTTTGGTGTCACATTTAAGAAACTGTTGTCTAATTCAAGGTCAGAAAGATTTATGCCTATGTTTTCTTCAAAGAATCTTAGAGCTTTAGCTCTTGCATTTAAATCTTTGATCCATTTTGAGTTAATTTTTATTTATGGTGTGAGGTAAGAGTCCAACCTCATTCTTTTGCATATGGATATCTAGTTGGCTCATTATAGCCTTTTTACGAAAGTTACTGAATTGTATAAGCAGCAACCTCTTTGATAATTTTAGATATATAGAAGCTTTCTTTTGGCTATTTTGATCCTTGAAAAAAAGCTGTGTCACAGTTTTATATTATAGTTTGTAAAGACATCTTTGGGGACTTAAAGTAATGCAGTTTTAAGTATGTAGCTTTCTAATGTCTGATATGATACATAAAACCGTTTTAGAAATCTCAAATGGTAGTTCTCAGCTGGCGGTATGTATCAAAATCCTTTTGGAGGAGAAATGGTCTTTTTCAAAATACACACGCAGGTACTTTATCCTTAATCTACTGAATTAGAATTTCTGGGTAGGGTCTGAGCATGTGTGTTGCATTTTGAAATAACTTTTTATTTCAGAATAATGAATGGACTCCATGGTTTGCTGGTATATGTTTAACAACCACTCAGAAAAAAAGAAAGCCATACTTTGTAGGATTTATCAATTTCTTTGGTGTAAATACTCCCATCATGGTCAGTTTCAAGCTACTAAAATGGTATCACTGAATACAGAGTTGGGAAGTGTGGGAATACACACACACAATAAATGTTATTAACCACAAGAGTAAAGTATACTAAAATATTTGGGAAGTGAGTTTTGAATAATTAGTACTGTTGTTTTTAATATTACTTATTTAGTTGTTAGTTTTTGTAATTTAATTTTTAGTTACAGCTTGTGCAGTTCCTAAAAATTTAACAGTTAGCTCTTGTTGAGTCAGTGTGACCTGGCTCCAGCATACCACTAGGTGGATTGTACTTATTGTAAAGGGCAGACATCTGGAATTCATATTCTGAACACATTACTTTAGGAATTGTTATTTAATGCTACTGTCAGTTTCCTTATCTGTAAAATGGAGGTGATAGCTATATTATTGTGTTGCTGTGAAGAAAATATATGTAAAACAAGTATGACTGACTCTTCCAATGTGACAGCTTAATAAATGGTATGTACTGGTATTAGAATAGCTCTTAGCCTTTTTTCTCAAATATAAATTGGTTTTAGGCTCTTAATAGGAGATGAATATCGGCATTGGAGATTGAGGTTTTTAACAGATATCTAAGTGTAAGTAGTTGTTGATTGTAAAGGTTTATATGTTCAGCATAATCATTTTAGTAGACAGCAAAGTTAGTATTTTGTTAAGACTTTTAAAGCCTGATTCTTGCTTTCCTTAGATGAGATAGCCCTCAAAGGCACTTAGCTTCATGCACACCTAAGGGATAAAGTCTCAAGATTCAAGAGTAGTCAGGTTTTAGGGAATTCACTATCCAAACTTAGAGAAAACTGTTAATAAGTTAGGATAGCAGGTATTATTTTGAGTGCTATATCTGGCACAAAAACAGGTGCTGATCATTTCTATGGTACATTCCCTATTGTAACATGTGTGACTTGATTTTCACGTAATGAATTTCTGTGGGAAAATCAGATGTAGTTTATGTAGGGGCAAGTATCGCATAGATAACATAGCATGGCTAAGATAGGATGTGTGTGATTTTCTGCAAACTAATTCCACCGTTTCTCTGCTATTGACCTCAGCTCCAATGTGTCTGAGGTTGATAAACCCTGAACTTGTGGAGAGACAAATTCATAAATAGGTAAACTGTAATGCTATAGACTGTGGTAGTATGTCAGAGAGAGATGAGCAAAGCTCACAGTGGAGGGAATAAATAACTGCCTGGGGAACCAGAGGAAAATGACATTTGCACTGGATGTTGAAGGATAGATGGGATGAAGGAGGGAATGGGTGAGAGTGTAGGAAGAGGAAGAAAACCAACACAATAACAAGGAGTTTTAAAGGACTAGTGTGTTTGAGAACCTGTGAAGCTGTGTGCCTAGAGTGAAAGAATTAACGGCATGTGAGATGAGGGCTGAAGAGATCTATCTTGTTTACCAATTCATCTCCAGACCCTGGAACTAGTAAGTTCACTTACTGAATAAATGAAAAGTGATTCTTATGTGCAGCCATTGTTGAGAAGTCCTGATGGTCTCAGGTCTGCACTGTCCAGTGGGGCTGTTGAGCACTTGAAGTGTAGCTAGTCTGAATTGAGATGTGCTGTAAGTGTAAAATACATACTGAATTTCAAGGACTTAGTATGAAAAAAAGAAAGTCAAATATCTTGTTAATAATTTTTTATGTTGGTCATATGTTGCATTGGCAATATTTTGGACATGTTGGCTGGTCTAGGTGATCAGAACCATGCTTAACATAATGGAACTGAATTTAACATGGTGAGAGGCTAATTTGAGGTAGTGTCAGTAGGATTTGATGACCAAAAGAATGGGTGGAGGGGAGGTGTTAAGCCTAACTACGGGCTTTCCATGCTATTAACTAAGATGGAAAGGCTCCTTCTGTACACTAGACTCACAGCATCGTGGACTACTAACTTTTGGCACTGTTTTCTGTATTTGCACAGACACTAATATGCTATTTTAGAACAGGTATGAAATAATAAACATATTTTTATGGTACTGGATACTTTCCACCAGTCTATAGAACTTTTCACATGCAGTAATTGAATTGTGTTTTCTTCTTCTATAACAGAGACTTGTTATTTTACATAATTCGAGCACAAAATTAAAATAGCTTTGAAAGCAAAATGAGACCTGTGAATATAGAGTCAGGAGGAACATTCAAGCATTTGTTGATGATTAGGGCATGCATGTGCTATAGGGGATCTTTGTCTCTTAAGAGAAGCTTTGTGGCCACATTCGAGAAAGTATAAAATAATTCATCATTGTGGGAGGATATCTAATAGTTTAGGATTTAGAGATGCACTGTGAGCATCCCCTGCTCACCTGAAATCTTACCTTAGAGCAGATGGGCAATGGTCTGAGTTTATTTGGATGAATTGATCTTTTAAATCATTTTTTTTCTTTTTTAAGTTAGAAAATACATTATACATGTACCATTTTAAACATTTTTAAGTGTACAGTTCTGTGGCATTAAGTATATTCACATTGTTGTGCAATCTTTACCACCATCCATCTCCAGTATTTTTCATGATCTTTGTTTTTAAAGTCTTAATCTTTTTTATCAATCTGCTTTCTCATATATGAAATTAAAACCATTGGAATAATGTTTCAACTGATCTGTGTAATATATTTAAAAATATTTTTTCTTAATCTGTCATTTTAATGACCTTCTCTGGTTCCAATAATAAGTCATTTTCAGAAGTTTTTCTTTTGAGACTTCAGAATGATGTTCCCTTTGCCTTATCCAGTATTTTTTCAAAGGTCATTTTGATCATTTCCTACTCCACCTCAACCTGATGACTTATCTTCAGAGAATCTATTTAGACTTGATATTTATCCTCACTTCCACTCTGGATCTATTTAAGATGACTACTATGCAAATTACTTTTTCAGATCTCAGTCTTTAGCTGAATCTCAAGTTGATTATCCAACTTCCAGCCTCTTTCAGACATTTTACAGGCTACCACTGATTTTGACTTTGCACACGACAATTGATTTTGACCTACCCTTAGTGCTTTGTTCTCTGGTATTCTGAATTGAGAACTGATTCTAGCATGAAGCTTTCTGTCTCTGGGAACTGTACCTCCCAGAATGTATACATGATTATTAGCTTTGCTTCATAGACCCCTGCCCAGTTCTATTCCTGTCCCTCATTTCCCTCCCCCACCACCTAAAAAAATTCCCTTGTTCTTTTTCTACATCTTGATATTTCTGGCTAGATGAGGAAAAAGTTTCACTGATAAGGAAGGAGATAGGACTAGATGTGTTATAAAAAGCTGACTCATGCAATGGAGGACTTTAACTTAGAAGGCCTTATTAACAGTTTTGTAACTATCCTGAGTAAGTCTCTTGCACCAATATGTCACAAGTTATAGTGAGAACCAAGTGAGGACGTACATGTGAAAATTCTTTGGAAAGAATAAAACACAGTAAATGTAAAACAGCAAGAGTAGAGAGTCACCAAATTAAAAATATGAGAAGTGAGTATAGGATTAAGTAGAACAGATGAGTGTTGTTTACCCATTTCAAAGGAAAAGGTTTAGAAGAGAAGGGGAAGGGTGTAAGTGGAGATACATTATATACCACCTGGTAGGAATTTGATAATGTATATATAGTACGTGATTGATTACTGTGATTTTTAAATGTAGATTAAAATGTGTTCATTTTATATAAAAAATATGTCTTTAGCCTTGTATGATCTGCAAATGTTTAATATCTTTTGATAGTATTAAAAGGAGTTCCAGTTGCCAAACCTTGGCATAAAACAACCATTTATTTTGTTCATGGATTCTGTCAGGAAATCAGAAAGGGCACAGTAGGCATGGCTTATCTCTTTCTTTATGTCTGGAACCTCAGCTAAAGTACTAGGATGCTGGAGGCAGGAATCATTTGAAGATTTTTTTCACTCCCATGTCTGGTTGTTGATGCTGGAAGTCAGCTGGAGGCCTCAGTTTCTCTTGATGTGGACCTCTTTGTATGGGTAGCACGGGCTTTTTCTCTGATGGCTAGGAGATAGAGAGAGAGAGAGAGCGCTAAAATCTGGCACTAGGTGTGCTTGTTCCTACTGGGGTGGTGTTTTTTTTAGGCCCTCTCAGCTGACAGAGCAATGAAATATATGAGTGTATACTAATTGGTGTATATGCATATATCTATAAATATTACAAGCAACCGTCTTTATCTGTATTGAACTAAACATGAGTTCTTATTGGTGTCTCTTAACTCTAATCCAGTACCACTATTATTCTTTTGTTCCTTTTTTTTTTTTCTTTTCCTTCAAATGTCCCTTCCTTAGCTTGTGGGAGGTCTTTATATTAGATCCTGAGCTCTGTTTAAAAGTTTACTTTATAAAATGTATTCATTTTAAGTGTACCATTTGAATCTTGACAAATGTACACACCTGTATAACCACCACCACAATGAAGATACAGAACATTTCCATCAACCCAGAACGTATCTTCATGTCTTTTTAGAGTCAGTCCCCTCTCAAACCAGGCTCCTGACAACCTCTGATCTGTCACTATAATGGAATCAGATATTATATATTCTTGGGTCTTGGTTCTTTTAGCACAGTACTTTTGAAATGCAGCCATGTTGTCGTATGTGTCAACAGTTCCTTTTATTGTGGGTTAGTGTTTTATTATATGGATATGTCAAAATTTGTTTATCCATTCCCCAGTTGATGGACATTAGAGTTGTTTTCTGGTTATTATGGCTATTGGCCATATGGTTTTCTGGTTATTTTGGCTATTATGAATAAAGCTGCTATGAACATTTGTGTACAAGTCTTTGTGTGGACATAGTTTTCTGTGGGTAAATACCTAGAGGTGGAATTGCTGAGTCATATGTTATGTGTATGTTATGTGTCTTTTAACTTTATAAGAAACTGCCAAGTAGTTTTCCCTAGTGGTTATTCCATTTTACATCCTCAACCCACAGTGTATGAGAGTTTCAGTTGCTCTACATTCTTGCCAACACTTGGCATTGCTCTACTGGGTATATAGTGGTTTTAATTTGCCTGTCCTTTTTTAAAAATTAATTAATTTATTTTTGGCTGTGTTGGGTCTTCGTTGCTGCATGCAGGCTTTCTCTAGTTGCGGCGAGCAGGGGCTACTGTTTGTGGCGGTGTGTGGGCTTCTCATTGCAGTGGCTTCTCTTGTTGCTGACACGGGCTCTAGGCGCAAGGGCTTCAGTAGTTGTGGCGTGCAGTCTCAGTAGTTGTGGCTTGCGGGCTCTAGAGCACAGGCTCAGTAGTTGTGGTGCACAGGCTTAGTTGCTCCATGCCATGTGGGATCTTCCTGGCAGGGTTCGAACCTTGTCCTCTGCATTGGCAGGCAGATTCTTAACCACTGAGCCACCAGGGAGGTCCCTTAATTTTCATTTCTTGATGATTAGTGATGTTGAGCATCTTTTCATGTGTTTATTGGCCTTTTATATATTTTTTGTGAAGTGTCTATTTATGTCTTTTGCTTATAAGTTGGGCTGTTTGTCTTATTACAGATTTGTGGCTCTTATATGTTCTGAATACCACCAGTCATTTGTAGGATATGTGTATTGCAAATATATTTTCCTAGTATGTGACTTGCCTTTTCATTTTCTTTGTGGTGTCTTTTTTTTTTTTTTTTTTCTGCATCGTGCAGCATGCAGGATCTTAGTTCCCCAATCAGGGATCCGAACCCATGCCCCCTGCAGTGGAAGCACGGAGTCTTAACCACTGGACTGCCAGGGAAGTCCCTGTGGTGTCTTTAAAGATACCCTTTAACTTTGATGAAGTCCAACTATATCCTGCCTGTATTGACACAGCTTCAGTAGTCCTTGATAGTTTCTTTGTTTCTGTTAAGATGTTCCCAGCTCGTTGTATATATTTTATATCCTCTACTTGGAGTCAGCCATTTTCCCCTACCTACAGCCCTGGTTCTTTTATTGGGAGATGGTATTTCAGGACCACTACTTGGAAACCACTAGTTTAGTCATTTTTAGGGCTTTTCATTGTATTTCACCTAGGCAATACATATGTATCTTCTCTTTAAGAACATGCAAGCAAACATGAGTTCAAATAGTTCAAATTTAGAATTGCAAGACTTTTACCTAATTCTTTGATTTTATAGTTGTATCACTTTTATGCTGAAAATTTTAGTCCCTGTTGACATTCATTTGCATTATCTTACATTTAATAGTTCCAGAATAATAATTAACAATAGTATTACTAATAATATGATTACTTCGAACAGTTTAAGATGTCTTTGTAGTTCTTAGGATATATCTATCCCGTGAGGGAAATATCTGTGATATATGTTTTTTAGGAAGAGATAGTCAAATTATTGTATTTTTTAAAAATTAATTTTTATTGGAGTGTAGTTGATTTTCAGTGTTGTGTTAGTTTCTGCTCTATAGCAAAGTGCAAATTATTGTATTTTAAGTCACTTGAACAGTTGTCTATGTGGTTAAACCACAAAATTGATGAAGTTGGGTTGATTCATTAAATTTTGATTTTAGTTTTAGGGTTTTTTTAAAAATACAGTTTTGTTTTCTAAGTATATAAAACATTTTCATGGTTTCAAAGTTATGAGACTGATGCCTACTGGGCTAATAAGGTACCTTATGGTTTCAAAGTTAAATCTACAGAACAGGTTACATTCAGGAAAGTCTGCCTTTTATCTCTTGATCACTCTACTTTTTTCCCTATAGGTAACCTAAAAACTAAATTATTGGATTATCCCGCTACTTTAAAATATATATACACAGCTATTTGCAGGTGACATGATACTATATATAGAAAACCCTAAAGACTCCACCAGAAAAACTTTTAGACTAATAAATGAATTCAGTAAAGTTGCAGGCTCTGAGATTAATATACAGAAATCTGTGGCATTTCTATACACTAATAATGATCTATCAGAAAGAAAAATTAAGAAAAATCTATTTACAGCTGCCTCACAAAGAATAAAATACATAGAAATAAATTTAGCCAGGGAGGTGAAAGACCTGTACCCTGAAAACTGTAAGACATTGATGAAAGGGATTGAAGATGACACAAATAAATGGAAAGATATACCGTACTCATGGATTGGAAGAATTAAGATTGTTAAAATATCCATGCTACCCAAAGCAACCTACAGGTTTGTTGATTCTTTCAGAATTTATACATAGACAATAATGTCATCTGTGAACAAAGACACTTATTTCTTCCTTCTCAATCTGTATACTTTTTATGTCCTTTTCTTGTTTTATTGCATTAGCTAGGACTTACATTATGATGGTGAAAAGGAATGGTGAGAGGGGATCTCCTTGTTTTGTTCCTGAGGTTAGCAAGAAAGTTTCTCACCATTAATTATGATATTAACTGTAGGTTTTGTATAGATGTTCTTTATCAAATTGAGGAAGTTCTCCTCTGTTTCTAGTTTGTTGAGAGTTTTTATCATGAATGAGTGTTGGATTTTGTCAAATACTTTTTCTTTGTCTATTGATATGATTGTGTCTTTTTTTTCTTTTTTAGTCTGTTGATGTGATGAATTACCTTAATTGACTTTTGAATGTTGAACCACCCTTGCATATCTGGTATAAATCCCACTTGGTTGTGGTGTATAATTATTTTTATATATTGTTGGATTTCATTTGCTTATATTTTGGTGTTCAGGAGTTTTGCATCAATGCCCATGAGAGATCTTGGTCCTTTTTTTTTTTTTTTTCTTGTAGTGTCTTCATCTGGTTTTGGTATTAGATATTTAGGTATTAATGCTGGCCTCAGAATAATTCTGTAAATATTCCCTCTGCTTCTGTCTTCTGGAAAAGACTATAGAGAATTGGTATAAGTTCTTTCTTAAATGTTTGATAGAATTCACACATGAACCCATATAGACCTGGTGCTTTATGTTTTGAAAGGTTATTAATTATTGATTCAGTTTCTTTAGTAGATATAAGTCTGTTCAGATTGTCTATTCTTGATGTGTGAGTTTTGACAGATTGTGTCTCTCAAGTAATTAGTCCATTTCATCTAGGTTATCAAATTTGTGGGCATAGCATTATTCATAGTATTCCTTTATTATCCTTTAAATGTCCTTGGAATCTGTAGTGATGTCTCTTCTTTTGTTTCTGATATTGGTAATTTTTGTTTTCTCTCTTTTTTTCTTAGTTAGCCTGCATAGAAGCTTGATCTTTTCAAAGAACTGGCTTTTGGTTTTGTTGGGCTTTCTCTGTTGATTTCCAGTTTTCAGTTTCATTGATTTCTGCTCTGATTTTTGTTATTTTTCTTCAGCTTACTTTAGATTTCAGTTGCTCTTCTTTTTGAAGTTTTCTAAAGTGGAAACTTAGATTATTGATTTTAGAGCTTTCTTCATTTCTACCATATGAATTCAATGCTATAAATTTTTCTCTAAACACTGCTTTCACTGCATCCTACAAATTTTGATAAATTGTATTTTATTTTCATTTAGTTTGAAATATTTTGAAATTTCTCTTGAGATTTCTTCTTTGACCCATGTGTTAAGTAGAAGTGTGTCATTTAATCTCCACATATTTGGGGATTATCCAGCTATCTTTCCATTATTAATTTCCAGTTTAATTCCATTGTGGTCTGAGGTTAGACATTATATGATTTTTGTTCTTTTAAAAATGTGTTTTATGGTCCAGAATATGGTCCATAAAATGGTCCAGAATGTTCCTTCCGTGTGAGCTTGAGAAGAATGTGTTTTCTACTGTCACCAGATGAAGTAGTCTATTGATGTGAGTTATATCCAATAGATTGAATGTGCTTTTGATTTCAACTGTGTTCTTGCTAATTTTCTCCCTGCTGAATCTGTACATTTCTTATAGAGGGGTGTTAAAGTCTCCAAATGTATTAGTGGATCATGTATATCTCCTTGCAGTAATATCAGTTTTTACTTCATATATTTTGACACTGTTGTTAGGTGCATATATACTAAGGATTGTTATGTCTTTTTGAAGAATTGTCCCCTTTATCATTATGTGATGCCCTTTTGTCCTTGCTAACTTTCCTTATTCTGAAGTCTGCCTGTCTGAAATTAACATATCTACTCCCTCTCTCTTTAGCATAGTATATCTTTCTCCATCCCCTTCCTTTTAATTTATGTCTTTATTTTTATAGTTGGTTTCTCATAGACAACATATAGCTAGCTGCGTCTTGTTTTTTGATCCACTCTGACAATCTCTGTGTTTTAATTGGTGTGTTTAGTCTATTGATGTTTAAAGTAATTATTGATACAGTTGTATTAATATCCACTGTAATTGTTATTGTTTTCTATTTGTTATACCACTGTTCTTTGTTCCTGTTTTTTGACTTCCACTGTTTTTGTGCCTTTTATGGTTTGAATTGAGCATTTTATACTATTACATGTTCTCTCCTTTCTTAACATGTCAATTATACTTGTTATTTTTACTCTTTTAGTGGTTTCCCTAGAGTTTGCAGTTACATTTACGATTAATTCAAGTCTACTTTCAAATAATACTGTAGCACTTCACAGGTAGTCCAAGTACCTTATAATAACAAAATATTCCTTATTCTTTGCTCTGGAATATCTTAAGTGGTATCAGGATTTTCTGCTCTTGAAAGGTTTGGTAGAATTCCCATGTGAAACCACCTGAGTCTGGTACTATTTTATGAAGAAGTTCTGTAAGTAATTTATTTTTCCAGTGGAAATTAATAGACTTTTGACTTTAAGTCAGTTTTGTTAATTTTTTTTTCTAGAATATTATGTACTTTGTCTAGGTTTTTAAGCTAGTTTGCATAGAGTTGTGCAAAGAAATCACGTTTTTCAGTTTTCTCTGTTCTAATGGCTACTTTCACATTGTCATATAGGATTTTGAATACCTGTGCTTTTTCCCTGTTTTCTTCATTAGTCAGTGGTTTATTTGCATCAGCTTTTGGATTTATATATTAGTTCTTTCTCTTTTCAACACATTTATTTCTCTTTATTAATTCCCTCCTTGGTTTATTGTATTCCTTTTCTTTTTTGAATTGGTGGAACATTTATTTATTTTCATATACACACATGTATTTAATGCTATAAGCATTTTTCTGATAACTGCTTTAGCTGAATTCCATGGATCTCATATATCATGCTTTCATTGTCATTATTTTTAAGGAATTCTCATCTTTAGGTTTGTATTTCACCTGTGGTCCAATAATTGCTTAATGGCATGTTTAAAATTTTTCAGATTGAAGAGCCTTTTGTTTGTTTTTTGTGTGTATTCTTTTGATTTTTTAAAAATAACTTTTATATTATTGCTTTTTGTATTTCTTTTTCTCAGATTTGATAAGATTTTCTTTGTGGCCTAAGATATGGTCAGTTTTTCTGAATTTTCTGTATATGCTTAAAAAGAAGGTATATTTTCTATTTTTTGGCTTTCAGGTTCTAAAGTATATCTGAAACATCTGTTGTTTTGATCTCCTGTAGTTTTCATATCTTTGTCTACTTGATCTGTCTTGGTTTGAGAATGTCTTTTAGAGTATCTTGTTAGTAGTATGCTTCTGTCTAGTTCACTCCCCATCTCCTGTAGCTGTGCTCTTCAGTGCTGTATTAGTTGGTACATAGATACAGAAATATTAATAGTTGTTCTCTCTTCATTGTAATTTTTAAAATGTGGTACTTGGAGATGACCTGTATCTGTTGACTGTTTTTTGAAGTTTATAATCTTATTTGTTTATTTGTGACTCTGCTTATTCTGAGATGAGCTAGTATAATTTTTATGACCACTTCATAAAAGAAAATCTCTGATAACCCTATTAGGGGGGTTTTCTTCAGTATAGTATAAACAAAATAAACTACAGTTTCCTTAGTGTAGATCTAAGTTTCTTTACCGTCTGTGTTTCTATAGTGTTGAAAGGATCTGAAATTGCACATCTGTGAATCATTTTAAAATTTCAAAATGTCAGTTATATCTGTCCTAAAAGCTGTATACTGAGCTAAGTTGTTGGGCTAATATTCAGGCCAAAAAACCACAATAAACATTGTTCATTATTTAAAAGTTTTTAGCCTTGATCAGAAGCGTCCAGTTGAAAAGTTTTGAAAACATTAAGGTGAGAACCATAATCTTTTAAAAATTAATAATAGCTTTTTGAATTGTTAATAGCTTTGATATAATATGTGATAGTAAATGACAGAAGAAAACTTTGGATTAACATTAACTTTAACTCGAGCTGCTGAAAGAAGGGTTTGACGTGCTTTCTCAAGAACGTAAACAGCAGCAAAACAAAGACAGAATTGAAACCAAGGATTGAGCAGCAAGTGTGAAAGCCGGTAGTGACTTTAAGACTTTTACAGGTATTAGAGCTGGTCAGACACTAAGCCTTGGGCCCATCTGTGAAGAGAGAACTGGTGACTTGGAAGATGGAGTTGAAGAGTTTATCCAGAATGCAGCACATAAAAACAAGGTTATAGAAAATATTGAAGAGGTTCATAAATGTGGAGGAAAAACGTAGAGAACCTAATGTACATCTAATTGGAATCCCAGGAAAAAAATAGAAAATGGGAAAGGCAATATTGAAAGAAATAGTGGCTGAGAATTTTCCATAATTGATGAGATATAAGCCTGCAGAAAGCACAATACATATCAAGTAGATATTATATCATAACTGCAAAACATGAGAGGTATAGAGAGAATATTGGAAACACCCAGAGATAAAAGGCAGATCTTTCTACAAAGGAACGATAGACTGATACCATCAGTAACAATAATGGAAGCCAAAATACAGTGGAATGATATTTTCAAAGCTGAGGTGAATGTATGAACCCATAGTTATGAGCCCAGCAAAACTGCTTTTCAAGAATGAGGATATAATAAAGAAGCTTTCTGGTAAAATTGAGAGTGTTGACTACCAGGAGACCTTCATTACTCAGAGAATGTCTAAAAGGATATACATCAGGACGATGGAAAATGACCTTAGAAGCTTCCTTCTAAGGAAGCTTCTGTCCAAAATGCAACAGTAAAGGTGAACAGAGGAAACATTTACTAGGTCGGAAAGTGTCTTTTTCTTTATGGCCTATGCAGTTGTCAGAGATGTGGCATTGTACTCTGAGGAGGTGAAGTGTAGTACCAAAAGTATAGTATAAATTACTTTGAACTCCCCAGAATCCATTCAGTTGTTTTCATTTTGAAGCTGCATTTTGGTCTGGGGAGTTGACCCCAGATTCACTGCTAGTCCCTCATTAGTCTAATCTAGTCATAATAATCCCATTCTCCTTGCTAATTCTGTTGATTCAGGAACCAGGCCTAATTTATTTAGCCTGTGGCTATTATCTTGATATCAGTTATTGATTCAGATGTGGCCATGTGACTGAAGTTGGCCTACTCAAACTGAAAGAAAAAATTCTTATTTGTAGAGAGGCACACACTGGGTGAACCTAGATTGCTTGTCATCGTGGTAAAAGAAATATGCCTTAATGTGAAGTCAACAGTAGGAATAGCAGAGCTGCAAGAAAGGAAAAAAACAACAGGAAAATTTGGTCTCCAGTGATTTCACTGTGTTACTACATCACCCAGCCCTGAAGTTTACCCTATTTCTAGACTTCATTTTATGTGAGATTGTAATTTAAATTTATATAACTTATAAGATTATAGTTTCTTATTTAAACTCTACCCCAGACTCCCCCCCGCCACCGCAAAACAAGTTCATTAATGCAAGAATAATTTCAGCTCTATACTAGGAGAGGTGGAAGCTATATGCTCTATGCTGCTCTGGCAGGACTAGGTTAATTTTAGTTATCACATTTTATTGAAGCAACATTGGCAAATTAGTGTGCCCAGAGAAGATGACCGAGTAGTGAGGGGTATGAAAATTGTGAAATGTTCATGTATGATCAGTGTGTAGAGTATCTTTGGCCTGATGTAAGAAGATATTGAAGAGATTTAGTGACAGTGTTGAAATATTTAAGTAGCTATCACATGGAAGAATTATTAGATTTGTTTTGCACGATTCTAGAGGCCAGAACTAGTTCCAATCAATAGAAATTCTGGAGCGGTATAAAAGAGTTGTGATCAGTATAAGAAATAATTTTCTAATATTTAGAACTTTCTGAAAATGGGGGCAAAGAATGCAACAGTGGAGAGCTTATCAGTGGAGACCTTGGGAGTAAATCTTTTTGTCCGTGAAATTATTCTATTAGAGGACTTCTATAACTATACAATATTTAGGAAAAAATTTTCATCATGGGGTAGGAAATTGAATTATATTATATCAAAGACCCCTAACATTTTATTATTATGGTTGCTAATCCAGTTAATATTGGTTTTCAATTCTTTTTGCCTCAACACTTCTTTTTAGATCATATTCTTGGTAATGCCTCCTTACTAGCTAAAAATAAATTTTATAATAAATATAATCTGTCCATACATATAATGTTTAAGAAATAAATATGAATGTAATATAAAGTAGAAATAAAGTGAAAGTAAAGTTCACAATTATTTATTGCATTGCTGATGTAAGAGACTTTTTTTTTTTTTTTTTTTGCTATATGCGGGCCTCTCACTGCTGTGGCCTCTCCCGTTGTGGAGCACAGGCTCTGGATGCGCAGGCTCAGCGGCCATGGCTCACGGGCCCAGCTGCTCCGCGGCATGTGGGATCTTCCCGGACCGGGGCACGAACCCGTGTCCCCTGCATCGGCAGGCGGACTCTCAACCACTGCACCACCAGGGAAGCCCTAAGAGACTTTTAAAACCAAACATTTTTCCTAAGTTAGGCATAGACTTATTTGGCAGCAAAACCTGATTTTAATTGATATGAAGCTTATTATACAGTCTTTACCCAGTCGGTGAATTCATGTTTTGCTGCAAAAATATCAGTATATTTGATTATAGGTTGCTGCTCCAGACTCTACTGGCATTGTTACTTAATATATTTTGAAATCCAAATAATTCTGAATTCATAAAATATCTCATCCCATGGGTACTGGCTAAAATATTGTGGTTCTTTAACAAGTATTTCAACATGTACATGTTCCAGAATGATTAATTTAGAATACGTAATAATCAAATGGTTGTACCTCTAATTAATATGTTTGCATATAAGAGCAATAAGATGATAGTCCATTCTATTCAAGAAATTACAGGAAGGTGAAAGAGCAGACCATGCTGTACTACATGGGACAAGTAATACCAGACCCTTTATATTTGAATATGATCAGAGAAAGAGGGAAATAATTTTATTTTACAAGGAATAACATGCCTAAACAAGTTATACACTGTTGAAGTGGAAAAATGAGGAAATACAACATTTAAAAAAATGACCTGAGCCTTAGGTGTTATCAAAGTAATTTCCTCTATTATGATTTGAGGTGGGATAGTAACAAAGTATTAGGAAAAAACATATCTCCTAACTTGAAATCCCACCACATATTGAAGCCTGCATTCAGTCTCTATTACTTAATAATAGAAGTTATATGTGATCTCTGGGACCAGTATTAGAGTCATATTGGAAAAAAATAGGTAATACAAAAATTATATAATTTCAATATGTAGGGTAAATATTATAAAATACATAAATTATTAATGAAATTTATTGAGATTATTATATCTGTTTCTAAATCTGTTAAAAACATTCTGTTACAAACTTGCAGATTATTTTGTTTTCCAGTACCAGAATTACTTCTCTGAAACCCTTTTCAACTACATTTGTAGTTGGTATTACAACTACATATAGACAAATGTAGTCTGATACCTTATAGACAAAAAAACCCAGAATATATTATTCAGTAATTTGGAGATAACTTTCTATGAAAATTTTTTGATATAGCACATACTAATGTATATTTACAGTGGTTGTAATCTACAGAACATTCAAAAGTTAACCTGGGATATAGAATAGCTCTTCATTGATATTCCACAAAATGTGTTTTAAGAATAAAAATAGATTGTGTTCCTTTTTCTCCTTTGTCTTATGTACAAATAGGAGCGCATTTCTTTTTTCTTTCTCTTTTTTTGACCTTTTACCGTTTTGTCATGGCTGATACAATTATATAATCTTTTAATGATATTTGTCAGCCTCTGCTGTCGTACCAGCAACTATATATGTCATTTAGCAATAATACTTACAACATGACTTCATACCTAAATAAGTAAAATTTAGGGGCAGTTATATGCTAGAATTCTTTAAAAAGAAGACAAAGAGAAATTAATTTGTGTTTTAAGCAGCCAAATTTTATGTCTGGTAATGCCCAGAAAGAACTCTCAGCACTTAATGTCCTTGTGTGTTAGTGTCTTTCATAGTCAGGATTTAGTGTTAACAAAAGTGAGACATGGTGGGGGGAAGATAACAATTCCATGACACTGGTTATTTTCTTACCACTTAGTAAAATGTGGTTTAGAGTCTTCATCTTATGTAACAGGATATTTAATTAACTTTTATGAACTGAATCACTGTTGTCCTGCTTTGTCTATAGGCTACTGTTATACCTGGAATAAAATGTAAAACTTTTTGGTTTTTAACTGCAGTGTAAAGGTAACTTTTCTAACTATTTTAGTTACCATTTTGGTTTCATCAAAATAGGAGAAATCCCCCCTTTTAAAGCATTTATAAAATTATTAGATGAGTTTGGATTTATCTTTAGGTGTAGGTAAATGCTTTTACGTTAGTATATGACAAGTCTTAGATCAGCAATTATATTTGAGAATCTACTGTGAATGGTGTAACCTTTTTAAAGTAATTTAAAAATATAGTCACTTACAATTCCTCCAGTTGTACTTTATCCGTTTTAAACTTTACCCCATAATTTTCACGTAGAAACTGAGTATGTAGTATACTACCAAATGCTTATTAAAGTATTCGATTTTCGTTGTATCTTTTAAAATCTTAGTTACTTCAAACATTTACCAAGTTGCCGTCCTTTAGTAAAATAGACAATAGTACAGTCTTTCCATTGTGATACTCTAGAACATGTTACTTCCTCTACTTAGTGGATGCGTGATTATTTGCAAGACTGATTCTTTAACGAAACAAAAATGAACTTAGAAATATTCTGTATTATAGTAACTACCTCATGTAGTTTTTATAAATATAATAACCCATATGTATGTATGTACTTTTTAGAAAGAATCTTCAAGAGGGAGACATAGGGAAAAGGAAGACATAAAAATCACTAAGGAGAGAACTCCAGAAAGTGAAGAAGAAAATGTAGAATGGGAAACTAATAGAGATGGTGAGTTTCAAAAATCTTTGTTTATATAGTCAATTTATTGATTATTCACTTTGTAGACTTCCTGTGGGCTTCAAAACACTTTCCAGCTATAGTTTCAGAATTGTCTAATTGACTTGTGTCTATCTTATTGAGTTATAAGGCAGAAAATGGCATATAGTAGCAGAACAAAAGCAGAGAAAGCTATTCTCCCTAGAAACTGTACAGCATCACAGTCCTTTGGAATTTTATTACATTTGTAAATCTTTAAGTTCCTCAGTACCAAGGTTTAAAAGAATCTAAATTTATGTTTATTGTTTTGCATAAAATATTAAAAGTGAGATTCTTTTTTTTTTTTTTTTTTTTTGCGGTATGCGGGCCTCTCACTGTTGTGGCCTCTCCCATTGCGGAGCACAGGCTCCGGACGCGCAGGCTCAGCCGCCATGGCTCACGGGCCCAGCCACTCCGCGGCATGTGGGATCCTCCCAGACCGGGTCACGAACCCGTGTCCCCTGCATTGGCAGGCGGACTCTCAACCACTGCGCCACCAGGGAAGCCCTAAAAGTGAGATTCTTAAACCTTAAAGACCTAGGAAAATTATTTCTAAAAAATTGTTGGATTTCATCTTTCAAGAAATTGAAATCAGATGATAATTGAGACCTGGGATTTGTTCATAAGAAATTAGCAAAATTATCTTTGAGTCATTGTCTTTAACAAGTAAGCATTTACTTTCCACACCATGAATGTTCTCTCTTCTCTACTTCTGTGATCTTCTGGAATGTGAGCACTGTAGCCTCACACTACCAAATACAGAGAAGGGGAACTCACATTTGTTGAATGTGTTGGGTGTACTGGGCATTTTAATATAACATATAATTACCTCATTAAATCAGTAGCTTTGTTACTCTACTTATAGATGACAAAACTAAAGAGTTTAAGGATGTAAGCAACTTCCTCATCAGATAGCTGAAAACTTAAACCAGGGGCTAGAAAATTATAGCTTGTGGGCCTGCCACCAGTTTTTGCAGTAAAGTTTTATTGGATAACAGCCATGTCTGTTGGTTACATATTTTCTGTGGCTGCTTTTGAGCTACAATAGATGAGTTGAGTACTATGACAGCCAAGAGCCTGCAAGCCTAAAATGTTTACTACTATATTTAAGAACTATCTCTGAAAACTTACAGACTAATACTTGAAAAGTACCTTAAATGGCTGTCCAGTAATTTGAACATCAGTACTTTTTAAGGAAATCCATTCCATCTTTATACAGTATTGTCTGTTAAAACATTGCTTCTAAGAACAAGTAGGAAACTTCTCTATGATTACTTCATGGGACTTCATAAATAAATCTAATACCTCCTACAAAATAGCAATAAGTAAAATATTACAAGCCTTAACTGTTCAAGGATGAATGGCTAACTTTTCCTAAATTCTAAGGGATGAACTCTTAACACACTCAACATTTTTTTTCATTTTAATTATTTTTGTATAAAACACATTCTGAAATATATTGGCTGCTTATTTTTCAAAATAGAAACTTCTATTCCCATTACAATAATGCATGCTAATTGTTGAACATTTTAAAGGTTCAGAAAAGCCTAAGTTAGTTTGCTCCTTTTCTTCATAGTAGCTCTTTCAGACCCTCTCCTTAAATCTCCAACTCCTTAAATCTCAAACCTTCCAGCCCCTTTCTCCTGCTTGCTATTTACAACACAGAGATGATGGAATTCTTTATCCACAAACTCTTTCAACTTCCTGCCACCACACCTATGAATTAGTCTTTCATTCACATCTAAACTTTTTAACTTCCCTCTTTTTCTTTACAAGGGGCCTCCGTCCTGCTGCATAAAGTTATATTCCCCTGATTTCCTCCCCCCTTTGCAGTCTTCTTCATTTATGTTGCATTCTCTTTTACAGCTTTAACATCCATCTTGGCACATTTTCTCTTTTCCCCATATTATTTTGAGCCATCACCCTGCTTATTCCCACTTTACAACCAAATTCTACTTTTTTTTTTTTTTTTTTTTTTTGCGGTACGCGGGCCTCTCACTGTTGTGGCCTCTCCCATTGCGGAGCACAGGCTCCGGACGCGCAGGCTCAGCAGCCATGATTCACGGGCCCAGCCGCTCCGCGGCACATGGGATCTTCCTGGACTGGGACACGAACCCGTGTCCCCTGCATCAGCAGGCGGACTCTCAACCACTGCGCCACCAGGGAAGCCCCCAAATTCTACTTTTTCACCTCATATTTATTCAGTCTTCTGACCCTTGTCTTCACTAAAACTGTTCTTTAAGGTCACAGTAACCTCCTCTTTGCTAAATAAAAGGAGACACACTTGTCTCCTTCTTCTATAACCTTTCTGCAGCATGTGACACATCCCAGAGCCTCTGTCTTCTTGAAACACTTTCCCCTTGGCTTCCATCTGTCATTTGTCAGGTTTTCTGTTCTCCTGTTGAAGCCCTTTGGTCTTACATAGAGGTTCCTTGTATGCTGTCTGTCCCTTAAATGTTCATTCCCAAGTCTTCGCTCAGACTGTCATCTTTAAAAAACGAAAGTGATTTTATTACAAGAGGCTTTTATGTGTGAAATTCTTTTAAAAGGTGAGTAAATGTCTCATAGTAGTTTTACATACAAAATACACTGCTATTTCTTACTCTTTCTCCTGAGGTTCTGATTGTTGTGTATCTCTGGTTTTTCTGTTTTAAAGAATATTGAAGCATGGAGTTAGACTGAGCTCATTTAATATATTTACCTTCTGCATTTTCAATCTAAAGTGAACAGCAATTTTAGCTAGACTCAGAAGAAGTTGATCTGTATGAGTAATTGTCAAACTTTCGATCTCAGGACACTTTTCACTCTTTTTATGGACCCCAAAGAACTTTTGTTTTGTGGATTATCTGTTTCAGTAGTCTCCATATTAGAAATTGGTTCATTTAGAACCAATTGGTTCTAATTTAGAAATTAGAACATTTAAAAATATTTATTAATATATTTAACAATGACAGCAGTAAACCTAACATATACTTTTATGGAAAATAGCTATGCTTTGCAAAGCAAAAATAGAAATTGGAGGAGGTGGCAATGTTTTACATGTTTTTGCACATTTTTGGGGTTTTTTTTTTGGCTACACCACTAGGCTTGCAGGATCAGTTCCCCAACCAGGGATTGAACCTGGGCCACTGAAGAGAACGTGCCGAATCCTAACCACAAGACCACCAGGAAACTCCCTGAAAATCTTTTTAACTTCTTAAAGTAAACTCTTAACTGGCTTAATGAAAGACCTCTAGATTTTCATATCTGCTTCTGCATTCAATCTGTTACTGATATCACATATCATGTGACTTCTGGAAAACTCCACTATAAACTCAAGAGAGAGTGAATAAACCAGGCAAATAATGTAGTATTATAGAAATATTTTTGATCTCCTGGAACTCTAGAAATTGTCTTGGGAATCCTTAGGAGTCCTCAGACTACTCTTTGAGAACCACTTGTCTCTAGAAGCAGCTTCTAAAATTTCTAGTTGTTTCCCCTTCACCAAGACTTCTTTTTTTCTCATTTTCCATTTTTCTGTCCAGATGAAATCTTGCTCCCAGGGCATCATTACCATCTATGTATTAATGACTCCAATATCTGGAGCTCTTAATTGAGGCATCTGCCAACTGGATATCTCCATCTGAGTCCCATATCTTAAGGGCACCACTTTCCTACTGGTTTCCCAAAAGCCTGAGAGTCATTGTTTCATTTTTTTAAAAAATTATCTACTTTATACATATTAGTGTGTATATATCAATCCCAGTCTCCCAATTCATCCCATCCCCGCTTTCCCCCCTTGGTGTCCATACGTTTGTCTCTACATCTGTGTCTCTATTTCTTCCTTGATAACTGGTTCATCTGTACCATTTTCCTAGATCCCACATATACACGTTAATAATTGTTTTTTTTTAATATTTGTTTTTCTCTTTCTGACTTACTTCACTCTGTATGACAGTCTCTAGGTCCATCCACATCCCTACAGATGACCCAATTTCATTCCTTTTTATGGCTGAGTAATATTCCATTGTATATATGTTTATCCATTCATCTATCGATGGACATTTAGGTTGCTTCCATGACCTGGCTCTTGTAAATAGTGCTGCAGTGAACACTGGGGTGCATGTGTCTTTTTGAATTATGGTTTATCCATTAATCTGTCTTGTTTATCCATTCATCTGTTGATGGGCATTTAGGTTGCTTCCATGACCTGGCTATTGTAAATAGTGCTGCAGTGAACACTGGGGTGCATGTGTCTTTTTGAATTATGGTTTTCTCTAGGTATATGCCCAGTAGTGGGATTGCTGGGTCATATGGTAATTCTATTTGTAGTTTTTTAAGGAACCTCCATACTGTTCTCCATAGTGGCTGTATCAATTTCCATTCCCACCAACAGTGCAAGAGGGTTCCCTTTTCTGAGAGTCATTGTTGATACTACTTTTTACCCTCAACCCAGACATTTATGGAATTCTGAACATTTCTATCTACTGAATGTCTTTCAGAACCATCTGTTTCTCTAAATTACTACTAATATTCTAGTTCTTAAGATATTTGTTGCCTATAAATATATTTTATTAAATAACCTTCTAACCTCATGCCTTGAGATTAGCCTTGTCTCCTAAATCATTCTTCACTTACAGGCAGAATACTCTTCACAAAAATTTTTTTTACTGAAGTACAATAATATGTTCAGAAGAGTGCATGATTCATGTGTACAACTTACTGAATTTTCATGAACAGAACAGCCTTGTATAACCAGCACCCATCAATAAATAGAAAATTATTAGTATCCCATAAGCCCCCTTGTACTCCCTTTCCAGTTACTGCCTTCCAGCCCTCATCTCCCAAAGATAACTGCTGTCCTGATTTTCTGCCACCATGGATTACTTTTGTCTGTTTTTGAGCTCTATATAAATAGAACCTATAGCATGTACTCTTTTTGTGCTTAGCTTCTCTTTATTTTTTAATAAATTTATTTTTTTATTTAATTTTTGGCTGCATTGGGTCTTTGTTGCTGTGCACGGGCTTTCTCTAGTTGCAGCGAGCGGGGACTACTCTTCCTTGTGGTGTGTGAGCTTCTCATCACGGTGGTTTCTCTTGTTGCGGAGCACAGGCTCCAGTCGCGTGGGCTTCAGCAGTTGTGCCTCGTGGGCTCTAGAGCACAGGCTCAGTAGTTGTGGTGCATGGGCGTAGTTGCTCTGCGGCATGTGGGATCTTCCCAGACCAGGGCTCGAACCCGTGTCCCCTGCATTGGCAAGTGGATTCTTAACCACTGCGCCACTAGGGAAGTCCCTGCTTAGCTTCTTTTTTTTTTTTTTTTTTTTTTATTTTGCGGTATGTGGGCCTCTCACTGTTGTGGCCTCCCGCTGCGGAGCACAGGCTCCGGACGCGCAGGCCCAACAGCCATGGCTCATGGGCCCAGCCGCTCCGCGGCATGTGGGATCCTCCCAGACCGGGGCACGAACCTGTGTCCCCTGCATCGGCAGGCAGACTCTCAACCACTGCGCCACCAGGGAAGCCCCCTGCTTAGCTTCTTTTGCTTACAATATGTCTGTGAGATTATTGCGTATAGTTATAGTTCATTCATTCTTACTGGTATGTAGTATTTCACTGAATATACCATGATTTATTCATTCTACTGTGGATAAACATTTGAGTAATTTCTAGTTTTGGGCTGTTATGAATAAGTTGCTATTACTATTCCTAATCATATCTTTGGTAAACATGTACCCATTTCCCTTGAGTTTATGCTTGGGAGTAGGATTGCTGGGCCATGGAGTTTTCATATGTTCATCTTTAGTAGATAATGTCAAGTCAAAAATGATTCTCCTTGGGCTTCCCTGGTGGCACAGTGGTTGAGAGTCCGCCTGCCGATGCAGGGGACACGGGTTCGTGCCCCGGTCCAGGAGGGTCCCACATGCCGCAGAGCGGCTGGGTCCGTGAGCCATGGCTGCTGAGCCTGTGCGTCCAGAGCCTGTGCTCCGCAACGGGAGAGGCCACAACAGTGAGAGGCCCGCGTACCGCAAAAAAAAAAAAAAAAAAGATTCTCCTTTCTCTGTTGTTTTTTGCCTTTTTCATCTTAGCCATTCTGGAGGTGTGTGGTAGTATCTTTTTGTGGTTTTAGTGTGCATTTCCCGAATGAGTAATGAAATTGAGAACTTTTTTACATTTTTGGCCATTGTACAACCTGTTTTATAAACTCTATTCTCGACTTTTGCCTACTGTTTTATTGTGTTACTGTTTTTTTAATTGAGTATCTTTATATATTCTGAACATGAGATCTTCATCAGATATATGTATTGCAAATATCTCTCTCATTCTCTGAGTTAGAGTGAGCTTTTAAAAGAATAAATTGGTTCATTTCATTCCCCTATTTAAAATTCTCTGATTTCCCATTGCCTTGAGGATCAAGTACAAATTCTTCTGTACCTACAAAACTTTTCATTATCCAATTGCTTTCTGTGTTTCCGGCTCCCCACTCCCAAGTCTTTGTTTTTATTTGGTTCCCTAAACTTATCATATTTGTTTACCATAAGGACCAGTGCAGTAATATAAAAAGCAAAAGTATCATTTCAGTAGAGGAGAAAATGAATGAACATATTTTGGCAATCTTGGTGGTACGTACATCCGCCTAAAATAAAGCATAAAATCCAGAAGCTATAAAAGATTTGATTACATAAGGATTTAAATTTTTTTGTATAACTAAACACACAAGTGATCTATTAAAAATAGATCACTATAAGAAAGTATTTGACATGTGTAATGAATAACTATATAATAAAAGCACTGTATAAACCTATAATGAAGTTCCACAAATATATAAGAAAAAGATAGTACAGTTGGAAAACAGGGAAAAAACCAAAAATTGGTTATGAAATTCATAGAGGAAATAGAAATGGACAATAAATGCTCAGCCTTACTACAGGGAAATGCCAATGAAAATAGAGATAGCACTCTTCACCCATCAGATTGGCAGAAATGAAAAATACTAGTATTATCAAGTGGAAGTTTACATTGGTAAAGCTGTTTTGGAGTATAATTTGGCAATATTAAAAATAAAAATCATATTTATCTTTTGTCCAGCAAATCTAGTTTGTTCTAAAAAAAATACTTGCTCCTGTGAAGTAAGGTAGGTATCAAAATGTTCACTGAAGTCTTGTTTATAATAGCAAACTATTGAAAACAAAGTAAATGTCAGAAGGAAAATGGTTAAACTATGATATGTTCATATCATGAAATGCTTTGCAAATGTTAAAATGGAGGTGTTTTACCTTTGTGTATGACATGGAAAAATCTTTCTATGGGGCAATGCGTGTAGAAGAGTATAAATACAAAGGCTTATTTTTATATCTATTGAATATGATTACTTGCATACAGTAGATTGCTGGAAGTAAAATTGTCATATTAAAGGGTATGAATGTTCTAAAAGCTTTTACCCATACTACCAAATTATTTTCCAGGCTAGAAATATTAGTTTACATTGCTACCTCCAAAGAATGAACATGCCTGTTATCTGTACCTTTGCCAGTACCAAATATTATAATTAGGGAAAAAATGGCTCTTTAATACATGAAAAAGGCTTATTTATATATCATTTGCATTTCTTTTTGTGTTTATATCTGTTCGTGTCCTTTGCCCATTCTTTTAATTAATAAGAGTTCTTTATATATAAAGAATGTCAACCTTATGTACTGCATGTATTTTTGTTACATATTCTTAAAAAATCTCTGCCTGTTAAATGTGCCGTTCTAATTATATTTAATATTTTCCTGATGACTTACAACAGCTGATTCATATAGATGATTCTAAGGTAATTGTAATGATAACCTTGAGCTGTAAGATATGAGAGACATTTTCTAAACTTATTAAATGGTTTGACTCCTTTTTTATTTTTTATTTTTTTGTGGTACGCGGGCCTCTCACTGTTGTGGCCTCTCCCGTTGCGGAGCACAGGCTCCGGACGCGCAGGCCCAGTGGCCATGGCTCACGGGCCCAGCCGCTCCACGGCATATCGGATCCTCCCAGACCGGGGCACGAACCCGTATCCCCTGCATCGGCAGGCGGACTCTCAACCACTGCGCCACCAGGGAGGCCCGGTTTGACTCCTTTTTAAAAAAAATTTTTTATTGGAGTATAGTTGATTTACAATGTTGTGTTAGTTTCAGGTGTACAGCAAAGTGATTCAGTTATACATATACCTATATCCACTCTTTTTTTTTTTTTTTTTTTTTTTTTTTTAGGATTCTTTTCCCATGTAAGCCATTACAGCGTATTGAGTAGAGTTCCCTGTGCTATATATAATAGTGTGTATTTGTCAGTCCCAATCTCCCAATATATCCCTCCCCTCGTCAGACTCTATTTTTGAGTCCTCTCCTAATGTTTTGTGCTTTTTGATTTTTCTTCTTTTGTCAGACTATCAGTTGCATTGTGCCTACTTCATAGCCCATCTCTTATAGATTGGGAAAACATCTTACGTTTGATTATAACAGATATGCATAAAGTTAGAATAAGTAGTTTCTGAGTAAAGACTTGAGAGCTTTCCCTCTAAGCAAAATATATTAGCTATAGTACCTTGACTTCGACATATATTTTAACTGCTCAGGTCTCCCCCTACCCGCACTTCCCCCTTGGTTGAGTGGTTAGGGATTAAAGACTGAAAGCCAGTTTGTCATTTTTTTACATGTGTTCTGTATGGGTGATATTCCCAGATAGCAGTTTTTAGATGAGCAGAACATTACTGATAATACCTTCAGAAACACTGTAAATCATTCTTCTCAATTAATTACCCTTTCCTTTGTTTTACCTTTAGTATTTAGTAATGAAATTTTATCTGTTAATAATTTAAGAACACAACAAACTGGATCATCGAACCCTACTATTCACTGATGTAAAGTGTCTCAATGGAGTGTAAAATCGTAACTAGAGATAGCCACTATTCATTTAATTAAATTCAGTATCTTTAATTATTTTATGTAGTAAAAACTACATGCCCATAAATATTTAGTAATTGCTTGCTGACTGAAAAGCATGATTTAGTCAGTGTTATGTATTTACTGAGAACTTATCATCATACACCAATATAAGATGAGTAATCAAGTTTTGTGACACAGATAATAAGATATATAATTACCCTCTTAGTCCCCAAGCATGAATGGATAGTTTTCATTCTAATGTATTTACCTGTACATGACAATGATGTCTGTTTTTTTTGTGCTTTAAGCAATCAAGTAGGACTCCTTATCTTTATTGTTTTTTAGTTCTTCATTTTATTTCTCTACCCCAGGTTAAGAAGTGATGATCTTAAGTGCTAAAAGTATGGCTTGAGAAGGCACCTCAGTTTATAATCAGTCAAGCCCAGTGTGTTCATGTGTTAGAATAGAAGTCAGTGAAATTTCCTCCTCCAGGCTTTTGGCATTATTAGCAAATAGGTAGCAGTGCCAGGAGCCTCTGAAAACTACATGTTGTGATGAAATAGTTCTTCACACCACTCTTCCCCCACCCAAACCAACCCTCAGATTCTTTTCATTGGAAAAGATGAATAGAAATAGATACATGCTATCAGATCCATTGAAGAGATGGACAGTTCTAGTCTAAGAAACTAGTACAAATCACTTATAATGAAAATGTTATAGATCCTTCCAAAATTAGCTCATGTACACATTAGTATTAAAATTACTTAACTTTATTTTTAGATACAAATCAGTTAGGATATTAATTTTTAAAAAGCAACAAAACTATGGAAACAGTATTGCACACCTAATGTGACTTTAATTTAATACTAACGAGTCTTTAAGAAAATGAAGAAGATAATGAATCATATCATATGCAGCATGAAATATTGAAGGCTTTGGTGCCTTTAATGCTTAGAATTTATAGCTGAGTGTTTTAAGTGTATCTTTTAAAAATTCTGTCTCCTAACCAAAAACCCAAACAGCCCAAAATCACTTCCAGAAAACCCAGGAACCTTAAAAATGTTTGTTTTCATAAAGAAATTAGCCATATTGATTTTAATTCTTTATAGAAACAGTGTATATTTCTTTTATCTTTTTGAAGTATGTTCTTGTTAAAGAATCTACCATTTTAATTTGTATAAAAAATCGTTGAAAAATTTTCTCTAATTTTTGGTATAGATAATTATAATAGTTTCCGACAAGTAATGGAATTTTTATTTTAAAGATTCTGATAATGGAGATATTAATTATGATTATGTTCATGAGTTGTCATTGGAAATGAAGCGTCAAAAGATACAGAGGGAATTAATGAAGCTGGAACAAGAAAACATGGAGAAAAGAGAAGAAATTATTATTAAAAAGGAGGTATGCTATTTATTGAAATATGTTAGTAATTAACATCAAAATGAGTATTGATCAGAGAACTCACTAGATGCTTGCTACATCTTAAGTTGTATTAGAATATTGATACTTCACTATGTTAATTAATCTTCATATTTCTCTGTTAGATAAATAGGACATATATTTGTTATTGAATAGATAAACAAAACTGAGTTTCTGTCGCTTGGAGTCACCAGCTATTGTAAAATGGGACTTGAATCTATATACATCTGGTTTTTAGGCCCATGCTATTTCTAGAATACTTGTTTCTTTTTTAAAGAGTAGAAAGATACATTATATTCAAATATATTGTATCTTTCTACTCTTTAATAATTTGTGTTTTTTCTGAGGAGATTTTGAAATTTCATAATTTTAGTTTGCTTTATTGATATTAGTGTTATGTTGGGGCAGTTAGTATTGGTTAACAGCATAGGTTCAGGAGCCAGACTAATATTAATTTGTGGTGGCTATCGTAACACTTAATACTTCATCTGAAGTTTGGTATAATTTTAAAACACGTGCTTTGTTGTCTGATTATAACAACCATGATTGGAAGAGTTTCTGAATTGAGTTACTGAATTCTTTTGGAAGGTTTCACCAGAAGTGGTTAGATCAAAGTTATCTCCATCACCTTCTCTAAGAAAGTCTAGCAAATCTCCAAAGCGAAAATCAAGCCCTAAGTCATCATCTTCAACTAGCAAGAAAGACAGGAAGACAACTGCAGTATCCTCTCCCTTGCTGGACCAGCAGAGGTCAGTAGGGTGATAAATAGTACCAGAATTAAATTGCTTTTTCTGAAGTGATATTCAAAATAATTACTTGGTAGATTACATAAAGATACTTTTAATACATTCAGTATTTAATGTAAACTTTTTTCTTCTAAGAAAAAAGTGTGAAAAGTTTCCATTTAAAAGAAAATTATAGAGAACAATAAAGCAAAGGTCTGTGTCACATCTATATATGCTTCAGAGCTTTTTATTTTTTAAGAAATAAACAGCTGTATTTCTGGTCCTTCCCTCTTGAATTTGTTGTTTATGATACCTATGCATGTGTGTTTATACTTCCATAATATGTATTGTCTTACAATATATAGTATTACTTTCATCTATTTAATCTTAATATAGATACAACTTTTCTTCTGCAACTTACTTTTTCACTTAGCATTTTTTTTACATTTATCTATATTGATATATGTAGCTGTAGTTCTTTCATAGTAGTATTTATGTATTTATCTACTTTTCTTTTGTTGAACATTTAAGTTGATTTCAGGTTTTAGTTACTACAAATTATGCACAATGAACATTCTTCTTGTCTCCTTGTGTACATGATCAAGAGATTAAATTGTTTATAGTATGTATGAAGCAGTATGAATATATTATTTAGAATTATTGTAGTGGTCAATTGAAAGAATAAAGATAGAAATAAATTACATTGAGGGGTTGAGAATAAGGCAGGAGATACCTTTTCATTTAATGTCACTATGGACTATTTAAATTTTATTAAAGGACATACACTAATTTATTATCTAAGAAAAAGGCTAAACTAAAAACCTCTTCCCAGTATTTGACCAGTTGGCAAATGTCTATTTGAACCCATAATGAAACTCATAGTTGTCTCCTAGTTTCTAGAGGCTTTAACCCTATTCTAGATTCCATTTACTTTTTACCCAGTTTATTACATCATCCTACTCACTCTATTTATCTAGTGTCCATTCTGCCACACATTAAACATTTTCATTCAGCTGCCCTAACCCTTCACTTTAGAGATGTGAGAGAAATCTTAAAACAACAATTACAATTAATTTATTATGCCACTGAGAAACTTAGTAGTTTTCCATTCTGTTGGCTGAAATTCAGATTTTTTAGAATAGCATTCATACTTTGATCTTTCCACTTTTGTCCATATTTTCGTCCAGCCTTCTTCCTATACTCATCACCTTCAGACCTTCAATGTCCAGCTCAAATTCTGTCTTTCCATTAAGTTTTCCCATTTCTCCTTACTGAACATAATTTCTGTCCCCTTTATATATCAGATTTTATTTGTACCTCTCACTTAATACTAATTGCTATTTGCATTATATTTTAGCTGTGGCACACGTTTTACAACCTCTATTAAATTTAAGCTCCTTGAAGATTGCAATCTTGATGGTTCACTGTTCTATCTCCCCACAGCACCTGCTCTACAAAGAGCTTTGTATTGTAATAAGGCACTCTGTAAAGTTGACTTGATTCTCTCCTTTGCTCCTAAGATTGACTAAAGGGATATGAAAGAAGTTGAACTATAGAGTGATATGATTTACCCCACTTGCTCTTTATTCTTTTGACTAACCAATTATATAACTTTCCCTCAATTCCATTCATTTCCCAAAAAAACCGCCAGCATACCAGAAATACTCCTTTTCATTTTCTAATCCTTTCTAAATATTTATAAAATCTTCAAAACTTAATCTCTTCATAGAAAGTTTCTATAACTATTTAGATGAAGGGTTAGTTTCATCCTGTTCATTTTCATGTAGTCTTCTCTTACTGCTTTGTTAGTAATTCACTTATCCTTTGATGAATATTGAGCATGAATAATTACTCACATTGATTTAACTACTATATTTCTGTATTATAAGATATTGACTTTAAGATGCACCATTAATTTAATAATAGAAGCAGAAAGATCTGGAAAACAGTACATTAAAGGTACAAAGAAAACACTGAATTGGGTATAGCGTTTCTGTAGTCGTGCAGTTTACATTGCCTAGAGTGGGTCAGATCATCAACTTTTAGTTACATTGTGGATCATACTATAAACTGTTTGAATACATTCAACAAGTTAAGGATTGAAATTTCAGTTAAAATTCAATGGAATGTTGCAGCCAATGCCAGTAAATCAATTGAGGTGACAGTCAGGTAAACAAACTCCTTGGTTTTACATGGTTATCATATTGAGTAGGCAGAGATAATCACAGACAAATTAAGACTCACACTTCTCTGTAAAAATTGGCAGTTTTCTTAGACATTTATTGTAAGAGAGAGCCTGATGGAAAGCTTTTAAGCTGAGACATGTGAAGTGTGTCAAAAGCTATTCAAAAGAAATAAGTTTCGGGGAGAGAGAGAGAGAGAAAGGCTCTAAAAGTGATAGAAGTAGATAATTGAGCTGTGTGCCACAAATAGGAAGTGGGCTCTTTGCCACTAAAGGATAATCATTTGACTTAAAAAAAAAATGTTGAAAGATCTTGTTGACTTCAGAATGCACAAAATCAATTTTGGCCCATTCTGTTGGAAGTTACTTGCAAACCCTGTATCTGTAACACAACTATGTTTTCTAACTACATATATTTTTTAAGGTATTTGAAGAAATTCTGCACTTATGCCAGTGAGTGTACTGGCATAATCCTGGTTGTTACAATAGCTTAATCCCAGAATGTGAATTTAACACAATGGAAGTTTATTTCTCACTCAAGTAAGAAGTGGGTGTTTCTGATTAATATGTGACTCTTCTATACATGCAGCTTCAGTACCTAGGCCCCTTCTGACCATGGCTTTACTTTCTTAGGTTTTTGAGGATACCAGAAAATGCAATATGTGAAGAAAAAAGAGTATTGTACTTATTTAGTTACATAGTTTACAATTACCTGGAGTGTGAGAGTCTTACTAGTTAGGCCTGGAAGTGGTGTACATCACTTTCTCTCACATTCTTTTTGGCCAGAGCTTGGTCATTTGGCCACATCTAACTTCAAAAAAGTCTAGACAGTATGGTTCAACAGTATGGCCAGGACAAAGTGTAGTAAACACCTAGCTAGTTTCTGTCACAGGCAATAATGTGAAAATACAGTCTGTGTCAAGAACTTCTCTATCATTTTATCTTGAAAATGGTTTTCAAAGTAATTTTTCATACTATCTACCAACTGTTGGTTAGTGTGTATCTTTTAAGTGGAAAAATATTTAGAAATGTAGACACATCACTTATCCGTTAAATACATTAAAAATTTGAGTCACTTCATAAATATGCAGTGAGATATGTAACTAGTAATCGTTTTGGCAGAAGACAAAGATGAAAAGTAGATTTGGTCATATTTTAATAATTTCTGACTTGCTAGATGGTTGACCCTATCTATGACAATAAGAAGTAGGGATAAGGACTAAGAGAGGTAAATTTTCTGAATGCCCGCTATGAGTCAGTTGCTTTTATCTGTTTTTAATCTTACCAGCAATTTTGAGGAAGATACTATCCATTACCTTTTTTTACAGCTAAGGCATCTTGGGATTAGAGAACTCTAGGTCACAGGAAGTAAGTTCTAGGATTTTCGCTTAAGTTGTCATTTATAAATATCAATAACTAGTGAAATAAGTAGCTGGTGAAAACTTACCAGATGTGTGAAGAGAAAGGGCTACTTAAAAAGTACCAGACTGAACATTCAGTGTTGCAAAAAACAGGAACAAATTTAAATAAGAAATTAATTCAAAATTTTAATATGATTTGAGAGGATATTGATTGATCTGTTGAGAGCAGTTGATCGTGAAAATAAAAGCGATCTGTGAACAAAGATATTTTGGATGAAAAATGATTTTTAAAACTGGAAATAGCGGGCTTCCCTGGTGGCGCAGTGGTTGAGAGTCTGCCTGCCGATGCAGGGGACACGGGTTCGTGCCCCGGTCCGGGAAGATCCCACATGCCGCAGAGCGGCTGGGCCTGTGAGCCATGGCCGCTGAGCCTGCGCATCCGGAGCCTGTGCTCCGCAACGGGAGAGGCCACAACAGTGAGAGGCCCGCGTACCGCAGGAAAAAAGACAAAACAAAACTGGAAATAGCAGAATAAAGAGATTGCCAAATTTAATATTAGTAGAAAAAGTGCAATTTAAAAGAAAATTTACTGAATTTGAAAACACATTTAAGATATTTCCAATATTTTAAGATATTGGAAAGTAAAAGGAGAGATGGAATAATGGAAAACAATGAAGGAGTGATCTAGGAGATGTAGTAACTATAATAAAGCAAACCAGAGAGACTCAGGTCATATGGAGAATTAATGAAATAAAAATAGAAAAAAAGATGAGTAAAAGACTAGGGTTTCAGATTGAAGCAGCACACTGAGTGATGGAAAAGGTTAAAAAAAAAGAGAACGTACACTTATTTTGAAATTTTTAGTTTGCAAGGAATAATATAATAATACATACAGGCAGAAGAGCTGGGTAACCTGCATAGGAAAAGAAATTAGCTCCCTTTGGACTTTTCATCCAAAACACTAAATGCCACAAAATATTGTAACAATATTTATAGAGCTCTGAGGGAAAAGGATATGACACCAAAATGCTCAAACTGTTGTCAGGGTATGAAGTAAAGACAGACAATTTGTAATGTGTAAAGACTCAAAGTTATAGCATTTAGATAAAACGATTTTAAATGCCAAATTAAAGAGGATAGTCTAGACCCAAAAAAAACAATCCCAGTTAGATTAACTGTGAGATACAAAATTCTGAAATTTAAAGGATCATCTCTGTAATCTAAGAGTTGGAAAAGATTTAAATGAATGTTTAAGATTTAAAACAAAGATTTAAAAGAATATTTACTAACAGTGCTTAAGGTTTCATTTATAGTTGATGTAATTGTTCTTTATAATGCTGAAAACATGGAAGCCACCTGAAAAACTTACCAATGTGAAATTGTTTAAAGAAGTTATGGAGCATATCTATTAAAGGAAATTCTGTACAGTCCATAAGAATAATTATCAAATCCACTTTTTTGTTATAGAAAGATACTCATGCTATATTTAGTACAAAAAATTTTACAAAACATTGTATTATGACTGTGCATATGGGGTGGCAGGGAGGGAAGAAGGGAAAGAGACATGGAAAAAGTGTGGACATATATCCAAAGTGTTAACATTGGCTATCCTTGGGTAATGGAATTATAGGTGATTTTTACTTTTTCATCTACTTTTCTATAATAAGCTTTAAAAAAAAATTCAGTTCATGCAGTTGTTTTATTTTATGATCTTTTCCTTCCTGAAAGAATCTCTTCCTACTCCACCTCTTATCTTTTCTCAGAAATATACCCTTTAAAATTATATAATAAGCAGTGTTAATGAAGTAGGTAGCAAGTAAATTTTTTTTGATATTGATTGCTAGTATATAAAATAGTAAATGGCAAGTTATTGAAAGGAATGCTACCATTTTTTAAAAGTGCTTTGTTAAAATGAAAAAAATATTTATTTGACCTTCTAAAAGTCTTTAGACTTCTGATAGCTTTGTGTTACCTTCAGGAATTCAAAAAGCAACCAAAGTAAGAAGAAAGGACCTCGTACTCCTAGCCCACCCCCTCCTATACAGGAAGATATTGCTCTGGGGAAAAAATATAAAGAAAAATATAAAGTAAAAGACAGGATAGAAGAAAAACCAAGAGATGGAAAGGACAGAGGACGAGATTTTGAAAGACAAAGAGAAAAGAGAGACAAGCCAAGGTAAGTAGGATTGTATATTTTTAATAATCTTACTTTCTTAGAATCTAAACTACTCTTCAGAAGCTTTTAGGCATTACTACAATGGATTATTTAGTGTTTTTAAACTATAAGTATTTAATACCATATTGAAATATGAATACTTCAATCAATGTGAATATGTTTATAAAACGTAATATAAATCATGATTTAAAAAACATAAAATTTCTTAATTTTAACCATTTTTAAATGTCAATTTGGTAGTGTTTTTTTATATATATATACTATATATATGTATATACAGTATATTCACAGTGACATGAAATAGACCTCCAGAACCTTTTCATCTTACAAATGTAAAACTCTATAACCCTTAAACAGCTCCTTTTCACTCCCCCACCTATCCCCCGGCTCCCCAGTCCATAGTAACCATCGTTCTACTTTCTGTTTCTTTGATTTTGACTCCTTTAGATACCTCATATAAATGAAATCATTTTTTCTTTTTGTGACTGGCTTACTTTACTTAGCATAAGGTCTTCAAGGTTCATCCATGTTGTGGCATGTAACAGGATTACTTTCCTTTTTAACGCTGAATAATATTCCATTGTCTATATACCATGTTTTGTTTATCCATTCATTTGCTGATGAACGTATAGGTTGCTTCCACCTCTTGGCTGTTGTGAATAGTGCTGTTATGAACATGGGTGTGCACATCTCTTCAAGACCCTTCTTTCAGTTTGTTTGGCAATGTACTCAGAAGTGGGATTGCTGGGTCATATGGTAATTTAATTTTTAATTCTTTGAGGAACTTTCATACAGTTTTCCATACCAGCTGCTGTACACCATTAACAGTGTACAAGAGTTCCAATTTCTTCGCATCCTCACCAACACTTATTTTCTGTGTTTTGGATAGTAGCCATCCTAACTGGTATGAGTTGATACTGTGGTTTTCATTTGCATTTTTGCTGATGATTGATGATGTTGAACATCTTTTCATTGCTTTTGTGCCACTTGTATATCATCTTTGGAGTGATGTCTATTTAAATCCTTTTTTTAATTGAGTCCATTTGATTTTTGTTGTTGAATTATAGGAATCCATTATAATTATGGATGTTAACCCCTTATCAGATATATGATTTGCAAATATTTTCTCCCTTTTCATAGGTGGCCTTTTCATTCTCTTGATAGTGTTTTTTGATTCACAGAAGTTTTTAAAGTATGAGGTAGTCCCATTTGTCAGTTTTATGTTTGTGCCTGTGCTTTTGGTGTCATATCCGAGAAATCATTGCCAACTCCAATGTCATGAAGATTTTTCCCTATGTTTTTTTGTAGGAGTTTTATTAAAGTCTTAGATCTTATATTTCAGTCTTTAGTGCCTTTTGAGTTAATTTTTTGTATGTGGTGTAAGATAAAGGTCCAACTTCATTTTTCGCATGTAGAAAACCACTTTTCCCAGCACCATTTTTTGAAGGAACTCTCCTTTCCCCATTGAATGTTCTTGGCACCCTTGAAGATCATTTGACCATATATGCAAGGATTTATTTCTGGGCTCTGTTTTACTCCATTGGTCTGCTTGTCTGTCTTTCTGCTAGTACCACACTGTTTTGATTACTATGGCTTTATAATACATTTTGAAATCAGGAAGCATGAATCCTCTTTGTTATTACTTTTTGAAATTATTTTGGCTATTTGAGGTCCCTTGAAATTCCATATAAATTTGGGATGAATTTTTATATTTCTGCAAAAACTATCTTTGGGGTTTTGATAGGGATTGCATTGAATCTGTAGATCTCTTTGGATGATATGGACATCTTAACCGTATTAAATCTTCCAGTCCTTGAGCATGGAATGTCTTTCTGTTTATTTGTGTCTTAATTTCTTTCAGCAGTGTTTTGTAGTTTTCAGTATACAAGTGTTTGACCTCCTTGGTTAGGTTTATTCCTAAGTATTTTTTACATTAAGTAATTTTTATGCTTTATTTTGTTCTTCTTTACGCTATTGTAGATGGAATTGTTTTTTACAATTTCCTTTTCAGATTGTTCATTGTTGTATAGAAACACAACTGATTTTGTATGCTGATTTTTCATCCTGCAACTTTGCTGAATTCATTTTTTAGTTCTAACAGTTTGTTTTGTTTTGTGGAATGTGTAGCGTTTTCTACATACAAGATCATGCCATCTGCAAGTAGAGATAATTACTTTTTTCTTTCCAACTTGGATGCCTTTAAAAAAAATTTTTTGACTAATTGCCCTGGCTAGAACTTCCAATACTGTGTTGAATAGAAGTGGTGAGAGTGGGCATCCTTGCCTTGTCCCTTAGAGGAGAAGCTTTCAGTCTTTCACCATTGAGAATGATGTTTGCTATGGACTTTTCTTAAATGGCCTTTTTTATGTTGCAGTCATTCAGGATAAATTATCCATCCAGTAAGCAGCTGATAATAGTTTTATGATATATAAGTTCAACAAAACCCAGTCTTTTCCCCCAAAAAGATTTTGGTGATAAGCATAGCCCTTTCTTTGTCTTGGTAAGAGATCATCTTGTCTAACTTCTTTAGATGAATCAATTTTTTTTTCTCTCCTCCCTTTGGTGACTTAGAAGAACCAGAATGATTCTGTCAGCCGTCGCTAGGACCTAGCGACATTATTATGTCTATTGGAGCAATAAAAAATGGTTAACTGGAGCATCCATAATTCTTGAACATATTTTCCTAAAATACACTCTTTATCTTATTCAATCTGGTAGGTTTGTTTTTGAAAATGACATGTAAATCAGATATAAATTATGTTAAATGTTCTTGCTGATTTACATTTTAAGAAGTCTTTATTCTTCTCTAATGGTTCTTGGTGCTCTTGTTTTGTTATTTTGACCCAGAAATCTTTGAGAGGTGATTCTTAACTTACATCCCTGGGTAGTTCACCACTGAAATGGTAACACATTTTGTATTATGATGAATTGAATATTACAGAGGTTAATTCTTCATTTTCCATTTTTTTCTCCCTGGCCATCTCTACCAGGAGCAGTAAGGTATGCCTAGGATTCACCTGTTGCTCAGTGTACAGAAAAATCTGAACTTGGTTTATTTCTTCTGTCTAAGGAAACTAAGCAGCAGATTACTGAAGGACTGCATGGGTACCTGATTGTCACTGGAGTTCTAAAGCCATATTTGACAAGGTTGAAAGGGGGCATTTTGATTTAGGAGGAGTTGATTTGATTTCCAGGTGTTTTTTTTTTAAAGGCAGATTCATTCATTTAATTTATCTCCATTACTGTGAATAAAGAATAATTCTAAAGCCAAACAGTATATTTAAGAATCTTTGTCACTGCTTTCAGATTCTGGGGTATGTAATTAAAGGTTAGTATCTAAATTCCTTTTGGAGAAAATTGCCATTTAATATTAATTTAGATGTTATAATGGGTTTATTGGGAGTATTTTGGTTATCAGGATGTGCTGTGCTTAAGTGAAAGTATGCTAATACATTTATTATTTATTAGGTTACTGAATACCTAGTGTGTGGTGGACACTGCTTTAAACATTGGTGATGCAGCAGTGAACAAAAATCTTGTCAGAAACTTTGTTACTACAGGTGGAAGTAATACAGTAATCATGTGTGTATAAAATAATATCTTTCCAAATGTGGATTGTTTTTCTTCCTTCCAAGTAAAGTAAGACTTACTAGGCTTATTGGATATAGGGGATTGCTTACATTTCTTAAAGGGTGGTTCCCAAATGCATATGCAAAAATGTGAGACAAATGGTGTAACAAAGCCACATGATCCTATGACTTTAAGTCCTTTTTCCTGTCTTCTGTGTCTCAGTTCTTAAACTTTCTACACCAGGAGCTACTAACCTGGATTTTAGAGGTCTGATCTGTGAGTTAAAATTTGCCCATGTATGTTTTCGTGAGGGGGGAGAGCGTCCATATCCTCCCAGAAAAATTCATAATTTCCCCATTCTCCAAAAATTCTTAAGAGTTATTAATCACTCTTTAGGCCTTTGCCACTAATCTGGCATCGAGGATTTCAGTACGCTCATCCCAAACCTTTATTGGCCGTGTCAACCTAGTTAAGAATATACTCTCTTCCCAGAATATTTGTTAATTTGAATAACACTAAATTCTGTTATGTAGTTGCTTTTGAAACAAATAGTTTCCAGGCCATAGTTCTTAAAGGGATTCTGTATCAGTGTCTTACAATTTGACTGGTAGACTTTACTCAGCAATGATTTATTTATGCAACATTGATCAAAACCTGCATACCACTTGTTTATCCAAAAAAACCAAAATGCCTTATGGATTTATTTTATTACTCTGCTTTTAGAGAATGTAGCAATTTCCCGTAATATTTTGAAAAATAAACTTTCTATGACCTGTTCAGTACAGAAAACAGCAAAATCTTGATTACTTGGAACTCAGCTAAACCATTTATATTCTGTAATTTGTTTTAGAAGAGATGAGCTCACAGGAAAATTAAGTTTGAGTTAGGTATTTAGTCAGAAAATCACTTGTGAAGGGAATATTTTGTATCAGTATTCCTAACCTACTGTATCTAGATAATCCTAAACTGGATATTTCAGCAGTGTTTCAGTGGACCTCTAATATCATCTTTATCAATGAAAATCTGTATTCTATATTCTTTGCTGAATTAGGAACAACCAGTATATTAGTGTAGTTTAAGAACAAGGGCCTAAGGAAACACAAAAACTTTTTGGATAGTAGTTAACCAGAGAAGTTAGCTAACAAGTGCGTATAGTTCATTCTGCTGGTTAAATATGGTTTTATGATAGGTAATATGTTTTGATCAAAATACTAATCAAAATGCAGAATTTTGTGGTTTAGTAAGATAGTGTTAAGAGCATAGTAAGTTGTATTTTTTTAAATTACTTTATTATAATTACCTGAATACGTCTTGATAGGAGTATAAATGCCTGCATGAGTCTTCCTCAGATTTTAAAGACAGATGTGATCATTCAAAACTTACTGACTTTGACATCAGCTTAGTAGAATAAGCAAATTACAACCAAATTGACAGTCTTATTTTCTTTCAGTGATTGCACACATCTGAATAATTAAAATCAGAATGTTTCAGATGTTTGACAAAGACTATTTACCTATTGGATTAATTCTTTAATTTATTCATTATCTACCATTCTTGTTCAAATACCATGGTCTGGACTGGTGAATCTTATTCTGTGGCCATGAAGGACAGGACAGGGAGGAATCCATGTGTGCACTAAGCATTTCTGTAGACTGAATTGATAGTTTCTTGAGTAAAGGTGTACCAGTGTTACTCAGTTATACATAGAGGATGGAAGAATTACATGTTAATGTTACATTCACATTATTATTACGGAGCATTTCACAACATAAAAATAGAATATTATAATGACCCTCATATCCATATCTGTACCCCATCCACCTCCCCCATCCAGTGTTATTTTGAAGCAAACCCCAGACTTCTTATTTCATTTCATCTGTATATATTTTAGTATATATCTCTAAAAGAGAAAGGCACTTAAAAATATACAATCACTATCTATATCTATCTATCTATCTATATATATATATACACACACACAGTCTATATATATATATAACTGAATCACTTTGCTATGTACCAGAAACTCACACAATGTTGTAAATAACCATACATTAAAAAAAAAAAAATACAATCACTATACCAGTATCCCATCTAAAAGGAAAAAAGGAGAATAATGTAATTTTAAAATTCAGACTTTAAAAACATCGATGAATTTGTAATATCTTTTATAATATTTTCCCAATTAGTGGACATTAGCACAAATAATATCATGAAGGATATGCAAATCTTTTAATATTAATGTGGAACCTTTGTATTCAGATTGGGAATTGCTTGTCTGAGGCATTGTCTTTTTTCTGCATTTAATTGAGCCCTGTCTATAGACCTAAAAAGTATTTTTACATGAATACTAATTTAGGCTAGGATATAAAATTAAGACACTTAAAGAAATATGTAATATAGCTGAACATAATTATATAATATACTGAATTCATGGTAGACGTGTTAAAAATGAAATCATTTTATAAATATCAAAATAACTTCATTGGGGGGCAAAAAAGCCATTTACATTTAGTCCAATTGATCAAGGCTTGGACTTCCTTTTATAGGTGTGATACTGGGAAAATCTGTTGAACTCAGAAAAGCCCCTGTTTTGCAGCCAAAATCTAGAGTAGTATTTATGTTCCTAAAAATTGTGCTCTTAACCCTTTGTCTATCATGCTTGATGGAATTAGAGACTTGAGAGGAAAATTGTTCTTCGGGGAGGTTTTCAGTAGCAGGAGGTGGTTGGGAAGTTTAGCCCTGTTTAATAATTGGTCCAATCAGAAATGCATAACACGGCATACAAAGGCCAAAAATTTAATCTGGTAAAAATGTGGGACTGTGTGGTTTGTAGTGAGATTAATGAAATAACAGATACCCAGCCACACTATCAAAATCCATTTCTGTCTGGCTCTGGTTTGGTGTTGTTATCTGGTGGTAATTTTCTACTGACAGTTAAATGACCTGTGACTGAATCGAACTTCCAGGACAGTGGCAGCAATTTCAAGAAACTCCCTTATTTGACAGCCATTTTCTTGGCCTGAGCTGAGGAGATTTGGGGTCTGAGAAGTCCGACTAGGGACTTGAGAACCGTTCTTTACCTCCCTCTTTCCCAAGACTGGATTGCTTGCTGTTTCTAGGCAGGGGCTGGGCCTCTCCATCTCCTCATCACCCCATCCTGTCCCAGGAGAAAGTGATAAGTTTAACTTGTTCCACCAGGTAGAAGATAGGAGCCAGCTGTCTTAATATTTGTTATGCTGGTGTATATTGTTTCTGGGCTTTATTGCATTTGGAATACCAACTCTCTTAGAGCTTAAAAACAATCTCCCCATGTGCCAGGGATACTGGATATTGGTCTCTTCTGACTCTTGATCACAACGATAGGTACAGTTTTTAGCTCACTCAAGTCATGGGATTGAACAAGTTCATGTAAGGCTCTTGAACCAGATTCTGAAAAATTATTATAATTAAATGGCACATAATTCTGGACTTGAATATCATTGAAGTATGTGCTAATAATGCTTATCTTAACATTCTTCTCCATTCTTAGACTGAGGTTTTTGAAATTAATTCATTTCTACATAAATGCAAAAATGAAATTGAACCAAAATTATTAGTACTTGGCTTAGATTTACTTGTATTATGTACTTCTTACTAGTTTGCTTGAATCAAATCTGTTTTTCAAGTACCATTTATTTATGGAGGAGACATCTTTCAAAAGATTCCCACAACAAAAGTATTCTCCTCGTTTCTGTAGATCATTTGGTTAGAAATGATTCCCCTTCTGAGGAGTATTTATCACCTGCTGCAAAGGGAGAGCAAGCTACTAGGTCTAAAACAAATCATCACACAGAAGCATTTTCTTTCTCTGTCTTACATATTTATTGAGGCAAGTTGCTCAATTTCTGAATGATACTTCCCTGTCCAAAACTCTCCAGTGATTTCTTTTATACTTAGAAGAAAATCTGAACTTTTATCATGACCTAGAAGGCTCCATATCCTCTGTCCCCTGCCTGCTTTCTGACCCTCTCATGAACTTTTCATTCTCCCATGAATCATAGTTATACTTGTCTTCTTTCTGTTCTTTTTATATATCACCATCCCTCCTGCCTCCTTTGTGGTTGCTGAGTCCTCAGCGTGAAAAGCTCTTCCCTCAAACTTTCAGCTCTTGGCTCAAAAGCCATCTTCTTAGTAAAGGCCCTTTCCTTACCAAGCACCTAATGTAGTCCCCCGATGTACTTTTTTTGGACCTAACAGTTTATACTTCATTACTCTGTTGTATAGAGTTGTATGTTGCATTAATTAGCGGAAATTGGCTTTTTTTGTTGGTGGTGGGCTACTCCTGGACTCTGCAACTAAGATAGACTGTTTTTCAGTCCTCTCTGTCTCAGTTACCTCATAGACGAAATAAGTTAATATACAAAAGCACTTAAAACAATGCTGTGGACATAGTAGCAGCATATGTTACCTGCTATTGTTAATATTATTATAATCATCATTATTATTTTGTTAGTGATTTTGTCTGTCTTCTTCATTTCTGTATCCTCAGTGTCAAAAATAATGCTTAGCATAAAAGGTACTCACTTAACATTTGTCCAGTGAATCAAAATGACTCTTTTCCTTCCTTCCTCCCTCCCTCCCTCCCTCCCTCCCTTCCTCCCTTCCTTCCGGCATCCCATTGGAGGTTAGGGCCTCAACATATAAATTTGGGGTGGAGGGTGGACACAAACATTCATTTGATAATGGATGATTAAATCAACAAACTTATTTTTTCCCTGAAGGATAAGTAGGAAGAAAAATGTGGTTAAAATGCTGAAGCCATAATGTGACAACACATTGGTGCTCTGGCCTTAATATGATAGCTTGATTATGTAAGCTTGAACCGAAATTTTTTCTTCCATGTTATAGACACCAAATTGGAATAGACATGTGATTACACTGTAATGTGTTTTAAAAGATAGTATTATTAACTGTTTTATTTAAGTTTTGTGAACACATCACCAAAGGGTATTGCAGACATTCCTGAAACAATTTTGAGTATACCCCAGAAATAAACTCAAAACGAACCAAAATGTCAGTTCAGTGGAGAGCCACATTCTTTATTTTTTCAGTTTAGGTATTTCCAAACTGACTAGAACCTAATGAAATTGAAATTGGAAAGCACCAAATGATAGTCAAATTAGAATTTCTTAGTCTTGCAGTGATTTTTCTGTTCAGTATTTGAATAGCCATTGGTCATAAATGGTTTTCCAAATTTGGGCAAGACCCATTGAGCATCTGTACTCATATCTGTTAGTAAATAAATTTCAGTTTAGACTCAATTAAGCTATGGTGGTTTATGTCTTATTTTTTTTATGTGAGAAAGGAATAACAATTTTTTTTTTTTTTTTTTTTTTTTGCATTACGTGGGCTTCTCACTGCTGTGGCCTCTCCCGTTGCGGAGCACAGGCTCTGGACGCGCAGGCCCAGCAGCCATGGCTCACGGGCCTAGCCGCTCCGCGGCATGTGGGATCTTCCCAGACCGGGGCACGAACCCGTGTCCCCTGCATCGGCAGGCGGACTCTCAACCACTGCGCCACCAGGGAAGCCCAGGAATAACAATTTTTATTAAAAGCATGAAAGTACTGCAGAATCATAAATAACTATAATGTTTAGGATAATGTGGTGTTCTAGTTAGCTGACTTTTATTTTTTAAGTCAACTATTATCCAAAAGGTGATTTTATTTATTTGCTTAATTTATTGTTTTGCAAAATTCTTTCCTATATATCTGACCACTTTCCTGACTCAGTAACATGTATTTTATAGATTTAAACCTTTTATTGATAAAAGTTCTACTAAGGCATCATTTATAAACAGCATAGTTTAGAGCAGTGGTTCTCAACCAGGGTTGATTTTACCTCCCTGGGGACATTTGGAGATACCTGGAGTAGTTTTTTATCGGCATGAATGGGGATGGGAGGGAGATGGTACTGGCTTCTAGTGGATAGGGGCCAGGGATGCTGCTCGACATCCTACAATGTACAGGACAGCCTGCCACCACAAAGAATTACTGAATACAAAATGTCAACAGTGTCAAAATTGAGGAATCCTGGTTTAGGATTAATAATGATTTTGCCAACATTGCGGAAGTTAAAAAAATATTTATCATAGGCAGTGAAGGTAATTCTAAAATATTTTGACAGGAACTCATAATTTTTTTGAACAAACATCTGTCCTCAAAATGATTACTTTGAGAAATAATGTTACTCATCTGAGCATGTGATGTCTGAAGTATTGTTTTTTAAACATTAGTCCTGTTTCTTTTTAGTTATTGCCCAAATGTGTGTATTCTAGCTCTCCGTCAGACACACCTTTTGCATATTCATTGAAGACACAGCCCAAGACATAACAGATTATAGGAGTGATTCAGATGTGCTTCATGAGTTTATAAGTTATTTCTCTGGCAACAGTCAAAGAAGATGATTTGAAGGGAGCAGGGGAAGCCTCAGTTAAACCAAAGCTTATGAACTAAATTTCAGTTTGTGCTGCCCAAGAGTGAAGGCAGGTTATTTAAGATAAAGACAGTGTAGACAGTATGTCCTTTCCTTAACTCTAGCTTTCGTTCCCTATCCTAAATGTCAGCCCAGGCAGTGCAAACTTTTGTTTGGCGTAGCTGGTGATAGCTTTCCCCTTCTCCCACAGCCCTGAATTACAGGCATTCTTACACCCACTTTCTATCTAGATCTTACTAGTATGTTTTCTCTTTATCTCTTTGTGGGTTCCCTCCTCCAATACGTATTTACACTGTCAGAGATGATCTCTGGTAAGAGTGAGTTCCAGACTTCACGTGAGAGTAAGAACCATCTGTGCTCAGGGAGGATGTTACCTGGAAAAGGGAGTGTGCCTTGGAGCCAGAGCTCAGGAGAAGGGCAATGCATGTCTCATCTAGAACCGTTGTCTCAAGCTGACTTCAAAATCAGTCAGATCTTTAAAAATCAACTTGTTAATGATTTTACATCGTGAATTAAAATTTATCTTGGAATTATTACTCACAGTTTTAGCTTTAACTTTTACATTCAGGTGTTTTGTTTGTTTGTTTCTTTGTTTTTAAAGAAGATTTTCCTTTGGCTAGAAATGAAAGCTCTTGAACACATTTTTTTTTTATTGTTGTTGCTTTCTTTATAGGTCCACTTCCCCAGCAGGACAGCATCATTCTCCTATATCTTCTAGACATCACTCATCTTCCTCACAATCAGGATCATCTATTCAAAGACATTCTCCTTCTCCTCGCCGAAAAAGAACTCCTTCACCATCTTATCAGAGGACAGTAACTCCACCTTTACGCCGCTCTGCTTCTCCCTATCTGTCACACTCTCTGTCTTCTCCTCAGAGAAAGCAAAGTCCCCCAAGACATCGGTCTCCAATGAGAGAAAAAGGGAGGCATGATCATGAACGAACTTCACAGTCTCATGATCGGCGTCATGAAAGGAGGGAAGGTAAATACTCTATTGTGGGTTTTTTTTTTAGAGTTCTTTAAGTGGATATTTTCTTTATTAAAAAAATGGACTTTCAGATTTATTGTTAAAATAAGAGACAGAAGAGAACTGTGTTATATTACGTTTCTGTAACACGTGGATGATAGCTCTTGAGGGCAATAGGAGGTGCTTAAGGACACAGAAATGTAAGCTACTAAATAGATGTAAGTGAGCATTTATATGTATGCTAAGTTGGTCCTTTCTTTAGTTATGATGTTTTACTTGAGTACTTTCAAGCTCTAGAAATTTGGGATGGTATGATTCTTAGAGTCTTAATTGCTTAGCTAATTCTTTAAAAACAACAGCGGTGAAGGAAAGAAAAGCAGCAAACCGGGGAGCAGAGTTTGAACATATCAGAAATATTTTGACTAAGAGGTGAGGGCTGGGGGAATGTTCAGAAAGTCAGTGTGAACCAAGTGATCAATATTCCAGGTGTAACTCAACAAAGAAGTTAAGCAAAGCAGTTTTCCTTTCTAGATCCCTGAGAATTATGTTAACTTTGAATTTGCTATTCCCTGTTCACGCTGAGATGTTATTATCATCAAAACTTGGCAATACAATCTAATACCTCTCATCTTTCTGTATTTCTTATCTAAGCTTCTTGTCCTTGTTTATTTAACTTAAGTCTTTTTCCTGACATCTCCTGAGTTAGTTTTTTAACATAATGAGTGCTCAGGAAATACAATACTTGTTGACTTGCAACAACATTTCTGTTTAATGTGCATTTTTAAAGCATCGTACAGCATGCTTCTGCACCCCACACAAGACTGACAAAAAGTCACAATTTGAGTATCGTATAGCAGTCGTCTATGAAACGTGTCGAAGTTAGTTTTTCTCTTCCAATCAACAGTGCAAGTTATTTTATTCAAGAAATGATGGGTGCATAGGTAGGCACTGGAGAGAGCACCTATTTTAAAGAATTATTCCTTGTGTACATGATTTTGGAACCAGATCAGCATAGCAGTATTTATGGAACATTGGTAAGATGGGAAAATTCTCTTATACCTATCTATGAACAACTACAGTTGACTGGGAATATAGTATATACTTCGTGACTACTTACTGAATGAAAACTATTATTTCAAAACATAATTGATTAAATACCCTAATGAAGGGGAAATTTAGTATGCAGTTGAGTCTCATAGGAATGCTTTTTTGTAGTAAGAGAGGTTTATGTTATAGGAGGAATCATTTTAATAATAAACCATACATTTTTAGGTTCTTTGTAAAGAGGATGTTTCTTTAACCTTCCATACAAGAGATGTAGTAGGTGTTTATTCCTCTCTATTTAGAGGTCATTTTTTGAAATAAGAATAATTTTAGTGAAAGGATGGGGAGGTAGATAAAGAACAAAATATAGTAACTAGATGTATTCATAAAGACATCTGGGGGTATCATAAAAAGAGAATCTAATACTAAGTGAACAAATTTCTAGGCACAGTTGGTATTGGAGGAGGACTGGAAGGGATGGATGTGCACAAAAAGAGATGGGGATGTTGTCAGAATCTTGCCTAGTGCTTCTATCCTTATATGGCATTTATAGATGTAGGCATATGGGCAAAGTTATTTTGCAGGGGAGATAAGTTATTGATGAGAATCTAGGGGGTCTTGTGGATACTAGGCGGAGAAAGTCTGTGGACCTAGCCATAGGTAAATATATAATGTCCTCGACCAAGAGCTGCTACAGTTGCTAAAATAGCCTCAGATCTTGGGGCTGTTCCAGAGTGTAAGAGCAATTTATGAAGGAATCTGATAAAAAGTACAGCGTTTGTTCTTTGAGGGTCTCTTGTTAATTCTTTCAGTTCATATCAGATTTATGCTGTAATCTGATATCTGTAATGATATGCTGACATCTGTAATGTATACTTTTCTAGGCATCTCTAAAGAATGGTTTCTAATCTTTGCAAATCCCTGTGATGTCTGGGGCTGACTAAACCGTTTAAGCTCTGGGCCTCTGTTCCTTCATGTATACAGTGACAAGTTTGGATTAAATAACTGTTGAGGTTCATTCCAGCTGTTTTAAAACTGAAATTATTTTTTTTTAATTTTTCTATGACATGTTAGAAAATGCCTTAAGTAGAAAAATCTTTAGAGACAGAAGTGTGATTTCATTAAATAGCTCAAATAAATAAATAAATGAGAGAGAGAGAGAGAGAGAGAGAGAGAGAATAACAGTATGTGTTTACCAGCCAGCATACTAATTGTAGGCTAGTCTCAAGTGCTTAAGTACATTGGAGGTAGTCATGTGTACTCTAGTCTGGCCTAATACTTGGTAGAGATGATTAAAGTCACTTGTGCCTCTGGATCTAAAAGTGATTTCTAAAAATTAGGCCATCATTGATAGATCAACTTACTTGTTTCAGTTGCTTAAGATTTGTAAGTATGGGTACGTTGATACGAGAAGATCGTGTTCAAAGTTTATCCAATCAAGACAAATAATCCAGGTGTTAATAAAATTACCTTTGGAATTTTAGCTTACAGATAGTTTTATTTTTCTCATTTGCCCATGTTTTCTCCTTTTATTTTTTGTAAAGAGTATGAATTACCATTGTATTAAAAGTTTTAAAGCTCTGTATTAAATACATCGTCTGGTTTCCTAAAATTTTGTGAAAGGAATTACAGTGTATTTCCAAAATTGCATTACAGAGACTAGAGGAAAAAGGGATAGAGAAAAGGACACAAGAGAAGAACGAGAGTATGAACAGGATCAGAGCTCTTCCAGAGACCACAGAGATGACAGAGAACCTCGAGATGGTCGGGATCGGAGAGATGCCAGAGATACTAGAGACCGAAGGGAACTAAGAGACTCCAGAGACATTCGGGACTCCAGGGAGATGCGAGATTACAGCAGAGATAACAAAGAGAGCCGCGATCCCAGAGATTCTCGGTCTACTCGTGATGCCCACGACTACAGGGACCGTGAAAGTCGAGATGCTCATCGAAAGGAGGATGCATATCAGGAAGAATCCCGAAGTTATGGCAGAAACCATTTGAGAGAAGAAAGTTCTCGCACTGAAATAAGAAATGAGTCCAGAAGTGAGTCTCGAAGTGAAATTAGGAATGATCGGATGGGCAGAAGTAGGGGAAGAGGTCCAGAGTTACCTGAAAAGGGTAAGGTTTTTGACTTGTCGGTGAACTGTATGTTGTATGTTCATAGAGAAATTATTAACCTCCTAAGATTTGTTTTCTAAAGATATTATGTCTGACGTTCATTATCACTTTGTCAAAGTAATTTTCAATTAATTGAATTTGTGATTTTCCCTATAAGTTCCGAATAGGAATTGTTAGCTATAGTAGCAGAAGATAGATGGGGCCTGACTTAGACCTCCTGGTTGAATTATGTCCAGTCATGCCTACCGTCTTGTTTAATGTGGAACACTAAGAAAATTGCTATCAGGCAAAAAAGTAGCATCAAAAATAAGTAATTTCTAATAAACAGGTATATAGATAAAATGATCATTAAAATGGGATTAAATGGTGGGTTTTCAAAATTGGTGGTGTCAGAAATGACTGACTTGTGTATTCATCAGTACTTGTGCTTGCTTCAAAGCCACCTCAGAACATCACATATCTGCATCTTGAGCCATTTTTCTCATCTTCCTCTAAAAAGCATTTGCCATCACCATTGTCATCAATAACTACCTACCTATGTGTTTTTGACTGTCTCCGAACTGCCTTAACTGAGTTAGCTTTGACCTCTCTCTTCCTCCACCCACTTCGCTCCCCTTCCCCAAAACACTGCTGCAGAATTCTGACCACTCTTACTCTTGCCGTAGGCCTGTTGGTTTATCCTGGTCAGTATTACAGTTTCACATTAAGATGAAGGCCCCTCACCTTCTCCTTCATAGTTGTCTTGGCTTTTCTTGGCCCTTTGCTTTTTCACATACATTTAAAAAATGAGTTGTCTTTTCTTTTTTTTTAACTTCATGAAAAACTGTTGGATTTTTATTTCACGTACATTAAATTTATTGATTTGTAACTTTTTCTGTTAAGGTCTTGTACATGTTTTGTTCCTGTGTACCCTCTATTTTTGTTGCCATTGTAAATGGTACTTAAAAAAAATTCTCTCTTTTTAATAATGCATTCACATGGTTCAGAATTTCAAAACTGCAAAAGGATGTATAGTGAAAGCCTCCCTTCTATCCCTGACCTGGTTCCTTCTTTCGCCAATTTTGTTTGTATCCATCTGAAGAATATTCTACATAAGTAGATGTATATGTCTATTCATTTTCTCCTCTGGTTTTACAAATATAATTTAAAAAATTTTTTTTATTAAAAAAAAACACACAACTATATACTCTATACCCTGCTGTTTTCACTTAAAAAATATCTTGGGGACTTCCCCGGTGGCGCAGTGGTTAAGAATCCGCCTGCCAATGCAGAGGACACAGGTTTGAGCCCTGGTCCAGGAAGATCCCACATGCCATGGAGCAACTAAGCCTGTGCGCCACAACTACTGAGCCTGCGTTCTGGAACCCGCGAGCCACAGCTACTGAGCCTGTGTGCCACAACTACTGAAGCCCACACACCTAGAGCCCGTGCTCTGCAACAAGAGAAGCCACCGCAATGAGAAGCCCACACACCACAACGAAGTGTAGACCCTGCTCGCCACAACTAGAGAAAGCCTGTGCACAGCAACAGAGACCTAACGCAGCCAAAAATAAATAAATAAATAAATAAATAAATTCATTTTAAAAAAAAAATCTTGGAGATGGTTCCATATCAGTCAACTTGTTAAATAGCCACCTCCTTTTGAAAGGGTGCATACTGTATGTTGTAGGATATACCATAAAGTTAATAAATCCTATGTATTTAGGTGTTCTAATCTTTTCTTTGTTTTTGAATACTGCTTAAGTGAATAACTGTGTACAGGTGCACCAAATAATATATTTTAAAACATTTTTTCTGACGCTTATTGCTGGTATACGGAAATGGTAATTAATATTTTTATACTAATCTTACATTGTGATGTTGCTGTATTTTCTTAGTAGATCTAATTAGATTGTCTTAAACATGTATGTATGGGAACAGACAGATTTGGCTCTTCCTTTCTGAGAATTATTTATTTACTGTCAAGTAACCTGCTGAGCAACTGTTTCAATGAACTGTTTACTACAAGTGATATAATGGGCTTCTTTGCTTTGTTTCAGATTTTAAAGGATTATTGCTGGCATTTCACCATTAAGTATAGTGTTTGTAAATTTTTAGCAGATGCTTTTTATTGTGTTAAGGATGTCTCCTAATTTTCCAAACTTAGCTGACAGCTTCTATCATGACTGTTTTTCTGTATCTTGAGATCATATAGTCAGTCTCTTTTACCTTGTTACTTATGTTAATGTATTTTTTTTAAATTTAGAACTATTCTTGCATTTCTAAGATAAGTACACATTTCACTTAAGAAAGTTCTAAAATAGGTGTGTTAAAATTTAATTTTGAATTAAGCATCTTTGTTTTTAATTGAGATTGGCATATAATCAGTGGTATGATGGTAAATATTTAACAACTTACTCTTCAGGAAAAAAGCCCTGGCTTGTAGCTAATGCCAATTTCCATGGTATAAATTACTCCTGCCATAGCAGATTTTGAGCTACAAACGTCACTCAGTGTGGACATGGGAAGAGGTGCACACAGTTGGCTCTTTGGAGCCAGTTAGTTAGCTGGTTCCACCATACCACTGCATAGCTTTTGTTTTTTATATTGTCTTTGTTTGGTTTGGAGATCAGAGTTATAGTAGCCGTATAAAATGTGTTGGAAAGTGTTGCTTCTTTTTTCTCTTCTTTGGAACAATTTATGTATAAATGATTAGTTATCTTTTTTTATATATATAAATTTATTTTTATTTTTGGCTGCGTTGCGTCTTCGTTGCTGCGTGTGGGCTTTTCTCTAGTTGCCACGAGCAGGGGCTACTCTGTTGCGGTGCGCAGGCTTCTCATTGTGGTGGCTTCTCTTGTTGCGGAGCACGGGCTCTAGGCGTGCGGGCTTCAGCAGTGTGGTTCGCGGGCTTTAGATCGCAGGCTCAGTAGTTATGGCGCACGGGCTTAGTTGCTCCGCGGCATGTGAGATCTTCCCATACCAGGGCTCGAACCTGTGTCCTATGCCTTGGCAGGCGGATTCTCAACCACTGTGCCACCAGGGAAGTCCTAGTTATCTGTTTCTTGACAGTTTGATAATATTTATCTGTTCTAAACACTTTCTGAATTTTAGTATGATTTCTTCTTTGACTCATGAGTTGTATAGAAATAGGATTTTAAATTTCCAGTCATGCTTTTAAAAATAAATCCCCTACCCCAATTTTAATTGTCAATGGAGAAGATTGAAGTCAGTTTTTTGGCGTTTGTTTTTGTTGAGACTTATTTTGTGGCTCATCAGTCAGTTTTCACGTATTCTGCATATGCTTTTAATGGTTGCACAGTATGAAAGGTGTATCTCTAAGATCAAGTTTGTTAACCATGCTTTCAAATCTACATTTAATTTTTGTTCTAGTCTGCTTTTTTCTGTCATTACAGAGATGTGAGTTAAATCTTCCACTGTCATTTTGAATTTGTTGATTTTGTGTAATTTGATCAATTTTTGCTTTGAATATTTTCAGGCTTTGCTAGTAGGTACACATAAGGCAAAATATTCCTTTTATCATTACAGAATGATCCTCTTTACCCCAAATGGTGTTTGTTTTTTTTTGTCTAAAAATATTATCCCACTCACAGATTTCTTTTGGTTAGTATTTGTATGATACAGCTTATTCTGTCCTTTCAACCTTTCTATCTAAATAGCATATAGTTAGACATGTTAGACATATGTTGAATCTTCTCACTGTATCTTCCTTGATTCTTAACTTTCAGATTTTCCATCTCTGTATCTTTCTTTCGTCTTCTGAGTTGTATCCTCAGACGTAACTTTTTTTTTACTAATTTTCTCTTAGCAGCATCTGTTCTGACATTTAACCTTTCCATTCCTCGATGTTATATGTAGACCATTTGTAGTCTTTTTAAAAAATGTTTTAAATTTCTTCTTTCTGGTCTTTAATTATTAAAATATTCTTTACAGATATTTTGATTATTAAAATACCCCCGTTAAAATATTTAAAATTATGCTATAATTCTTTCAGTGCTCAAAGCCTATTATATGTAAGGTGTGTGTGTAGCTCTATACAGTTTTTTAAACCACTTTATTGAGGTGTGTTGACATACAGAAAGCTGTACATGGTTAATATGTACAACTTGCTGAGCTGGGAGACATGTAGACACCCTTGAAACCACCGCCACAGTCTGTGCCATTAACATGTAAACGTTTCTTCTCACGCTCTTTATTACTTGTCTGTGTGTGTGTGTGTGTGGTGAGAATGCTATTAACATATAGTCTACCCTCTTACCAAATTTTTGAGTTTCCAGTATAGTATTATTAACTATAGACACTGTGCTGTACAGTAGATCTCTAGGACTTACTCATCTTGTACAACTGAAACTTTGTACCCTTTGACTAATACCTCCCTGTTCCCCCTCCCTGGAGCCCCTTGGCAACACCATTCTACTCTTTGCTTCTATGAGTTTGACTGTGTGAGATTCCACATATAAGTGATATGATGCAGCATTTGTCCTTCTGTGTCTGACTTACTTCACTCAGCATAATATCCTCCAGGTTCCTCAGTGTTGTTGCAACTGGCAGGATTTCCTTCTTTATAAAGGCTGAATCCATTGTATGTATATACCACTTTTTTTTTTACCACATTTTTTTCCCATTCATCTGTCATTGGGCATTTAGGTTGCTTCCATGTCTTGGCTATTGTAAATAATGCTGCAGTGAACATGAGAGTAAAGATACGTCTTTCAGATCCTGTTTTCAGTTCCTCTAGCTCTATACCCAGAATTGGAATTGCTGGATCATATAGTAGTTCTGTAATTTTTTGAGGAACCTCCATACTATTTTCCACAGTGTCTGTGTAGCCTTGTATTACCATGGCCACAATCAAGATACTCAGCTGTATCATCACAAGACTCCCTGTGTTACCTCTTTATAGCCACACTCAAATCCCCTCCCCTATCCTTGACCCCTGGCAACCACTAATATGTCCATCATTTTATAATTGTTATTTCACAGATGTTACATAAATGGAATCCTGCTGTCTGTATGCTGTTGAGATTGGCTTTTTCACTCAGCACAATTTCCTTGAGGTTCATCCAAATTGTTGTGTGTATCAACAGTTTGCTCCTTGTTGTAATATTCCATCGTCTGGATGTACCACAGTTTGTTTAGCCTTCACCCATTGAAAGACATTTGGGTACTTTCCAGTTTGGGGCTATAACTACTGTGAACATTCTAAAATGTTACTACTGTGAACATTCATTTCCCAATTTTTTAATGAAAAATTTCAGGTACCACCTACTGTCAGCAAAGTACCTTGGTTCTGTATTGGAATGTTTTCACTATAAACTGTAGTCAATGCAATATATCCATATCCTTAATTATTTTTATGATATTTCTGTGATTTAGGTATGAATTAATAGTTTTTATTTTTTGTTTTGTTGTTTTTTGGCTTAATTGAAATGAGTCTCTTTGTTTTGTGATTCCATTATATGTCCTTTTTTATAGATAGGGAAAACTGGTACTTAGCTTACCCAAGTCAGTCATTAGACCCCTTGGGTGTTCTGATCCAACATTTAGTATCCTTTTTGACAATGAATACCACACTTTGAAATACAAAAAAACCACACCAAAACCAAAAAAACCCCACATATCTTTATATGTTTTGGGGAGGAAAGATTGTGCCTGACAACTTGTTGAATAAAGTGTACTTGTTAAATATTTGTTTGAATATCTTTTGTTTAGGAAGCCGAGGCACAAGAAGTTCTCAAATTGATAGTCACAGTAGTACTAGCAACTATCATGACAGCTGGGAAACTCGAAGTAGCTATCCTGAAAGAGACAGATATCCTGAAAGAGACAACAGAGATCAAGCAAGAGATTCTTCCTTTGAGAGAAGACATGGAGAGAGAGACCGTCGTGACAACAGAGAGAGAGGTTTGTTAAATGAAATATTATTAAATAGTGACCAACATCAATTGGGAGAATTGGGGTTTTTTTCAACCATTATCAGTTTACTTTTTAACATAAAATATCTTTTAAGACTTTTGCTTGTTGACACATTTTAAATTATTATACTTATTCATATAATCTTCCTTTTTTACTTAGTTTAGGAGAGATTATGTAAATAGCTAGCTACCAGTACCTACTTGGTAACAGAGTAGGTACTGAATTAGTAGGTACTTGCATACTGCAAGAGTTAAGGTGCCTTGCTGTATGTCTCTTACCTTAACCAAACAGCTCACAACGTTTTAAAGAATATAGATGCTTGGGTGACATTTCAGGTATTTCTGATTCAGGAGGTAAAGTTTCTCACCTGAGTATCCTGGCCACTCACTCACTAGCTGTGATACACAGTCTTGTAAGGACTGCCAGGGAGAAACGAAAAAACTGATGAAGATAGGGCTGAGGGTTGTTTGGAGAAATGTTTTATTCGTGTTCCTTCCTGAGAATATGTAATACTTGGTTTAGCTAATTTTAAATTCTTGTATATTTTAAGCTAAAAGTGTTCTGTTACTCTACTAGATGATCTCTTAAATCAGTTTTTTTTTTTTTAAATTTATTTATTTATTTATTTATTTATGGCTGCGTTGGGTCTTCGTTACTGCGCGCGGGCTTTCTCTAGTTGTGGTGAGCGGGGACTACTCTTTGTTGCAGTGCGGGGGCTTCTCATTGTGGTGGCTTCTCTTGTTGCGGAGCACGGGCTCTAGACACATGGGCTTCAGTAGTTGTGGCATGTGGGCTCAGTAGTTGCGGCTCGTGGGCTCCAGAGCGCAGGCTCAGTAGTTGTGATGCACGGGCTTAGTTGTTCCGTGGCATGTGGGATCTTCCCAGACCAGGGATTGAACCCATGTCCCCTGCATTGGCAGGCAAATTCTTAACCACTGTGCTACCAGGGAAGTCCCTTAAATCAGTTTTGAAGCAACATACTAGAAGGCATTTAAGAAGGGTTATAAGTACTTTCTTTAACAAGCTTTTATTCTGTACAGATTAGGGCCTTTAAACATTTATGACCTTATGAAGGTCTTACTAACCTTGCCTGGTTACTAAAGTAAGGTTTGCTGTAATGTTGAGATTAATATAGTACAAGACTTGATGGAGTAGGGAATTGCGTATTGATGCTTCACAGAGGGCTGAATTAAATCAAATATTCTTTATAATATTAAGTCAGAGAATGTATATTTTAAATCTTTTTATCTTTCAATATCCGTGAGCTTATGTATGATAAGAGAATCTGTGTTTCATATTTTAGGAGATTTGGGCTAAGAGAAGGGTAGTGATTTTTCCAGTGTTAGAGAAGTAAGTTCTGAAGCTAAAAGTCAAACTCAGGTCTTCTGACTATGAGTCTTATTCCCTTTTTATTTTATTTTACTGTAACTACTTCAATAAATATCAGTTGTATGATTGAAAGAGAAATATATTTTTGATAATGATATATTCTACAAATGTTTATTGAGTACTCATGCACTTTGCTAGGTTTTTGGAGTACAACACTTGTGCTTGTAGAACTCTATAAAGGGGACGATATCCCCCCTGAAAAAAGAAAAGTGATTGTTGGGTGCTGTCAAGGAAACATACAAGGGATCCAGATAGAAATAAAGGATGAGAGGGACCTACTTTATTCAGATAGTGTGCTTATGAAAAATTTGTGATGACATTTATGCAGAGGCATAAATGCAAGGGAAGAAGCTAGCATTGCAGGTATTGGAGGGTAAAAACATTCCATGCAGAGGAAAGAACGTGTGCCGATTCCCTGAGATAGGAAATAGCTCAGTATGTCCTAGAGTTTGAAATAAGATTATTGTGACTAGAGTGTGGTGAGCAAAGGGAGATAGATAAAGGTTGAAGGTAGAGATGTGTTCAGGACCTTGTTCTGTGCTCAGGAATTTAAATCTTCCCGTTAGTTCTTCACAGCCTAATTAGGGTACAAATAGACAGTTAAATATGATAAATACTACTACTAACTATATAAAATTCTGTGAGAAGACAAAGATGCAGACAGAATACTGAGGCAATCTATAAAAGCTTCCTAAAGAAGAGACATCTGAATTAGGGCCTGAAAGGTAAATAGGAGTTGGCTAGAAGGAACCATGGAAGAAACACTGCAGGGAGAGGGTGCAGCATGTGCAGACACACAGGACTAGAAGAAACATATGCTTTGGAGTAGTAAAGAGTTATGAGGTTGGAGTAGACGTGTGCTGTAATCGGTAGGGAAGGAAAGCAGCTAGGAAGGAGGATGCGTGAGAGACTACAGACCACGTTGTAAATGGCCTAATAAGTCAGGCTAAAAATTTTGGATTTATTTGCCTTTTTCATTGCCTACGAGATAAGTGCTTTTAAGCAGTTTTTTTGTTTGTTTGTTTAGCAGCTGGAAAAAAATACAGAGTTTTCCTCAAAAAAAAAAAAAAAAGGAAAAAGGTATTAAGGAGTCTGGCAAAAGACTGAAGGCAAGGATACCAACCAGTTAGACCATTGATAACATGGGCATCTAAGAAGAGCTGATCAGAGTCTAAGTTAACAATATTAATTGTAGGGCTTGAGAGAGGAAATAGAATAAAGAAATATTTTGAGAGTGAAATTGATGGTACTTGAATATGATGGTCCTTGGAAAACTCAGAGGTTTCCAGCTTTCATGAATGGGTATACCATTCATTAAAATAAGGAAATACATGAAGAGAAGCACGCTTTTGAAGAACACATTTTTGAGGAAAGATAGGGAAGATAGTTGAGATGTGTTAAAGTGGTGTTCCTTTCCATTTTCTCTGAAGTAAGTAACCTTGTCATTGTGGTTGGGAAAGTAGAGTTTTTATTTGTCAAAAAAAGCTTGCCTGAGTAAAGGAGTCTGTTCCCTGACATTGCTATAATCAGGAATTTCAAGTATGAATTGCTATAAGTTGCAGTATTGAATTTGTTTCAGGTTGTTTTGTAATCATTGTGACATTAGTATGATCCCCAAACCAAGAATTCAGACAGTGTAAGACATGAGTGTACAGCCTTCCAGGAATCTAGAGTGCAGTACAATAGAACCATTTTAAATTTAAACTGGTTTCAGCAAAAGTAAAAAAGAATTTAAGAAAATTGACTTCTAGTCCTGATGTCCCAAGTATCTACCATCTCTGTGACTTTGACAAATCAACTTCTGACCATAAATTCTAAGAAGAAAAGGGGTAAAGGGGCTGGACAAGGTTTAGCTTTGTTTTGTTTTAGCTTTAAAATTCTGTGAATTTTCATATCTTGATCTAATAAATACGGATAATTCTTATCTTTTTCATCTGTGATAAGAAAGGAAATTCAAATTATTAGATTGAACCCTTCACTAAAAATATCCTAAAATTATTCTGCTTAATAAGTTGATGTCAGAGATTTCACTTACAAACCTGTTGGCCATATTCTAGTATGCCTTTTATGACTAACTAGTAAACAATACTGTGTAGTGTGAAAATAGAGACATCGCAATAGCCTAGATCATAGTACAGTGACCTATTTTCAAAAATGGCTATCTCTGTGGAAAAGTTCATGCCATTTTCTTAAGACATCTTTTGATCCCAGACTAACTTTTTGCTCAACTGGGCATACTGGGCAGCATGCATTCAGTTTGTGTTTATATGATTCATGTATTAAAAAAAAATATATATATATATATATATATACACTCATAAATGTGATGGGGTTATCATTTAACATTTTAAGAAAACAGTTCTTCATCTGAGTAATCAGTTATATGATTAAATACAATTTTTAGTTGATCAGTAGTTATTAATTATATATCACTAATATGAAACACTTTTTACATTTGATTATTTCAAGATTGCTAAGCATCAGTACCCTTAATATTCTAGTTTATGATAAATTGATGTTGCAGCAACAAATATTGACAGATGTTTTGTTCTACTATATTTTCCTCACATAATAGCTGCACTTTGATGTGTATATATTTCGGCCTGAAATTAGAGGTGTGACTTACGAGGGAAATTTTTTTTTTCCTTCAGCTCCTATCTTCTTCACCTCCTGCTGCCCCTATCCTTTGCCACCAGTGTTCTCAGGTCCTGCTGGGGGGACAGAGAAGATCAGAGGTGAAGGGTAGAGATGGCAGAAAGTGGGGTTGGAGCAGTGGGCTGGAGGTAGGGTAGGGAGCATGCAGAGAAGGATCCAAGGTGGATCAGTGGGAGGCGGGAGGGGGTTGATGGGGAGCAGAAGACATGGCAGTTAGAGGGCAAGCAAAAATTACCTTTAAGAAAAAGAAATGTTTTTAAACATCTAGTGGTGATTATTTGGATGATTAAATTAAACGTAAATACAGTACCTGATTTCTGTTTGTTGCCAGTGTGACCCTATACACAGATAAAGTGTAAGATTTGCCATACTGTCTTACCAAGAGGTTATCTGTGAAATTAATCACTGACGAAACTTGGTTTTCATTGTAGATCAAAGACCAAGCTCACCAATTCGACATCAGGGAAGGAGTGACGAGATTGAGCGTGATGAAAGAAGAGAGGAACGAAGAGTAGACAGAACGGATGATAGAAGAGACGAAAGGACTAGGGAAAGAGATCGGGAAAGAGAGCGGGAGCGGGAGAGAGAGAGGGAACGGGAGAGGGATCGGGAGAGAGAGAAAGAAAGAGAACTAGAGAGAGAGCGCGCTAGGGAACGGGAGAGGGAGAGAGAAAGAGAGAAAGAGAGAGACCGGGAAAGAGAGAGAGATCGGGACCACGATCGAGAGAGGGAAAGAGAGAGGGAGCGCGACAGGGAAAAGGAGCGGGAGCGGGAGAGAGAAGAAAGGGAGCGGGAGAGAGAGCGGGAGAGGGAGAGAGAGCGAGAGCGAGAAAGAGCAAGAGAAAGGGAGAAAGAGCGAGAACGCCAGAGGGAGTGGGAAGACAAAGACAAAGGACGAGAGGACCGCAGAGAAAAGCGGGAAGATATCCGAGAAGACAGGAATCCAAGAGATGGACACGAGGAGAGAAAATCAAAGTAAGTGATTGTGAGCCAGTTTTTTACATGTTAGTGAGGAATTCAGAAAGTTCCATTTAATGCTTCTCGGGGGCCCCTAATATCCTCTTAATTCTTTTTCCTCTCTCCATTTTCCTGTATTTTAGTTTTATTGTGTGTATTTGGTGTTCAACATCTTTTGAATTGTCTAGGAAAAAACAGTTTTCTCATTCTACTATTTCTGTATCCAAGATATATAGTTAATAATTCTTATTTACTGTTTGATTACAGCCATTTTTAAAAAAATTAATTAAGTTATTTATTTTTGGCTGACTTGGGTCTTTGTTGCTGTGCACGGGCTTCTCATTGCAGTGGCTTCTCTTGTTGCGGCTTATGGGCTCTAGGCGCGTGGGCTTCAGTAGTTGTGGCGCACGGGCTTAGTTGCTCCGCGGCATGTGGGATCTTCCCGGACCAGGGCTCGAACCCGTGTCCCCTGCATTGGCAGGCAGATTCTTAACCACTGTGCCACCAGAGAAGCCCAGTTACAGCCATTTTTGATGGTACATTGGTTTATTTGACTGCTACAGACTTGTTTTTAACTGGAATCCAACCTAAAAGTAGTAAAATCAGTGGGTTTATGTCCCATCATATCCACTTTATAACTAGTTAATGGAGTTGGCTTGTCACCAAGACATAATGCTTGTGCTATTCCTGCTAATCCTTTGTGAGTTTTGTGTACGTATAAGTCTAGAGTCACTACCCCCAGGCTGCAGAAGCATTCACAGTGTCTTAGAACTGAGGAAATTCTGGAACCACTGCATGGCTAGAAGAAGATGAGAAATAGAGAGGTATCCTCTCTTGGGTTGTGGAGTTATAGTAGATTATTGGAATAAAAAGATGTGTTCTTATTATCTTATATATCTGAGGGCATCTTCTCTCTTCTCCTTTCTTTTCTCTCTTTTTTTTCTTTTTTTAAAAAAATATCAATAAGAATTTATTTGCTCTGGTATCTGGGAAGTCCAGGGTTAGTTTTTATTTGTTTTGATATGACTATATCCAGATTCTCAAACAAAGCATAGAGTGTTGTATCTCCACTGTTCTTTTTCTATGTTAGTTTTAGACTCAGAAGGCTTTTACCCAAATGATGGCTAGGATGACCCCAGGGTTATACCTATCAGCTCAGTAGCCCTCTCTGTGCTGGGGCTCTTATCAGTAGAGGAGTTAGATAAGAGAGCTAAGCCAATCACTATAGCCATGAGAAATCTGGACTCCGATTGGTCAATTTTGAGGTTTTATAGACATAAAACCAAACATATCAAAATTAAGTGCTTTTTTTTTTTTAAATACCAACTAGAATAGAGGGTATATTTAAGTTTGTTAAGACAAACTGGAAATAATTTATGTATATTCCATTTCTTTGCCTCTGCCTCTACCTCATTTGCCTCATGGTGAATACACTCTCTGCTTTAGGCTTTTTTCATCATTGCTATTATGGATTTTGGTTATAAACAAACAACATAGCACAGAAATGGAGGCTTCTTCCATTAGGTCTTGCCTTCCCTTCAGTCTGCAGCCAAGGTTTTCTGCAGTTCACTCTCTCGCTTCCCTCTCCCCACATTAAAAAAAAAAAAAACTCACATTAACATAAAATTGATAATACCTTTAACACATGCAGGCACACAGTACATATTATTTCTCTTCTCTCCTCTGACCTCTTTAACTCTCTATCTTCTAAGATTAAAATTCTGAAATCTTTGTTACTTATTTATTATTATTTAATCCTATGCTTTGATTATATTTTACTGCTTCTCATCTCAGCTTACAGTAGCCAAAATTTCTTCTAGTTTTTCATGGCTAGACATTCCAAGCATTGACAAGGGCCCCAGAAATTTAGGAGTCAACAGCTCTATAAAATAACTAGTTATATGAGGTTAACATCTTGATGTTTCATCAATTATATTGTCATCTCAGTAGTTGAATTTATCCAGCACTTTTGTTTTTAACCATGGTTATGAGGAAGGTTTGTTGAATTGCCGTAGTATTTATTTTACTCTAATTTTGTTTCTGTAGATACTTCCTTGAAATTAAATTTCGGTTTTTTGCATGTTTTATATTTTCTTATGTTACCAATTATCTCTTGCTGTGTATCAAACCACATGAGAAGTTAGAAGTTTAAAGCAACCACCATTTATTTGGTCATGATTCTGTGGGTTAGCAGTTTTGTTTCGGCTCAGCAGAGTGGTTCTTCTCCTGGTCTCACTTGGGATCACTCATGTTTCTCCAGTCAGTCTGGCAGTTCAGCTGGGTCTGAATGACCCAAAATGGCCTCACTCACATGTCTGGCAACTGGTGCTGGCTGTTGCTTAGGCATCTTATTTTCTCTCCCATATGACCTCTCATCCTCCAGTAGTCTAAACTCTGCTTTTGCATATGATAGTAGAAACATACCAAGAAGGCAAAAGCAGAAGCTGCAAGGCCTCTTGAGGCCTAAATGTCCAAACTTAAACTGTCATTTTCACCGCATCTTCCTGTCATAGTAAGTCACTGGGCCAGCCCAGATTCAAAGAATGGGGACAGAGACTGCCTAATGATGGCAGGAGCTTTTGATAAGGAATTGCATAAGCTTGGGCCTGTGAGTTGTCATACTACATCTGGGGTCTCCTTTTCCACCTGGTTGCTCATCCCTATGAATGAGCTGTCAAGGAGATAATGTGCTCATGTGCTGCAGTGTTTCTCAACTTTTGGCCATAGTATTTACAAACATTGTTAGCTTAAAAAAAAAAAAAGTCAAAATTTAACAAAAATATAGGAAAACACTAGAATAACTTAAGTATCCAGAGATATAAATCACTAGTCGTTTAAAGTTTAACTGAAGAACAAGAAATATAGTGAACATATGAATTATTTTATTAATTTGTCACCAAGCAGATGATTTGGTTCTAAGAGATGAGAAGAAACCGATTTTTACAGTGTACCCACAACATGGCTGGCACTGGGTTTATGACATAACTAACTTATTCCTCATTGCAGTTTTATGAGATGGACCCCCATTTTTTTGCCTATTTTCAGATGAGAAAGCTAAGAATGACTTCAAGGAATTTACCTAAGGTTGCATAATAAGTAACATGACTAGAAGTTGAACTCAAGTCTTTTTTGACTCCAAAGCCAATACTAGATTTTCTCATTTGGCTTCCCAACATAAGGTATTTCTATACCATAAAAAGGTAAAACTAATGAATAAGTTTCAGTAGAGGGTACATTGATTCCTCTGCTATATGTTACCACTTTGTAGTAGTTAAATCTGGTGAATTTCAGTGAGTGATTCTACATCTACATGAAAAAAAGAAGAGGTGGTGCCATGTATTTTAAGTCCACAACTGTAAGCCTTAACAAATGAATTTTATTAAAGATGCTGAATACCCTTTGCATGATATAGATAGTTCTGAGAGTATTGGTTGTTTTTTTTTTTTTTTTGGTTTTAATTGTGTTCTCTTTATTTTTTCCAGTGTTACCTTTATTTATTTATTTTTAATTTTTATTAGAGTATAGTTGATTTACAATGTTGTGTTAGTTTCAGGTGTACAGCAAAGTGAGTCAGTTATACATATACATATATCCACTCTTTTTTTTTAAAGATTCTTTTCCCATATAGGTCATTGCAGAGTACTGAGTAGAGTTCCCTGTGCTATACAGCAGACTCTTATTAGTTGTCTATTTTATATATAGTAGTGTGTATATCTCAATCCCAATCTCCCAATTAATCCCTCCCCACCCTTATCCCCTGGTAACCATAAGTTAGTTTTCTACAAACTCCCGTTTTGTGAATAAGTTCATTTGAGTGTTATCTTTACTTAGATTGCTAATTGTGATGGACATTTAAAGTTCTGGATGAAGCAGGAATACAGTATTTTTTGAGACCTAAAATTCATAATTTATTGATTACTGGATATTCATTCATTTATATAGTAGAAAATTACCATAGAATTTCCATCACTACCATTTTCTCATTCTAATTTTTTTGTTTCTTTCTTGCCATACTCCATCACTCTTTTTTTTTTTAACATCTTTATTGGAGTATAATTGCTTTACAATGTTGTGTTAGTTTCTGCTGTATAACAAAGTGAATCAGCTATATGTATACATATATCCCCATATCCCCTCCCTCTTGCGCCTCCCTCCCACCCTCCCTATCCCACCCCTCTAGGTGGTCACAAAGCAGCGAGCTGATCTCCCTGTGCTATGCAGCTGCTTCCCACTAGCTTCTGATAGTATTATAATCCTACAATTATACATTCTAGTTACAGCAAAAAATAATAGTAAAAATGTAGTAAAGAAATCTTTTTCATCCCCTGGAATTTTATAAATTACATTTGTCCAATTTAGGAAGCGGTATAGAAATGAAGGGAGTCCTAGCCCTCGTCAGTCACCTAAGCGCCGGCGAGAACATTCTCCTGACAGTGACACCTACAACAGTGGAGATGATAAAAGTAAGCAGGATCTGTTTTCCACGTTTCTATAGTCATATTCATTTGTAACCACGAGACCATTCTTTCACATCAATAGGAAATGATGAATTAAGATTTAAAATGTTTTCTTGCTCTACTGCCTCTGAATATCTCCCATTGTGACTAAAGTATGTGTTAGAAATAGTCATTCTACCATAATGGCATTGTCATTTCCTACTAGTTGTAGTAAAGCCATATTTTTATTTTTACTGAAGTTGTTATTTTTAAACTTTTAAAATGAAAAGGGAGAGATTGGTTTATTATTTATAGGTAGCATGCAATATTGTTAACATGGTGAAAGTGTGATTACTTTTATCCTTCTGTATAGATGAAAAACACAGACTCTTGAGCCAGGTTGTTCGACCTCAAGAATCTCGTTCTCTTAGTCCATCCCACCTTACAGAAGACAGGCAGGGTAGGTGGAAAGAGGAAGATCGTAAACCAGAAAGAAAAGAAAGTTCAAGGCGCTATGAAGAGCAGGAGTTCAAAGAGAAAGTTTCTTCTGTAGATAAGCAGCGAGAACAGACAGAAATCACGGAGAGCTCAAGAACTCGTTCACAAGACATGATAGGACACCACCCATCTGAAGATCGAGACACATCTGATCGAGCTCATGATGAAAACAAGAAAAAAGCAAAAATTCAGAAGAAACCTATTAAGAAAAAGAAAGAAGATGATGTTGGAATGGACAGGGGTAACACAGAGACAACGTCTGAAGATGGTCAAGTATTTTCACCAAAAAAAGGACAGAAGAAGAAAAGCATTGAAAAAAAGCGTAAAAGGTCCAGAGGTGATTCTGACATTTCTGATGAAGAAGCAGTCCAGCAGAGTAAGAAGAAGAGAGGCCCACGGACTCCCCCTATCACAACCAAGGAGGAATTGGTTGAAATGCCCAGTGATAAGGATGGCACTTTGGAGGATCCTCAGAAGAAAGAAGATACAGCGTTCAGTGACTGGTCTGATGAGGACGTGCCTGACCGTGCCGAGGTGACAGAACCAGAGCACGCCGCCACAGCTGCTACTCCCAGGAGGACTCCTTCCCCGTCTTCTCTTCCTCCTCCTCCTCCTCCTCTTGCCACGACGACGACTCCTGCTGCCACCACCTTCAACACATTGGCCACCACCATTTCCACCTCTTTCACCCCAGGCAACACCACCAACACTTTTACCAATGAAGACTCACATAGAAAATGCCACAGAACACGAGTAGAAAAGGTAGAGGCACCTCATGTTACTATAGAAGATGCACCACATCGCAAGCCGGTGGATCAAAAGAGGAGTAGCAGCATTGGCAGCAATCGGAGTATTCGTAGTCATACATCTGGCCGTCTCCGCTCCCCGTCCAATGATTCTGCACATCGAAGTGGGGATGACCAAAGTGGTCGAAAGAGAGTACTGCATAGTGGCTCAAGAGACAGAGAAAAAACAAAAAGTCTAGAAATCACAGGAGAGAGAAAATCTAGGATTGATCAGCTAAAGCGTGGAGAGCCCAGTCGAAGTACTTCTTCAGGTAATAAAAATGAATTATAATCTAACCACTGTTTCCTATGTTAGTATATTTGTATATTTTGTACAGTTTTATGCTTTGTTCAAATCATAATTTTAAAGTAAATGCTAAATTGGTTACTTTACATGCTGCCTTAAATTTCAAGGAACCTAAAAGCTTAACCATCCCACCAAAATGTTACCTGTTAATCACATTACTAGCAGCATTATAGTAGAGGCACATTCAATGAAGTCAGTTTAATATCAGGATTTTAGTAGTGTATCTTGGTGGAAGCACTTATGTATTCAAGTCCTCTGTTGATGCCTAAAATTTTAACCTTCTGGCTCTTCTTCCTGCAACCAGTACTTTCTCTTTTGACCACAGAAAATAAGGTAGGGGGATAGGAAGAGGTCAGATAATGAAATGATCATTTCTGTTACTGCTTAAACACTTTATGTATTTATTTCTTTGAAGATATTTTGTAGTTATAGTGGAAATAAGGAAACAAGCTTTTTACATATTTTAACTAACACTTTGAGAGATGGAATTTTTCATTAAGATGGGTCCTTTGGATAATTTAAAATAAATACAGAAAAAGATAAATGGTCAGTTTTAAAGGGCCTTAAAATGAAGCCTTTTATTTCCATTTTATCACGTGTTAACTCTTTGTATATGGTGTATTTATTTTAGATCGCCAGGATTCAAGAAGCCATAGTTCAAGAAGAAGTTCTCCTGAGTCAGATCGACAGGTCCATTCAAGATCAGGGTCGTTTGAGAGCAGAGATAGGCTTCAAGATCGTGATCGTTATGAGCATGAGAGAGAGCGGGAGAGAGAGAGGAGAGATGCACGGCAGAGAGAATGGGAGCGAGATGCCGATAAAGATTGGCCCCGGAACAGGGACCGAGATCGACTACGGGAACGGGAGAGAGAACGAGACAAAAGGAGAGACTTGGACAGGGAAAGGGAGAGGTTAATCTCTGATTCTATGGAAAGGGAAAGGGACAGGGACAGAGACAGAACTTTTGAGAGTCCTCAAATAGAGTCTGTAAAACGCAGTGAAGCAAAACTGGAGAGTGAACATGAAAGAGACCTAGAAGGCACTTCCCGGGACTCTTTAGCTTTGGATAAAGAAAGAATGGATAAAGATCTAGGATCTCTGCAGGGATTTGAAGATACAAACAAAGCTGAGAGAACAGAGAGTATGGAAGGTGAGTGTCACACCTTTTTGTCTGTTTCAATGCTCCATTTTCATATTTCATAGCAAACAAATATTTCCTTTTGAAAGGTCATCTGATATGCATAGGAAAATAGAGTTTATAAGGAAAAGCCTTATGATACTTAAAAAATGTGTTCCACTCATTAGTACTATCAAGGTAGACTTGGTTCAGATAAGCCTAAATGAAATAAATGATTACAGTCGTCCCTCAGTCCCTCAGTATCTGCAGGAATGGGTTCCAGAGCCCTCCATAGATAGTAAAATCTGGGGATGCTCAGGTCCCGTATTAAAATGACTTCCCGCTCCTAGAATGAGGAACCCTGAGAAGGCCACATCCACCCTTTTGCCCACTCAGAGCCAACCTCAGCTATGGGCATCCACTCTCCAATCCTTCACCCCTGATAATGCTGTACAAGCTGACTTACGCCTCTGCACTCTGAACGGGCTTCCTTCTCTAGCCTTCTCTGTACCTGCTCTTCCCATTGCCTGATAGGCCTTTTCTCTTTTCTCTTCTCTTACTCAAACTGCAAGTCCCAGTTTATGCATTATTTCCTCTACAAAGCCTTCTCTGCTAAAGGTGCTTTACTCTTTCAAATCGCCATACCACCTTGTTTATACATCTTTAATAACATCTCTGTGCCATATTATAATTATTTTTCCATAGTTTTCTCACCACTATACTGTACTCCTTTGTTAGGCACCATAGCTTTTCATTTCTTTATCATCAAGACTCTAGCAAGGATGCAATAAATGGCTGATGAATGAAAATATGTTCTGCTGTGCATACATGTTCTGCATCTTATTCTTTGGTGAATTATAGCCCAGGTCTTTGGTGAATTATAGCCCCGGTTGACAATAGTAATGGCCCCCCTGAAAATTCTCTTGGAAATTCTGCCTCCATGAACTGTCCAGTTCTGATGCTGGTGCTTACACCATTGTTCTGACATAACCTCTCTACTTCAAGCCCCCAAGAAACTTCTGGGATACTTAGTACATCAGCAGTAATATTTTATATTCTTTTTATTTGCTGTATTGTAGCACTAGTCCCAGAATAAAATTCACATTCTTTTAAAACTATAAACATCCTTACATCTTTAGGTTATTTGGTTAGATATATTCCAATACGCCAACTGTTACATATTTTTTCTACTTGACAAAAACATTTCTGCCTCAGTGGTCTTCACATTTTTATCTCAAATTTGAATTTAAATGGCATCAATTTGTGAGCCATAGTACTATTGGAGGTACAACCTTGGGGTATAATTGAATATAATTTTAACTAATCATTGTAATATCTCTCTTGTGATTGGAGTTCGTGCCCTTCATCCCTAAAATATACCATTCATTGGTTGTGATCACAGATAACATAGCATAGAAATTTAGAGGTGGATTACCTATTGTGAAATGCAAAATTTTATCCAGTTTAAGTAGGACAATGAGTTTGATAAAGCTTGAAAAGTTAAAAATCCTATTATTTGCATTTATGTTTAGATGTATATCTGTGTAATGAAGTTATTAAAATTGTTTACTTTAGAAGTGAATGGCGGGGGTATGAGATTACTACAGAATTTAATAGAGTAGAAAATTATTAGAATGACTAGAAACATCTCATAGTTTATTATATTTTATTTGCTGTAAGTTTTATAAAGCATGCTGTTGCATTTTGAAAACTAGTGTTGTAAACTCAGTAAAGTGTATGGATAACACCTGATTAGAAATATTAAGTGTACTGTATAGTTTTATGATAATTCAAGTTCACAACTAAGTCACCAGGAGACAAAGCTTTAGCCTAGGTAGTTGAGAAAAGTTGGTAAATAAAGAAATGGAAGGTACGCTAGTGGTTAAAGTTTCAAATAAATTTTACTAATTAGTTTGCAAGTTCTTTAAAATTAATGAGTTTATTTTGATAAAGAAATTAATGTATCCTTTTGAAATTAGATTTCTCTGGACTTAAAGTTTTATTATAAAAACTTAACATAATATCAACATTAACATGTTAGTGGTAGATTTTATTTCTCATTTTAATTGTAATCTTATAACCTATTTTGATATTGCTGTCCATATTGTGTTCTTGCCTAAATTTAATTTTTAAGTTTTCTTTTGGAGGTATCAAGTATTTTGAATAATTAAGAAATACAGTTTTCAAATAAAAAAATGCTTTTTGGGACTTCCCTGGTGGCGCAGTGGTTGAGGGTCCGCCTGCCGACGCAAGGGACACGGGTTCGTGCCCCGGTCCGGGAAGATCCCACGTGCCGAGGAGCGGCTGGGCCCATGAGCCATGGCCGCTGAGCCTGCGCGTCCGGAGCCTGTGCTCCGCAATGGGAGAGGCCACAGCAGTGAGGGGCCTGCGTACCGCAAAGAAAAAAAAAAAGCTTTTCCACTTTTCTTAGTGTGCACAGCCTCTCCTCTTTGGTTTCACTTAGATATCCCTTTCCCTTAACACTCTCTTTGGCATGAAATTAATCTTTCTGTTTAGCAGGAGATGACGAATCCAAGTTAGATGATGTGCATTCGTTAGGATCTGGTGCTGGAGAAGGATATGAGCCAATTAGTGATGATGAACTAGATGAAATTCTGGCAGGTGATGCTGAAAAGAGGGAGGACCAACAGGATGAGGAGAAGATGCCAGGTAATCATTTGCAGAGGTGGTTGAATGTAAGAAATATTTAATTATGGTATTGTGATATTCTTTGTTCCCTTTCATGCTGTAAGAATTGATAAAATGCAGTTAGAATTTTCCCATTTGTTTTAATTAACATAGAAGGGCCAATAAAATGAAAATTATAGTTAATATGCTCTGCTCATTTTTAAGTAGACATTGCCTATAAATTGGAAAGGGCATTATTTAAAATAGCACAATTGTAAGATTTCCTGTCAAACAGTGATTGTCTAGCAGTGTTCTAGATGGTAGGTGTATGGTACAGAGCTTCACAACTGTGCTGCCAGAAACCAACTTTAGAAATGACCATTCAGAAATTTCGAAAGGTTGGGGTTATATTTGAACACTGTTTATATACTTCTCTCTCTCAATTTTCTAAATTCAGTAATTATTTCCATTTACAGTACTTTATTCGTTGCCAGAACTTACTCCAGTGACTGTACCATGAAGCAGCCACCTTCAGTGTTCTTGTTGAATCATCCCAATTAGTCTAGTTGTTACTAACAATTTTTTTTTATCATAGTGAGGGTCTTTGCTTTGTTTGGGTATACAGAATATTAAATTCTTATTTTGACTTAATTTGCTCTTGTATTTTACAGTTTTTTCTACTAATGTATAATGTATATATGAGTGTTATCTTTATTATTATCAGCTATTAGGTATTTCTGAATAGAACATTATTTTGTTAATTTCCTAAACTCTGACTTATCAGTGGATAGATTATTCTCAATTTTAATCATAGCCACTACCTGATTCTTAAATTTATTTCATAATGAATCATCTGTTTTTAAAAGGTAAACTGTGTCTGTGTATGCATGCACACATGCAGACTAAATACACTCCTGGATTTAACTAACCCTTGAAATGACTGGTACCAAGCTTCAAAATGTCAGACCTAATCTAGTGAAATGATGGAGTTCTTTCATTGAGGATCTCTCAGGCAATTTAAATGCATTATTTGTAGGAATGGGTTTGCTCAGGTGTTTGTTTGCTTGCCTTTTTTTTTTTTTGGTTTTTGTGTTTTTTATTGAAGTATAATTGACATACATTAGTTTCAGGTACACAACCTAATGATTTGACATTTGTATACATTGCAACATGATCACCACATTAAGTCTAGTTACCATCTGTCACCATGCAAAGTTACCAAATTTTTTTTCTTGTGATGAGAACTTTTCGGATATACTTTCTAGCAACTTCTAATGTTGAAATACAATATTATTGACTATAGTTACCATGCTATACATTACATCCCCATGATTTTATAATTGCAAGTTTGTACCTCTTGATACCCTTCACACATTTGTCTAAACTTCACATTCCTTCCCCTCTGGAAGCCACCAATCTCTGTATCTATGAGTTTGGTTTTCTTTTTGTTTGATTCTTTTCATTTTAGATTCCACATATAAATGAAATGGGGGGGGGGGGTGGAGGCACTCACCTGTGACCTCTTCGCCTCTTTTCCTTTGGTGAGAAAGTTATTTGTAGAGGTCCTTAAGATTCTAAATATTAGTTTTTAATAGAAAATCTTTTGTTTTAAGAATATGCCTTTTTTGATTTATATTACTTGTTATTTAATGCTTTCTGTGGCTTGGAATCTATATTTCTCTATAGATAACGAGAATATTTCTTGGTGTAATAAAACTCTGTTCTTTAACTTTTTTCTAGATCCATTAGATGTGATAGATGTGGACTGGTCTGGTCTTATGCCAAAGCATCCAAAAGAACCCCGAGAGCCTGGGGCTGCACTCTTAAAATTCACACCTGGAGCCGTTATGCTGAGAATTGGGATCTCTAAAAAGTTGGCTGGTTCTGAACTCTTTACTAAAGTCAAAGAAACATGTCAGAGACTTTTAGAAAAACCCAAAGGTAATTCCGTCCCACTTCGACTATATAATGTTTAATATAAATATTAAGGTGCCTTTGAAAAGGATTCTGTTCTGTTCTCATGTAGCAGTTACAGTATAAGAACTTTTTTTTTTTTTTTTTTTGAGGACTCGCTTATTTTCAGTATTTAATCCTCACGGTCAAAGTCTGTTTTACTTTATTTTGAGAAAAATTTAAGCCTACAGAAAAGTTGTAAACATAGCACAATGATCTTACTGTATCAAAGTTACTTTTTAACAGGTAAGTTCTAATGTCAAAGTGCTCAGTGGTTTTACCCAGGGCTAAATGAAATAGAGCCTGGGGAAGTGAACTAGATATTGTTCATATCTAAGCAAATTGGTTATTGGTTAAATTGTTTTTGTCCAGGTTTTATGATTATAGTATGATTAAGTTCTTTGAAGCTAAACTTTCCCAGTTATCTTATAGTTCCTTTGGTTTACTTGTACTTATATACGTGTTTAATCTGTCTCGAGTTACTTGGTGCTGGTCAGTTCAAAACCAGGAAGAGACTAAGTTTAGACATGTTATACATTCTAGGGAGGTTTGCAAGTGTTTTATAGTCTACTGTTGTGAAAGCAGAAAAGATTTAAATACAAAGTAATTTGTCTTAATGAGCAATTTTCAAGGAAGTGCATGGACTCAATGGAGATTTCTTTATTTGTATCTATAGTAGATTGGTGGTGAATGTTTGGTGCTTTTTTTTTAATGGTGTGCATTATATGACTGTCATTGGTTGGCTCAAACATTGGTATGGCTGAATTACCTGAGGAACTGCCTTTTCCCCCCACTAAGGTATCCTAGTTCCAACTGGAGAGTCTGTAGGTCTGGTGGTAGAGCCCTGGCACTGTATTTTTAAAAACTCCTCAGATGATTCTGATAGACATCAAAGTTTGTGAACTATTTCTGAGTTTTTGTTTACATTTATTTTTGCTTTTGTTATAAACCTATTCACTAGGTGTATAACTTACCGACTAGGTATATTACATGAGACAGGTTTCTTGTTATCTAATCTCACTATTTATGCTCTGCAGTTCAGGAAATGAAATATGTAATGCAATTCCATTAATTCTCAAATGTTTGTTTTGTTTTTACCTAGGTGTTATTTACTATTTCCCTTTGTGGGCTCTAGCAATAACCTGTTTGCTCATGTTGCTATAGGAACACTACCTGATACCATTCATACTCTTGGCCAACCCCTGGAACGTTAACTTTGAAGTTACTACTCTTTCTGTTATTTATTTAGATTAATGACTGACCCTATTCTGTAAATTTTGATTTCTTGTCTATTTTTAACTCAATCTCTATTTTTATTAAGTGTTTTCTCCCTACTTTGCATGTTATGACTTAAAACTAAGTGATTTTGATACATTGTCCCAGGTTTTTACAGTGACCAAATATTGGATAAAATTTGCAGATTATCTAGCAAACAGCTAATCCCTTTCCTAAGTTTTTTAGGGTTCACAGAATGTAGTCACATTACTACATTTGAATCTTGCCATAATAAAGTCCTGAATCTAGAACTTTTAGTAGTTGATGGTATGCAATATTTTGAATTTGACTTTACTCATTCTTAACTTGAACTTTTTTCCCACTTAGTAATCTGTGTCTAAATTCTGTCTCCCAGTTCTGCTTTTCTTATATCTTAAAGTGGCTATCAGAGTATTTATTTTTGTTTGAGCCCAGCACCAAAACTACATGCTGGAGTTCTCTCACAGAGAACATATTGCCTTTAATATGAAATAGTTTTCACCACTGTTGGTAACTTTGATTGATAAAGTATAGATAAACTTAGTATAGATAGACTTTGTGGAATATTCATCTAAGCAGTTGATAACACTTCTATTTTCAGAAGCCTTAATGTGTTTATTTTTTATTGAAAGACACAGACAATCTTTTTGAACATGAATTGGGGGCTCTCAACATGGCTGCATTACTACGAAAAGAGGAAAGAGCAAGTCTTCTTAGTAATCTTGGACCATGCTGTAAAGCATTATGCTTCCGGCGGGATTCTGCAATCCGAAAGCAGCTTGTTAAAAATGAGAAGGTACTGTTGTTTCCTTAGAAAAATTGGAACATGTTTGTTGAGTAGTATGGATGACATATTCTTCATTTGATTGCTTTAAGGTGAAATTAAGGTCTCATTATCTGCTTTTATGAGTTTAGTTTCCCAGTCTTCTACACATGCAAAAGAAAGAATTTTTATTAGAATTTGTAGTACTTTTTATTTTACTTTAATAGTTTTGAATAACATTTGTTTTCAATAACAAATTGTTATTGGTACTGGAAAAAATTTTAAATAGTCTATTCCTGTGAAATATTTTTCATTTGCGAAGTTTCTTTAGATAATGAAATATACTAGAAACTTATTTAAATTGAAGGTCAAGGAAAAAAATTTTCCAGATACAGAGTGGTGAGGAGATTATATAGTGTTTATGAGAATATACCAAATTGAAGAGAGGAAATAAACACAAGTGATTATATGTGAACATTTACTTGAAGAATAAAGGAAATTGAAACTCAGCTTATTTTTTGTTTGGTTCAGGTAAGGAACCCCCAATTGAGAAAGACAACAGAGGAGTTTTTTTGATTGCAGTCATGGTTACTTGAATATATACATGAGTGAAAACTCACAGAACTATACATAAAAAGCCAGTTTTACTGTATCACAATGTATAAGATATTTTTTATAATGCAAATGTGGTCAAGGCATCACTCTTCCTTTAAAGATCCTAGAAGAGAAATAGCAGAATGCTGGAGATATTCAAATCTTTATTTCATTATACACATGGTTGGAGGACATTTAACAAAATTTTATGACAATAACATTCAAAACTGCTAATACGTAGCTTTAAGTTCCAATAATAGAGATCTACATCTTAGAACAAAGGAGGTAGTAGTTTCTCTAGTAGACTGCACTGATCAGCTAGCTGTCTTCTGGAGAATTTGTTCAGTTCTGGAGCCTACATCTTAATGGCATATCAACAGACCAGTAAGGAGTATGGAATGTTTGGTGCTTCTCTTCAGAGAATTGATTGTCATGTGAAAGTAAGACTGAAATTAGTGTGTAGCTCCATAGAAGAGATTTTATTTCAAAATGTAGAAGAAATAGTACCATTCAACAATAGAACGTGCAGTGTGTTTTTCGTTGTTTTGTTTTGTCACTGGAAATGATGAAGTAAAAACTACTTGATTACCTGTCAGGGATTGTTGAGAAGATTCCTACTTTAAGCAAGAAGTTAGACTAGGCGCCCTCTAGAGATGGCTTTCTTTTCTAAGATTCCTTGAGTCTGCAAACATTTCTTAATTTTGCTTTTAAATATCCAATACAGCTAATTTAATATTCATCACAAACTAATTTTTCTTATAACTGTTATTTTTTTTAGCAGTTAATCTGTCTTTTCTACTGTCAACTAATAATTTACATGTTTAATTTGTTTTTGTTTTCTCCAAATAGGGCACCGTAAAACAAGCTTATACAAATGCTCCAATGGTAGACAATGAACTCTTACGACTGAGTCTTCGATTATTTAAGCGGAAGACTACTTGCCAGGCCTCAGGACCTGAAAAGACTGAAGATAATAAACTCTCACAGTCCAGTATCCAACAGGAACTGTGTGTGTCTTAAGACTGAAGTCCAGGCACATTTTCGGTACTATTTCCCTTCATCAGTGCATATTCTTTTTCAAAGTTCTTTGGTTTGACAAGTGTTATTAGTGACAAAGGCAGAAAAGACTTATCAGCCATGCTAAAAGAGTGACAAACTTTGATTTAAAGACACTAGTTTGGCTAACAAGATTTTACAAAAATTTTTACACAGTACTTGATTGATACTCATGTAAAATAATGTGAAACATCTAGATTTAGTAGTTTATTCTGTACCTTTTGTTAAAACTGAAGACTCTGGGGCTTCCCCGGTGGCGCAGTGGTTGGGAGTCCGCCTGCCGATGCAGGGGATATGGGTTCGTGCCCCGGTCCGGGAGGATCCCACATGCCACGGAGCGGCTGGGCCTGCGGGCCATGGCCGCTGGGCCTGCGCTCTGCAGCAGGGCAGGCCACAGCAGTGAGAGGCCCGCATGCTACAGAAAAAAAACAAAAAACTGAAGACTTTGAAAACGGTCATCCCTGCTCTTCCAGCCTACACAGATTTTTTTTATGAAATGGAGCCACCGATTTATGTACTGGATCATCCTTACAGAAAGCAGGGCTGGGCCTGCATGCTGTGTGTAGGCAGGAGCAAGCCACAATCCTGTTTTCCTTTCTAAAATTGTAACAAAACTACTAAATGGCTCTTTGGTTTTTTTAATATATGTGCATTGTTACAATGTATATTGGATATATTTCGAGTCTGAATGGTTTTGTTTGTTATCAGAGACTGTGGACTATTTTTATTTTTAATAAACGTACCTTCCCTTTTCTTGTTGTAGATTTACTTGGCTCTTCATTAATCTTACTCCTGATGTTCTAAAACATTTGTCATCACCATTACATGTTTCATACTTCAGATATTTTACTGCTGAAGTTATTATTGGACAGCTGTGAATAATGCAATAATAGTTGAGGATGTACTTCAAATATAGCTCAGTAATACTTGAAACAAACCAAGAGTTAACCAACCTATGTAATCTGAGCTTTAAAATCCTACCATCATACTTTTCAGAGCTATAACCTTTGATTACATTAACCTGCCTCCAGATACAGAGTGGTGGTGAGATTATATGAGAATATACCAAATTGAAGAGAGGAAATAAATACAAGTGATTTTATGTAAGCATTTACTTGAAGAATAAAGGAAACTGAAACATTATTTTCTGTTTGGTTCGGGTAAGGAACCCCAGTTGAGAAAGACAACAGAGGAATTTTTTTGAATGATGACACTTCTGATTGTGGTCATGGTCACTTGAATATATACATGAGTGAAAACTCACAGAACTATACATAAAAAGCCAGTTTTACTGTATCACAATGTATAAGATATTTTTTATAATGCACATGTGGTCAAGGCATCACTCTTCCTTTAAAGATCCTAGAAGAATAATATATAAAACAATTTACTTTTTATAAATTATAATATATCTGCTTTATTTTGTATGTACGTATTTATCTCATGAAGTGGACTCTTAGAAGGATTTGAAATGGACTCCACTGCAGAATTACTGGGCAGACAGTAATGATGATAATGAAGGAAACCAATGAAAACTGTAATTTGATGATTGCCTTTCAGAGGTTTTTGTTAAAACTGTAATCCTGTTACCTGTCTCAGTAGTTGTGTATCCTTTTCCTACAGGTAACCTAATGTTACTGGTTGAAAGGTTATATTCATTTCAAGAAACATTCATTGTGCACTTAATTTTTACAAAATACTTACCCAGCAAAGGAAATAGTCTTATTTCCAAATGACCTGGAAATCATGTATAAGAAAACTACCTTCTTGGTTTTTGTTTTGCTACTTGTAAACAAAGATTCAGGTGTGTTTCCTCTTCCAATTGGTAAATGTTTTGAATAAAGAAAAAAAAGATAAAATTCTTTAATGACCTGGAGAATGAATAACCTTTAGAAAACTACTTCCTGTTTTAGTGGATAATATCATTCTCTGTAGCATAAAGATTTAAAGTCATAGAACCTCTAATATTAGTTCCAAGAATTGTGGAGTGTAACAGAAATAATGGTTTTCCTGTTTTGTGCACTGACTTTAGGAATATTTCACAAGTTATTTCTTCACAGAAATGAGAACTCTGTAGGTAGGTTTGCCATATAGTCAAATCCATTGCCATTTTAGTTTTGAATATCTTTTTGTTAGGTTGTAAAAGAAAATGTTAAAACCATTTGTTTGCTTAGTCACAGTATTCAGAGCTTTATGCTCCCAGTGGGAATGTCCTGTTAAGTCTCATAATTTTAAAAAATTCAAACATTCTGTGTATTGCTAATCATATACCCATAAAGTTCTTCTAAAGCAAATCTTTTTGTTGAATTTTCCATAAAAGCTCTTGGACCATAAAGTCTCAAACCAGTATTCCTGGAAACATCTTCCAATCTATAAATTGTTAGTACAGTTAATGGTCTTCTGTCTCATAACTGATGATGAACTTTGTCCATTTGCCATAACTGCACAACTGGACTCCAGCTGCTAGTGATAAGGAGTTGTCTGTCTAGAGAAGAGGCAGAGTTATGTCTGCCATCCAAAGTAAATAAAATGGGAGTTACCAGACACTTACATTTTGTTGAGTCAGTTGTTTGATTTTTTTTTTTTTGGCAGATGTCCTCACTATTTAGTAAAGTCTTATACTAAACTTATAATAGTTGGTAGCTTCTTCACAAAAATTTGTAACTATACTCAAATATGTTAAAATCCGACCCATCACTTCTCTTTATTCTGATCAGTAACTGCAGCTTATTGTCCCCATCCTTCCCCATGACCACTTATGACTTATCCTTATTAATTTGAAAATCTGTGGCATCAGCAGGACATCCCACATTATTCCTTACTGTAAGATTAAGGTAAATAGTATCTATATTGTCAATGATGCTTTTAAATCTCAGAAAGAAGAGCCAGCATCTGAACCTCAATTTGTTATTTTAAAAGGTGTATGGGTTCCAGCACAAGATAGCTACATAAGAGGATCCTAAACTCACCACCTCCCATGGCCACACTGAATCTACAGCTACATATGGAACAATTTCCTCTGGACAAAACCCAAAACTAGCTGAGAGACTCCTACAAGGAAGAACCCACATCTAAGCTAGTAGGAGGGGCTGAGACAAAATCTCACCATAAACCCCACTCTCAGTTTGGAGACCCCCAATCAAGAGGGAACTTGCAACCTTGAGGTTCTCCCTGAGGAGTGAAGGGTTTGAACCCTACATCTTGCACCCCAACTTTTAAAACTTGCCACTGAGAGACAAGTCCCCCAAACAACAACATAAAGAGACCCACACTGAGACACGCTGTAAAGTTCAAGTTAAAGACGAGGAGAGTATTTAAAAGCAGCAAGAGGGCCTCCCTGGTGGCGCAGTGGTTGAGAGTCCGCCTGCCGATGCAGGGGATACGGGTTCGTGCCCCGGTCTGGGAGGATCCCATATGCCGCGGAGCGGCTGGGCCCGTGAACCATGGCTGCTGAGCCTGCGCATCCGGAGCCTGTGCTCCGCAACGGGAGAGGCCACAACAGTGAGAGGCCCGCATACCACAAAAAAAAAAAAAAAAAAAAAAAAGCAGCAAGAAAAAAAAAAAAAACTTGATACCTATAAAGGAACTCCTATATGATTATCAGCAGATTTTGTCAACAGAAACTTCACAGACAACAAGGGAGTGGCATGATATAGTCAAAGTGCTGAAAGGAAAAAACTGCCAATCAAGAATTCTCTACCTGGCAAAGTTGTCCCTCATAATTAAAGAAGAGATAGAGTTTCCTAGACAAGAAAAGCTAATGTTGTTAATCACCACTGGACTGGCCTTACAAGAAATGTTAAAGGGACTTCTTTAATCTGAAAAGAAGGGGTGCTAATTACTAACAGGAAGGCATATGAGTACAAATCTCACTGGTAAAGGTAAATGGTAAAATTCAGAAAAATCTAATGTAACAGTGATGGGTTAATTACTTATAAGGCTAGTATGAAGGTTAAAAGACAAAATTAGTAAAAACTACAGCCATAATGATTTGTTAATGGATATACAAGATTAAAAAAACATAAATTTTAACACTAAAATAAAATGGTGGGGATTAAATGTAGAGCTTTAGGTTGAGTTGATACTTACGTTTTTATCCACTTAAAATGGACTATGATAAATAAGTGTTGTAAGCCTCATGGTAACCACAAAGCAAAACCCTATAATAGGTTCACAGAAGATAAACCTGAGCATACTGCCACAGAAAATCATCAAATTACAAAGAGAGAAGAGGAAAAAAAACAAAGGAATTACAAGACAGCCAGAAAACAATTTAACAAAATGGCAATAAGTACATACCTATCAATAATTAGATTATACATAAATAGACTAAATTCTCAAATCAAAAGACATCGAGTGGCTGAAAGGATAAAAAAAAACAAGACTCATCTAATATGCTGCCTACAAGAGATTCACTTCAGATGTGTGCACACACACAGACTGAGTGAAGGAATAGCAAAAGATATTCCATGCAAATGGAAACCAAAACAAAGTTAGAGTAGCTATACTTACATCAAACAAAATAGACTTTAAGACAAAAACTGTAGTAAGAAGCAGAGATGGTCACTGTATAATGATAAAGGGGTCAATCCAACAAGAGGATATATTACAATATTTATATACCTGACAGAGAAGAACCTAAATCAAATATTAACAAACCTACAGAGAGAAATTGACTAATACAATAATAGTAGGGTACTTTAATATCCCATTTCCATCAATGGATAGATCATACAGATAAAAATTAATGAGGAAACATTGGCCTTAAAAGGACATATTATACCAGATGGACTTAGAAACATATCCAGAACATTCCATCTAAAAGTAACAAACATTCTTCTGAAGTACACTTGGAATATTTCCAGGATAGATCATATGTTAGGCCACAAAAAATCTTAATAAATTTAAGAAAATCAAAATCATATCAATCATCTTCTCTGACTTACAATGGTATGACTGGAAATCAGTTGTAAAAAAACTGGAAAATTCACAAGTATGTATAGGGAGGCTACTGAATGACCAATGGGTCAGAGAAGAAATCAAAAGAGAAAATTTAAAAACCCTGAGACAAATGAAAATGGAAATACAACATACCAAAAGTTATGGGATATGGCAATAAATCCCTACATTAAGAAAAAAGCAAGACCTCAAATATACAACCTAAATTTATACCTCAAAGAACTAGAAAGAGGACAACAAACAAACCCCAGAATTAGTAGAAGGAAGGAAATAACAAAGATCAGAGCAGAAATAAATGAAATATAAATTTAAAAGCCAATAGAAAAGATCAATGAAACTAAGAGCTGGGGGTTTTTTTTTTGAAAAAAATAAAATTGACAAACCTTTAGCAAGACTCACCAAGAAAAAAGAGAAGATTCAACTAAGAAATGAAAAAGATGTTACAACTGATACCACAGAAGTACAAAGGATCATAAGAAACTACTACAATTATTCAGCAGCAAATTGGACAACCTATAGGAAATGGACAAATTCCTAAAAACATACAGTTTTCCAAGACTGAGTCATGAAGAAACAGAAAATCTGAACAGACTCATACTAGTAAAGACATTGAATCATTAAGTAAAACCCTCCCAATGAAGTCCAAAAGTCCATGACCAGATGTTTTCACTGATGAATTCTACCAAACATTTAAAGAATTACTACAAATCCTTCTCAAACTCTTCCCAAAAAATACAAGAAGCAACACTTCCAAATGCATTTTATGAGGCCAGCATTACCCTGATACCAAAACCAAAATAGGACACCACAAGAAAATTACAAGCCAATATCCCTGATGAACATAGTTGTAAAAATCCTCAGCAAAATATTAGAAAACCAAATTTAACAATATATTAAAAGGATCATACACCTTGACCAAATCAGATTTATTCTAGGGATGCAAGGATGGTTCAACATCAGAAAATCAATCAGTGTGATACACCCCATTAACAAAATGAAGGATAAAATAGTATATGATAATCTCAATAGATGCAGAAAAAGCACTTGACAAAATTCAACAACCATTCATGATAAAAACTCTCAACAAAGTTGGTATAGACAGAACACACCTTAACATACTAAAGGCCATATATGATGTGCCCACAGCTATCATACTCAATGGTGAAAAACTGAAAGCTTTTCCTCTAAGATCAGGAACAAGACAAGAATGCCCACTCTCACCACTTTTATTCAGCATAGTATTGGAAGTCCCAACCAGATCAGTTAGTCAAGAAAAAGAAAGAAAAGTCATCCAAATCAGAAAAAACTAAAACTCACTATTTGCAGATGACATGATACTATATAGAGAAAACCCTAAACTCCATCAAAAAACTATTAAAACTAATAAATGAATTCAGTAAAGTTGCAAGATACAAAATCAGTGTGCAATAATCTGTTGTGTTTCTATACACTAACAACAAACTAACAGAAAGAGAAACTAAGAAAGCAATCCCAACACATACAGATTGAAAGTAAGGGGATGGAAAAAGATATTCCATGCAAATGGAAATCAAAAGAAAGCTGGAGTAGCCATTCTCATATCAGACAAAGTAGACTTTTAAATAAAGACTATTAGAAGAGACAAAGAAGGACACTACATAATGATAAAGGGATCGATCCAAGAAGAAGATATAACAATTGTAAATATTTATGCACCCAACATAGGAGCACCTCAATACATAAGGCAAATACTAACAGCCATAAAAGGGGAAATCGACAGTAACACACTCATAGTAGGGGACTTTAACACCCCACTTTCACCAATGGACAGATCATCCAAAATGAAAATAAATAAGGAAACACAAGCTTTAAATGATACATTAAACAAGACGGACTTAAGTGATATTTATAGGACATTCCATCCAAAAACAGCAGAATACACATTTTTCTCAAGTGCTCATGGAACATTCTCCAGGACAGATCATATCTTGGGTCACAAATCAAGCCTTGGTAAATTTAAGAAAATTGAAATTGTATCAATTATCTTTTCCAACCACAATGCTATGAGACTAGACATCAATTACAAGAAAAGATCTGTAAAAAATACAAACACATAGAGGCTAAACAATACACTACTCAATAACGAAGTGATCACTGAAGAAATCAAAGAGGAAATAAAAAAATACCTAGAAACAAATGACAATGGAGACACGACGACCCAAAACCTATGGGACGCAGCAAAAGCAATTCTAAGGGGGAAGTTTATAGCAATACAATCCACCTGAAGAAACAGGAAACATCTTGAGTAAACAACCTGACCCTGCACCTAAAGCAATTAGAGAAAGAGGAACAAAAAACCCCCAAAGTTAGCAGAAGGAAAGAAATCATAAAGATCAGATCAGAAATAAATGAAAAAGAAATGAAGGAAACGATAGCAAACATCAATAAAACTAAAAGCTGGTCCTTTGAGAAGATAAACAAAATTGATAAACCATTAGCCAGACTCATCAAGAAAAAAGGGGAGAAGACTCAAATCAATAGAATTAGAAATGAAAAAGGAGAAGTAACAACTGACACTGCAGAAATACAAAAGATCATGAGAGATTACTACAAGAAACTCTATGCCAATAAAATGGACCACCTGGAAGAAATGGACAAATTCTTAGAAATGCACAACCTGCCAAGACTGAATCAGGAAGAAATAGAAAATATGAATAGACCAATCACAAGCACTGAAATTGAAACTGTGATTAAAAATCTTCCAACACACAAAAGCCCAGGACCAGATGGCTTCACAGGCGAATTCTATCAAACATTTAGAGAAGAGCTAACACCTATCCTTCTCAAACTCTTCCAAAATATAGCAGAGGGAGGAACACTCCCAAACTCATTCTACGAAGCTATCATCACCTTGATACCAAAACCAGGCAAGGATGTCACAAAGAAAGAAAACTACAGGCCAATATCACTGATGAACATAGATGCAAAGTCCTCAACAAAATACTAGCAAACAGAATCCAAGAGCACATTAAAAGGATCATACACCATGATCAAGTGGGGTTTATTCCAGGAATGCAAGGATTCTTCAATATATGCAAATCAATCAACGTGATACACCACATTAACAAATTGAAGGAGAAAAACCATATGATCATCTCAATAGATGCAGAGAAAGCTTTCGACAAAATTCAACACCCATTTATGATAAAAACCCTGCAGAAAGTAGGCATAGAGGGAACTTTCCTCAACATAATAAAGGCCATATATGACAAACCCACAGCCAACATCGTCCTCAATGGTGAAAAACTGAAACCATTTCCACTAAGATCAGGAACAAGACAAGGTTGCCCACTCTCACTACTCTTATTCAACATAGTTTTGGAAGTTTTAGCCACAGCAATCAGAGAAGAAAAGGAAATAAAAGGAATCCAAATTGGAAAAGAAGAAGTAAAGCTGTCACTGTTTTCAGATGACATGATACTATACATAGAGAATCCTAAAGATGCTACCAGAAAACTACTAGAGCTAATCAATGAATTTGGTAAAGTAGTAGGATATAAAATTAATGCACAGAAATCTCTGGCATTCCTATATACTAATAATGAAAAATCTGAAAGTGAAATCAAGAAAACACTCCCATTTACCATTGCAACAAAAAGAATAAAATATCTAGGAATAAACCTACCTAAGGAGACAAAAGACCTGTATGCAGAAAATTATAAGACACTGATGAAAGAAATTAAAGATGATACAAATAGATGGAGAGATATACCATGCTCCTGGATTGGAAGAATCAATATTGTGAAAATGACTCTACTACCCAAAGCAATCTACAGATTCAATGCAATCCCTATCAAATTACCACTGGCAGTTTTCACAGAACTAGAACAAAAAATTTCAAAATTTGTTTGGAAAAACAAAAGACCCCGAATAGCCAAAGCAATCTTGAGAACGAAAAACGGAGCTGGAGGAATCAGGCTCCCTGACTTCAGACTATACTACAAAGCTACAGTAATCAAGACAGTGTGGTACTGGCACAAAAACAGAAAGATAGATCAATGGAACAGGATAGAAAGCCCAGAGATAAACCCACGCACATATGACCAACTTATCTTTGATAAAAGAGGCAGGAATGTACAGTGGAGAAAGCACAGCCTCTTCAATAAGTGGTGCTGGGAAAACTGGACAGAGACATGTAAAAGTATGAGATTAGATCACTCCCTAACACCATACACAAAAATAAGCTCAAAATGGATTAAAGACCTAAATGTAAGGCCAGAAACTATCAAACTCTTAGAGGAAAACATAGGCAGAACACTCTATGACATAAATCACAGCAAGATCCTTTTGGACCCTCCTCCTAGAGAAATGGAAATAAAAACAAAGATAAACAAATGGGACCTAATGAAACCTAAAAGCTTTTGCACAGCAAAGGAAACCATAAACAAGACAAAAAGACAACCCTCAGAATGGGAGAAAATATTTGCAAATGAAGCAACTGACAAAGGACTAATCTCCAAATTTATAAGCAGCTCATGCAGCTCAATATCAAAAAAACAAACAACCCAATCCAAAAATGGGCAGAAGACTTAAATAGGCATTTCTCCAAAGAAGATATACAGACTGCCAACAAACACATGAAAGAATGCTCAACATCATTAATCATTAGAGAAATGCAAATCAAAACTACAGTGAGATATCATCTCACACCAGTCAGAATGGCCATCATCAAGAAATCTAGAAACAATAAATGCTGGAGAGGGTGTGGAGAAAAGGGAACATTCTTGCACTGCTGGTGGGAATGTGAATTGGTACAGCCACTATGGAGAACAGTATGGAGGTTCCTTAAAAAACTACAAATAGAACTACCATATGACCCAGCAATCACACTACTGGCCATATACCCTGAGAAAACCATAATTCAAAAAGAGTCATGTACCAAAATGTTTATAGCAGCCCTATTTACAATAGCCCAGAGATGGAAACAACCTAAGTGTCCAACATCAGATGAATGGATAAAGAAGATGTGGCACATATATACTATGGAATATTACTCAGCCATAAAAAGAAAAGAAATTGAGCTATTTGTAATGAGGTGGATGGACCTAGAATCTGTCATACAGAGTGAAGTAAGTCAGAAAGAGAAAGACAAATACTGTATGCTGACACATATATATGGAATTTAAGAAAAAAAAATGTCACGAAGAACCTAGGGGTAAAACAGGAATAAAGACACAGACCTACTTGAGAATGGACTTGAGGATATGGGGAGGGGGAAGGGTAAGCTGTGACAAAGCGAAAGAGAGGCATGGACATATATACAGTACCAAACGTAAGGTAGATAGATAGTGGGAAGCAGCCGCATAGCACAGGGAGATCAGCTCGGTGCTTTGTGACCGCCTGGAGGGGTGGGATAGGGAGGGTGGGAGGGAGGGAGACGCAAGAGGGAAGGGATGTGGGAACAGATGTATATGTATGACTGATTCACTTTGTTATAAATCAGAAAGTAATAAAAAAAAAAGAAAGCAATCCCATTTATAATTGCATCAAAAAGAATAAAATACTTAGGAATAAATTTAACCAAGGAGGTGAAAGACCTGTACTCTGAAAACTATAAGATAATGATGAAAGAGATTGAAGATATAAATAAATGGGAAGATAATCTATGTTCATGAGTTAGAAGAATTAGTGTAAAAATGTCTATACTACCCAAAGGACTCTACAGATTCAGTGCAATCCCTATCAAAATTCCAATGGCACTTTTCACAGAAATAGAACAAACAATCCTAAAATGTGCATGGAACCACAAATGACCCCAAATAACTGAAGCAAATCTTGGAAAAAAAGAATAAAGCTATAGGCATCATACTCCCTGGTTTCTAACTATATTATTGTACAAAGCTATGGAAATTAAAACAGTATGGTATTGGTATAAAAACAGACATGTAGATCAATGGAACAGAATAGAGAGACCATAAATAAACCCATGCATATATGGTCAATTAATATATGACAAAGGAGTCAAGAATATACAATGGGGAAAGGACAGTCTCCTCAATAAATGAGGCTGGGAAAACCAGACAGCCACATGCAAAAGAATGAAACTGGACCATTATCTTACACCATAAAAAAAATTTAACTCAAAATGGATTAAAGACTTGAATGTGAAACCAGAAACCATAAAACACACAGAGGAAAAAATAGGCAGTAAGCTCCTTGACATCAGTTGGCAGTGATTTTTTGGAACTACAAAGCAAAGACAAGAAAAGCCAAAAAAAAAGCAAGAATAAACAAGTGGGACTATATCAGACCAAAAGCTTCTGCACAGCAAAGGAAACCATCAACAACATGAAAAGGAAACCTACCAAATGGAGAAAATATTTGCAGATCATATATCTGGTAAGAGGTTAACATCCAAAATATATAAAGAACTCACAGGACTCAAACCAAAAATCTCACACAGAAAAAAAAACCCCTAACAATTCCATTATAAAATGGGCAGAGGATCTGAACAGACATTTTTCCAAAGACGACACACAGATGGCCAACAGGTACATGAAAAGGTGTTCAACATCACTAATCATCAGGGGAATGCAAGTCAAAACCACATGATATTACCTCACACCTATTAGAATGGCTGTTCTCAAAAAGACAAGAAACAACAATTGTTGGTGAAGCTGTGGAGAAAAGGAAGCCATATTGCACTGTTGGTGGGAATGTAAATTGGTGCAGCCACTATGGAAAACAGTATGAAGTTTCCTCAAAAAATTAAAAATTAAATTACCATATGATCCAGCAATTACACTTCTAATTATTTATCTGAAAAAAATAAAAACACACACAACTAACTGCTGAACATTCATTGACAGGAAGACACTGGAACTCACCAAAAAAGATACCCCACATTCAAAGACAAAGGAAAAGCTACAATGAGATGGCAGGAGGGGTGCAATCACAGTAAAATCAAATCCCATAACTGCTGGGTGGGTGACTCACAGACTGGAGAACACTTATACCACAGAAGTCCACCCAGTGGAGTGAAGGTTCTGAGCCCCACGTCAGGCTTCGCAAGCTGGGGGTCCAGCAACAGGAGGAGAAATTCCTAGAGAATCAGACTTTGAAGGCTACCAGGATTTGATCGCAGGACTTCGACAGGACTGGGGGAAACAAACTCCACACTTGGAGGGCACACACAAAGTAGTGTGCGCATCGGGACCCAGGGGAAGGAGAAGTGACCCCATGGGAGACTGAACCAGACCTACCTGCTAGTGTTGCAGGGTCTTCTGCAGAGGCGGGGGGTGGCTGTGTCTCGCCGTGAGGAAAAGGACACTGGCAACAGAAGTTCTGGGAAGTACTCCTTGGCATGGGCCCTCCCAGAGTCTGCCATCAGCCCCACCAAAGAGCCCAGGTAGGCTCCAGTGTTGGGTCGCCTCAGGCCAAACAACCAAAGGGAGGGAACACAGCCCCCCCTAACCCACAACCCTCCCGTCAGCAGACAAGTGGATTAAAGTTTTACTGAGCTCTGCCCACCAGAGTAACAGCCAGCTCTACCCACCACCAGTCCCTCCCATCAGGAAACTTGCTTAAGCCTCTTAGATAGCCTCATCTACCAGAGGGCAGACAGCAGAAGCAAGAAGAAATACAATCCTGCAGCCTGTGGAACGAAAACCACATTCACAGAAAGATAGACAAGATGAAAAGGAAGAGGGCTATGTCCCAGATGAAGGGACAAGGTAAAACCCCAGAAAAACAACTAAATGAAGTGGAGATAGGCAACCTTCCAGAAAAAGAATTCAGAATAACGATAGTGAAGATGATCCAGAACCTCGGAAACAGAATGGAGGCAAAGATCAAGGAGATGCAAGAAATGTTTAACAAAGACCTAGAAGAATTAAAGAACAAACAAACATAGATGAACAATACAATAACTGAAATGAAAACTACACTAGAAGGAATCAATAGCAGAATAACTGAGGCAGAAGAATGGATAAGTGACCTGGAAGACAGAATGGTGGAATTCACTGCTTCAGAACAGAATAAAGGAAAAAGAATGAAAACAAATGAAGACAGCCTAAGAGACCTCTGGGACAATATTAAATGCATCAACATTCACATTATAGGGGTCTCAGAAGGAGAAGAGAGAGAGAAAGGACCAGAGAAAATATTTGAAGAGATTATAGTCAAAAACTTCCCTAACATGGGAAAGGAAATAGCCACCCAAGTACAGGAAGTGCAGAGAGTCCTATACAGGATAAACCCAAGGAGAAACACGCCGAGACACATAGTAATCAAATTGACAAAAACTAAAGACAAAGAAAAATTATTGAAAGTAGCAAGGGAAAAAAGACAAATAACATACAAAGGAACTCCTAATAAGGTTAACAGCTGATTTCTCAGCAGAAACTCTACAAGCCAGGAGGGAGTGACATGACATATTGAAAGTGATGAAAGGGAAGAACCTACAACAAAGATTACTCGACCCAGCAAGCGTCTCATTCAGATTCGATGGAGAAATTAAAAGCTTTACAGACAAGGAAAAGCTAAGAAAATTCAGCACCAGCAAACCAGCTCTACAACAAATGCTAAAGGAACTTCTCTAAGTGGAAAACACAAGAGAAGAAAAGGACCTACAAAAACAAACCGAAAACAGTTAACAAAATGGTCATAGGAACATACATATCGATAATTACCTTAAACGTGAATGGATTAAATGCTCCAACCAAAAGACACAGGCTTGCTGAATGGATACAAAAACAAAAACCATCTATATGCTTTCTACAAGAGACCCACTTCAGACCAAGGGACACATACAGACTGAAAGTGAGGGGATGGAAAAGGTATTCCATGCAAATGAAATCAAAAGAAAGCTGGAGTAGCAATACTCATATCAGATAAAATAGACTTTAAAATAAAGAATGTTACAAGAGACAAGGAAGGACACTACATAATGATCAAGGGATCAATCCAAGAAGAAGATATAACAATTATAAATATATATGTACCCAACATAGGAGCACCTCAATACATAAGGCAACTGCTAACAGGTGTAAAAAGGAAATCGACAGTAACACAATAATAGCAGGGGACTTTAACACTTCACTTACACCAATAGGCAGATCATCCAAACAGAAAATTACTAAGGAAAACAGAAGCTTTAAATGAGACAAGAGACCAGACAGATTTAATTGATATTTATAGGACATTCCATCCAAAAACAGCAGGTTACACCTTCTTCTCAAGTGTGCACGGAACATTCTCCAGGATAGATCACATCTTGGGTCACAAATCAAGCCTCAGTAAATTTAAGAAAATTGAAATCATATCAAGCATCTTTTATCTAACAATGCTATGAGATTAAACATCAATTACAGGAAAAAAAAACAAAGAAAACACAAACACATGGAGGCTAAACAATACATTACTAAATGACCAAGAGATCACTGAAGACGTCAAAGAGGAAATCAAAAAATACCTAGAGACAAATGACAATGCAAACACGATGGTCCAAAACCTATGGGATGCAGCAAAAGCAGTTCTAATAGAGAAGTTTATAGCAATACAAGCCTACCTCAAGAAACAACAAACATCTCAAATAAACAATCTAACCTTACACTTAAAGGAACTAGAGAAAGAACAACAAACGAAACCCAAGGTTAGTAGAAGGAAAGAAATCATCAAGATCAGAGCAGAAATAAATGAAATAGAAACAAAGAAAACAATAGCAAAGATCAATAAAACTAAAAGCTGCTTCTTTGAGAAGATAAACAAAATTGATAAACTCTTAGCCAAACACATCAAGAAAAAGAGGGAGAGGACTCAAATCAATAAAATTAGAAATGAAAAAGGAGAAGTTAAAACAGACACCCAGAAATACAAAGCATCCTAACAGACTACTACAAGCAACTCTATGCCAATAAAATGGACCACCTGGAAGAAATGGACAAATTTTTAGAAAGGTATAACCTTCCAAGACTGAACCAGGAAGAAATAGAAAATATGAACAGACCAATCACAAGTAATGAAATCGAAACTGTGATTAAAAATCTTCCAACAAACAAAAGTCCAGGACCAGATAGTTTCACAGGGAAATTCTATCAAACATTTAGAGAAGAGCTAACACCCAGCCTTCTGAAACTCTTCCAAAAACTTGCAGAGGAAGGAACACTCCCAAACTCATTCTATGAGGCCACTATCACCCTGATACCAAAACCAGACAAAGATACTACAAAAAAAGAAAATTACAGACCAATATCACTGATGAATATAGATGCAAAAAACCTCAACAAAATACCAGCAAACAGAATCCAACAACACATTAAAAGGATCATACACCACGATCAAGTGGGATTTATCCCAGGGATGCAAGGATTCTTCAATGTACGCAAATCAATCAATGTGATACACCATATTAACAAATTGAAGAATAAAAACTGTATGATCGGGGGGAGCTTCAAGATGGTGGAAGAGTAAGATGTGGAGATCACCCTCCTCTCCACAGATACATCAGAAATCCATCTACATGTGGAACAACACATACAGAACACCTACTGAAAGCTGGCAGAAGACCTCAGACCTCCCAAAAGGCAAGAAACTCCCCCATGTACCTGGGTAGGGAAAAGATAAAAGAAAAAACAGAGACAAAAGAATAGGGATGGATCCTGCTCCTCTGGGAGGGAGCTGTGAAAGAGGAAAGGTTTCCACTCACTAGAAGCCCCTTCACAGGTGGAGACGGGGTGTGGCGGAGGGGGAAAGCTTCAGAGCCACAGAAGAGGACACAGCAACAGGGGTGCAGAGGGCAAAGCGGAGAGATTCCCGCACAGAGGATCGGTGCCGACTGGCACTCACCAGCCCAAGAGGCTTGTCTGCTCACCCGCCGGGGCGGCAGGGGCTGGGAGCTGAGGCTCCGGCTTCGGAGGTCAGATCCCAGGGAGAGGACTGGGGTTGGCGGCGTGAACACAGCCTGAAGGGGGCTAGTGCACCACAGCTAGCCGGGAGGTAGTCCGGGAAAAAGTCTGGAGCTGCCGAAGAGGCAAGAGACTTTTTCTTCCCTCTTGGTTTCCTGGTGCGCGAGGAGAGGGGATTAAGAGCGCTGCTTAAAGGAGCTCAGAGACGGGCTCGAGCCGTGGCTATCAGCACGGACCCCAGAGACGGGCATGGGATGCTAAGGCTGATGCTGGCACCACCAAGAAGCCTGTGAGAAGCACAGGTCACTATCCACACCTCCCCTCCCGGGAGCCTGTGCAGCCCGCCACTGCCAGGGTTCCGTGATCCAGGGACAACTTTCTGGGTAGAACGCACGGCACGCCTCAGGCTGGTGCAACATCACGCCGGCCTCTGCTGCCACAGGCACGCCCCGCCTCCGTACCCCTCCCACCCCCCCGGCCTGAGTGAACCAGAGCCCCCGAATCAGCTGCTCCTTTAACCCCGTCCTGTCTGAGTGAAGAACAGACGCCCTCAGGTGACCTACACACAGAAGCAGGTCCAAATCCAAAGCTGAACCTCAGGAGCTGTGCAAACAAAGAAGAGAAAGGGAAGTCTCTCCCAGCAGCCTCAGGAGCAGTGGATTAAATCTCCACAATCAACTTGATGTACCCTGCATCTGTAGAATACCTAAAGAGACAACAAATCATCCCAAATTGAGGAGGTGGACTTTGGGAGCAACGATATATATATATATATATTTCCCTTTTTCTCTTTTTGTGAGTGTGTATGTGTATGCTTCTGTGTGTGATTTTGTCTGTATAGCTTTGCTTTTACCATGTGTCCTAGGGTTCTGTCTGTGCGTTTTTTTGTTTGTTTTACTTAAAATTTTTTTTCTTAATAATTATTTTTTATTTTAATAACTTTATTTAATTTTACTTTATTTTATTTTATCTTCTTTATTTCTTTCTTTCTATTTTTTCTCCCCTTTATTCTGAGCTGTGTGGACGAACGGCTCTTGGTGCTCCAGCCAGGTGTCAGGGCTGTGCCTCTGAGGTGGGAAAGCCAAGTTCAGAACACTGGTCCACAAGACACCTCCCAGCTCCACATATCAAACGATGAAAATCTCCCAGAGATCTCCATCTCAACTCCAAGACCCAGTTTCACTCAACGACCAGCAAGCTACAGTGCTGGACACCCTAGGCCAAATAACTAGCAAGACAGGAACACAACTCCACATTAGCACAGAAGCTGCCTAAAATCATAAAAAGGCCACAGACACCCCAAAACACACCAGCAGACATGGACCTGCCCACCAGATAGACAAGATGCAGCCTCGGGCTTCCCTGGTGGCGCAGTGGTTGAGAGTCCGCCTGCCGATGCAGGGGACACGGGTTCGTGCCCCGGTCTGGGAGGATCCCACATGCCGCGGAGCGGCTTGGCCCATGAGCCATGGCCATTGAGCCTGCGTGTCCGGAGCCTGTGCTCCGCAACGGGAGAGGCCACAACAGTGAGAGGCCCACATACCGAAAAAAAAAAAAAAAAAAAAAAAAAAAAGATGCAGCCTCATCCACAAGAACACAAGCACTAGTCCCCTCCACCAGGAAGCCTACACAACCCACCAAACCAACCTTAGCCACTGGGGACAGACACCAAAAACAACAGGAGCTACAAACCTGCTGCCTGCGAAAAGGAGACTCCAAACACAGTGAGTCAGGAAAAATGAGAAGACAGAAAAACACACAGAAAATGAAGGAGTAAGATAAAAACCCACCAGACCTAACTAATAAAGAGGAAATAGGCAGTCTACCTGAAGAAGAATTCAGAATAATGATAGTAAAGATGATCCAAAATGTTGGAACTAGAATAGAGAAAATGCAAGAAACATTTAAAAAGGACCTAGAAGAACTAAAGATGAAACAAGCAATGATGAACAACACAATAAATGAAATTAAAAATACTCTAGAAGGGATCAATAGCAGAATAACTGAGGCAGAAGAACGGATAAGGGACCCGGAAGATAAAATAGTGGAAATAACTACTGCAGAGCAGAATAAAGAAAAAAGAATGAAAAGAATTGAGGACAGTCTCAGAGACCTCTGGGACAACACTAAATGCACCAACATTCAAATTATAGGGGTCCCAGAAGAAGAAGAGAAAAAGAAAGGGACTGAGAAAATATTTGAAGAGATTATAGTTGAAAACTTCCCTAATATGGGAAAGGAAATAGTTAATCAAGTCCAGGAAGCACAGAGAGTCCCATACAGGATAAATCCAAGGAGAAACACACCAAGACACAATTAATCAAACTATCAAAAATTAACTCCAAAAAAAATATTAAAAGCAGCAAGGGAAAAACAACAAATAACACACAAGGGAATCCCCATTAGGTTAACAGCTAATCTTTCAGCAGAAACTCTGCAAGCCAGAAGGGAGCGGCAGGACATATTTAAAGTGATGAAGGGGAAAAACCTACAATCAAGATTACTCTACCCAGCAAGGATCTCATTCAGATTTGATGGAGAAATTAAAACCTTTACAGACAAGAAAAGCTAAGAGAAATCAGCACCACCAAACCAGCTTTAAAACAAATGCTAAAGGAACTTCTCTAGGCAGGAAACACAGACAAGGAAAAGACCTACAAAAACAAATCCAAAATAATTAAGAAAATGGTAATAAGAACATACATATCAATAATTACCTTAAATGTAAATGGATTAAATGCTCCAACCAAAAGACATAGACTGGCTGAATGGATACAAAAACAAGACCTGTGTATATGTTGTCTACAAGAGACCCACTTCAGACCTAGGGACACATACGGACTGAAAGTGGGGGGATGGAAAAAGATATTCCATGCAAATGGAAATCAAAAGAAACCTGGAGTAGCAATTCTCATATCAGATAGAATAGACTTTAAAATAAAGACTATTAGAAGAGACAAAAAAGGACACTACATAATGATCAAGGGATCGATCCAAGAAGAAGATGTAACAATTGTAAATATTTATGCACCAAACATAGGAGCACCTCAATGAGTAAGGCAGATACTAACAGCCATAAAAGGGGAAATCGACAGTAACACTATCATACTAGGGGGCTTTAATACCCCACTTTCACCAATGGACAGATCATCCAAAATGAAAATAAATAAGGAAACACAAGCTTTAAATAATACATTAAACAAGATGGACTTAATTGATATTTATAGGACATTCCATCCAAAAACAACAGAATAAACATTCTTCTCAAGTGCTCATGGAACATTCTCCAGGACAGATCATATCTTGGGTCACAAATCAAGCCTTGGTAAATTTAAGAAAATTGAACTCACAACAAGTATCTTTTCTGACAAAAACACTACATATCAATTAGAGGAAAAAATCTGTAAAAAATACAAACATATGGAGACTAAACAATACACTACTTAATAACGAAGTGGTCACTGAAGAAATCAAAGAGGAAATCAAAAAATACCTAGAAACAAATGACAATGAAAACACGATGACCCAAAATCTATGGGATGCAGCAAAAGCAGTTCTAAGACGGACATTTATAGCAATACGATCCTTCCTTAAGAAATAAGAAACATCTCAAATAAACAACCTAACCTTACACCTAAAGCAATTAAAGAAAGAAGAACAAGAAAACCCCAAAGTTAGCAGAAGGAAAGAAATCACAAAGATCAGATCAGAAATAAATGAAAAAGAAATGAAGGAAACGATAGCAAAGATCAATAAAACTAAACGCTGGTTCTTTGAGAAGATAAAATTGATAAATCATTAGCCAGACTCATCAAGAAAAATAGGGAGAAGACTCAAATCAATAGAATTAGAAATGAAAAAGGAGAAGTAACAACTGACACTGCAGAAATACAAAGGATCATGAGAGATTACTACAGGCAACTCTATGCCAATAAAATGGACAACCTGGAAGAAATGGACAAATTCTTAGAAAGGCACAACCTTCCGAGACTGAACCAGGAAGAAATAGAAAATATGAACAGACCAATCACAAGTAATGAAATTGAAACTGTGATTAAAAATCTTCCAACAAACAAAAGCCCAGGACCAGATGGCTTCACTGCCGAATTCTATCAAACACTTAGAGAAAAGCTAACACCCATCCTTCTCAAACTCTTCCAAAATATAGCAGAGAGGGGAACACTCCGAAACTCATACTACAAGGCCACCATTACCCGGACACCGAAAACCAGACAAAGATATCACAAAGAAAGAAAACTACAGGCCAATATCACTGATGAACATAGATGCAAAAATCCTCAACAAAATACTAGCACACAGAATCCAACAGCACATTAAAAGGATCATACACCATGATCAGGTCAAGTTTATCCTAGGAATGCAAGGATTCTTCAATATACGCAAATCATTCAATACGAAACACCATATTAACAAATTGAAAGAGAAAAACCATATGAACATCTCAGTAGATGCAGAGAAAGCTTTTGACAAAATTCAACACCCATTTATGATAAAAAACCCTCCAGAAAGTAGGCATAGAGGGAACCTACCTCAACATAATAAAGGCCACATACGACAAACCCACAGCAAACATCATTCTCAATGGTGAAAAACTGAAAGCATTTCCACTAAGATCAGGAACGAGACCAGGATGTCCACTCTCACAACTATTATTCAACATAGTTTTGGAAGTGCTAGCCACGGCAATCAGAGGAGAAAAAGAAATAAAAGGAATACAAATTGGAAAAGAAGAAGTAAAGCTGTCACTGTTTTCAGATGACATGATACTATACAGAGAGAATCCTAAAGATGCTACCAGAAAACTACTAGACCTAATCAATGAATTCGGTAAAGTAGAAGGATACAAAATTAATGCACAGAAATCTCTATCATTCCTATACACTAATGATGAAAAATCTGAAAGTGAAATTAAGAAAACACTCCCATTTACCATTGCAACAAAAAGAATAAAGTATCTAGGAATAAACCTACCTGGGAGACAAAAGACCTGTATGCAGCAAATTATAAGACACACTGATGAAAGAAATTAAAGATGATACAAACAGATCGAGAGATATACCATGTTCTTGGATTGGAAGAATCAACATTTTGAAAATGACTCTACTACCCAAAGCAATCTACAGATTCAATGCAATCCCTATCAAACCAGCACTAGCATTTTTCACAAAACTAGAAAAAAAAATTTCAGAATTTGTATGGAAGCACAAAAAACCCCAAATAGCCAAAGCAATCTTGAGAGCGAAAAATGGAGTGGGAAGAATCAGGCTCCCTGACTTCAGACTATACTACAAAGCTACAGTAATCAAGACAGTATGGTACTGGCACAAAAACAGAAATATAGATAAATGGAACAGGACAGAAAGCCCAGAGATAAACCCACGCATGTATGGTCACCTTAGCTTTGATGAAGGATGCAAGAGTATACAGTGGAGAAAAGACAGCCTCTTCAATAAGTGGTGTTGGGAAAACCACACAGTTACATGTAAAAGTATAAAATTAGAACACTCCCTAATACCATACACAAAAATAAACTCAAAATGGATTAAAGACGTACATGTAAGGCCAGACACTATCAAACTCCTAGAGGAAAACACAGGCAGAACATTCTATGACATAAATTACAGAAAGATCCCTTTTGACCCACCTCCTAGAGAAATGGAAATAAAAACAAAAATAAACAAATGGGACCTAATGAAACCTAAAAGCTTTTGCACAGCAAAGGAAACCATAAACAAGACAAAAAGACAACCCTCAGAATGGGAGAAAATATTTGCAAATGAAGCAACTGACAAAGGATTAATCTCCAAAATTTACAAGCAGCTCATGCAGCTCAATATCAAAAAAACAAACAACCCAATCCGAAAATGGGCAGAAGACCTAAATAGACATTTCTCCAAACAAGATATACAGGTTGCCAACAAACACATGAAAGGATGCTCAACATCACTAATCATTAGAGAAATGCAAATGAAAACTACAATGAGGTATCACCTCACACCAGTCAGAATGGCCATCATCAAAAAATGTACAAACGATAAATGATGGAGAGGGTGTGGAGAAAAGGGAACCCTCTTGCACTGTTGGTGGGAATGTAAACTGATACAGCCACTATGGCGAACAGTGTGACGGTTCCTTAAAAAACTAAAAATAGAACTACCATATGACCCAGCGATTGCACTACTGGGAATATACCCTGAGAAAACCATAATTCAAAAACAGTCATGTACCAAAATGTTCATTGCAGCTCTATTTACAATAGCCAGAACATGGAAGCAACCTAAGTGTCCATCAACAGATGAATGGATAAAGAAGATGTGGCACACATATACAATGGAATATTATTCAGCCATAAAAAGAAATGAAATTGAGTCATTTGTAGTGAGGTGGATGGACCTAGAGTCTGTCATACAGAGTGAAGTAAGTCAGAAAGAGAAAAACAAATACCGTATGCTAACACATATATATGGAATCTAAGGGGAAAAAATGTCATGAAGAACCTAGGGGCACGATGAGAGGAAAGGCACAGACCTACTAGAGAATGGACTTGAGGATATGGGGAGTGGGAATGGTAAGCTGTGATAAAGTGAGAGAGTGGCATGGACATATATACACTTCCAAACGTAAAATAGACAGTGGGAAGCAGCTGCATAGCACAGGGAGATCAGCTCGGTGCTTTGTGACCACCTCGAGGGGTGGGAGGGAGGGAGACTCAAGAGGGAAGAGATATGGGAACATAGGCATATGTATAACTGATTCACTTGGTTATAAAGCAGAAACTAACACACCACTGTAAAGCAATTATACTCCAATAAAGATGTTAAAAAAAACCCCATATGATCATCTCCATAGATGCAGAAAAAGCTTTTGACAAAATTCAACACCACTTACGATAAAAACTCTCCAGAAATTGGGCATAGAGGGAACCTATCTCAACATAATAAAGGCCATATATGACAAACCCACAGCAAACATCATTCTCAATGGTGAAAAACTGAAAGCATTTACTCTAAGATCAGTAACAAGACAAGGAGGTCCATTCTCACCACTATTATTCAACATAGTTTTGGAAGTGCTAGCCATGGCAATCAGAGAAGAAAAAGAAGTTAAAGGAATACAAATTGGAAAAGAAGAAATAAATCTGTCACTGTTAGCAGATGACATGATACTATACATAGAGAATCCTAAAGGTGCCACCAGAAAACTACTAGAGCTAATCAATGAATTTGGTAAAATTTCATTAGGTAAAAATGATGAGAAATCTGAAAGGGAAATTAAGGAAACACTCCCATTTACCACTGCAACAAAAGAATAAAATACCTAGGAATAAACCTACCTAGGGAGACAAAAGACCTGTATGCAGAAAACTATAAGACACTGATTAAAGACATTAAAGAGGAGACAAACAGATGGAGAGATATACCATGTTCTTGTACTGGAAGAATCAATATTGTGAAAATGACTATACTACCCAAAGCAATCTACAGATTCAATGCAATCTCTATCAAATTACCAATGGCATTTTTTACAGAACTAGAACATAGAATCTTAAAATTTGTATGGAGACACAAAAGACGCCGAATAGCCAAAGCAGTCTTGAGGGGAAAAAACGGGGCTGGAGAGTCCCTCAAGCCTCTTAGGTAGCTTCATCCACCAGAGGGCAGACAGCAGAAGCAAGAAGAACTACAATCCTGCAGCCTGTGGACCGAAAACCACATTCACAGAAAGATAAACAAAATGAAAAGGCAGACAGCTATGTACCAGATGAAGGAACAAGATAAAACCCCAGAAAAACAACTAAATTAAGTGGAGATAGGCAACCTTCCAGAAAAAGAATTCAGAATAATGATACTGAAGATGATCCAGGACCTTGGAAAAAGAATGGAGGCAAAGATCAAGGAGAGGCAAGAAATGTTTAACAAAGACATAGAAGAATTAAAGAACAAACAAACATAGATGAACAATACAATAACTGAAATGAAAACTACACTAGAAGGAATCAATAGCAGAATAACTGAGGCAGAAGAATGGATAAGTGACCTGGAAGACAGAATGGTGGAATTTACTGCTTCAGAACAGAATAAAGAGAAAAGAATGAAAAGAAATGAAGACAGCCTAAGAGACCTCTGGGACAACATTAAATGCATCAACATTCACATTATAGGGGTCCCAGAAGGAGAAGAGAGAGAGAAAGGACCAGAGAAAATATTTGAAGAGATTATAGTCGAAAACTTCCCTAACACGGGAAAGGAAATAGCCACCCAAGTCCAGGAAGCGTAGAGAGTCCCATACAGGATAAAAGTAAGGAGAAACATGCCGAGACACACAGTAATCAACTTGGCAAAAATTAAAGACAAAGAAAAATTATTGAAAGCAGCAAGGGAAAAAAGACAAATAACATACAAGAGAACTCCCATAAGGTTAACAGCTGATTTCTCAGCAGAAAGTCTACAAGCCAGAAGGGAGTGGCATGATATACTTAAAGTGATGAAAGTGAAGAACCTACAACCAAGATTACTCTACCCAGCAAGGATCTCATTCAGATTCGATGGAGAAAGCAAAAGTTTTACAGACAAGCAAAAGCTAGGAGAATTCAGCACCAACAAAACAGCTCTACAACAAATGCTAAAGGAACTTCTCTCAGTGGAAAACACAAGAAAAGGATCTACAAAAACAAACCCAAAACAATTAAGAAAATGGTCATAGGAACATACATATCAATAAGTACCTTAAACGTGAAAGGATTAAATGCTCGAACCAAAAGACACAGGCTTCCTGAGTGGATACAAAAACAAGACCCATCTATATGCTGTCTACAGGAGACCCACTTCAGACCTAGGGACACATACAGACTGAAAGTGAGGGGATGGAAAAAGATATTCCATGCAAATGGAAATCAAAAGAAAGCTGGAGTATCTATACTCATATCAAATAAAATAGACTTTAAAATAAAGAATGTTGGGCTTCCCTGGTGGCGCAGTGGTTGAGAGTCCCCCTGCTGATGCAGGGGATGTGGGTTCGTGCCCCGGTCTGGGAGGATCCCGCATGCCGCAGAGTGGCTGGGCCCGTGGGCTGTGGCCACTGGGCCTGCACGTCTGGAGCCTGTGCTCTGCGGCAAGAGGGGCTTCAGCAGTGGGAGGCCCACATACTGCAAAAAAAAATTAAAAATAAAAATAAAAAAATAATAAAGAATGTTACAAGAGACAAGGAAGGACACTACAAAATGATCAAGGGATCAATCCAAGAAGATAAAACAATTATAAACATATATGCACCCAACACAGACGCACCTCAATACATAAGGCTACTGCTAACAGATGTAAAAGAGGAAATCGACAGTAACACAATAATAGTGGGGGACTTTAAGACCTCACTTACACCAATGGACAGATCATCCATAATGAAAATAAATAAGGAAACAGAAGCTTTAAATGACACAATACACCAGATAGATTTAATTGATATTTACAGGACATTCCATCCAAAAACAGCAGATTACACTTTCATCTCAAGTGTGAATGGAACATTCTCCAGGATAGATCACATCTTGGGTCACAAATCAAGCCTCAGTAAATTTAAGAAAATTGAAATCATATCAAGCATCTTTTCTGACCACCATGCTATGAGATTAGAAAGGAATTACAGGGAAAAAATGTAAAAAAACAAACACATGGAGGCTAAACAATACATTACTAAATAACCAAGAGATCACTGATGAAATCAAAGAGGAAATTTAAAAATACGTAGAGACAAATGACAATTAAAACATGACGATCCAAAACCTATGGGATGCAGCAAAAGCAGTTCTAAGAGGGAAGTTTATAGCTATACAAGCCTACCTCAAGAAACAAGAAACATCTCAAGTAAACAATCTAGCCTTACACCTAAAGGAGCTAGAGAAAAAAGAATAAACAAAACCCAAAGTTGGCAGAAGAAATCATAAAGATCAGAGCAGAAATAAATGAAATAGAAACAAGGAAAATAATAGCAAAGATCAATAAAACTAAAAGCTGGTTCTTTGAGATAAACAAAATTGATAAACCATTAGCCAGACTCATCAAGAAAGAGAGGGAGAGGACTCATATCAATAAAATTAGAAATGAAAAAGGAGAAGTTGCAACGGACACCTCAGAAATACAAAGCATCCTAACAGACTACTACAAGCAACTCTATGCCAGTAAAATGGACCACCTGGAAGAAATGGACAAATTCTTAGAAAGGTATAACCTTCCAAGACTGAACCAGGAAGAAACAGAAAATATGAACAGACCAATCACAAGTAATGAAATCAAAACTGTGATTAAAAATCTTCCAAAAAACGAAAGTCCAGGACCAGATGGCTTCACAGGTGAATTCTATCAAACATTTAGAGAAGAGCTAAATGAAACTCAGCCTTCTGAAACTCTTCCAAAAACTTGCAGAGGAAGGAACACTCCCAAACTCATTCTATAAGGCCACCATCACCCTGATACCAAAACCAGACAAAGATACTAGAAAAAAAGAAAATTACAGACCAATATCACTGATGAACATAGATGCAAAAAACCTCAACAAAATACTAGCAAACAGAATCCAACAACACATTAAAAGGATCATACACCACGATCAAGTGGGATTTATCTCAGGGATGCAAGGATTCTTCAATGTATGCAAATCAATCAGTGTGATACACCATATTAACAAATTGAAGAATAAAAACCATATGGTCCTCTCAATAGATGCAGAAAAACTTTTCAGAAAATTCAACACCCATTTATGACAAAAACTCTCCAGAAAGTGGGCATAGATAATAAAGGCCATATATGACACACCCACAGCAAATATCATTCTCAATGGTGAAAAACTGAAAGCATTTCCTCTAAGATCAGGAACAAGACAAGGACGTCCACTCTCACCACTATTATTCAACATAGTTTTGGAAGTGCTAGCCATGGCAATCAGAGAAGAAAAAGAAATGAAAGGAATACAAATTGGAAAAGAAGAATTAAAACTGTCTCTGTTTGCAGATGACATGATACTATACATAGAGAATCCTAAAAATGCCACCAGAAAACTACTAGAGTTAATCAATGAACTTGGTAAAGTTGCAGGATACAAAATTAATGTACAGAAATCTCTTGCATTCCTATATACTAATGACTAAAAATCAGAAAGAGAAATTATGGAAACACTCCCAATTCCTATTGCAACAAAAAGAATAAAATATCTAGGAATAAACCTACCTAGGGAGACAAAAGACCTGTATGCAGAAAAATATAAGACAGTGATGAAAGAAATTAAAGATGATACAAACAGATGGAGAGATATACCATGTTATTGGATTAGAAGAATCAATATTGTGAAAATGACTCTACTATCCAAAGCAATCTACAGATTCAATGCAATCCCTATCAAATAACCAACGGCATTTTTTACAGAACTAGAACAAAAAATCTTAAAATTTGTATGGAGACACAAAAGACACCAAATAGCCAAAGCGGTCTGGAGGGAAAAAAACAGAGCAGGGGGAATCAGACTCCCTGACTTCAGACTATACTACAAAGCTACAGTAATCAAGACAACATGGTACTGGCACAAAAAGAGAAACATAGATCAATGGAACAAGATAGAAAGCCCAGAAATAAACCCACGCACCTATGGTCAACTAATCTATGACAAAGGTGGCAAAGATATACAATGGAGAAAAGACAGTCTCTTCAATAAGTGGTCCTGGGAAAACTGGACAGCTACATGTAAAAGAATGAAATTAGAACACTCCTTAACGTCATACACAAAAATAAACTCAAAGTGGATTAGAGACCTAAATGTAAGACCGGACACTATAAAACTCTTTGAGGAAAACATAGGAAGAACACTCTTAGAGTAAAACATAGGAAGAACAATCTTTGAGATAAATCACAACAAGATCTTTTTTGATCTACCTCCTAGAGTCATGGAAATAAAAACAAAAATAAACAAATGGGACCTAATGAAACTGAAAAGCTTTTGCACAGCAAAGGAAACCATAAACAAGACGAAAAGACAACTCTCAGAATGGGAGAAAATATTTGCAAACCAATCAATGGACAAAGGATTAATCTCCAAAATACATAAACAGCTCATGCAGCTCAATATTAAAAAACCAAACAACCCAATCCAAAAATGGGCAGAAGACCTAAATAGATATTTCTCCAAAGAAGACATACAGATGGCCAAGAAGCACATGAAAAGCTGCTCAACATCACTAATCATTAGAGAAATGCAAATCAAAACTACAATGAGGTATCACCTCACACCAGTTAGAATGGGCATCATCAGAAGATCTATAAACAACCCATGCTGGAGAGGATGTGGAGAAAAGGGAACACTCCTGCACTGTTGGTGGGAATGTAAATTGATACAGCCACTATGGAGAACAGTATGGAGGTTCCTTAAAAAACTAAAAATAGAATTACCATATGACCCAGCAATCCCACTACTGGGCATATACCCAGAGAAAACCATAATTCAAAAAGACACATGCACCCCAGTGTTCATGGCAGCAGTATTTACAATAGCCAGGTCATGGCAGCAACCTAAACGCCCATCGACAGACAAATGGATAAAGAAGATGTGGTTCAACTCTTGCACTGCTGGTGGGAATGTGAATTGGTACAGCCACTATGGAGAACAGTATGGAGGTTCCTTAAAAAACTAAAAATAGAACTACCATATGACCCAGCAATCCCACTACTAGGCATATACCCTGAGAAAACCATAATTCAAAAAGAGACATGTACCAAAATGTTCATTGCAGCTCTATTCACAATAGCCCGGAGCTGGAAACAACCTAAGTGTCCATCATCGGATGAATGGATAAAGAAGATGTGGCACATATATACAATGGAATATTCCTCAGCCATAAAAAGAAACGAAACTGAGCTATTTGTAATGAGCTGGATAGACCTAGAGTCTGTCATACAGAGTGAAGTAAGTCAGAAAGAGAAAGACAAATACTGTATGCTAACACATATATATGGAATTAAAAAAAAAATGTCATGAAGAACCTAGGGGTAAAACGGGAATAAAGACACAGACCTACTTGAGAATGGACTTGAGGATATGGGGAGGGGGAAGGGTAAGCTGTGACAAAGTGAAAGAGAGGCATGGACATATATACACTACCAAACGTAAGGTAGATAGATAGTGGGAAGCAGCCACAGAGCACAGGGAGATCAGCTCGGTGCTTTGTGACCGCCTGGAGGGGTGGGATGGGGAGGGTGGGAGGGAGGGAGATGCATGAGGGAAGGGATGTGGGAACAGATGTATATGTATGACTGATTCACTTTGTTATAAAGCAGAAACTAATAAAAAAAAAAAGAAGATGTGGTTCATATATACAATGGAATATTACCCAGCCCTTAAAAGGAATGAAACTAGGTAATTTGTAGAGATGTGGATGAATCTAGAGACTATCATACAGAGTGAAGTAAGTCAGAAAGAGAAAAACAAATATCGTATATTAACGCATGTATGTGGAACCTAGAAAAATGGTACAGATGAACCGGCTTGCAGGGCAGTAATTGAGACACAGATGCAGAGAACAAACGTATGGACACCAAGGGGGAAAAGCGGTGGGGGGCAGGCGTGGTGGTGGTGTGATGAATTGGGAGATTGGGATTGACATATGTACACTAATATGTATAAAATGGATAACTAATAAGAACCTGCTGTATAAAAAAATAAATTAAATTCAAAATAACAAAAACAAAAACACTAACTCAAAGGGATATGTGCACCACCTTGTTTATTGCAGTATTATTTACAATATGCAATACATGGAAGCAACATATGTGTCCACTGGTAAATGAATGGATAATGAAAGTGTGGTATGTATATAAATACACATACATACAATGGAATACTACTTAGCCATAAAAAAATAATGAAATCTTGTCATTTGCAACAACACGGGATGGACCTTGAGGGCATTATGCTAAGTGAAATAAGTCAGTCATATAAGCACAAATACTGTATGGTCTCACTCATGTGTGGAATCTAAAAAAAAAAAATCTTAGATACAGAAAATAGATTGGTGGTTGCAGGAAGTGGAGGATAGGGGGTGGGTGAAAAGGGGGTGGGTGGCCAAAAGGTACAAACTTCCAGTCGTAAAATAAATAAGTCCTGGAGATGTAAAGTACAGCATGGTAAGTATAGTTAATAATATTGTCCTTATATATTTGAAAGGTGCTGAGAGTAGATCTTAAAGTTTCTCATTAGAAGAAAAAAATTGTTATTACATGTGGTGATGGATATTCACAAGACTTACTGTGGTGATCACTTCACAGTATACACAAATATTGAATCATTAGGTTGTATACCTGAAACTAATATGTTATGTCAATTATATCTCAAGAAAAAAAAATTCCTACATGTGGAAAAAAAATGTGTATGAACCCCTCCCACTTTCAAGGGGTGTTTCCTTTTATTTATTTCCCTAGCTAAAATTATATAGCCATCTTTCTAAATATTGTATTTAAATTTGAACTTGGACTTGCCTTATTATCAGTTCTCTTTAAAAATTTCTAAACTATATAATAAACTGCATTTGTTCATTAATTCTTTTATCTATTTGAGTATTTTGAAAGCAATGGCATACTCTAGGGGAAACCTGTACTTGGAGATGTGAAATAAGATTTTTAAAAATAACCTACATGGATCTACAGATACAACTTCCCAACTTTACTGAACTGTTTCGTCTTTCATATTTCCTATCATATTGTCTTGATATGCATTTTTGTGGACTTAGTCAATCTGAATAACTCAGACACATTCTTTTCCGAACTAACGCTCTTTTGGTTGTGTTAGAAATATAAGTGGAGTAGCTTTGGCAAAGATGGGGAAGTAGAGAGACATATGAATAAAATAATTGTAAACAGCAATAATTGCAATGAAAGGAAAAACCAGAGTCAGTTCCAGTCAGCTGGAAAATAATGGAGTGAAGGTTGGGGTAGGGTATTAGTTTAGATTGATGGTCGGAGAAGGTTTTATGTATATAATGAGACCTAAAACCTAAAAAGCAGCTAGCAGGACAAGGAATGGGAAGAGAATTTCAGGCAGAGGGATTGCAATGTGCAAAGCCCTGAACTAGGAGAAGAGCTTTGGTCCATTACAAGAACTGAAATCCTACTGTAGCTCATCTTTGGATGGAGTGGGGGGAACTGGGTGGGGGAAATGCTAGAGGGAGGGGCTAGGACAGTGCTATTCAACAGAATTTTCTATAGTAATGAAAATGCTCTGTATATGCACTGCCCAATATAATAGCTTTATGTGGCTACTGAGTATTTGAAATGTAGCCAGTGTGTGTTTTTAAACTTCTATCCAACATTAACTAAATTTAAACAAGTATGTGTGACTAGTGGCTACCATTTTAGACAGCATTAAAGTGTTTTCCAAAGTGGTACACAAGACCTTTTTGTTGTAACTTTTATATTTAATGTTTGTTATTTCTATTTTCGGCAAGTGGTACAGATTCTTTTTAATTAACTGTAGCAATATGACATTTCCTTTTAGGATAAATGGCTGAACAAATTAAGTAGAACAGGTGGTATGGAGATAGGACAAAAATTATTGGTGCTCAAATAACTGAAGTTTAGAAAGTGCAGGCTAGGGCTTCCCTGGTGGCGCAGTGGTTGAGAATCTGCCTGCTAATGCAGGGCACACGGGTTCAAGCCCTGGTCTAGGAGGATCCCACATGCTGCGGAGCAACTAGGGCCGTGAGCCACAACTACTGAGCCTGCGCATCTGGAGCCTGTGCTCCGTAACAAGAGAGGCCACGATAGTGAGAGGCCCGCGCACAGCGATGAAGAGTGGCCCCCGCTTGCCACAACTAGGGATAGCCCTCGCACAGAAACGAAGACCCAACACAGCAGAAATAAATTAATTAATAAACTCCTACCCCCAATATCTTCTTTAAAAAAAAAAAAAGAAAGTGCAGGCTACAGACGATATTAGAATTTTATCTCAAGGTGAACACTGAGAGGGATAATGGAATTGTATAGGGTTCTGCCTCCTTTCTCTGAGCCAGACCATGTCCAGGAGGACTTCTACAGCCAGTCTTGCTCTTCTGCATCTCCTAAATGGTTGTTACAAATAAGGGACACAGCTTTTGCTTTTCAGATGGGAACGTTTCATGTCCAGAGAGAGTATTTTTTGCTGAGATCTGGTGCTGTCAGGTCCCTGTTGACTCACTGCACTGCCTCCTTTCACTTTCTCCCCACACTTCTGCTCAATCTCAGCCCTTCTGGAAGCCCTTACGTCTGCTTTGGCATTTGAAGATCATATCGGTTTCCTAATTTGATGGGAAATAGAACTTGCGGAGTATTTTTACAATCACTTTGTTGCTTCAGTACAATTTAAAGGAGGAAAATCGGGATCAATATTGATTTATGCCACCATGTTCCTACTGAAGCCCTCTCCAAACCAAAACTGAATCCAATGGGCACTTTAATTCTCAGCTCATACAGTTCCATCAGGATGCATTCTGTCTTAGATGAACACCAATAATAAATACTTGGAATTATTATATCAATATAGACCAAATAAATGAAGGTTAGTTCATTTTACTGATGTCATTCTGATAGGTGGGAATTATATTTCCTTTCTTCGTCCACATTTCCTTTCTCATAATTAACACATGGCCAACTCTAGAAGCAAAGGAAGCTAGGAAATTGAATATTTCAATTTTCTAGCCCTTATATTGGAAATGACCAGAGGAGATGAGGGTTGGATATAGATGTTAGGTTTGCCAAAAATGGTGTCTTCCGCAATTTCAGTAGTAAGGAGGAACACGGACACAGGTTCAGTCCTGTTGATACCAACCTCTTAAAACTTAACAATAGTCCAGAGACCTGGGTTCTAATCCTACTTCTGCCACAAACTGGCAATGGGACCTCAAGCAAACCATTGTACCTTGGCTTTCTCATCTATCAAGTAAGCAGGTGCTAGAGAATCATAAGATTTAGACAGAAAGCTGACATACAATGGCTCAGAGACAGGCCAGAGATGTGTCAGCTGGCTTGTCAGGAACTAAGAGCACAGGACAGGAAAAGGTCTCAAAGCTTAGCAATGAGAGTGAGAAATAGGACAGGATTTTGACTATGAAAATCCTCCAATGCTTCTCAATCTTCCTGCATCACAAACTTTAATTCAGGTTATGGCTTCTGAAAAAAAAAAGTTATGGCTTCTGGGTCAGATTTTCCTCCTGACATTAATATAGATTAAATATATCTTAGCTAGCCAGACAGACAGATGCTCTATCTACTTATCTACTCCTCCAAGTAATAATTTAGGGAACAGAATGGGAGAAAAATATTTGCAAACAATGCGACTACAAGGGGCTTTATTTCCAAAATATACAATCAGCTTATACAACTCAACAACAACAAAAAAAACAGACAACCCAATCCAAAAATGGGCCGAAGACCTACATAGACATTTCTCCAAAGAAGAAATACAGATAGCCAATAGGCACATGAAAAGATGCTCAATGTCGCTAATTATTAGAGAAATGCAAATCAAAACTACAACGAGGTACCACCTTACACCAGTCAGAATGGCCATCATTAAAAACTCTACAAATAATAAATCCTGGAGAGCATGTGGAAAAAAGGGAACCCTCCTACACTCTTCGTGGGAATGTAAATTGGTGCAGCCACTATGAAAACCAATATGGAGGTTCCTCAAAAAACTAAAAATAGAATTACCACATGACCTAGCAGTCCCACTCCTGGGCATACATCCATAAAAAACTAATTTGAAAAGATACATGCACCCCATTGTTCATAGCAGCACTATTCACAATAGCCAAGACATGGAAACAACCTAAATGTCCACTGACAGATGAATGGATAAAGAAGATATGGTACATATATACAGTGGAATATTACTCAGCCATAACAAAAGAATGAAATAATGCCATTTGCAGCAACATGGGTGGACCTGGAGATTATCATACTAAGTGAAGTAAATCAGAAAGAGAAAGACAAATACCATATGATATCACTTGTATGTGGGATCTAAAATATGAAATAAATTAACCTACTTATAAAACAGAAATAGAATCATGGACATAGAGAACAGACTTGTGGGTGCTGAGGGGGTGAGGTTTGGGGGAGGGATGAAGTGGGAGGTTGGTGTTAGCAGATATAAGCTTTTATATATAGAATGGATAAACAACAACGTCCTACTGTAGAGCACAGAGAACTATACTCAATATCCTATGATAAACCATAATGGAAAAGAATATTTTAAAAAGAATGTACATATATGTATAACTGAATCACTTTGCTGTACAGCAGTAATTAACACAACATTGTAAATCAACTATACTTCAATAAAAAATAAATAATTAAGGGAACTCTTCTCGAACATGGGCTGGACTTGATGACTCATCTCTAACAAGCGGAGAAGCATGGATGGTGAAGGTGAGTGACTACAAGCCTAGGTCATAAAAGGCATTTTGGCTTCTTATTTGCTCTCTTGGATCACTTGCTCTGGGGAAGCCAGCTGCCATGTCACAAGAACATTTCCAACCACTCTTTGGAGAAGTCCATGTGGTGAGAAACAAAGGAATGTTTTCTGTCAATAGCCATTTGAGTGTTCCATCATGGAAACAGATCCTCCAGCCCCAGTCAAGCCTTCAAGCCTTCTTTCTAATTCTTTAGCTTAGTTCAGTGTTGTTAAACTGGATTTGTTCCTTCCTCAGAAGAGGTAAAAGATATGTCATTTAAATCACACCTTTTACATTTGTCTGTTTACATATTATCTGCAAAATAAGCTGTATCTAGAGATAGCTGGGATTTGAAGATTACTGGAATATAATTTGCAGATCTTTCAACCCGCATCCTTTAATCATTCCACATAAACTCTAATTATCAGCAGAATTCTTCTGTAGGTGCAGCTATATCCAAGAAAACATTGGACCAAATAACAAAAGTCTATTCAAATTAAATGTGATGAGCATTTTAAACTGCTGTGTAAACTGTAATTTACTATACAAATGCAAGATACCTGCAGCTATCATTTTCATCTAACCAATTCTTTATAGAATAATGTTATGGGCTGAATTGCATCCCCCTCACCAAATTCATATTTTGAAATCCCAATACCTCAGAAAGTAACATATTTGGAGATGAGGTCTTTAAAGAGGTGATTAAGTTATAATGAGACAGGATGGGACCCTAATCCAATATGACGGATGTCCTTATGAGGAAGAGACACCAGGGGTGTGTATACACCGAGGAGCAACCATGTGAAGAGGCAGCAAGAGAGACAACCATGTGCTCACCAAGGCGAGAGGAAGTCAACCCGGCCAGCACCTTGACCTTGGACTTCCAGCGTCCAGAACTGAGAAAAAACAAATTTCTGTTTTTAACCCACTCTGTGGTGCCATGCTATGGCAGCCCTAGCAAATGGATACAGCTGGTCCCTTCTCCATCCTGTACATCCTTATAGCCACAGTTCAAGTATAGGAGGTTCACATCATTATCTTTAAAATACTCAAAGAATAAAGTTTTTTATTAAACATTGCAAATTGCATCCAATAACAACCATTAAGTATACATACAACCATCTACCTACAATTAATTGAGCCCAACGGTAGTGCATTCTCGCGTAACCAACAAATTAGGGCAAAACACCCTGCCATTTATACAGGATTCCTAGCACTTGCAGGCAGGCAACGGGGAATTCCACTTTATTTAACTCATGATAAGAAGCATTGGGAGAAGTATATGAAAATGAATACAAAGGATGATTCTGATTTAAAAGCACAGTAAGTTTGGAAACTAAACAAAAACATCAAAACGACACAAAAACATCCATTAATACTAAATCCTCGGTCTCATTTCTTGATTTGGACCATGCTGCTTATTATTCAGACACCCCCATTCAGATCCATTCTCCCCACTGCCACCAGAATAATCTTTCTAAGTTACCCTAAAATACAGATGGGATCGACCTGTTTTCTAGCTGGGGTCTTGGCACTGTCAAATAGTAACCTTAAGCAAGTCAATTAGTCTCTCTTGAGTGTCACTTTCTCAAGCTATAAAGTAAGGGAGTTGGGTTGTAGGCTGTCTTAAGTTTCCAGGAATTTCTCTGTCACTCCTCCACTTAAAAAATCTGTGAATGCTTCCTGTTTTCCATGGAACAAAATCCATACACATGCTTGGTCTGTAAAGCCCCTTCACAGTCTCTCCCCAATCTACCTTCTAGCTGCGTCTCCCTCCCATCACGACCTCCAATGGCTCCGTGGGCTTGTTCATCCTCTGTGAGACTCTGAGCATCTTGGATACCGTGTCTTCATCTACCTTTGTGTGTCTGATGGAGGACACTGACAGGGTTCAGAACAAGCTACCCCAGGGCTTACCTGGTGGTCCACAGGTAAGGGAAGATCCCACATGCCGCGCGGCAACTAAGCCCACGCGCCGCAACTACTGAGCCCACGCGCCGCAACTACTGAGCCCACGCGCCGCAACTACTGAAGCCCGCGCTCTGCAACAAGAGAAGCCACTGCAATGAGAAGCCCGCGCACCACAACAAAGAGTAGCCCCTGCTCGCCACAACTAGAGAAAGCCCACGTGCAGCTTTCAAGGACCCAGCACAGCCAAAGAACAAGCTACCCCAAAATATGGCACCTTGGTGTGCTACTTTAAGCTGAAGGAATTTGAGAAAAACAGCAGCGGAAAGATCTCTGACCTTCCCCCACCCTTTTCCCTTGAAATAGGTCACAAGAGCCTTGTGTGAGAGGTGCCCTCCCTTATCTCCAAGATGGTGGGATGCTGAGAAGCATCGAAGCAAGCAGGTCTTGCAGAGTTTCCCCCAGTTTATTACACTTAGCTGCTACCCTCTTTGTCCCATCATATTTCTCCACAACCTTCCACTCTTCATCAAACCTAGCAGAAAAACACTCAAGTTTAACTGCTGCTTCGAGTCTTCATTTTCTTATGAAAACTCCTGTGTCATATAAATTTATATCAAATAAATCTGAATGCTTTTCTCCTGTTAATCTATCAGCTTAATTTTCAGACCTAGCCAGGGATCCTAAAAGGGTTGAGGAAAACTTTTTCCTCCCCTACATCCCAGTGCCAGGCATAGAAATACTTCCTTAATAAATGTTGGATGTTGCTTCTGCCCTGAATACCACCTGCCTACTTACCACTCCAGTGCCTCCTTTATTATTTATCACATTTGTATTTATCCTTTAGATACAGTTCAAATGCCACTTCGGTGAGTTTTTTCTTTTCCTGTTCCAAATTGAACATTCTGTTCTCTCTGCACTTTTTTTTTTTTGTCTATCATAGCACATCTCCACTGTACATTATTAGAGTCCCTATTATGTCACTTCTGCAGTTACATTCTAGTTGGTTGGATATGTGTCCAGATTGTTTTCCAGATTAGGAACAACTTGTGTTCAGAGACCATTTTTTGCTTTTGCTTTTTTTTTTTTTTTGGCCACACCACTCGGCATGTGGGATCTTAGTTCCCCGATCAGGGATCGAACCCGTGCCCCCTGAAGTGGAAGCACAGAGTCCTAACCACTGGAACGCCAGGGAATTCCCCTCAGAGACCATTTTAAACTGAACTTTTTAGTCCCCATTCCCATGTCGTTCCAGTGCTTTTTCACTTGAACATAGTGTTAAATTAATTCAACAAGGAGGCCATTAGACTGAGGCGGCTCTAACGCCTTAGCAGCCTATGCAGGCAAACCAAAGCATAAGCCTGAAATGCTTCAAGGTTCAGAAATCAAAACCTAAGGACATATCATATGATACCACTTATATGCGGCATCTAAACTATGACACAAATGAACTTATCTACGAAACAGAAATAGACTCACAGAGAACAGACTGATAGGTGCCAAAGGGGAGAGGAGATGGGGGAGGGATGGATTAGGAGTCTGGGGTTAGCAGGTGCAAACTACTATTTATAGAATGGATAAACAACAGGGTCCTACTGTATAGCACAGGGAACTATAGTCAATATCCTGTGATAAACCATATGGAAAAGGATATATGTAACAATCACTTTACTGTACAGCAGAAATTAACACAACATTGTAAATCAACTCTACTTCAATAAAATAAATTTAAAAAAAAAAAGAACAGCAAAAACAAAAACAAACCTAAGGACAACCAATCACGGGCAGCCAATGAAGCTTTCCCAGATGAGGCAACCACTTAAGCTACAGCCAATCAAATAAGTTCCTTTGCTTTGCTTCTTCCTCTACTCTATAAAAGTCATGTTGCACCTCCCCTTGGAGAAGGGGCTCCTAACCACTTCCAGTTTGGTGCTGCCCAATTTGAAACTCTTAAGATTCTTTTTATTGAAGGACAGTTGAATTACAATGTTGTATTAATTACTGCTGTACAGCAAAGTGACTCAGTTATACATATATATTCTTTTTCATATTCTTTTCCATCGTGGTTTATCACAGGATATTGAATATCATTCCCTGTGCTATACAGTAGGACCTTGTTGTTTATCCATTCTATAGATAATAGTTTGCATCTGCCAACCCCAAACTCCCAGTCCATCCCTCCCCCACCCCCTGCCTTGGCAACCACCAGTCTATTCTCAATGTCCCTGATTCTGTTTCTGAAACTCTTAAGATTCCTAACATGCTTCAGTTTATCTTTTAACAATAGTGAACACAGATATTTACTGAATCCAGTTGTGGTAGGTTAAAATTTTCTACTCTGTCATACAATTTTTTTCCTTTGGATTTATTCCTTTAAGGACAGGAGTTTTGTCATAGAACCATTATACTTGGTCAGGTTCTAGTTAATTCCACTTAAAATTTTCATCCTTTTAGTGTAGTTTTTTTTTTTTTTTCATATTAACATGCAAATATAGGTCCTGGAGATTTTCTTAGGCCTCATTACTTTTTACTCTCTAGTTCCCAGACTTTAGTTCTCTGCATTATTTTTCCATGTCAATTTCGTCTGTGATGGGGAAAAAGGACAAAATGATTAAAAATAATTATTTTAAAATGAAAACTAGGATAGAGTTTTTAACATTTGTGGCAGTAATCCCATTTCAATTATTATCTTCATTCTTACTCTGTCTCAGGCCCCCCCTGTGGATAAAAGCCAATTTTTTCCATCTGCACTGCTGTCTCATGTGTAATATTTATAAATTCATTACAACTGTTCCAAACCATCAAGGGCAATTGAAGGCAGCAATAAATTTTGTCAAAACTGTTACTATGGTTTACCAGTTGCCTAGGACATTCACCATCTTGGATTCAGCTTCAGGAAGTTAGCTAGCAAACCTGGTTACAACGCCTAGTGAGCAGCCTTGAAGAGATTAGTGCTTAATTAATCTTTGTATTGTGCTAATGAAAATGTTAAGTAGATCCATTCTTGAATTGGATGGTTCAGAGAGAATGCGAATTCCCTAAAGGGCAAATGTGGACAGGTTTCCTATTAAAGTCAGCGGTCCAACCAAGAAGCTCTTTTAGCCATTTTGACGTTAAAAGGGCTAGTAGATAATTTCATAATAAGTCCATGACATTTCTAGTGGCTACATGTTAGATATTACTACCACCTCTCCTGAAGATCTGTGCCTGTTCCTTTGGAAAAGAATCTCATTATTACAATTCTTAAATAGATACTGGCTTTTATTTTCCATCAGACTCCACAGGAAAAGGCATAAATTAAACTTGGAGCACTTATCTTTAACAAGCAGACTTCGGTGGGGATGGGAAAATAGCACGTGCTGGTGGTGTCATTGTTCAATCAGGAATTCATTAGGTTAGAAAAATTCTATCCAAAACTTTATATCATTAAACCACAGGAAGGCCCTGTTGGATAGGGTTTTTGTTTTGTTCTTTTAATGAGGGGAGTCCTGTTTACTTTGCATTGGCCTGTCACGTGGGGCTCACGTGTGGGCAGAAGCAGCCCCGTTGGTCACGGCTTGTAGGGGCGCTCCACGGACACTGGTAACTAGTTAATCCCTAGTGTGTGTCCCAGGACTGCTGTGCTGGCTTTCTTTCCCTTGCGAAATGTGAATGAAATAAACAGTCATTCGTGGAAACAGGAAAGGAGCCTGCCTCGAGGGTCGGGTGTGTTCAGGGAAGGAGACTATAAGCACAGGTTAAGGTAGGGATGCCTATTTCTCAAGGGGCTGGTAATTGCTTGTCATTAATACCATTCTCCCATTTCCCCCACCCACACTCCAAAAACCATCTGTGTGGGCATTTCTTTCCTCTTTGTCCGTGTGGGAAAAGAAAATTCCTCTGGTGTATGATACAGCGGATGGGTAGCAGGCACTTCTTTGACCTTGAACGTGTTTTGTATTCATAAATTGAGAGTTACTTCAATTATGAAAATGTTTTTTTTTTCCTGCTGTTGGTACATAATGTAGAGTAAAGCCTTTTGGTATTTTAACTGCTAGAAGAGCTTAAATACTGGGAATTGAAATAAACCTGCTGAGCGTAAGTAATAGACTTTAATGACTAACAATGAGTTTATAAAATGTAAGTTTAAATAATGAACTCTCTGAAATCTAACTGCATACATACTTTAAGCTGTAAGTAACTTAGGCTGGTTAAAGACTTATTCAGTTGGAAACAATTTTTAAAAATTGAAAATTGAGACCTAAAAACAACTGCACTGAATCAAAAAGATTTCAACCTAATCTTAAGCACAAGCGGGCTGAAATTATATTTTTATCTGAATGAAAATCCCAAATGCCAGAGGCTTTATGGATAACACTGAAATGTAATATTATTGTTTCATAACTCAGATATTATTGTCCTAATCATGATGCACTTTGTCTTAGATGCACACCCTATCTAGTACTTAGTGTTATGGTATAGTAAAATAGATCAGAGAAGTGAAAGTTAAATAACACTGGTGTCCAGTGTTATTCTTTCTCACATTCCTATTATTATAGGCATTTTACATAATTCTTGGGATTCAGTTGACAGTGTTGAACTGAACCTTGCCCTGTGTGTCCCAGAAATGGCTTACTGCAAAGAACCACCCTTCCCCACAGACTTAGAACGGACTCATGGATGACCCCTTTGTTTATCTATGACAAGGCTAGAGTGACTAGCCTTACCATGGGTTGAGTGACTGCTATGTGCCAGGCCCTTTCCCATTCTGTTCACTGAATTCTTATCAACCTCCAAGAAAGATGTCATCAACCTCAGTTTTCTCATGAAGAAAGGGGGGTTCAAAACAATTACGTGATTGCCCAAGTTTCAACCCTATGCCATGCAGACTTCATGCATGAAATATGCCACCATCAAAGCAAAACCAGTGTTGAAAAGAGGAATCCACATGTTAAAAGGATTCATTTTTGTGAAACTGCCATTCAAATTCTGAAGCTCGTCTTGTCTTTCCTCTCTTGCCCCCCAAACCTCCGTTTTTCCTCACTCACCCTCTACAGTTCTCTTCTTTACTCCAAACTTCCAGCTGCCTCCCTTTTTCCACGCTTGCAGAATTATACCCTCAACTGTTTATCAGCTAATCCTCCATAAGGTATTAGCTGACGATAGATTGATCCTTTGAGAGTCATGAAGTCATTGACCCAAATATTTACTTAGTGCCCGTTATGTACCAAGCAGTATTCAGTGTGCTGAGAATAAAATGTTGAAGGAGAAAGACAAATTCCCTGTCCATGAAAGCTTATAATCTAGTAGTGTCAACTGACAATGAACAAGTCAATCAAATCATCATAAAATACATTTTTACCATAATAAGTACTATGATGAAAAGTGAACCTGGGTAAAGAGCAGGGGTGCCATTTTAAAGTAGTAACCTCTCTGAGGAATAGAGGCTTGAATACGAGATAAGGTTATTTTGGCAAAAACATTTCATGGGTGGTGGTGTGTACTTCCAAGAGGAGGCATGTGCTATCTGCTTATCTCTTTTTGTGATGGTACCATCTATTGACTATTATTGTCTACATCCATTACTTCATTATATGTTGCAAATATAATGATTTAAAAAAAATTAAAAAAATAAACACATGCATATATATTCAATTAATTTACAAAAAATGAGCCAAGATTATACAGTGGGGAAAGGATAATAGATTAAAAGACTTGAATGTGAAACCTGAAACCATAAAACTCATAGAAAAAAACCCAGGGGGTAAGCTTATTGACATGAGTCTTAGTAATGACCTTTTGGATTTGACATCAAAAGCAAAGGCAACAAAAGCAAAAATAAACAAGTGGGTCTACATCAAACTAAAAAGCTCTGCACAGCAAAGGAAACCATCAACAAAATGAAAATGCAACCCATCAACTGGGAGAAAATATGTAAATCATATATCTGATAAGGGGTTAAAATCCAAAAAATATAAAGAAATCGTATAAATCAAGAGAAAAAACCTAAATAATCAGATTAAAAAATGGGCAGAGGATCTGAATAGACATTTTTTCCAAAGAAGATATGCAAATGGCCAACAGATACATGAAAAGATGCTCAACATTAATCACCAGGAAAATGCAAATTGAAATCATAATGAGATATCATGTCACACCTATTAGAATGGCTATTATCAGAAAAACCAGAAATAACAGGTGTTGGCTAGGATTTAGAGAAAAGAAAACCCTCTGGCACTGCTGGTGGGAATGTAAGTTGGTACAGCCACAAAATATTAGAAGTATAAATACCATATGACCCAGCCATTCCACTTCTGGGTATTTAACTGGAGGAAATGAAATCACAATCTTGAAAAGATATCGGCCCCCCATGTTCACTGCAGCAGTATTTATAAGAGCCAAGACATGGAAACAACCAAAGTGTCCATCAGTGGATAAATGGCCAAAGAAACTGTGATATATGTAACACAACTGAGTAGTAGTCAATCATAAAAGAAGGAAGCCCCATCATTTGCAAAAACATGGATGAACACTAAGGGCATTATGCTAAGTGAATGAGGTCAGACAGAGACAAATACTCTATAATCTCACTTATATGTGGAATCTTTAAAAAAAAAAACTCATTAAAACAAAGAAAAAACTCATAGATACAGAGAACAGATTTCTGGTTGCCAGAGGCAGGGAGTAGGTAGGGGTAGGCAAAATGGGTGAAAGTGGTTGAAAGGCACAAACTTTCAGTTATAAGATAAATATAAGTTCCGAGGATCTAATGTACAGCATAATGACCACAGTTAATGATACTGTAGTGTATATTTGAAAGTTGCTAAGAGAGTAGATCTTAAAAGTTCTTGGGCTTCCCTGGTGGTGCAGTGGTTAAGAATCCACTTGCCAATGCAGGGGACATGGGTTTGAGCCCTGGTCCAGGAAGATCCCACGTGCCGTGGAGCAACTAAGCCCTTGCGCCGCAACTACTGAGGCTGTGCCCTAGAGCCCATGCCCTAGAGCCCAAGCCCATGAGCCACAACTACTGAGCCTGTGTGCCACAACTACTGAAGCCCACGGGCCTAGAGCCCGTGCTCTGCAATGAGAGAAGCCACCGCAATGAGAAGCCTGCGCAAAGAGTAGCCCCCACTCGCCACAACTAGAGAAGGTCGCACACAGCAACGAAGACCCAAAGCAGCCCAAAGTAAATAATTTATTTTTTTAAAAAAAGTTCTCATCACACACACAAAATTGTAACTATGTGTGGTGTTGAATGTTAACTTACTGTAGTAGTAATTTCACAATATATATTATATATCAAATCATTATGTTGTACACCTGAAACTGATACAGTTATATGCCCATTATATCTCAATAAAAAATTCTGCTTCCCAACATCAGCATAACTACTCACATCAACATAACTAGTCATTTACTCCCCACCCCCAGTAGCTCATGTAATAACTTCAGAATACTGATACAAACACTACTACCAATAACATGATTACTAAAATAGGTTTGCAATTTTTTTTTCAGTTTTCACCCTTTTATTTTTAACCTATCTGAATCTTTGTTTTAAATGAAATTCGTTAATACAGCATAATTTTTTATTTTGCTTTGTTAGTCAATCTGAAGATCTTTTTATTTTTATTTATTTTTAAAATATTTATTTATTTTGGCTGTGCTGGGTCTTAGTTGTGGCACGTGGGACCTTCCTTGTGGCATGTTTAGCTGCAGCATGTGGACTTCTTAGTTGCAGCATGCGTGTGGGATCTAGTTCCTTGACCAGGGATCGAACCTGGGCCCCCTGGATCGGGAACATGGAGTCTCACCCACTGGACCACCAGGGAAGTCCAGGTCTTTTTATTTTTATAGGTAAATTAAGCTCATTCACTTTTATTGGTATGATTGAAATATTTTGCCTCATAGTCTTTGGTTATGCGACCTCCTGTCTTATTCTCTCTGATGTATCTTTGTGTTTAGGAAGGTTTGTATTTTTTGTCCTTTAAACGAATGCTTCCTTTTAATATAATACCCTTATTCCACTTTTTTGGACACCATCTATTTTTTACTTTGCCCAATCTTGACAGTAGCAAAGTAACCTCTTCTTTCTCCTCCTTTCCCTGTCATCCAGCATTTAATCTGAATATTATTTTTACTCACAGTAAATATTATAAAGCTGTCAATTAGCTTTTCTAGCTTCCATATACTCTCCATCTTCTCTCTTTATATTTTGACGGTTGAGCTACATACACCTTGTCAAATCATAGTTCTTACTACCCTATCTCCCATATTTCTGTCATTTAATATTAGTTCTATATGTAAATATTTAATATTCACCATCAGTCCTTATGCCTATGTCTCACCCATCCTCTTGGTTGGTTCAAGCTTGTTCTCAAAAAGATTCCTTATGGGAATGATAGTCCCTAAATTCTAATATGTTCATAACAATGTGTCTGTGGATGTTATACTTGAAGGCCAGTTTGTCTCAATATACAGTCCTTGGCTTACATTTTCTTTCCTTGGCTGTTTTAAATTCCCTACCCCTTACCTTCTGGTATAAAACATTGTAGTTCAAAACTCTTGATATTAGTGTTATGTGTTGGCCTTTAAAAGTGACTTGATTGCCAGTCTCTGGTCAGTGTATAATTCTGAAAGTAACACTCTGTCTTGGCGAGCTTGAGAGATGGGTTACATCCTCCTTCCTCTGAATTACAGCTGTGGGACCTCAGCTAAGTTATTTAAACTTTACATGCCTCAGCTGCAAAGTGGGGATAGACATGGCAGGAAGATTATTCTGAGGACTGGATTAGGTCATGTCTGTAAAGGACCCCAGTCTTTCCAGGAAGCCAGCTGTACCAACAGGTTCCTTTTGAATAGCACTTCTTTTTCGGTAGAGTTTAAAAACTTAAGACTGAAGCTTTTGGAGCCACCAACAAACGACAGTCAATAGTGACTCACATTTCAGTAACTTTGTACAATGCTTTTGTGACTGGCAGCTTAAAGAGCAATTAGTTTAAAAAAAAAAAAGAGCAATTAGTTTAGTATTGAAGAAAAATGGCATTATCTTCCTGTTTGTTATAGTCCTTGTTTTTTAATAGGATTTTGTTTGTTTGTTTTTGGCCTTGCTGCTTTCAACTCTTGCCTTTCTCCACAGTCAGAAAAGACATCTCAATTAGTGCAGTCCCTTGAGTTCTTTAAATAATACTGATCAGATGATCAATATTTAACCAGCTTTATCAGTTCTCTGGACAAACCCATTAACTAATGAAAACATCTGTTAGCATGAAGGGTGGTCCAACAGTCAGAAGAAATTTGTTTGCTAGATTCTCTCTCTCCCCCAGGATTTCTTACCAGGTATCTAAATTTCCAATCAAAAAAGCACTCTGCTGGATGTTCCCTAAGGATGCATTTCTATCATTCAAAACAAGAATCATCTCAAAATGTGTTTCTGGTGAGCAGGGTTTATTTTGCTGGGCTGACACACAATGACAAGCATCTGGGAACTGATAGCGTCACTGATCCCCTGACGTAGGGCTTCTACATCTAACAGTCTGATGAACAGTTTTGGCCTTTGAGGCCAAAGCTGGAAAAGAGGAAAGGAAAGTCCCTAATCCTGGATGGATGCGACAGCCCCTCCCTGTTTTTTTTTCTTGCTCTAGATGACCTTTTTAAAAGTTCTCACTGGGACTTCCCTGGCAACCCACTGGTTAAGACTCCATGCTTTCACTGCTGTGGGCCTGGAGTTATATCCCTGGTTGGGGAACTAAGATCTCACATGCTGCACGGCAAAAAAAAAAAAAAAAAAAGAAGAAGTTCTCACTGGAGCTATCATCTTTCGAACAAGCGGGGCACTGATTGGGCACAGGGGGTGCAGATATACTCTGCCAATTGCTTTTTTCATGCAGGAATAAACCGACACCTGCCCTGTCCATTTGTGAGCCCAGCATACACGCGGACGGACTTGGTTTTGCTGAACGCAACCTTTGCCTCCCCTTTAATTATCCAAGGAGCACCACTGGGTTCACTGCTGCTCCTTCAAACACCCTTGCCCTGTGTTTTATATGCACACCTGAGGCTTAAAGAGATGCTCTGTGTGGGGTTCCTTTGCTTGTCAAATGAAGCTTCTGACATTCAGCGACGCCAGCAAAGGATCTCTTTGTCTTGAGTGGGATGAATCCTGAGGACACGACTGCCAGGGTAACTCTTTTCACACAGTTCTAAAGTCATTTGCTGCCTGAAACTCTCCACGGTTCTACACAGCTGTCAGGACAAACTCACTTTGTGATGTAACGTCCTAGGCCCTCACGCTCTGCCCCCAGCCCGCCACCCCCACCCCAGTGTCCTCCACACGCCTTTCCCTCTGGTCCTTCCTCTGCTCATCCTTCAAATGCTACACGGGGCCCCTTTCACAGCCCTGCGGTGGTTTCCCACATGCCACCCTTCTGCCTGACGTCACTTCCCCGTTACTTTAAATAATGCTTATTTTTCAAAATGCGCCACATCCAAGAAGTCTCCTGGGATCACTACCTCAGACCACATTTTTAGATGGCAATTTTTTGTGCTGTTGGAGCACCTGTGACATTTTGGACATGTTTGGCTCAAATGCGTGAGGATGAGCAATGAAGCGTGGAGGACCCATGAGCTGGGTAAAGATACACATTTGTGATCAGCTAGAAGAGGGATCCTGGTAGTGTGCAAGCAGCTCACAACAGCTGCTGCACCAACCCCGGGAGAGTGCAGAGATGAAGGGGAGAAGAACGGTGTGCCTGGGGAGCTTGAGGGGAATGGACACTGCATTCCAGGCTCACTTTGGCTTTGGAAGATTCCAGGCAAGTTAGGCCAGGCTGAAAGGGATCTATGTGCTGGACTAAAAGCAGGAATTGCTCCAGGTAGATGTGCCAGGGGAAGAGGCAGGCAGCTCTGTGCATTCAACAAGGAAGGTTCAGGCACAGCTGGATCCAGAAACTCAAGCAATGACATGAGGGTTTTCTCTTCTCTTCCATTCTCTCTCCAGCTCCCCCATCCCTACACCTGCCACTGAGGTCGTGCTTGTCTCTGCTAGTCTTTGCTCTGCCTACAGGCTCTCTGCAGTTGCAGGAGAGATGTTTCCAGAAGCCCCAGGCTCATTCTTAACTTAGCCATCATGCCTCTCCTCTGAGGTCCACAAATCAAATGCAAGGAAAATTTTCCTTGGCTGGCCAAAAGCAGGAGGAAACTGTTTGACTTCAGGGATCTACCCAGCACCCTTGGTTCTTATCTGATTCTATTTAGGACTCATTCATTCAAAAACCCATTTCTTGAACATGTACTCTGCGCCAGGCATGGGATACAGTGGTAATTGGGGAGAGCAGAGGGAAGAAGTTGAGTGATCTCAGGATGGAGTGGGGAGGAAGAAATTCACTGTTCCTATTTTGGTGATACTCACAGGCTGATGCTCTGAATGATGTTGATTCTAAGTAGCCATGACAAAGTATGTTGGGGAGCATGTGATCCACCAACGTCTCCTTGTCAAGTCCCACTGCACCCCTCCAAAAAAAGACCAGAAACAAAAATTTTTTAAATTGACATTTTCCCCAATAGCTAAAGAAACAGAGACTAGACCTGAGAACCAAAGGCACAGTGAGTATGAACCACTGTCTCGTGCCCAGTGAGGAAAGTGCTCCTGAGCCAGCATCCCAAAGAGAGGCCAGATATGCTGCTCACCCGAGGAACCGTTCCCTGGCTGGGCAGGGGCAGGCCTCCAGGGCTTTATTTCCCTGAGGACTTGAGGGACCTTCTGGGGAAGACCTTTGATTTAAAAATAATTTGAGATTCAAAAGAAGTTGCAAAAAAAAAAAAAAAGCATCGAGAGTTCCTGTGTACCCTTCCCCCAGCTTTTCCCCAATGATAACATCTTACACAACCATAGTACATTTCCACAACTAGGAAACTGCCATTGGTACAATACTATTAATTAAACTGTAGGTCTTAGATGGCTAACAGGCACATGAAAAGGTATTCAACATTGCTAATTATTAGAGAAATTCAAATCAAAACTACAATGAGGTACCATCTCACATCAGTCAGAACGGCCATCATTAAAAAGTCTACAAATAACAAACACTGGAGAGGGGTGGAGAAAAGGGAACCCTCCTACATTGTTGGTGGGAATGTAAATTGGTGCAGCCACTGTGGGAAGCAGTATGGAGTTTCCTCAGCAAACTAAATACAGAGTTGCCATATGGTTCAGCAATCCCACTCCTGGGCACATATCCAGGCAAAACTCTAATTCAAAAAGATACATGCACCCCTATGTTCATAGCAGCACTATTTACAATAGCCAAGACATGGAAACAACCTAAATGTCCATCAACAGATGAATGGATAAAGAAGATGTGTGTGTGTGTGTGTGTGTGTAATGGAACACTACCCAGCCATAAAAAAGAATGAAATAATGCCATTTGCAGCAACATGGACTTAGAGATTATCATACTAAGTGAAGTAAGTCAGAAAGACAAATATCATATGATATCACTTATATTTGGAAACATAAAACATGACACAAATGAACTTATCTGTGAAACAGAAACAGACTCACAGACATAGAAAACAAACTTGTGGCTTCCAAGGGGGAGGGGGTGTGGGGATGGGATGGATTGGGAGTTTGGGGTTAGCAGATGCAAACTATTATACACAGGATGGATAAACAACAAGGTCCTACTGTATAGCACAGGGAAATACATTCAATATCCTGTGAGAAACCGTAATGGAAAAGAATATGAAAAAATGTATATATACGTATAACTGAATCACTTTGCTGTACAGAAGAAATTAACACATTGTAAATCGACTATACTTCAATAAATTTTTAAAAAGATAAACTGTAGGTCTCATTCAGCTTTCGCCACTTTTAATATGCACACGTGTGTGTGTGTGTGCACAGCACGTGGTACTATGGAATGTTAGCACACGTATAGATCTGTATGACCGCCACCCCATCAGGACATGGAACTGTGATGAGATACTTCTGCATGTCGATGTCTTGAATGTCAATCCTGAAACAGATCCTGGCAAACAGGGAAGACTGGGCCCCCAACTCCTCTACTGTACCTCCCTCATGGCAAGGAACTTGAGACAGTATCTGGTGGTAGAGGAGGAAGGATCATTTCCAACAAACACAGGGAGGCACTGGCCTCCCTGTCCCTGTCTGGGCTCAAGGTGGTTGTAAAACAGGGGCGCAAACACCAAACGGAAGGCCACAAATCTGGGGAGTCTGGTAACTGCTGCTCCCATTCAGTAGAGGAAAGTGGTCTCATCAGCACTGGTGAGGGCAGGAAAGGTGACCCAAGGCCCATCCGGTGAGGTCACCTCACCAGCCAGCTCTGCAGCTGGAGGTCACCCCCCACCCAAACCTGGGCTCAGAAGGAGCTCTCCGGGTGCATTACCAGAGTCTGTGTCCTTTCCCGCCATTGCCCCTTAGGGAGTGGGCAAAATTACAAGGGTAAAAAACGACAATGTGAAAGTCGAGGTGTTCTCTGGAGCTTTGTGTGACACCCTGTAGGCTACTGAGAGCTTTTTCCCTCCTCTCTTAAAGAAGGGAAGTTAAAAGCCCTAGGGTCTTACTTTTGTAAAGGAAACACTATTTTCTCCAAAGTACTGGTAAAGTGTAATCGTTTTCCTTCACAAAAAATTGGCTGAAAACTCAAGGCCAAACTAGGGCACTGCAGAGAAATGTCTAAAGAAAAGAAAGCCCAGGAGGCCTCAGATGAGAAGTGATTTCATGGTGGGAGGGGGAGAGCTCCTGACCAAGGATCTTGGAGGAACGGGCAGTCAAGGTCACAGCTCCTCCCAGGGCCCATTCCCAAGGCGAGGCTGTGTGTGATCCTCAACAGGCTGGGCAGGCAGTTGCAATGGGGTGGCCCAGAGTAGCCCCATGGGGTCTCCTCTCCTTGTTGGCAATGATGGGGATGCTGTCTCTGTTCTCAATGGATTGTCCTCCCCTCACTCTCTGTGGAATTGCAGGTCTGCATCAGATCAGCCAAGAGCTCAGGGGCTTATCATCTGGACACACTAGGTACCAGTCTGGTGTCAGCCACAGCGCTTTTCTAGGGCCTCTGGTCTAAGGACGGAACTGCCTTGATTTTTCTCCCAGAGATTTTGGGCTCAAAATACCTCCATTTCCCAGAGCACAGTACTGGGAGATGCCTTAGATGGTTAAAACTTCAGCTCTCTGAAGGCATCACGTGTCACTGTAAATGCCATCAGTGCCATCAACCAAGGCTCTGAGGACAGGAGATAAATAGGGGAAGGAACAGACATTTAAGACCTCACTGTGTGCCAGGCACAGTGCCCGATGCAGTATCTGTTATAGCACGAAATTCTCATAAAGCTGTGTTGATGAAAAATTAATCAGTCAACCTAGGAAAGAAATGGAAAATTCTATTTGAGCCAAACTGAGGATTATAACTCGAGAACAGCCTCTTAGAAAGCTCCGAGAACAGTTCTACCCGTTAGAGGTCAAAGCATAGTTATAAGTTTTGGTGACAGGACTGTATATTAAGTGACGTGTTATTGATAGTTTATACAATCTAGCGAGTAGTAGGTCATTGTGGCTTCTTACAAGATTAAGAAGGAATGTTCTCTTTTAAGGGGCTGTCTTGATGATGGGAGAATGGTGCTCTTTATGGTTGTGCAGGTATTTCCACCGATGGGGAGGTTTGGTTGATGCACAATGCAGATGCACAGTGCGGGGAGAGAGGATGCCAAAGGGCAGAGAAGAAATTTTATGTTTAAATTTTTCTTGTCTTGCCATAAAACATGAATTTTATTTCACAGCTGCAACGTGGGCTTTTGCCTCCATTTTCTACCAAGCAAATGGAGGTGAAGGTACATGCTCAAGATCTTCCAGCTAGAAAGCAAAGGCAACAGAATTGAACCTGGGTCAGCCTGACTGCAGGTCTGCCTGCTGTCCACTGCCGGGCACAGCTCCCGGGAAGCCACTTCAGCTGATCAGATGGGAAAGGCAGCTGTCAGACACAAGGAGGGAGCAAGTCTCCCCCAGATCACTGCTTTCAATTTTCCCAACACTCCTGTATGTCTCCTCCCTGGAGGCCTTATTGGTGTGCACCCAGGCCAAGGGCAGGAAGGTGAGTGTTCAGGTCTTCTGCTCAGGCCTTGATTCTGGCCAGAGATGCGTCCTCTCAACCTCACTCTCTGCCCCCAGAGCCCCCTCCACTTCTCTCCCAGTCCTCTCCTCCAAGCGCCCAGATTTCCAGCGACCTTCAGATTTGATATATTGAATGTTTCCAAAGGATATTCCCATTGACATTGAGCATGCCACTGTGTGGAGCTCAGCAATAAAAGGGGGAAATTAACAGGCATTTAAATTCTGAAATTAATGATGAGAGGTCAGAGATTTCCGAACATCTGTTTCCAGCATTTTCAAGGGGGCCTTCAATTTGCAGGCAGCACTGAGCCACACGGTTATCAGCAGTTACTTGTGACTTCACACAGTGCCACGTCCAGGAGCTGGGAGTGGATGGTGGGACCCAGCGACTGCACTCACGTGCTTTGTGGCTCAATCCAAGCAGTGTGTCCACTGAGGTTCAGGGTCCTGGCCCTGCTTGTAGGATTCTACACACCCGTCTGAAAACCCTGAGTCTGGATTTCCCCAAGTGTCAGAGTTCTGGAAACTGAGGATTCAAAAAAGAAGTCCTTGTGCCAAGGAACGGAACGGAATGTTTCTAGGGCTGCACCATCCAATAGGACAGCAGTAGCCACACGAGGCTGTTAAGTATCTACAACATGGCCAGTCGGAACTGAGATGCACTCTGAGTGTAAAATATATACTGGATTTCAAAGACTTAGTATAAAAAAAGTAATTATCTTTTATGTTGATTATGTTGGTGAAATGATAATATTTTGGCTAAACTGGGTTAAAGAAAACATATTATTAAGTCAACTTCATGCAAACTATTATATAGAGAATGGATAAACAACAAGGTCCTACTGTATAGCACAGGGAACTATAGTCCATATCCTGTGATAAACCACAATGGAAAAGAATATGAAAAAGAATGTATATGTATATATATAATTGAATCACTTTGCTGTACAGCAGAAATTAACACAACATTGTAAATCAACTACACTTGAATGAAATAAATTTGGAAAAAAAAGTCAACTACTTTGCTTTATTCTACTTTTTTCAACAGAGGTAGGACAATTGAAAATTACATTATGGGGCTCACACACTTCTATAAGTCACCATTGCTCTAGAGTTTCTGTAGCTTGGTGTTTCTTGGGCGGTGGGGAGCTGTTGTCACCCCTAGAGGGCCTTTTAGAAACTGCAGGATCTTTGGTGTCACACTGCCTGGGGGAGGTGCTCCTGACATCTGGTGCGCTGGGCATGAGGAACGGGTGAGTCCGGTAATTACCAGAGCAGTCTGACGCAACAGAAGAGTTATTCATGACTCCACATCACTCTGAATGTCCCACCAGACATGAGATAGATGAAAAATTGGTTATAATGATCTGAGCCTAAACCAAATTCCATTTTACATATAAACACAGGTATCTGGTTTTTGCACAAACTAAGATTTCCAAGGACACAGCTGCTGTGTAAATCAAACAAAGATTGCACTGTGGGGCTTCCCTGGTGGCGCAGTGGTTGAGAGTCTGCCTGCCGATGCAGGGGACACGGGTTCGTGCCCCGGTCTGGGAAGATCCCACATGCCGCGGAGCGGCTGGGCCCGTGAGCCATGGCCGCTGGGCCTGCGCTTCCGGAGCCTGTGCTCCGCAACGGGAGAGGCCACAGCAGTGAGAGGCCTGTGTACCGCAAAAAAAAAAAAAAAAAAAAAAAAAATTTAAAAAAGAGTGCCCTTTGTTTCATCTGTAACATTACCAAACACCGTTCATCATGTGTTGGAAATTCCAAGCACCGTTGGCAATACTGCTCACGTGCTGGAGTTGCCGACATAACACGATCGTCTTCGTCATTCACTGTCACTCCACGGAGAGATGTAATTTTCTGCCTGCTTCACTCTATCTCCTAGTGCTTGAGCACTTGTAAACGGAAAGGCATTCCATTTTATTTAAACTACTTTCCCTTTGTTTCTTCTATATTACAATTAGGACTTTATATTGGTTTTAAAAAATTATGCGTGTAGGTAAATTACAACTGAAAGGGGTCTTGCATACAATTTTGTTTTAAACAGAAAATGGCATATTGCATCTGATAGAATTACAAACCATCATTCAAACCTAGTCATGCCGCTCTTGACTCAGAAGAGTCTTTGCCTCTTAAACACCTTCTCATTCTATCTATCTATCTATCTATGGCTGTGTTGGGTCTTCATTGGTGCACGCAGGCTTTCTCCAGTTACGGTGAGCGGGGGCTACTCTTCGTTGCAGTGCGCAGGCTTCTCATTGCAGTGGCTTCTCTTGTTGCGGAGCATGGGCTCCAGGCGCACGGGCTTCAGTAGTTGTGGCACATGGGCTCGGTAGTTGTGACTCGCGGGCTCTAGAGCGCAGGCTCAGTAGTTGTGGCGCACGGGCTTAGTTGCTCCGCGGCATGTGGGATCTTCCCGGACCAGAGCTCGAACCCGTGTCCCCTGCATTGGCAGGCGGATTCTTAACCACTGCGCCCCCAGGGAAGTCCCAAACAACTTCTCATTCTTTAGGTTTCAGATGCAGTGGTCCTTCCTCCAAATAGCCAAGATGTCACCTGCTCTGTGCTTCCCTGCACTCTGCTTCTCATCACCCCATCCTTCATCACACAGATGGTACTGCCTGTGCAATTATCTTCCTCCCTGGACTGTGGGCTCCAAGAGGGTAGGTTATGTCTGTTTGGTTTATTGCTCTATACCCAGTGCCTAGCTCATGGCTGAGCACACTAGTACATACTCGATATTTAGTGAGTAAATGAATTAATAAAGATCAGGGTGAGTTAGTATCTAGAGATCTATAAGGGTGAATGGGAATAAGGGCCAGCAGCAGGGTAGAAACAGATGACAACACCAAGGGAGCCCAGTGCCTTGGATGCTGGTAAAATGGAGAGCCTACAGCGCGTAGAGTAATGCACTTTGAAATCAGGTAGATTTCACTTTGAGTCCCAGTTCTGCCTTGTACTACCCTTGGTCATCTTAGGAAAGTCCATTGACTTCTCTGAAAGAGTGATAAGGGTACTTCCATCATTTGTTGGGGGACTTAACTGAGAACTGCTTGGAAAGCACTTACTGCTGTGTCTGGCAAATAGTAAGGGCTCAGTACATGTTCTTGCTATTAAAACTCTTTCATAGAGGCTGGGTGTGCCTCTAACAGAGGCCCTGGTTGCCCCAGGGTCAGTGCCCATCACCAGTAGGGAACTTCTACAATTCAAAATCAAAAAAACAAAAACAAGGACAAATGACCTGATTCTTAAATGGGCAAGGGAACTGAATAGATATTGCTCCAAAGAAGACATGCGAATGACAAACAGGTACGTGGAAAAGGTGCTCAATATCAGTAATCATTAGGGAAATGTAAATCAAAATCACAATGAGATTTCACCTCAACAAGTTAGGATGGACACACACACACATATATACATCTAACCATCATCTGAGCCTTCGGTGAGTCATAATCTTTTTGCAATATTAACAAAGATCACTGATCATAGATCACCATAACAAATATAATATACTTGAAAATTTTGAAGTTTGAAATATTGCTAGAATTACCAAATGTGACACAGAGAGAGGAAGTGAGCAAATGTTGGAAAAATGGTGCTGATAGATTTGCTCAATGCACGGTTGTCATAAACCTTCAATTTGTAACAAAAAACAAAACAAAAAAACATAATATCTGCAAAGTGAGATAAAGCAAAGCACAATAAAAACCAGGTCTGTCTGTAGAACTACCACATGACCCAGCAAGCCCATTTCTGGGTATATACCCAAAGGAATTGAAACCAGGATCTTAAAGAGATATCTACACACCCATATTCACTGCAGCACTATTCACAAGAGCCAAGACATGGAAGCAACCTCAGTGTCCACTGATGGATGAATGGATAAAGAAAATGTGGTATATACATATGAAGGAATATTATTCTGCCATAAAAAAGAAAATCGTGCCATTTGCAACAACATGGATGAACCTGGAGGATAATATGCTAAGTGACATAAATCAAACACGAAAAGGACAAATACTATTATACACGACACCACTTGTATGAGAAGTCTAAAATAGTCAAACTCAGAAAAGCAGAGAAGAATGGTGGTTGCCAATGGCTGGGGGGTGGGCGAAGCAGAGAAGTATTCAAGGGTACAAAGTTTCAGTTATGCAAGATGAATGAGTCTTAGAGATCTACTCCACCAAAAGTACCTAGAGCTAACAATCCTGTAGTGTACACTCAAAAATGTGCTAAGAGGGTAGAACTTATGTTAAGTGTTCTAATCACACACAATAATAATGATGGGGTGGGAGGAAAAGTTTGGGCATGATAGATACACTTATGGCATAGATTGTGCGATGGCTTCATGGGTATACACTTATCTCCAAACTCATCAGGTTGTATACATTAAATTTATGCAGCTTTTTGAATATCAACAATGCCTCAATAAAATGGTTTTAGGAAAAAAATAACAAAGATCAGTTGACTAAAAAGATGTTAACTTCGCGAAACTGAGCTATTTGTAATGAGGTGGATAGACCTAGAGTCTGTCATACAGAGTGAAGTAAGTCAGAAAGAGAAAGACAAATACCGTATGCTGACACATATATATGGAATTTAAGGGAAAAAATGTCATGAAGAACCTAGGGGTAAAACAGGAATAAAGACACAGACCTACTTGAGAATGGACTTGAGGATATGGGGAGGGGGAAGGGTAAGCTGTGACAAAGCGAAAGAGAGGCATGGACATATATACAGTACCAAACGTAAGGTAGATAGATAGTGGGAAGCAGCCGCATAGCACAGGGAGATCAGTTCGGTGCTTTGTGACCGCCTGGAGGGGTGGGATAGGGAGGGTGGGAGGCAGGGAGATGCAAGAGGGGAGGGATGTGGGAACAGATGTATATGTATGACTGATTCACTTTGTTATAAAGCAGAAACTAAAAAAAAAAAAAAAAAAAAAGATGTTAACTTCATCCAAAAACACCCTTACAGAAACACCCAGAATAACATTTGACAAATATCTGGGCACCCTGAGGCCCAGTCAAGTTGACACATAGAACCAACCATCACGGTTTACATAAACGTGTCCCCACTAAGCTGAGTTGAGAACTGGTACTAGGGTCTTTAATCTGAATCTCAAGGTGGAGCACAGACAATATCATTTGCTGACCACGTGGACAGTGGTTCTGGCCCTGATCAGAGGACTCATATGACTAGGTAAGAAAATGCTACCTCCTCACAGATACCCAATTTTACAAGTCTTCCTTCATCCAAAAGTCATTAATTCTTAGGTCTAACAGGAAGCCTTGAACTGTTCATGCTGAAATGTAAGCCCATTAAATTTTGTATAACCTTCGGTGGAGGAGAGAGAACAGCCTATCCTGGCCCCCCAGTATTATAACAGCATCACCGCAAGCAAAGTAGGACAAGCTTCCCTGTTCAGCCTTCCTGTTCATCCAAGATCACTACGCCTCTCTCATGGGGGAAAGTCATCCGATGGACACATTTATACAAAGAAAGGAGCTAAGATTTCCTGAAGGATAACTGTGCTACATACTATAGGTATATTATCAAATTTAATCATAACAGCCGTAAGTAGTATTCTTTACTCTGACAAGTGAAGAATTTCAGAGAAGTTACTTAATTTATAGTCAAGTGGTGCCACTTGACCATATGCTGACCCTCTATTATACAGTGGGAATGGGCCTTGGTGGGAATCCAGTTTTAGCTAGTTCTGTAGCTCCTGGTCTCTCCAGGACTCCACGCCGCCCCCCTGAATTGTGGGGCAAAATTGTCCTTGTCATCTCTGGAAACAAACAGGATTGCCTGGAAAGAGCCTTAGGACTCTCCCCGGGGGGCCTGCAATGAGCCAGCAGATACCAGAAGCTTCTCTTTCCCCAGAAGATGGACTGAGCCAAGCTCCCCCAAGGTCTCCAGATGTGGGCAGGTGACTTTCCCAAGCATGGCTGTAAATAGCTGGTAACCAGACTCAGATCATTTGCTGCCCAAACATAGACTGGACTGGAAGCTCAGGGCAAAACCATTCTCAGGCTTATTCCAATGAAAGGGAGTGTGTTAGTGGGAGGAGTATCCTCTGCTGACCACCACACCTGTGCACCTGGGTCCCAGGGTACCTCTCCCCAGGCTGTCAAGGGGCAGGGATGCACGACGGTTGGCCTTTCCACTGGTCATTCCAGTGTGTACCAGTGAGACCTCCTGGCGTACACCTGACCCTGCTGTGTGCGGCCTCTTCACCTCGCCGTCCCTCACTTTTTGATGGCACTTTACAGTTTATTTTCACATCCATTTCTTGCTTCCTCTGCTAAATCAGGAGTTGGCAAGCTACCGCCAGTGGGCAGAATCCTGCTCACTGCCTATTTTTGCTACTGGAATACACCCAACCCCATTCTCTCATGTTTTGTCTACGGCTGCTTTCCCCAAAATGGCACAGCTGAGCAGTTGCTGCAGAGACCATTATGGTCTGCAAAGCTTAGACTATTTACTATGAGGCCTTTTTACAGAAAAGGTTTTGCCAGCCCTGCTTTAAACAATCCCAGGAAGCAAATGCAATTATTATCATTATTTCCAAGTGACAGGTGGCAAAAAAAACCTGGGATGAAACCAAGTGGCTCAGAAATGTTTTCTTAAGGACACAGAACTGGTTGGCAGAGCTGAACCGAAAGCCAAATGCCTTTCCCCCACGTAAGGATTCACTTTGAAGCCAGTCGGACATGGGCGAGGCTGGGCACCAGAGGGCGGTCCTTTGAGAAGGCCTTTCCGGCCAAGTGACATTGACTTGGAGAAAAAAAGAGAGGCAGGTTTGTTCTCTAAAACATGTCGGACAATCAACACTTAGCCTGTGGATGTTGAGAACCAGCCCTGAGCTAGAGGCTGCAGGGACTGAAATACCAGCCAAAAGGGTCTGGAATATTCAGAGTTGATATATCTTTTTTTAAAAATTATTATTATTATTATTATTTTTTTTTTTTTTTTTTTGCGGTACGCGGGCTTCTCACTGCTGTGGCCTCTCCCGTTGCGGAGCACAGGCTCCGGACGCGCAGGCTCGGCGGCCACAGCTCACCGGCCCAGCCGCTCCGCGGCATGTGGGATCTTCCCGGACCAGGGCACGAACCCGCGTCCCCTGTATGGGCAGGCGGACTCTCAACCACTGCGCCACCAGGGAAGCCCTTAATTATTTTTTTTTGGCTGCGCTGCACGGCTGGCAGGACCTTAGTTCCCTAACCAGGGATTGAACCCGGGCCCCCGGCAGTGAAAGCACAGAGTCCTTACCACTGGACCACCGGGGAATTCCCCAGAGTTGATATTTCATTAACTTTTTATCTTCCAATTAAAAAAGCAAACAAAACCCTTACAAACCATAGGTATGCGAGAAATAAATGTGAAAAAGATACACGTGAGGAAGGAAGCCATAAGCTCTTCTGGTGTCACCAGGGAAGCAAACTTCCAGGAAGTGGTTTTTCTTATGTAAGATTGTCTCCTCCCTCCCACTCCGCCCCTCACCACACACGCCATTTAAGTGACAGTCAGGGTCAGAGTCATCACCTCCCCATGCTGTCCAGGACCAGAGATGCTTCTCCTGGGCTCTTCTCATGATGATTCATGTCTATAACAGAGACTTGGAGGCTTCTGTTTCTGGTAAGAACCAATCATTTCCTAACGGTATTTAGTAGCAGCCAGATGCCATCTCCTTGTGGCTTTAACCCAGGACAGTGTCACTCTCCCCCATCACCCGGGGGTGCTTAGAATGGTCTGGGAATGAGGAAGCAGCCCTCACTCCTGAGGCAAACGTTTAAAGCAAGAACGCCTTGGATGAGTGAAAAAAAAAAGGAAGGCAAGGCCTAGGCTAGAGGGTGAGGCCAACCAGGGAGAGAGAAGGGAGGAGGTGGTTGGCAGGAGTCAACCCTCCTGGGCCAGGTGAGTGGTTGCATCTGTAAATGGCACCTCCTGGATTGTGCAGTGCACAGCCTGTGCAACCATACACGGCAGCTCTGAGAAGCACCAACTTGGCTCAAAAATTTCCAGAAATAGATTTGGGAAATATAAGGTTGAGTCAAGCTTGGGTGGGTCGGGGGTGGCCGTGCAGAGAGAGAGAATACACACATGCATGCATACACATATACATGGATCTTTTGTTAAATAAGTATGAAAGAAACAGAATAAAAATAAAATAAAATGAGCACCTCCAGGCTCTCTGTGCTGAGCTGCATGATTAATCATGAAGGCCTTGCCTGGGAGACAGCAAAATAAGACATTTTAAGAAGTCATTTTGCATGAGCAGGTCAAAGGTGAGGATCCAGAAGAAGGCCAATTTGAGAGCCAGGTTTCTCCCTGGCACCTGTGGTTCCTCTTCTCTCAACCAGAGCCTGGAGACAGACCCGTGTTTCCCCAGCCAGCCCCAGCTGTAGCCGAGTTCATGCGGACGTTAAGGAGATGAAACACTGGCTTGCTTGAAGGTATGAGGGTAGTGGTTCTCAAACTTTCATGTGCTCAGAATGCCCTGGAAAGCCTGGGAACACACCAAAGATGGGCCCCAACCTCCGAGTTTCACACTCAGTAGTTCTGGTGGGGTTGTGGGGGGAGGGGAAGAATTTGCATTTCTACTATATTCCCAGGTCAGGCTGATGCTCCAGGGACCACACTTCGGGAACCACTGGATGACAGACTAGTCAGTTTCACAGCATAGACTTGGGAGCCAGACTGCCTGTGTGCGAGTCCTGGCCCCTCGCCTATCACCACCTGTGACCTGGAGCAAGGTACTCAAACTGTCTGCGTCTATTTCATCAGCTAAAAAAACGGTGTTTTGACAGGGATTATTTAAATAATACACACAGATCCCAACCCATAGAATACAGTAAGCGAGCCATTGTCTCTCTCCGCCTCATTTGAAAAGGGAGAAGGAAGAAAACGAGGCGGTACGTTAGGGAGGGGGCCGGAGGGCAGACAGGCAGGGCCAGGGGGTGGCCAGGGACCCTTAGCTTTGCCTGCATGGTGGCTTGGGCTGTCCCAGCCATCCTCCACCTCCTGCTTGCAAACTGCCCACTGACAGCTATGTTGCTACCTTCTCATCGCCAGGGGAACGGGAAGAAGGGGGAGTGGCCCGCATCATGATACATTGACCGCAAGGCACTGCCACACCTGCCATGTCATGTGGTCTTCTCCACCTAGGCCTTCTCAGATGCAGAAACCTGAGGCTCAGAAAGGTCAGGTGACCGCCCAGCAACAGGAAGCCAAGGCACCCGCTGGCTCCAAAGCAGCGGCCCCCATCAGGGGACCTTACAGCACGACTGGCCAACACTTCAGCTAGATCTCCCCTTCTCTTTCTCTCTTCTTCCAGAGCCAAGAGTCAGGGTCAGTGTTCAAGGGCTCTTCCTGGGAACGGAGCCTGGCAGGAGGACGGCTGAGGGTGACCCTCCATGAGGGAAGGTGCTGGTACTTCCCAAGCTAGCGCTTCCTCATCCCCCGAAAGAGGCAAAGGGGACAAGTACACGGTGGGCCCCTGTCCCTGAGCTTGCCCTGCCGCGGCAGGCCACGTTCACAAAGCGGTCACAGGACAGGGTGGCAGGGCTGGCCTGAGGGCACTCACTGGGGCCCAGGCAGCCATGCAGAGGTCTGTCCCTGGCGTTTGGAGAGGGGTAGGGCGGTAGCTGTGAGGCCAGGGAGGCCCGAGTGTTTCAGGCTTGGGGTTCCACTGCCCTGGACCACGCTCAGGCTGGGGAGCACTGCCCCATACCATTAAGCGGTGTGTGTGGGTGTGACGGGCAGGGAGGTGGCAGCGGAACCCGGAACCTTCTTCCTCGGGTCTACCTGCTCTGTCAAGGACACTCCCTGCCCCTCCTGCTCTGCCGCAGGCTTCAGCCCTCACCTCCGTTTGTCTCCTCTCTTCCTGTCTCACCATTGCTTGGGCCCATGACCACCTGGCAGTTGACCTCCCCTCCCATGAACTGGCCCAAGGGCAGCCCCGGCACACAGTGGGCTGGAGGTCAGGCAGGCCAGCGCCCGCTGCTCCAAGGCTCACTCTTTCCATCTTTATTTATTTATTTATTGGGGTACGCGGGCCTCTCACTATTGTGGCCTCTCCCGTTGCGGAGCACAGGCTCCGGACGCGCAGGCTCAGCGGCCATGGCTCACGGGCCCAGCCGCTCCATGGCATGTGGGATCTTCCCGGACCGGGGCACGAACCCGTGTCCCCTGCATCGGCAGGCAGACTCTCAACCACTGCGCCACCAGGGAAGCCCTTTCCATCTTTACTTGGTGCACCCAGAGCAAGTAGATAACTGGAACGTTGGGCAGATCCTGAGAAATTTCCCCAAGTCCGAGGCTACATCCTGCCCGTATCTCCTGACCCACTGCCTTTCTGTTTAGAGACAGGTGTCATTTTCTTTCCAATCTGATTTCAAACCAAGGAACAATATCATCAGAGGGACTTGAAATGCCCAAAGCCACATAGGTTGTCATCATGAATCTCTCTCTGCCCCAGTCAACCCAAAGTATGATTCCAAGGAACATTGTAAATTGCAGCTAGGTGACAGCTAAATACAACACAAACATGTCACAAACCTCATAAGCGCAGTGAGAATGACAGAAACAGGCTGAAAAATTAATAGGTCACACACACACATCTCTGACTTGTCTGTTTTTTCTGATTTAACCACACTTATGCTTTTATCAGCATTAGATAATCTTCAGCCACTAAATTGTCCTTTTGGGATTGTAAATGTCTTTGAAGTAAACATTTCCACACAGAACTCCCCTGATGTATAAGAGTTTGAAGGAGCTTCTTGATGTGATTTGAGAAGGGTTAAAAGGCACCCCCTATCCCAGACCTTCTTCATTGCCACAGTGACTGAAATTCCCACAATTAAAGGGGTATGACCTTGAGTTCAGAAGGCATCTGCTAAAAGTCAATTCCATTAACAAAACAGACCAAAAGGGCTCTGAACTGAGGTCCCAGGCCAGCCCTTCAGTGGTTTCCTGACAATGTCTGTCACTTCAGTGCACATGTTACATGCACATAGCCCTCTAGAGAGAGGTCTCTAACTCCCATTGTATTTTCAAGGAGGTCCATGACTCCCCAAAGGGTAAGACTCATTAAATTTGTTGTATTTGACATTTTAAAAGGTTAGCCCAGGATCCTAAAAAAAGAGAGACAACCAGCAGGTGACCTGGAAAGGGACTGCCAGGAAGGGCAAACCAGTTGGAGGACCACACAGCAGACCCCGGGGAAAGGTGTCAAGGTCACATTTGAACTTCTTCGTGATTACGCCTGAAGAGGACCTCTTACGTCCCCATCTCTCCTCCTTACCCTCCTGCCAACAACTACATGCACACTCTGCAGAATAACACTAATTTTTTATGTGCATACAGCATGACAGGTACTGTGCTTAGCACTACGTCTGTTATCTTATTTAATCCACAAAACAAACTTTTGAGATCCGTGCTATCACTCCCCCATTTTACAGACGGTGAAACTGAGGCTTAGAGTATTGGGTACCTTGGTGAGGTCACCCAGATAATAAACAGCCAAACTGGGCTCAGGTAGCCTTAATCCAGAATCCATGCTTTTAACCACCATGTGTGTGGTTCTCAAACATGAGTGGGTATCAAAACCACCTGGAGGGCTTGGGAAGCACTCAGATATCTGGGCTCCACTCTAGAATTTCTGATTAAGTAGCTTTGGACCCAAGAACTGGCATTTCTAACAAATTCCCAGATTTTACTGATGTTGCTGGTCTGGGGACCCCTTGCCACATGGTGCATCTCCCTCCCTTGCACAGGCTCCTAAAAATGTGTTCATAAGATCACATATTTTTGTAAAATTTAAGAATACAAGACATTTGTGTATTATCTTCTTAAAGCAGATCCTTAAAATTGTATAAGCTTTGGGTGCCCCCCCCAAACATGGATTTGCCCTAGACTCTGAAGCCTTCCTTAGATCACGTTGCTCCTGATTTTATCTCAGACCTGCCTCGTGTCACAGTCCACACCCAAGAGCATTAGCTACCCCCAGTCCAGCAGGCTAGGATTTCACCAAGTTCTTCTTCGGGCTGTCACAGTCTTATCTGTGAACACAATCTGTCTGCAGGTTTCAGATAAAGACAGGAGGAAAGCAGTTTTATGTATTAAAGTGACCGCCTCAGCCATCAAGACACCCTGGAGGGAGTCGGAGTTGGGATCTTAAGGATGTCACACATGTCCCTGCAGGAAGGGAAGGGAGATGGGGAGGCCCCTTCTGGCGCCTGGACTAGGGAGAGTGGTGAGAGAAGCCCTTCTTTAGTACCGGATGGTGACGGAGGGAGTGGGTGTTCACACAGGTTGCTTCAAATCTCCCCCTGGCAAGAGCTCAACACCACCCCACAAGTCAGTGAGCATGGTGTTTGGGACGCAGGAAAAAGAGGAAGGGGAGAAATGAAAGCCGGACTGGACCTTTACTACATTTGTGCCCCATCCCCCGTCCTGTCCCCTCCACCATCTCCTTCTCCCCCGTCCCTTCCAGGCCAGCTTCTTCTCCGTTCTGAGCCATGTGTCAGTAAACACTCAGCCACCCATAACCAAGCTTTAGAGCTTCCATTTCAACCACCAGAGGGAGGCTGGCACAACTCTTGAATCCCAATTCTAGAAGCCCACTTGGGGGCCTCTTTGGCCCTGCTCGCCCAGGTGTCCTGCCCTGGATAAATCATCGTGGCCAGGCCTGGGAAGTCACAGTACATACTCCAGTGTCAAAGGATGTTGAGGCGAATTTTCCTGTTGCCTAGATTTGGTGAATTCAACTCCAGTTTGTTTGTTTATTTGTTTGGGTTTTTTGTTCTTGTTTTTGTTTTGTTTCTAAAGGAGGCATTAGTACTTGCACTTTGTGAAGAGCGTCATCTCCAGGGCATATCCAGGAGATTGCCAAGCTGACCCTACCATCGTGCTAGATGGGCCCTCCTAACCCCTGTAAGATGACTGGAGAGAGACAGAGGGGGCTTTAGACCTCGAATGCAGTGAGATGGTTCAAGGAGAGTGGTGCTTTCCTGCCCCAGAGCCAAGGGAGAAGGGAGGCTCTGAGAGAATCATGCTGGAGAGGTGGGCCAACGAGGATGGGAGCCTGGCACTCAGGGCCAGCTTCGTGGGTGTGGGAGCTGTGCAGTCACACAGGGCTAGCACCCAGGAGGGTCCCACACTTGATTTAATGTTCTGCTGTCACCATCTTGGAATTCTTAATAGTTCAACAGTTTTGCACTGGGTCCCGCAAATTAAGGGGCCCATCCTGAGGGCAATCCACTCTCTATGGGGACATTGCCCAGGCAGTGAACTTCCTGTTCTATCCTTGTGCCTCCATGAACAGGAGAAGAGATGGCAGGACCGAAAGGGTGGCACGAGGGCACTCAGTACTTCCTCCCATTTGAGGTGGCAAGGATATATGGGTTTCCATTGGTCAAGGAGACACAGTGATAGAGAGCCAAGAGTAACCCATCTTGCTGATATCCTAACAGAAATCCATCTCCATGCAAAGGGACCCTGGCAGCAAGAAAACTGGGGCCTCCTGATGGTGGAGGCTGAAGTGGACTAGGGAACGATGTTGGGCTTAGCAGGCCCCCTACACCAGGGAACCGAGCCATGGGGAGGCCCTACAGGATCAAGGAACTCAAAGTCTTCATGTGCCTCGTGAGAGGGCCATTGATGGGACGTCTGCCTCACCGAGGGCATCAAAAGAAGTAGTGCCGGACCCCGATGAGAAGGGGACTGCAGCTGAACCCCAGTGCAGAGAAGTCTGCCTCCCCCTCTACTCTGTCCACCTTCCCTTCACTCCCTCAGTTCCTGAGAAGAGAGACGGAGGTGGCAACTCAAGGGCAGATCATGCTGCCTTTCCTACTTTCCCACCTCAGGTCCTGGCACTCCGGGGAAAGAACAAGGTGAGCTAGGAAATGCCCGTGAGACCGGAAGTTTCAAACTGGGCTGTAATGAACATCTACAGTCACCTGAAAGTTACGGCGGGATCTGGCCTGGATGCTCTGAAGGAAGCCTCTACCCAACAGGGGTACGGTGAGCATCCACAGAGCACGGCTGGGACAGCAAGTGGAGGAAAGACACATCTGCTTTATGTATACAGGCGGCTGAGTTGAGATCATTATGCTGATACGGCAGCACCACAGCACCCTTGATGAAGGGGCCCTGGCAGACCTTGCCAGATGTGCCCACATCAGGAGAGGGTGTGGCGCAGGCCCAGGTCCCCTCCTTGGGCTGACAGCCACTCACGCCTTCTGATGCCCTTGGGGTCCTAGCATCACATAGGAATGGTGCTCCCTGAGATGGCCTGCTTTGTGTCCCCTATTGCACAGTCTGGGGCTCTGCATTCAGGAGGTGCTAAGTGCACTGAGTTACTACCCAGAAGAGCATCCAGCCCTTTCTGTAACAGTTGAGAACAGTGGTTCTCCAACATCAGAATATCCCACAGGATGACTTGTTAAAACACACACTGCTGGGCCCCATATCTGGTGCTTTGGATCAACAGGTCCAGTGTGGAGCCTAAGAATCTGCATTTATAGCATTCCCAGGGGACCACCCTTTGAGACCCACTGGGTTCAGTACTGACTTCCTCTACCTGAAAGTCACACCAACCACCAGAAGGGGTTGGAGGTGCTGAGAGAGGTGGCAGGTGGGCGAGTGGTTCTCTTCCTGGCCTGCAGGGCTGGCATGCTGGTGGGTATGGGACTCAGCCTGAGGTTTATCTCCCTCCCCAAGCCCCTTTTCTACTCTGATGGGGGCTGCAAGGTCTGTCCTGGAGGTGTCAGGGGCGTGGAATAGGAGGCAACCTGAGAGTTGCCTGCAGAGACCCGGTGTGATTCCCCCCTCAGCCTCCACACCCCTCTGGACTACTTGAAATAACGTCTAAGAGCAAGGTTGCCACTGCCTGACCAGTCTCTTCTCAGTCTCCCATGGGCTTTTTTTTTAATGTGGTAAAATATACATAACACACACCATTTTGATTGATTTTAAAGTGTGTACAACTCAATGGCAGTAAGTACATTCACATGGTTGTGCAACCATCACCACCACCAATTTCCAGAACTTTATCTTCCCAAACAGAGATACTGTAGTTAAACAACAACAACTCATTCCACTCCCCTCCATTCTACTTTTTATCTCTCTGAGTTTGCCTATTTTAGGTACCTCATATAAATGACATCATACTGTATGTGTTCTTTTGTGTTTATTTCCCTTAGCGTAATGTTCTCAAGGTCCATCCGTGTTACAGCATGTGTCAGAACTTTATTCTTTAAAGCTGAATAATATTCCATTGGATGTATGTACTACATTTTGTGTATCCATTCATCTGTTGTTGGGCATTTGGGTTATTTGCACTTTTTGGTTACCATGAATGCTGCTGCTATGAACAGCGTTGTTCAAATACATGTTTGAACCCCTACTTTCAATTCCTTGGGCTATATACCCAGAGGTGGAATTGCTGGAGGATATGGTAATTCAATGTTAATTTTTTGAGGAACCACCATACTGTTTTCCAGACTTTAATCTACCTAATTGTTCACCAGGAACAGGGATTTGAGAACCTCACCAGTATCCTCCACAGAGGATTTGAGGCTGGCCTCTGGCAAGGGGCTTATTGCCCTGAACTGCTATTGGAAGTGGCATAACCAACCCCCTTATTTAACACAGCCCTGTGACCCAAGCACCCTCACTCTATGAGATGAGCAGGTTGTAGCCAAGAGAGGTGAGGCTGCTCTATAGTTTTGCTGGCTCTTCACTCCCCAGGGTTTAGCCCAAACACCACCTCTGCAGAGACCCTGGCCACCCCTCCCCCTAATCATTTTCTAGCCTTGTTTTACTTTCTGCACATTATAAGCTAAAATTGCCTTACGTATTTGTCTCCTTGTTTATTCTCCTTCTCTTCCAAGTAGACTTAAGTGAGGGCAGGAACTTTGTCTGTCTTAATCACAGCACAGCCCTAGCATCTACAACTATTCCTGGCACATTATAGGCACTGAGTTGTAGGCACTCAGACAATTTGACTGATTGAATATAAACACCCTATAAGGATGTATATATAACTCTGATATATGTAAGAAATCTTCTGTGACCTTCACAATTCTCCCAAGCATATTATCTTCCCCATAAAACCAGTTTTTTTTTTTTAAAGACAAAGTCACACTGAGATGCTCGCTAAGTGACTGACTCCGGCTCACCAGTTCTTGCAGAGAGTCTAAGACTCAGATGTTAACTCTGCAAATGCCAGGTTCGCCACCCTTTCCACAGTCCTGGGATGGTCAGGGAAGGGTTACTATTCCATTAACCAAGGTCTCTGGTTGTGAGCACACTGGTCATTTTCTTTCCATTAAGATGTTAAAGCCCTATGATTTTCTAAGTAATGGTTTCTCCTGGTGTAAAAAAAAAAAAGCTCTAGGTAATGAGAAGAAAGGAAAAAGAGGAGCTTGACTACATAGATGGGGTGAGAGGCCAATCAGCGTTGCTGTCCTTGGTCCTGATGTTTTCACAGGCACACACCACAAATTGGGGCAGAATTTCTAGGAATGCTACATATGGTTTTACTATTTTCATGTCTACTGGTTGAAAACTGAACAGAGAAAGGTGAGACCTTGTCCTGAGCCTGAAGTAGAGGTAACTGGCGGGGCGGGGATGGCAGGAAAGCACAGCCATGAGCCGTATGACACAGACCCTCAGGTTCACGGGGCTTGACCCAGGAACTAGGAATTTCCATTTGTGGCTTGGAGCTCCCCTCGGGTTCCCACAGCCTACCATGACACACAAACTACGTCCTGGTCTCTGAGTTTCCTGTGCTCTACTGTGGCTGAGTTGCTTGCGCTTTGCCAGGCTCAGCTGTTCACCTTCCCCGCAGTAGCAGTGGGATTAGACAGGGGCAAGAGATCCAGCCCAGAGGAGGTCAGTCCACAGGACCAGGGTGTGGCCTTGCAGAGGTTCCACCTGGTGCCACTAGGACGGTACTCGCCAGTCACACCTCCTTTCTCAGTGTGGTCTGTCCTCCCCCGTCCTCTTCACTAAGCCATAGGCTCCCTCCAAAGTAGCCTCCTAATGAATCTATCTGACTTAGATGACCACACTCCCTCTGTGATTTTATTTTTCAGGTTTTTACGATCCCATATGTTTACTTCAGATGGGCCTGACTTCTTTGAGGGCAGTATCTGCCTCTTCCACTTCCTCATAAGCCCTTCCTGTATTCAATAAAGTACCAGAGGGGTCATGGGGAATTGGAGCAGCAGAGAGTGAAAGATGCTGAGGAAGAAGAGGGCTTCAAGGGGAGATGAGGCAATCAAACACAGCAGACACACAGAGAGAGAGAGAGAAGACAAAGGCACAAAAAGGGGGACTTTGGATTCAAGAATTAGAAGCTCACCTGAGAACGTGAAGAGCAGTTTTGGCATAGTTTCAAGAAAAAGCTAGATTAAAAGGCATTAGAAGTGACTGAAGGATGGTATCCAGTGCTCGTAAGATTTCAAACACGGCTCACCAAGTATAAATTTATGTAACCATGTTTTGAGAGCTTTAAAAATATTCAGACCCTTTGGCTCAGAATTTCATTTCTAAGCATGGCTATAGACAAAGATGCAGGCCTAAGAATGTCTATCACAACAGTACTTACAACCATGAGAAAATGAAAACTACCTAAATGTCCAAAATTGGATATCAAAGATGAAATATTAGTCATTACCACTAGTATGTGTACAAAGGACATTTAATCACCTAGGATTACAACATCATGTTTAATCAAAGCTCAGAATATAAAACATATGTAGTATGAGTCAAATTTTGTAAAATAAAAAATCAGTATCTATTGATCTATTTACATACCTACCACTTATGCACCTAGTCTCACAGATAAAAAGACTAAAAAGGAGACTTGCTAGAACATTAGTAGTCATGGTTATATCTACATTGTGGGCTTATAAGTGATTTTCATTTTCTTTTTTATAGTTTCTGTATTTTCCAGATTTCTGTACTAAGTATGAGTCATGCTTACACTCAGGGATACAGTAAAAAGTTTGCTGTAAAAATAAAATGAGACTGTGGTGAGGAAGTAGAAGGAAGGAATGAAGATTATCTTTTAAAAAGTTCAGAAGAGGAAAGAGGGTTTTGACTCGATGTTAAACATAGGAGGCTCCTGAATTAACTTCCTTTCAAGGAACACCACATCTACAGCTACATATGGAACAATTTCCTCTGAAATAAATCTGGAAACTAGCTTAGTGGCTCTTACACATATGGCAAATGAGGAAAAACCCACAGTAGGGTTTGGGTAGGAGAAGCTGAGAAACAGTCTCACCATAAACTCCACCCCAAATGCAGTGACCCATAGCTAAGAGGGAACTAACTCACAGCTTCTCCCTAAAGAGTGAAGGGTATGGACCCCATATCTGGTGCCCAAACTTTTAAGACTGCCACCTGAGAGATGGACCCCCAAAACATCAAGCTTGGAAAGCCAGTGGGGCTTGCACTCATAAAACACAAAGCTATGGGGAACTAAGACACAGTTCTTAAAGGGCTCTTGTGAACACGCTGTGGCTAACCCCCTGGGACCCAGGGCAGAGGCAGCAGACTGAAATGAGCCAGTTTTTCTGTGAAAGAGACCTGCTTGCTCATCTTAAAAGCTTAAGCCTGACAGCTACATGTAAAAGAATGAAATTAGAACACTCTCTAACACCACACACAAAAATAAAGTCAAAATGGATTAAAGACCTAAACATAAGGCCAGACACTATAAAACTCTAAGAGGAAAACATAGGCCGAGCACTTTATGACATAAACTGCAGCAAGATCTTTTTTGACCCACCTCCTAGAGTAATGAAAATAAAAACAAAAGTAAACAAATGGGACCTAATTTAACTTAAAAGCTTTTGCACAGCAAACGAAACCATAAACAAAACAAAAAGACAACCCTCAGAATGGGAGAAAATATTTGCAAACGAAGCAATGGACAAGGGATTAATCTCCAAAATATACAAACAGCTCATGCAGCTCAGTAGCAAAAAACAAACAACCCAATGAAACAATGGGCAGAAGACCTAAACAGACATTTCTCCAAGGGAGACATACAGATGGCCAAAGAACACATGAAAAGATGCTCAACATCACTAATTATTATAGAGATGCAAATCAAAACTACAATGAGGTATCACCTCACACTGGTCAGAATGGCCATCATCAAAAATTCTACAAACAATAAATACTGGAGAGGATGTGGAGAAAAGGGAACCCTCCTACACTGTTGGTGGGAATGTAAATTGGTACAGCCACTATGGAGAACAGTATGGAGGTTCCTCAAAAAAACTAAAAATAGAACTACCATATGACCCAGCAATCCCACTACTGGGCATATTCCCTGAGAAAACCATAATTCAAAAAGACACATGCGGGGCTTCCCTGGTGGCGCAGTGGTTGCGAGTCCGCCTGCTGATGCAGGGGACGCGGGTTCGTGCCCCGGTCTGGGAAGATCCCACATGCCGCGGAGCGGCTGGGCCCGTGAGCCATGGCCGCTGAGCCTGTGCGTCCGGAGCCTGTGCTCCGCAATGGGAGAGGCCACAACAGTGAGAGGCCCCCGTAACGCAAAAAAAAAAAAAAAAAAAAAAAAAGACACATGCACCCCAGTGTTCACTGCAGCACTATTTACAATAGCCAGGTCATGGAAACAAGTTAAATGTCCATCAACAGAGGAATGGATAAAGATGTGGTACCTATATACAATGGAATATTAATCAGCCATAAAAAGGAATAAAATAGTGCCATCTGCAGAGACATGGATAGACTTAGAGACTGTCATACAAAGTGAAGTCAGAAAGAGAAAAGCAAATTTGTATAGTATCACTTATGTGTGGAATCTAGAAAAATGGTACAGATGAACTTATCTGCAAAGCAGAAATAGAGACACAGATGTAGAGAAAAAACTTTTGGATACCAAGGGGAGAAGGAGGGCTGGGATGAGTTGTGAGATTGGGATTGACATATATAACTATTATGTATAAAATAGATAACTAATGAGAACCTACCGTATAGCACAGGGAACTCTACTATTTAATGCTCTGTGGTGACCTAAATGGGAAGGAAATCTAAAAAAGAAGGGATATATGTATACGTATAACTGATTCACTTTCAGGTGCTGTCCACCAGAAACTAACACAACATTGTAAATCAACTATACTTAAATAAAAATAAATTTAAAAAAAAAGCTTAAGCATGAGGGGAAGGCTTCTAATTTAACACACATTTAGGGGACACCACAACACTCTCCAGAGACTGGGGAGGCCAGTAGGCACCATCTTTGTGCTCCCCCCTGCCTTGCTCCAGGTCATCAGTATCTCCTGGAAAGAAGCCTGTACACATGTCTGGTACCCTAATTTTTGCTGCTGCTTCTTGAGGGATACCCCTTGATTGCCTGGCTCTGGTGGCCAACAGGGCTTACATTCTCAGGTCTCACTGGACTGTAACAAGCAGAGAAACAGTACTTAACTGGCCATCTCCTCACCCCCAGGGCACAGCAGAGACAGCAGACAGAAACATCCATCCCCAGTCTTCTCCTGACAGAAGTATATTAGCATACTTTAAAAGTTGCCACCTAGGGCTTCCCTGGTGGCGCAGTGGTTGGGAGTCCACCTGCCGATGCAGGGGACACGGGTTCGTGCCCCGGGCCGGGAGGATCCCACGTGCCATGGAGCGGCTGGGCCCGTGAGCCATGACCGCTGGGCCTGCGAGTCCGGAGCCTGTGCTCCACAATGGGAGAGGCCATAGCGGTGGGAGGCCCGCATACCGCCAAAAAAAAAAAAAAAAAGTTGCCACCTAAGTGTCCAGCTTCCAATCAGCCTGCGTCTAGCTGGTGAGATCCTCCTCTTTAGTACACTTACAGATCTTGGCATACCCTCAACTACTGGAGCCATTAAGAACAAAGAAGTCTGCTCAGACCATCACAAAGGTTTGAGAGACAACTAAGAGCTAGGGCAAGGTTGAATAAGTTTTTTTTTTTTTTTTTAACTGAAGTACAGTTGATTTACAGTGCTGTGCCAATCTCTGCTGTACAGCAAAGTAACTCAGTTATACACATATATATAATCTTTTTTTAAATGTGATGTTTGTTTTTTTTTTTTTTTTTTTTTTTTTGTGGTACGCGGGCCTCTCACTGTTGTGGCCTCTCCCGTTACGGAGCACAGGCTCCGGATGCGCAGGCTCAGCAGCCATGGCTCACGGGCCCAGCCGCTCCGCGGCATATGGGATCCTCCCAGACTGGGGCACGAACCCGTATCCCCTGCATCGGCAGGCGGACTCTCAACCACTGCGCCACCAGGGAGGCCCTGATGTTTGTTTTTATATCCTCTTAGAAAACTAAGAATAACCTGGAGGGCTTACATATCAACAGATTCAACATCTTTTTTTTTTTTTTTTTCCAGCATGCTGCATGGCTTGCAGGATCTTAGTTCCCCAACCAGGGATTGAACCCATGCCCCCCTGCAGTGGTAGCGTGGAGTCCTAATCACCAGTCTGCCAAGGAATTTCCTATACAGTCTTTTTAAAAAATATATTCTTTTCCATTATGGTTTATCCCAGGAGATTGGATATAGTTCCCTGTGCTATATGGTAGGATCTTGTTGTTTATCCATGAATGATAAGTTTTATCTCCTAAATGAGAGCACTCCATCAAGACTGGGAGAGGTGGCTGTTTTATCTAATGCATAGAAACCAACACAGAGAGTGAAGGAAAATGAACAGAGGAATATGTTTCCAATGAAGGAAACAGATAAAACTTCAGAAAAAGACCTTACTGAAATGGAGATAAGTGATTTACCTGATAAAGAGTTAAAAATATAAAGATGCTCCCCAAGATCAAGAGAACAATCCATGAACAAAGTGAGAATTTCAGCAAGAGACAAAGAATATTAAAAAGTACAATGTAAAATCACAGAGCTGAGGAATATGATAAAAACCTGAAATATTTTAAAGAGGAATTTAAGAAGACTATGTGAAGTGGAAGAAAGGATCAGTGAACTCAGAGCAGTTGAATTCATCCAATCAGAGCAGCAAAAAGAAGAATGAAAAAGAGTGAAGATATGTTAAGGGACTTATGAGACAATATCAAGTGGACCAATATTTGCTCTATAGGGGTCTCAGAAAAAGAAGAGAGAAAGGGGCAGAAAGCTTAGTTGAAGAAATAACAGCTGAAGAGCTTCCTTAATCTAGGGAAGAAAAGATATACAGATCCAGGAACCCCAGGGAGTTCCCAAAAAGATAAATCCAGTAGATCCACACCAACACAAATTATAACTAAACTGTCAAATTTAAAAACAAGAAGAATCTTAAAAGCACCAAGAGAAAAACTACTTGTTACATGCAAGGAAGCCCCATAAGATAATTTGCAGATTTTTCACCAGAAACTGCAGATGAGAGAGAAGTGGCATGATATATTCAAACTGCTGAAACAAAAGAACTGCCAACTAACAATACTCTACCTGGCAAAGTTGTCCCTCAGAATTGAAGGAGAGATAGAGTTTTCCATACAAGTAAAAGCTGAAGGAGTTCATCATTAGACAGCCTTACATGAAATGTTAAAGGGACTTATTTAGGCTAAAATGAAAATGTGCTAATTAGTAACAGGAAAACACATAAAAGTATAAATCTCACTGGTAAAGGTAAATATATCATTAAATTCAGAATAATCTAATGTAATGATGGTGAATAAAATCACTTATAAATCTAGTATCAAGGTTAAAAGACAAAAATAGTAAATACTAACTATACAATAAATTTCATAAATATACAAGATAAAACATGTAAATTGTGACATCAAAAATAAATGTGGGTAGAAGGGGGAATAAAAATGCAGAGCATTTGGACTTAAGTTATTATCAGCTTAAACAGACTGTTATAACTCTGATGTTTTATGTAACCTTTATGGTAACCACAAAGCACAAACCTGTAGTAGATACACAAAAAATAAAGAGAAAGGAATCTAAGTGTTCCCCTATAGAAATCAAATCACAAAGGGAAAAAAAGAACAAAGGAATTACAAAACAGCCAGAAAACAATTAACAAAATGGCAATAGTAAGTCCATACCTATCAGTAATTACTTTAAATGTAAGTGGACTAAATTCTCCAACCAAAAGACATCAAGTGGCTGAATGGATAAGAAAATAAGACCTAACCATATGCTGCCTACAAGAGACTCACTTCAACTTTAAGGACACACACAGATGGAGAGTGAATGGATCAAAAAAGAGCTTCCAAGCAAATGGAAACCAAAAGAAAGTTGGGGTAACTATACTTATGTCAGACAATAGACTTTAAGATAAAGACTGTAATAATAGATGATAAAGGTCATTATATAGTGATGAAGGGGTCAACCCAACAAGAGGATATAACATTTGTAAATATTTATGTACCCAACGTAGAAGCACCTAAATATATAAAACAAATATTAACAATCCTAAAGGAATCAAGAGAAAGCAATATAATAGTATGGGAGTTCAGTTCCCCAGTTTCATCAATGGATAGATCATTTATACAGAATATCAATGAGGAAACTTTGGACTTAAACTACATGTTAGACCAGATGGACCTAGCAAACATATACAGAATATTCCATCCCAAAGCAGCAGAAGGCACATTCTTCTCAAGCACACATGGAACATTCTCCAGAATAGGTGATATGTTAGGCCACAAAACAAGTATTTCTATTTTAAAAACTTTTATTGAAATATAGTTTATTTATAATATTGTGTTAGTTTCGGGTATACAGCAAAGTGACTCAGTCATATACATATATATATATATATATATATATATATATATATATATATATATATTCTTTTTTAGATTCTTTTCCATTATAGGTTACTACAAGATATTGAGTATAGTTCCTGTGCTATACTTGTTGGTCCTTGCTGGTTATCTGTGCTATACAGTAGGTTCTTGTTGGTTATCTAAGTGTTTATAAATTCAAGAAGATTTAAATCTTGTCAAGCATTTTTCCTGATCACAATGGTATGACTAGAAATCAATCACAAGAAGAAAACTGCTGAAATTCACAAACATGTGGAGATTAAACAACATGCTATTCAAAAACCAATGGGCCAAAGAAGAAATAAAGAAACCAAAAAATATCTTGAGACAAATGAAAATGGATTTACAACATATCAAAACCTCTGGGATGCAGCAAAAGGAGTTCTAAGAGGAAAGTTCACAGCAATAAATGCCTACATTAAGATACAAGGAAGATCTCAAATAAAAGAGCCTAACTTACACTTTAAGGAATTAGCAAATGAAGAACAAATGAACCCCAAAGTTAGTAGAAAGAAGGAAATAACAAGAATCAGAGCAGAAATAAATGAAATACAAACTAAAAAGCCAATAGAAAATATCAATGAAACTAAGGGCTGGTTTACTAAAAAAACAAAATTGACAAACTTTCAGCCCAATTCACAAAAAAAAGAAGTGATATTACAACAGATACCATAGAAATAAAAAGAATCAGAGACCATTATGAACACTTATATACCAGCAAATTAGAGAACCTAAAAGAAATAGATAATTTTCTAGAAACATACAACCTACCAAGACTGAATCATGGAGAAATAGAAAATCTAAACAGACTGATTACTAATAAGGAGAATGAATCATCAACTAAGAATCTCTCCCCAAAAAAGTCCAGGATCAGATGGCTTCACTTCTAGCAAACATTTCAAGAAGAATTAATACCAATCCTTTTCAAACTCTTCCAAAAAAATAAAAGAGGAGGGAACATTTCCAAAACTTATTTTATGAGGCCAGCTTTACCATGACTCCGAAACCAGACCAGGACACAAGAAAAGGAAATTATAGGCCAATATCCCTCATGCACATAGATGCAAGAGTCTTCAAAATACTAGCAAACCAAATTCAACAATACATAAAAGGATCATACATCATGATAAAATGGAATTTATTTCAGGGTGCAATGATGGTTCAATATCTGTAAATCAATCAGCATGATATACCATATTAACAAGGTGAAGGCTAAAAATCATATCATCTCAATAGATGCAGAAAAAGCATTAGACTAAATTCAACACCCATTCATGATAAAAACTCTCAGCAAACTGGGTATAAAGTACCTTAACATAATAAAAGCCATCTATGACAAGCAAACAGCTAACATCATACTCAATGGTGAAAAACTGGAAGCTTTTCCTCTAAGATGAGGAAAAAGACAAAAAAGCCCACTCATGAATTCCACAGACCTACCTATGTTCTCTGTTGCCTAATGCTTGTAGGACAAGGAGATGCACACACATAATCACCAACATAAAAATTTTAAATGACTCAACTAGTCAACCAATATGGTAGCTCACTGGTGGTGAGAAAAGCTATTTGAACCAGAAATTTTCAGCTCTTTTGAACACCTTCTGGTTTAGTTCAATTAAATGGAAGAAAATTGCTTTCCTAAATGCAGAATTTCTTAATACTTGGGAGATCACTGGTGTACCTAAGAGGTCACCAAACCAAGATTGGAAGTCATAGTGGTTACATCAGGACTTGGTTGGAGTCGGTGGCTTTAGTCCAACAGTTCATACCTGAGGAGGATCATGTGGAATGTATTGAAGTGGCCAATTGTTCCTAATAGGGAGAGATGTTTTTTGTGCCCCTATATATTTGTTAAAAGCCTATAAATACTAAAGATTATGGTGAAATGTAGTTCTCAGGGAGTCCCACAACAAGTATAGGTTCTTATAAAGAATCTGAAAGGACCCATACACCATGCCGTTTACACAAGATTGTTTAAAGTTGTCTGAGGTAGTCCTGCAATTCCAGAGAGGCCAAATCAGAGCCCCTGACCTGTCAAGATCAGCCTTCATTTCAAGAGGAAGCCAAGAGACTGTGCAAAAGAATGGTCTCAGTTCCGGGCAGACCCAGCAAGTGTCACTCTGACCTTTCCCTTTACTTTTCTTTCTACTCTCCCTCCCCACCCCACATCCAGGCTCCTGCTCTGGTGGGTTTATGTTATAAAGTGGAAAAAAAAAAAAAAAAAAGGTCACACAGAGACCCTGTTCCCAGTGCCACTATCAGCAGCACCTACCTATCACTGACTCACAGTTTGCTTGCTGGCAGTTTGTGTTCTGTGGCTACTGAGCTCTCCAACCAGCTCCTGAGAATCACTGTAGCATGACCCTCTAGGTGAGGAACCCGACACCGCTGCTGTTCCTATGATTGTTTTCCAAAAATAAATAACTGTTGAGTTCCATGTAAAAAATAAATAGCAGGGCTTCCCTGGTGGCACAGTGGTTGAGAATCTGCCTGCCAATTCAGGGGACACAGGTTCGAGCCCTGGTCTGGGAAGATCCCACATGCCGTGGAGCAACTGGGCCCGTGAGGTGAGCCACAACTACTGAGCCTGTGCGTCTGGAGCCTGTGCTCCGCAACAAGAGAGGCCGAGATAGTGAGAGGCCCACGCACCATGATGAAGACTGGCCCCTGCTCACCACAACTAGGGAAAGCCCTCGCACAGAAACGAAGACCCAACACAGCCAAAAATAAATAAATTTATTTTTAAAAATAATAATAAAAAAATAAATGGCAGTTACTCTTTATGTATAGAAAAAAAAAGCCTGAAGGAAATATACTAAACTATTTTTGATGACTTATTTTCTTCTTTGTGCTTCCTTACATGTTTTACATTTTTTTGGTTTTAAACAATAAACATGTCCTTTTCTCAGAGAAAAGAAATAAACGTTGCCACAAAACATTCAACCCTAACAAAAAAGGAAATAGTATTTAAAAGCTTCCTGGTCAAATTTCTATTAAAAGCATGGCTGTGCATTAGGTACTGAGGTGAGTCATTTCCTGCTTTGGTCATGCTATTTTTTTCTACTAACTCTGGAGCCTTAATCCAAACAAATATAGGGTTTTTTGCCTCACTTCAACTTCTCCTAGCTTCAGTTTTCCCTGAAGGAGTTAGATTAGCTGTTTCTAAGGTCCATGCCAACAATAAATTCTGTTTCAAGAAACGAAGTTCTAACCAGCAGAAAGTTGACAATATCTACAAGAGGATTTTGCCAGTAGAAAAATTGTTTGACTTTTTTTTTTTTTTTTTTGCTGACACAATACTTCAATTTAGTATCAATTTAGGGTCTACTTTTTTTTTTTTTTTTTTTTTTTTTTTTTTGCTGTACGTGGGCCTCTCACTGTTGTGGCCTCTCCCATTGCGGAGCACAGGCTCCGGACGCGCAGGCTCAACGGCCATGGCTCACGGGCCCAACCGCTCCGCGGCATGTGGGATCTTCCCAGACCGGGGCACGAACCCGTGTCCCCTGCATCGGCAGGCGGACTCTCAACCACTGCGCCACCAGGGAAGCCCTAGGGTCTACTTTTAATTTGAACGATTTTTTTAACCCCCAACATTTGGCATTTTGTAATAAACCTGCCAGTTATTTTATACTGGTTGTTCATTGTGAATATAAAATAAAAGTAATGGTCAAACTGTCCAAAAAAAAAAAAAAAAAAAGAAAGAAAGAAAGCCCACTCATGCTGCCTGTATTCAACATAGTCCTGAAAGTTCTAGCCAGGGCAATTAGGTAAAAAAAGAAAAAAGCATCCAAAACAGAAGAAGTAGAACTGTCTCTATTTGCAGATGACGTATTATACATAGAGAACCATAAAGACTTCCCTCAGAAATTATTAGGACTAATCAATAAATTCAATAAAGTTGCAGGATACAAAATCAATATACAAAAATCAGTCATTTCTATACACTAAATAACAATCCCATTTACCATTGCACCAAAAAGAATAAAATACCTAGGAATAAATTTAACCAAGGAGGTGAAACGATAAGACATTAATGAAAGAAATTGAAGATACAAATTAATGGGAAGAATATTGTAAAAATGTCTATACTACAAAGCAATGTACAGATTCAATGCAACCCCTATCATAATTCCAATGGCACTTTTTTTTTTTTTTTTTTTTCTGGTATGTGGCCTCTCACTGTTGTGGCCTCTCCCGTTGCGGAGCACAGGCTCCGGACGCGCAGGCTCAGCGGCCATGGCTCACGGGCCCAGCTGCTCCGCGGCATGCGGGATCCTCCCAGACCGGGGCACGAACCCGTATCCCCTGCATCGGCAGGCGGACTCTCAACCACTGCGCCACCAGGGAAGCCCAATGGCACTTCTTTTTTTTTTTTTTTTTTTTTTAACATAGAACAAACAATCCTAATCCTATATGGAACCACAAAAGACTCAGAATACCGAAAGCAATCTTGAGAAAGAAGAACAAAGCTGGAGGCATCACACTCCCTGATTTCAAACTGTATTACAAAGCTATAGCAATCAAAACAGTATGGAATTGGCATAAAAACTGACACACAGATCAATGGAACAGAAAAAAGAACCCAGAAATAAACCCATGAATATATGGTCAATTAATTTATGACAAAGGAGCCAAGACAATAGGAAAAGGACAGTTTCTTTAATGGATGGAGTGGGAAAAAATGTACAGCCACATGGAAAAGAATGAAACCAGACCACTATCTCACACCACAAAAATCAACTCAAAATGGATGAAAGACTTGAATGTAAAACCTGAATACATAAAACTCCTAGAGGAAAACATAGGCAGTAAGCTTCTTGACATTGGTTGGTGATGATTTTTTGGATTTGACGCCAAAAGCAAAGGCAAAAAAAAAGCAGAAAATAAACAAGTGGGACTATATCAAACTAAAAAGCTTCTGCACAGCTAAGGAAACCATCAACAACATGAAAAGGAAGTCTACTGAATGGGAAAAATATTTGCAAGTCATATATCTGATAAGGGGTTAACATCCAAAAAATATAAAGACCTCACACAACTCATTAGCAAAAAAAACAAACAATCCCATTAAAAAATGGGCAGAGAATCTGAACATTTCTCCAAAGATGACACACAGATGGCCAACATGTACATGAAAAGATGCTCAACATAATTAGTCATCAAGCAAATGCAAATCAAATCCACAATGAGCTATCATCTCACACCTGTTAGAAAGGCTATTATCAAAAAGACAAGAAATAATAAATGTTTGTGAGGATGTACAGAAAAGAGAACACTTGTGCATTGTCAGTGGGAATGTAAATTGTGCAGCCACTACTGAAAATAGTATGGAGGTTCCTAAAAAAATTTAAACATACAACTACCATATGATCTAGTAATTTCACTTCTGAGTATTTATCCGAAGGAAATGAAATCACTGTCATGATAAGATATTCGCAACCCCATGTTCATTGCAGCATTATTTACAATAGCTAAGACATGGAAACAACCTAAGTGTCCACTAACAGTGAATAAAGAAAATGTGGCATATTGATATAATGATTATTCAGTCATAAAAATGAAGGACTCCAGCCATTTTCAGCAATGTGGATGTACATTAAGGGCATTAAGCTAAGTGAAATAAGTCAGACAGAAAAAGACAAATATTGTATGCTATCACTAATATGTGGAATTTTATTTATTTATTTATTTTTGCGGTATGCAGGCCTCTCACTGCTGTGGCCTCTCCTGTTGCGGAGCACAGGCTCCGGACACGCAGGCTCAGCGGCCATGGCTCACGGGCCCAGCCGCTCTGCAGCATGTGGGATCTTCCCGCACCGGGGCACGAACCTGTGTCCCCTGCATCGGCAGGCAGATTCTCAACCACTGCACCACCAGGGAAGCCCTCATTCATCTTTGTACAACCTGCAGTTCTCAGCAAGTTGTAGGTATTTTGTAAATATGTACTGACTTGATAATCAAATTGTTTGTTGATTTATTAAATGAAGTTATGATGGTGAATTTTCTGAAGTCAGGGCAGGAAGTTTTTTTGAGCACATGGCCCATTCTGGCACCCAAATGATACTACATTGGTCATTTTCTAAGTACAGGGCCAGCCCTTGGAGCTGTAGACAGAACAAATTTAAATTCATGATGAATTCATTAAAAAAAAGTCCAGGGCAAGACATCTTTCAGGAGCACTAATGACACCCCCATTTAAAGCCGAATTAATTCTGTATGATTTAAATGTTGTTACAGTGAAGTGCAAACGAACACAGTTGTGATGAGGCATTGCTTTGGAAAAAAGAATCTGTGAAGTGAGTCAATCATCATAGCTTAGCTGTTCATTAATACTACTTGACATTTTCTATCTTACATCTCTTTCTTCAGTTCATGTATTCCTCTAGTATTTACGGAGCACCTGTTTCAACAACGCAGGGGCCTGGGTGCTTGGGAACTGGCGCAGAAAGGTAAGTCTGCTCTGTAGGTCTTCGCTGCTCCAAGAGGAGCAGAGATCCAGCATGTGGAGAGTTCAGCTAAACTGCTCCGTGATATTGCTGCCTTGGCATCCACCTTGTGCGGCCAAGTGGCCCGCAGGGGCCTTAAATTGACATTAGCCTCTCATGCAAGTGCATGCCCTGGATTACAGCCCGTAGATTCACAAGTACATTTAAGTTCCCTGGGACTTCTCTGACGAGCCTCATGATAAACAGTGTCTCTGCCTCCCAGGGCCTTCCCCTTGTGTGCCCCTTAGATAAGACCCCCAAGAAGCTTACCAAAACCCTGCTCTTTTGGTTTAAACTCACCAATGTGGCCTTAGCCACAGAACCCCAAAGCACTCCACCCACCCACTCTAAAAAGGCCTGTGGCCCAGGTCCTGGCACTCTGCCCACATCCCACCTTGACTTCCCTGCCTGGCCCCGCAAGGCATGCCGGGTACCGCCTCCAGGACCTGTGGGTCGTAAACCTCTGTTTCAACTTCCCCTGTGGTCTTTTGTTGAACCTCACCATCGACACCCTGTGGCTCTACTTAACAAACGTTGATCTGACAGACACAACGCAGCAGCAGCAGCAGCTGAGAGCTTGTTAGAAAGGCAGGATCTTAGACCCCATCCCAGACCTACTGAATCAGAATCTCCAGTTTAACAAGATCCCCAGGCGACTGGGATGGACATTACAGTTTGAGAAGCACCATAAAACTCTCCAACATCCCATTGGCCATATAGGACAGTCAAATGAGATGATTTCTCAATGACTTAAAACCTTTTGAATCAGGTCTACTCTATACATGTATCAAGTCATTTTGTTGTACACTTTAAACTTACACAATATTATATGTCAATTATATCTCAGTACAGCTGAGGGGGAGGGGAAAGGCCTACCCTGACCACCCTATTTAGTCCTACCACCTGAATCCCTCATGCCACCACCCTCCTAGTCTCCTCGCCCGGCTCTATTTTTTTTTTTTTTTTGCATGATATTTATCACCTAACATGTAATGCAAGTTTATTTTGTATATAGTTCACTGTCTCCTACTGGAATTTAAGTCCACAAGGGCAAGGGTGCTTCTGATAGTCCTCTAGCCCCCAGCTCAGCCTGAGGCTAAGCTGAAAACAAATGTTTAATAATCAGATGGGGCTTCCCTGGTGGCGCAGCGGTTGGGAATCTGCCTGCTAATGCAGGGGACACAGGTTCGAGCCCTGGTCTGGGAAGATCCCACATGCCGCGGAGCAACTGGGCCCGTGAGCCACAACTACTGAGCCTGCGCGTCTGGAGCCTATGCTCCACAACAAGAGAGGCCACGATAGTGAGAGGCCCGCGCACCGTGATGAAGAGCGGCCCCCACTTGCCACAACTAGAGAAAGCCCTCGCACAGAAACGAAGACCCAACGCAGCCCAAAATAAATAAATAAATAAATTTAAAACACATAGTGCCATATCCCACCCCAGAATTCCTAAGTCAGTGGAGCTGGGGTAGGATCTGAGAATTCACTTTAAAATAATGATAATAATAATAATAATAATCAGATGAAGAATAGATGGCTGCTTCCAGGGCCCAGAGACCGTTCCTAGAGCACAACTTCTAGTCTGTCTACCGGTTCTGAGTCAGTGAAAAGGAGCCTGGAGTCCTCGTGCCTCGTGGGTAGCATGGCCATGGCATTTAAACTGGGATGCTTTCGAGATGGGGAGAGGAGGCCCTATTAATAACTCTGCAGATACAACAGGTACGTAACTGTGGCCTCACTTACGGGGCCCACTCTGTTGCAGCTACAATCCAGTTCTAGGGAAGGGATCATGTCATGTATTTTTGTCTTAGTCTGGAATCATCGAGTTGCAAGAAACAGGATCCAACTCAAACTAGGTCAGGTTGAAAAGTGCCTCATTGAAGGTTATAGGAACATCTGGCAGAACCAAGTACAGGAGTTGCAGGCAGGCCTGAGCGCAACGGGAAAGGGGGAAGCACTCCCTTGCTGCTCCGTGAGCCCACGGTCCCCTCATCACTGTGCCTCTGTCTCCCTTCTTTGCAGCTGCTTCCTCTCCACGCCTGTACCCCTGACTCCTAACCAATTCTTTTTTATACTTTGTGGTTGTCCTATGGGCACACCCCTGGCAGCTTGGGTGGGACAGTTTTTTTCGGTGTATTTTTATTTGTAATATTTTTTGTGATGTTTGTTTCATTGTGGTAAGCACACAATATGAAATCTACCCTCTTAACAAACATCTAAGTGTACATTACTGTGTGGTTTACTATAGGCACATCAAGAACGTATGTCTTGCATAGCTGCAACTTATTAAACAGAAACTCCCTGTTTTCCCTTCCCAGTGATTTAGGTGCTTAAATCTACTTTAGATCTTCTTGACTTGCTGATTCTCCACCAGGTGCTGAATTATTTGCTCACAACCTCACAGTCATTCACAGAACAGATACTTCTTGATGTATGGCTGGGTAACAGTATGGTTCAAGTGTGGAGTTACCTACAGAGACCTGGTTTTGGCTTCTGACCATCCTGGGTTCAAATCAGAGTTTCTCTGCCTGTGAGTTGTTTGGCTTTGGGCAGGTCGACTAGTCTGAGTTTCAGCTTCTTCATCTATTACAAAATGGGGAATAAATATTTACCTGGCAGGGCTATTGTGAGGATTGAATGTTACAACATTTGTAGAGTACCCAAAAGTTTCTGGCAAACAGTAGGTGCTCAATGAAAGGTCATTTCTCCCCATTTCCCTTTCTCTACCTGGAAGCCTGCTCTAGCTTAGGTGTGAAAAGAAAAGAGCATTCCCTGGGATATTTCTGGCTTACGGCAGTTTGGGAAAAGCTAAGTAATCTATGGGAGTAAGGGAGAGAGGAGAGGATGCTATGATATTTTTGGCATGCGTTCATGGTTTGGCATGGCCTAAAACTTGGGTCAATTAATATTCCTTTAATATGGAATGTTTTTTCTTCCCTGTCCCTTTAAACAGTCCATGTCTTCCACCAAGCCTTGTCTTGTAGCACTTTTGGGGTGGGACAATTCTTTACTGAGCCTGTTGTCCGGTGCAGAGTTGCTGGTTACTTAGCATCTCCTGCCTCTGCCCAGTAAATGCCAGTAGCACCTCCTTACCTATTCATTGTTACAACCTAAAATACCTCCGTACATTTCCAAACACCCCCAACTACATGATAACATAGGTGTAGCATCCACTTCCAACAGACTGTCAGGGTCTCAGGTCAAATTCCCAGGAGAGAAACTGATTACTCTGCAGCCACTGAATTGGACCCTGGTCCATCCAGCCATGACTGAAGTGTGAACGGCCAATCACAACCACAGGATACACGCAAGGCTGCCAAGACCTGCCCCCTCCGTGGAAGCTGAGGGCAGGGATAATTCCCAGAGAGCGGACTGTGCCTAATCAGCCTGTTAGATTAGCTAAGGATGGGGCCAATGAAAGGAGTTCCCAGGGATAATTACACTTGCTCAGGCGGCACCAGTTATAGTGCTCAGTACCTCACCATGCTTTTCAAATCAAAGCCTACAGGTCATCTATTTTCCCTTCCCTTCTCCTTTGAACGCAAACCTCACCCCACCTTCTATTTTCTCCATTTCCACTTTCTCTCATCTTGTACTCGTCTATGCCTCCTCCAACCTTTACGTCCATAAACATGTGATCTCAGCGGTTCTGGCTTCTCTTGCATACCAGATAACGTTAGTTTACTGAAACTTGAGCGAGCTATTTCATAGTGGTAAGAGCACAGGAAAATGCCCTGATTTACCCCCAGTTCATACACTTTTGGTGTACGTATTTGCCTTGCACAGCTGTTCACTATTTGAAGAGGCCATCACAATGCTCAGAAGATAATCAAAGCTACTTAAGAACAACATGCTGTCTTTAAAAAAAAAAAAAAACAATGCCCATGCTGAACTCAGAATGGTAATGAGCTCAGACAGGAACCCAGCTGAGATATTTGCATTTTATACGAATCTTTTTACGATAATATAAATTTCACATTTTTATAGTTACGGGTCTTAATCATCATGAAAACCATTTCTGCATGTATCTTTGGTAAACGGAATTCAAATTTCCACATGATCTGGAAATACTAAATTGTTAATAGCTTCTCTAGGGTCTTGTGGCTTGTTCCGACCTCTTGGATGATTTCATCATTGTTTATGCATATAAAAATCACAATCAGGCTCACATGCCTAATGTTAAGTCTCCCAAGCATTTTTCAGCCCATTTTTGCTTTTTGATACTCTTTAAGATAGAGGACCAGGGGTTTGAAAAGCAATGAGTGTATTGGTTGAGGCTTCTAAATCCTTCTCACAACAAGTTTTTTTAATAAGCAACACAAAATAGTACAAAATCATGGAGGTATAATATACTCTGGGCTTACAACTTGTAAATACCACTGTATCTATTGTTACACTCTAAAGCATTCATTTGTAACATGCAATCACAAGGTCTGACCCGTAACTTTTAGTTGTTTCACTCAGTATTTGGCTCTTCCATCTGCTTTTCCGTTTATAACCTTTCTTAAACATTGCTTTAACCTCATTCATTTGAGATTTTGAACCTGCTCCTTCTACATTTGCTTACTTTTTAGGTCACAAAGCTTTCTGTAGCAGACTCAAATTTCTTGGATCTAAGGAAGCATTTGATTTAAAAGTTATCTTTGAGCCATTTAGCAGCGACTTATGGACATTGTATGCTACTCTATGGGAATTCTTCTGAATGTTGCATTCATTTGTATTTTATCAGTTCCATACGTTTGGGGGTAAAGACCATAAAGTAGGGGATGTGGTCACAAGACAGTAAATTTAACAAGCTGTTTTTTGACTTAACCATAAAACAAAAGTTTGTGCTGCCTTGAAAACATCCTTCACACAAAATGAAGGCCTTTATTCCATGGCTGTTACCTGCCAGAGATGATCAAATCCGTGGTAAACGCTGTCCAGACTGGCTCCACGGTCAGGCCTCCATCCACGCTGCCATCTTGAGCCCGGCTTTGAGAAGCAGGGAACGCACTGGTTGAGGCTTATAAACCCCTTTCTCACACCAGGTGTGTGCGGTTAATGGTGCAATGGGGGCAATAGAGAAAGCACTAAGTTTCCATGGCAACAAATGGAAACTGAAGAATTTGGACACACCTGTAAAGGATCTGATGGGTCCTGCCTGGGTGTCTGACAAAGCCCTGTTGTCCTGACAGTACTGGGCCATAAGGGATGCCGGGTCTGTCTTTTGAATTAATGTAAGAACTTCCTAGCGGATCTTGCCTGCTTCAGCCTCAACAACGCGGCCCCTGGTTTATCCTTCTCAAATGTAAATGTGATTCTATCGTGTCTTCTTTGAAACACTTCAAAGTTTTCCTATGGCTTGCAGGGAAAACATACAAATGAGTTGGCAAGGCCGCTAAAGCTAGCACCCTTTGGGCCCAGCCATCCCTCTGGCCCTGCCTCAAAGCACTTCCTATTAGTCTAGCCCATTCCAGCCCTGTGGAGCTGCATGCAGCCATTTTCCTTTCACATGTACATATCTGTCTAAAGGGACTCTCCCACCCCATCCTGCTTTTACCTGCCCTGGTAGCCCCCTAGCAAACTCCTATTTATCCTTCAAGACCCAGTGCAAGCATTACTTCTATGAAGTTTTCCCTGACCACCAACCCCCTTCCAACAACTGCATTAGTAGTTCCCTCCTTGCTGACGCAGCTCTGTGTTCATATATCACATACTTTTGTAACTATTTTTTCTCCAATGGGCCAGTGGTTGTCTCCTTGATTATATAACAAAGTCGCTTGAGAAGATTTTTTTTTTCATAATACCTATGAAAAAGGTATTTTAGGCTGCACCTTTGAAGATTCCTGGGGTGGGACTCAGGAATTTTTTTTTTAAGTGCTCCAGGTGATTCTTTTTTTTTTTTAACACTTTAAAAAAGTTATTTATTTGGCTACGTCGGGTCTTAGTTGTGGTGCGAGGGATCTTTCGTTGTGGCGTGCGGGCTTTTCCCTAGTTGTGGCGCACGGGCTTAGTTGCCCTGCGGCATGTGAGATCTTAGTTCCCCAACCAGGGATCAAACCAGCGTCTCCTGCACTGGAAGGCGGATTCTTAACCACCGGACCACGAGGGAAGTCCCAAGTGCTCCAGCTGATTCTGATGTGCACAATGAAACTCACTGTCGAGATTGTTGAGAATTACCATACTGAACTGTGAGCTCTGGGCAGGCCAGGACTGGGCTTTGTTCATTGTTTACCACGCATCTCGCCGCCCCCCATCTAGGGCAGAATGGCACTTACTAGATTCTCAGTTGATACTGGGTATGGGTGGAGGGAGAAGGGAAGGAGAGGGGAAGAGAGGAAGGAAGGAAAAGAAAAAGAAAAAAGGAAGAAGGAAGGAAGGTAGAAAGAAAGGAGGAGAGAGAGGGAAGAAAGAAGGAAAGGGGGAAGGGAGAAAGGAAAGAAAGAAGAGAGGAAGGACGGGGAGAGAAATAGAGAGGGAAGGGAGAGAGGAAGGAGGGAGGGAGGGAGAGAGAGAAAGGAAAAAGCAAGGGAGTTCTAGGCTTATTGGAAGCATCTTACCTCTGGGGTAAAATACTGCAAATTAATACAGGTTGTTTTTATAAAAAGAAACCTCCTGGTTTGGCCATAAGCACCAAATCTATCTCTCAAGAAGATACAAGCCAGAAGATATACACTTAGAAAGGTGAACTGTGGGCACAGTTAACCATGGGAGTTATGAATGGGTTGGCCAAAAAGTTCATTCAGGTTTTTCTGTAAGATGTTATGGAAAAACCCAAATGAACTTTTTGGCCAACCCAAAATAAGCCCCTTATAAGCACCACTCTGAATCACCCATAGAAAACACATCAATCAGCCCCTTGAATTTGGCTAGCTGTACATCACTCCTCTGACAGCCTGGCATCTGGCTTAAAAATGTCTCCCCCTTCTGTGAGTCACAAATTATTCCCAAGACCAGCCAAGTGTTTCCATTCTCAAACCAGTTTTTTGACAATCAGGTGGTCCTCATAGCAGCCCCGCCCCTGCCCAGAGCCACGGCCAGGCTGCTTTGGTCTGGCAGCAGAGATCTGCACTCCGCAGGCATCTTGTACAAGAGGACTGGAGAGACAAGAGAAGACCAGAGCGGGATTAGAAAGAAATCTTCCCCAGCTCCCGAGGGGTTTTCCAGCAGCAGGATTAGCACGTCATTTCCCTCTGCACTGAATACCAGGATTGGAGCTAAGCATCGTGCAAACTCAGCCCCCCAGGGCTGCCAGACTGGTACAAAGGCAGATCTCTCCCAGCTTCTGGGATAACCCTTTCACACTCCTGGTTTTTGTAATTAGTGCAAAACAGACCTCAGGACTTTAGCAACCAGTCAGAGCTGACGAATGGCTAATGACTGCGGGTTTTTGTCTTTAAATATATGCCCTGGTTAGGGAAGGAAAACTCATTGTGCAGGGCGCAGCATTTCAAGCACAAACGTGATCTGGGGAAGAGTTATGATTGCAGCAACCACTGCACGACTCCCCTTTGGGGCTCTGCCAGAGTTCCCATAAAACTCTCCTTTTTCTGGCGTCTACACCATGAGCTCTTGTGTAATCAATTTAAGAGGCTTTTATGAGATGCCAGAGCATGTTACTTAAAGCATTCCCATTTATTTTGCCTTACTTTATGTTTTTATTACAAAGAATTTGAATTAAATCCATTTGGCAATGTTTTACAGTGGAGAGAGGCGAGATCCGTCAGGAAGAGAAAAGGAATTTGTCATGAGGGGAAAGTTCTAGCGGTCAGGCTGTTCAGACGCCTTGGAGGAAGCAGAAGTAAAGGTGCCTCAGGCGGGAAGCACACCCTCCCCCCAACTTGGTGAGAATGGACAGTTCCTTAAGCATCACTAGGCTTCCCTCTCTCCTACCATCAGTGGTAATTTTTCCAAAGGCTCTCTCTGCCCACCACTGTTCTGTTCAACACCCTGCAGTGATGTCACGTTGCCTTCAACCTAAAGCCCAGATGCCACAGTGTGATGTTTTTCATCATCTGTGATCGGCCCTCGATCTGCTTCTCCAATGTGACTTACGTTCTTCCCTTTTCTTGCTTCTCGCTCTCTGGCTACACACGCACTCCCACGCACCAGCCTTTGAATCCTACCCGATGGTCAAGGCCCAGACACAACGTCATCCCAGACTCAACATTTCACAGAATACTTCTGGAAGGAAGTAGTTGCTTCCTGTTCTGAATACCTGTGGCATTTTGTTTTTACATCTTTATGACAATCATCACTTTTTATCTTGACTTGTGCATGCATCCCTTTCAAAAAATTGTAAGTCCAGGGCAAGTTGCCCGCATGTTTTATCTCTGAATTATGCTCAGCACCTAGTGGCCTAACTTGAACATCAGAGGGACCAAATACATACTCCTTGAATGGCTATGTCTATGCTGGTGGCCCCAGTAAGCAATTTCAGAATTAAGAAGCACTTGCCACTTAAGTGGAAATGGGCCCAAGTGCTTGATTTAGAGGCTGCTCCCAGAGCCACAGCTGTTCACACTCCCCCCTCAAGAGCAGTCCTGGTGATCACACAGATCAGCCTCACGGCACCATTGGTTCAGCTCCGCCCCAGCCCAGAGCCAAGGCCAGGCTGATGTGCTCTGACGTCAGAGATCTGCACTCGGCTGGCATCCTGCGGAAGAGTACTGAGTTACTGAGGACCAGGATTGTTTCACCCGGTTGCAGTAAAGAGGATTCTACTTAGGTATTACATAAAATCAAGCTCATCTTGAGGATCCAGATGGAGCTGTAATCAGGCCAAGCCCCTCGTGGACACACCTGGGGTCTGGATCTGGGGCCCTTCATTCTGGTGCCCCACCTTGGTCAGACGCCACCTCACCTCGGATTCTACCTGCTGGGTCACCCGCAGACCCTCCACCTAGGCGAGGTCTCCCCATGCCCAACTCCACTGCATGGCCTTTGAGCTGGAGCTCTTGCAACCAGCCAGTGAATGCACCGTCTCTCTTTTTTTTTTTTTTTTTTTTGCGGTACGCGGGCCTCTCACTGTTGTGGCCTTTCCCGTTGCGGAGCACAGGCCCCAGACGCGCAGGCTCAGCGGCCATGGCTCACGGGCCTAGCCACTCCGCAGCATGTGGGATCTTCCCGGACCGGGTCACGAACCCATGTCCCCTGCATCGGCAGGTGGACTCTCAACCACTGCGCCACCAGGGAAGCCCCCGTCTCTCTTGTTTTTAGTTTAGAGTTCTGAGTAAAGGCATTTGATTGGTCTAGTGCATCTCTGTAAGCCAGATGACCGCGGCCCTTAGGTCAGGTGCCTTCCGTGGAGTCCAGGGACTCGCGTGCATCCCTGGGTGTGTGCAGTGGAAGCTATTGCTCAGGCAGGCACTGCCACGTACCTGTGGAGGATCGTGCCCTGCCTCCACCGTGATCTTGCGCCTTGGTGAGCGTGGGAAGCACGGCCTCTGCTCCCTGTCTGAACAGCAAAAGAAACACAGTGATCAGATGTGACCCCTAATTTACCCAGATGTCCAGGCTTTGAGGAGGTGAAGTGAGAATTGGGGGCAGTGGTGTGGGGAGAATGAAATCACCACAAGTGACCCAAGACTTGTTAGGAAATAAAAACACACACAAGGGAGAAAGAGAAGAAATGAAGGCAACACCATAATTAGCAGCTGAAGGCTGAGGACAGTCTTCTGTACTGAGTGATAAACTCAGTGCCTTATTTAGAACCTTAAATAGAGCTCATTTGGTCCTTCTGTATTTTAGATTCATATTCTATTCTGGGTCCTCATTTTTAAGACATTTGAGGTTTGCTGTTGGATATTTAAAAAGAAAAAAAATCATAAGCCATTGCCTGATTAATGCCTAAGACACAGCCGTTTCTGATGTTCCTTGTAAGTCGTGCCTCTAGAAGTGGCTGATGCTTGTTCAATTTTTACCTAACAAGCTCTCCGTTCTCAAGTCTCTGGTACTTTATAATCACAGATGGAGAGCCACGATTAGCTGTGCAATCTGGTGACCACAAGCACTAGTTATTTCTTTTAGCACACTCAGGCCCTGATGTATCTCTGAAAAGAGTCTAAGATCTGATCACAGGGCACTAATGGTCATGGAGGCCCTATTGCCCTTTCCCTCCCCCCTCCCATGCTTCCTTCTCTTTCTTCCTTCAGGAATCCTTTGGCTCAGAGGATGAATCCAATACCGATCTTAAGAGTCAATATCTATTGAATGCCTAATCTACAGCGGGCACCCTTGTAAGCATGTCCCATAATTACCTCACTGAATCCTCACGACAGCCCCACGGGGTGGGTACCATCCATACCTCTAATTTACAGAGATATTTTCAATGGTCTCCTTCCAATCTGGGCCGGGGATGAAGTGGGGGTGAGGAGGAAGGCGGGTACAGGAGCGAGAAAGGCAGGGCACATGCCGCACAAAGCCGACTTGATAAAACTTACTAGGTTGTGAAGTAAAGTGAGTGACTCAACGTCTCCATGCCTCAGTTTCCTCACGTGCAAAAGGAGAATAACAGCACAGACCTACCTCACAAAGAGGTTGGGAGGATTAACTCATGCCTGGAACAGACACAGAGCTCTGTTACTGGCAGTGGTTGTAAGTATTCTATCAACTCATCATGCTCTACCCCAGTGCCAACTGTGGCCCCTCCTGGTAGGGCCTTGCTTCCCAGAGTTCTAGGAAGCAATCTGAATGGTTGATTTCCAAAGAGATGCACTAGGGGGAAGCTTCCTGAGGATGGAATTCCTGGACCTACAACGAGGTAATTAAAATAGGTCGTGGCACATAATATTAGTTTATTTAATTTGCACAACAACTTCTGAGATAACAGATGCTTTTATCCTCAGTTTACAAGTGAGGCACAGTGAAATGAATCACTTTGCCCAACATCAAAGTTGGGTGAGCGGGGGCTTCCCTGGTGGCGCAGTGGTTGAGAGTCCGCCTGCCGATGCAGGGGACACGGGTTCGTGCCCCGGTCCGGGAGGATCCCACATGCCGCGGAGCGGCTGGGCCCGTGAGCCATGGCCGCTGAGCCTGCGCATCCGGAGCCTGTGCTCCGCAACGGGAAAGGCCACAACAGTGAGAGGCCCACGTACCGCAAAATATATATATATATATATATCAGCTTTATTAGTAGTAAAAGCTGGATTGGAGGATGTGGCTTAGCTATGCAGCCTCTTACTATTTCCCACTCCTGCCCAACCCACCCCTGGAGAGCCAGCCTCCCGCAAGGGCCAGAGCGTGTATGCCCAGGGAGCTGGCCCCAAGCTGAGAGCTGACAGGCAAACCTCCACGGGGGCCAGATGTGAAAGAGAAAGGACCGTACCAGTCTCAGGCCCTTTTCCAAGCTCACAGGTTCCATACACCAGTTACTCCTCTGCAAAGAAGGAACAGTGAGGGCGGGACGAGGGCCAGGAATGTTGTTCTGGCTGAAGCCCCTGCACCGGGAACTAGAGACGCCCCCTCATAAACACGTTCCCTCCTCTCATGGAGAGGACAGCCCAGCGGGGAAAAGGAAAAGAAGTATACAGTGATGGAGGCAAGATCATTGCTTTACAGAGTAAGGGGGTCTCTGGGCTAAGGCCAGAGGATGAGCGGGGCCCCTGCCAGCTGGGCAGGTTGCGGAAGACTCAGATGCACGAAGGCTCAGAGCCTGATATAAAGCGCGTGAGTGCAAGATGAGAGCGGACGTGGGGAAGCGACCAAGGTGGACTTCCCCCTCCTGGCTCTCTAAGGACCAGCTTCCTCTGCCTCCATGACTTTTGCACTCAAGGAATAAGGAAATGAGCACAGGACCCAGGAGGTAGATAGATGCTCCAAGGGCAAGGACAGGCTTGCTCACGGGCCTGCGGCGGCCTCGCACATGTAGCTGCTCTGCAAGTATTTGTTCTTTGAACTCACATCACATCCCTCCAGCAGCTCTCTGCCCCGCCTGCAGCAGGCCACTTTTCCTTTGAGCCTGTTTCTTTTAGCTGCAGAGACTCCAATCCGAGTCACCTTCCCACTTCCTCAGCCTCTGCTGTGAACAGTCCAGAAGTGATGTTTGCATAAGCCTGATGCTCTCAGAAGCACGGCCCTCTGTAAATACAGTTTTATTATTAGAAGACGATGAATTTTTAAAATGCCAATTCCAGCGTTTTCATTGTGACAGAGTGTAACTCAAGTCTGCATATACTTTGTTCTTTCTTCATCAGAAAACTTGCAGGTCTCAGCTCTGGGCTGAGGACACGACTCTGGGCAATGGTCAAGGCCACAGGTGCCCAGGGGAGACGGGGTGGTCCTGTGAGTGATGGAGCTTGCCCAGTTGGAGCACGGCCGCCCAGCTCCTAGGAATGTTCAGGAATATAGGTCCGGCCATAGCTTGTCAACATTTTCAGCCTTATACTCATTTTTCCTTTCATGATTCCAATTGGAGGACTTGTCCTAATTAAGGTTTATGCCTTATAGCACTGATTCTTAGCCAAATAGGGTTGGAGGCACACAGGGCAGAGCCTGTGATGTCACACCAGTCTTGGTTCAAATCCTGATTCCATCGCTTACTGGCTGTGTGGTTTTGGCAAATCATTTAATCTTTTTGGACCTCATCTGCAAAAGCGGAATGTTCATAATCCCTATTTAAAGGATGACTGTGAGAGATACCACAGGTAAAGCACGGAGCACCCTCTTCTGGCAGAGCAAAACCCCAGAAAGAGGTTTCCCTGACCCTGAACGCCTCCTGCCCCCGACAGAGAACCCGGGGGAAATGGAAAGCCAAGTGGGCATCTCCTGGGGAGAGAAAAATAAGACCAGAATCAGCCAGCATCTGGGGCACTTCCTTAATTCTCAGCAGGTTGCTGATCTAACTGGGAAACAATTTGCCACACACCTAACTGGCCTCCCTTACTAATGGGATCAAATAAGCTTGCAGGGCAAAGTCTGAGGCATGGAGGCCTCTTAAGCCCTTGGCATTGACCCTCGGGCCCTGCAGGGGTATAAAGCGGTTCCTTCTCTTGGATGAAGACTATTTCCCTGCCTCCTCCAGGATTCGACCGGAGAGCTTGATGTGACTCACTTTCATGCATTTATTATTCTACTCCGTTTCTCACTGTCTGCGGGCAGGTCTCTTCCCCATTAGAATGCAAGCCAGTGGGAGGTAGGTTGGACGGCGGGCAGAATCTGCGTCTCCTTCATCCTTGTATCTCCTCTTCCTCCACTAACTTGCCCAGTGGCTGCCAAGCAGTACTAAAAAAAACCCCAAACCAGAACCAAACAACTCTCCTAATGAAGGACTGAGCCGAGACCACCACAGGGCCACAGGGCCTAAATTCTTTGCTAATCCCATGCTAGCTTTTATCCATTGCTAGTTTTCACGTCCTTTTCCACTTTAAGGCTCTCAGTGATATCAATTATTGCCTCCACCATAAGACTGTTGTCTGTCTCCTCCTTTACCTTACAGATTCTTTGGGGGCCTGTACAACTTTGAACGTGAAACTTTGGAAATAATGGACTGTGGAGAACAGGAACTAGGTCTTTAAAAAAAATTTTTTTGAGGCAAAATTCACCGAATATAATTAGCTATCTTAAAGTGTACAATTCAGCAACATTTAGTACATTCACATGGTTGTGCAACCACCACCTATATCTAGTTCCAAAAGATTTTCATCATCCAAAAGGAAATCCCTGGGACTTCCGTGGTGGTGCAGTGGTTAAGAATCCGCCTGCCAATGCAGGGGACACGGGTTCAATCCCTGGTCTGGGAAGATCCCACATGCCGCAGAGCAGCTAAGCCCGTGAGCCACAACTACTGAGCCTGTGCTCTGGAGCCCGCGGGCCACAACTACTGAAGCCCACGTGCCGCAGCTACTGAAGCCCGCGTGCCTAGAGCCCGTGCTCTGCAACAAGAGAAGCCACCATAATGAGAAGTCCGGCACCGCAACAAAGAGTAGCCCCTGCTTGCCGCAACTAGAGAAAGTCCGTGCGCAGCAACGAAGACCCAACGCAGCCAAAAATAAATAATTAAATTTTAAAAAAGAGAGAGAGCTTTGCTTTAAAAAACACAAACAAAAAAACCCGAAGGAAATCCTGTACCCATCGAGCAGTCACTCCGTCTACCTCCTCCCCACCAGCCCCCCGGCATCAATCAATCTGCATTTTGTCTCTATAATAGATTTACCTATGCTGGATATTTCAATTAAAGGCAATCACATAACATGTGGCCTTTTGTGTCTGGCTTCTTCCATGTTTTCAAGGTTCATCCATGTCGTAGTAGGCATCAGCACTTTATTCCTTGGTATAGCTGAGTAATAGTCTATTGTGTATACATTTTGTTTACCCATTCATTCACTGAAGGATATTTTAGTTGTTCCAACCTTTTGGCTATGATGACTAACACTGCTATGAATATCTGTGGGGAACTGGGTTTTTTAAACCATTGTATTCTGGGTACAATGGCCCTGCAATAAATATATATTAAATAGTTGGATGGATTTCAAAAATGGTTGTGAAAAAATAGGCCAATGTAATAGAATTTAAGCTGGAAGCTTAAAGGGTCCTGTTACCTCATCTCCAGCTCCAAGGAAAACAGCTCACGCTATTCAGTGCTTGGCAGATGTAATGGGTGCTGACAGTGATGACAAGACGGGTGGTAACAATGAAGAGGAAACTCAGGATGATCGTTATAGACCTTGGTCCTGGCGGTAGCGCCGGGTTTCATGGACTCATAGATGAATTTATAATGGCCACACTGGATAACTTAAAGATCGGTGGCCGGTGTTTTAGATGTTCCTCAGCTCCTGCAGAAATCCAGAGAAAGAAATCCAAAGTTCTGAGATCGGACAAGAACTTGGTATTTGCCCCACGTCTGCCCCAAGGAGCAGCGGAAGCACCGTCCCAAGAGTGGAGCCGTGACATGCCGGGACGCCAGAGTGACAAAGGGACAGGCCTGCTGTGGCATGGTGGGCCAGGGCTGGCTCCTTTGAGGGAGGAGAGCAAACTGACCCCGAGCCCAAGAGAAAAGGCTGTGCCAGGCCCGGGGAGAAGAGTAATGTGGTTGTACATCAAAGAGCAATCGCATCGTGGAAAGAAAAATGGCTCCTACAGCGGTCTTGTCAGGGGCACCTGAACAAATTGTCAGTAACTTTTCAAGGTGCTGGTGTGACTATAAAGTATGTCCTGGATTATGGCACATTGGGAAGAATAACGAATGGTACAGTTTTGTTGCTAGGGTGCCACTTCCCAGTTGTGTGGTGAAGAGCTTGACATAGCCAATGATCCCACATTCATTCATTCATTCATTCGTTTGTGCATTCAGCAAACATTTACGGCATAACGTCCACACGCAGGGCACTGTGCTCAGTACTCCAGGATGACTGTCAGAAGCTCATTCATCAATGAGCAGAGGCAATTTGGTCTTAAAGGTTGAATAGAAATTTACCAGGACGGGCATGGGCTGGGGAGGGGAAGGCACAGGCCTGAAAATCTAACTTTGAGGAAGATGAAAAATTATGTCCCAGAGACAAGGTTTTTTCAAGTTTAGATAACGCAGTTATCACTTTGAATATCTTTGGGATGATCTATCATCGGGCAATATCTGAAGCAAGTGATTTTGGAGTAAAATATCTTTCTTCCTCATGATTTATTAGACAGTGGTTACCTGCCAACATTCAAAAGGAACTGAAGTGACTTACAATAAAAGTTCCTTATTCTCTGTGTGAGAGAAAGCCCCAGCTATCTGCGGTTTTAGCAGACGCTGTGGCCCTCGGGGTTCCTGCAGGCAGCCACCTCCACTTGCCCTGGCTCCGGCTCTGCCCGAGGGCTTTCCCAGGAAATGGAAATGCTAGGAGGCAACGCCCCAGAAGCCCCAGGCCAATGACAGGAGAGGGGTGGAGGACAAATACTCCAACCTCCTCGGGTGGGACATTCTCCATGGTATTCAGAGGCCCCCTATCCCTGGCAGGACTGAATCCCAACCTCATGCCCTCTGTATTGCCTTCCTTCCCTTCCCTTCCCTTCCTCATTTCTCCGCCTACTCACAGCGCTTCCTGGGATCACCTCCCGAATTTTTTTTTTTTAATTTATTTTTGCTGTGTTGGGTCTTCGTTTCTGTGCGTGGTCTTTCTCTAGTTGTGGCAAGCGGGAGCCACTCTTCATCGCGGTGCGCGGGCCTCTCACTATGGCAGCCTCTCTTGTTGTGGAGCACAGGCTCCAGACGCGCAGGCTCAGTAGTTGTGGCTCACGGGCCCAGTTGCTCCGCGGCATGTGGGATCCTCCCAGACCAGGGCTCGAACCCGTGTCCCTTGCATTAGCAGGCAGATTCTCAACCACTGTGCCACCAGGGAAGCCCTCACCTCCCGAATTTGCATTCAAAATTTTGTCTCAGGGTCTGTTTCAGGAGGAACCCAGCTGTTGCAGGTTGAACTGTGTTTCCCAAAAAGACGTGCGGAAGCTTTAACCTTCCCTCCCCAACCTGTGCACGTGACCTCGTTTGGAAATAGGATCTTTGTAATTGAAATCAAGTTAGGATGAGGTGGGCCCTAATCCATTATGACTGGCGTCCCTATAAGAAGAGTCATAGACAGGCGCAGGGAGAAGGACACGTGAAGGTGGAGGCAGCGGCTGGAGGGATATGTCTACAAGCCAAGGAACATCAGGGATCGCCAGCAACCTCCGGAAGCCAGGAGAGGGGCATGGAAAGGGTTCTCTCTCTCAGGACCTCCAAAAGGAACCAGTCCTGCTGATCCCTGGATTTTGGACTTCTGGCCTCAAGAACTGTGAGTGAATAAATTCCTGTTCCTGTAAGCCACCCAGTTTGTGGTCCTTTGTTATGGGTTCTCTAGGAAACAAATACACCAACCTATGACAAAAGTGAATGTTTCATTCTTTTGAATTTTCCGAGAGTCTGGGGTTCTTTGACCATGTGCTTCAGAGACCCTTACTGCTGGGGTCCACATTGTCCCTGCTCTGGGGTCAGACTGTGATGACAGGAGGGCTCCAGAAAGGACAGGAGGAGGAGGCTAGTGGACTCTGCTGGGGTCCTCCTGGGTGGTCACAGCTAATGAAAATAACAGTGTGACCAGGTTTAACAAACAGGAGGGGTTGGAAATGCCTGATGCTTCTGTAACATTTACAGGTCTTTTCTATACTCCCCCACAAAACCCTGTACTCACATGTAACTGAGCTTGTACAGCTGTTAAATGCTACAGTATGCTGTTTGCCATCATTAGATGGATCACGGCACTAATTAAATACCGGCAGGGGAGTTCATATAACTGTAAAACTTGTTTACGTCGAACTATACATTCCAAATCTCTTGACTGCTTACATTTCTATTTCATTTCCAAGAAAGGAAGAAAGGAAGGAGGGAAGGAAGGAAAGAAAGAAAAGAAAAGAAAGAAAGAAAGAAAATCATTGACCTCTTTTGGAAATTATCTTAATCCTTTATCAAAACCCAATTCCAGTTTTCAAACCTTCAATTCTTTCTATCTTCTTTTATCTACCTTTATTGAGCCAGCTGCCTCTTCCTTAACTTGCATTCAGTCCTTTTCTGTAAGAAATAAATCTGCTTTTAAGCGTTTGCCCTCGAGCCCTGAAGACAGAGGAAGGACAGAGGAAAATCAGCACAGCCTGATAAAGACGCTGCAAGCCCTCTCCTGAGGCTGGGGACACGCTTCATGCGTGTCTTTGGAACCTTGGAGTTTTCCTCCTGGTCTTTTATCCCCTAGGCCAGAGACATCAGGTTCCCCAAGCAAAAACCCAGTGCGGACCTGTGGCTGGAAGTGGCCGTAGCAATTTGGAATCTCTTTTAAGGATTCCCTCCCGCTACTCAGCAGACAAGCGTTGCCATGGTAACTCTCCGGGGGGCATTTTCAACCAGAGACATTCCAACATGTGAAGATGGTTGGTTAGGAAATCTATCTTGACAAATAGTTGGCGTTTTAATTTGAGGCAGAGTCAGAAACCCTGCCTACGGCTCCAAGTGACCCTTTGAGCAGGAGAATGCAAGTGATCAAAGTAATCTGAAATGTCTGTAATCAGACTCCCAACTGGGGAGAGCAGGGCCCGGGAGCCCTTTTGGGGAGCTCTCTCCATAAGAAAGAGGCCCGGCTAGTGAGATATCCTGTGAGTGTTGTTAAGAGCAGAAGTCAATGGTGTTGATTCCTCCTGGTAAAGGGAGACGGGCGCTCTTTTCTTTTACACTCTTACTCACTTATTCATTCTCCCCATCTCCCTCCTAGACTCTTCCTGCCTTTCCGGGTTCCATTTCTCTTAGGCCACATACCATATTGGATTTTGAATTCATTTGAACCTGGAGTTCGATCCCAGCTGTGTGACCTTGGTCCTTAACCTCTCTGGGCCACAGTTTCCTCATTTGTTAAATGGAGCTAGTACGGTGGAGGATGCTTGTAAACACTGAATGGGATGACATCTGTACCTGGGTTAGCACGAAAGCAGCACAGAGCCACCCAATAAACATTGGTTCCTTCCCCTCTTATAACTTTTCTTTTTCTTTGTATTCTTTGTATAAAGAAGAGGGACCACGAACTAGAGAGAGAGAGAGATGCCATCCTTCAGTTCAGTGGGTGTTTGGCTAAAGCGAAAGCATTTCATGGTAGCTACTGTTCAAGTGGAGAGACCCTCACAGGATAAAGGCACGATATCCCAAGAGAGCTGGAACAGGACCAGCAGAAGTATCAACTGATCAACAAAATCTTGCTATGCCACTCTCAGTAAGTCCAGACTGCTGGGGGTAGGGGTAGGAGGAGATGCAAAAGTGTGTCCAATGGCACACTAGGAATGTAGTTTAGTGTACACTTAAAAAATAGTTACAGTGGTAAATTTCACGTTATGTGTCCTATCACAATTTTTTTAAAAAAGTGTCACTAGTGATTTCCTGAGGATTTTATTCCAAAGTGGAAAAAATAATAATGCAATTAATGCATTAAAGGAAGAAATAAATCCATTTAGGATTTATTCATTAATAACAACCAAGGCATCCTTAACCGGGGTGAACTCTGCAAAGAGAAAAACACTCTAAATTTTGAAAGGCCAGTGAGAGAATGAAGAGTTGTTAAATCTCAAAGACTGCAAACCACTTTTCAGATCCCCTTGAATTAGGATCTGAGGCACACTCAACACTGGCAAGTCTTTAGGCTGCCTTTAAACACACTTGCTTTTCTCACTAAACATCTCCATAGTCTACCCTTGAAGGTAAATTGATCTTCGTGGAATTGCAAAGTTGTTAAACAACTGTGTCTGAGATGTAGTTGGTTTTTGTCGGGGCCGGAAAACCTTTGAGGGCGTCTCTTGCTCTCTAGGCCCCCAGTTCAGGGAACACATCCTCCTCCCCCAAGAAGGTTGCTTCTCACCTACTGGGTAGGCTCTAGGAGGGGTTTGGAAAAGTTCTGTTGTAAAGGTGGCTTGAAGGGTTGCATTAAATTACCACTTACAATGGCAAGTGCAGTCAATTATTTAATGAATCTTCCACTGCAGGGTTTTGGGCTTTTGTTTTCTTCAAATTAAAAGTGAAGCGGCGGGGGGGGGTGGGGGGGGGTGGGGCGGTGTTCCCTGGTGGCGCAGTGGTTAAGAACCTGCCTGCCAATGCAGGGGACACGGGTTCAAGCCCTCGTCCGGGAAGATCCCACATGCCACAGAGCAACTAAGCCCACGTGCCACATCTACTGAGCCTGTGCTCTAGAGCCCACGAGCCACAACTACTGAGGCCGTGTGCCACAACTACTGAAGCCTGTGCTCTAGAGCCTGTGCTCCGCAACAAGAGAAGCCACCACAATGAGAAGCCCGCGCACCGCAATGAAGAGTGGCCCCCGCTCGCGGCAACTAGAGAAAAGCCTGCACCCAGCAACAAAGAGTCAATGCAGCCAAAAATAAATAAATAATATAAATAAGTTTATTTTTTAAAAATGAAGGGGAAAAAAAGCAATTTCAGTGAGACTCTGCTTGACAGTTTTTCAAGTCTGTGGGGTTTCATTTCCAGCTCTACCCCCAGAAAAAAAGCATGTCAATCATGGACAGGTGTCTGCAGTCAGGAAGGGGCTTCTGCTGTTCTGGGAGTGAATGGGACCAGAGGTGTGAGGCCACTCACAGGCTGCAGAAAGGGATAGTAAACACTGAACTTGTGGGGCAAGGTTGAGCCTGCTCTGGATCTCTGGCTCACAGGCTCCCCCTTTTCTTTAACTTTTTATTTTATATTGGAGTATAGTTGATTAACAATATTGTGTTAGTTTCACGTGTACAGTAGAGTGATTCAGTTATACATGTATCTATTCTTTTTGAAATTCTTTTCCCATTTAGCTTGTTACATAATACTGAGCAGAGTTTCCTGTGCTATATAGTAGGTCCTTGTTGGTTATCCATTTTAACTATAGCAGTGTGTACATGTCAATCCCAAACTCTCTAACTATCCCTTCCCACCAATCCTTCCCTCCTGGTAACCATAAGTTGGTTCTCTAGGTCTGTGAGCCTGTTTCTGTTTTGTAAATAAGTTCATTTGTATCATTTTTTTTAGATTCCGCATATAAGCGACATCATATGCTATTTGTCTTTCTCTGTCTGACTTATTTCACTCAGTATGACAATCTCTAGGTCCATCCATGTTGCTGCAAATGGCATTATTTCATTCTTTTTTATGACTGAGTAGTATTCCACTGTCTATATGTACCACATCTTCTTTATCCATTCATCTGTCAGTGGACATTTAGGTTGCTTCCATGTCTTGGCTACTGTAAACAAGTATCCTTTCGGATCATACTTTTCTCTGGATATATGCCCAGTAGTGGGATTGCTGGGTCATATGGTAATTCTATTTTTAGTTTTTTAAGGAACCTCCATACTGTTCTCCATAGTGGCTGCACCAATTTACATTCCCAGCAACAGTGTAGGAGGGCTCCCTTCTCTCCACACACATGGGCTACCTTCATGGGAGAAGGAAATAGTATTTCTCAAAGTCCTTACAAATGACAAGTGCTTTATATGCCTTATCTTTCTGAGTCCCCACATCAACCCTGCATAGTAGGTATAATGCTGTGCATCTCATACAAGTGGAAAATGGCTCAGATCAAGTAAATAACTTACACAAGTTAACCCAGATGGTAAACTTGTGTAAGTAGGACTCCAGAGACCTCCCCACTTCCATCAAATCACAAGCTTCATTCAGCATCCTCGGAGGAGAGAAGACAGCAGCTTGGGAGAGAGGAGGTTGGGCTGGAAAGAAGCAATGAAAGGCAGTGCTGCTAAAAAAAAACAAAAACAAAAAAATAGCGGCAAAAACCCAGTCATGGCCAAGTCCTGGGGGACTCTGAGTGCTGGAGGGAGGCTCACTGCCCATGTTGAGTCATTAATGGGGAGCCATTGAGGACCGTGAGGAAGGGGGTGCCCATACCAGATCTTTAGGAAGGTTCCTCCAGCCTCGATCTGGGGGACACACCCAAATGGAAGGACCCCCTACATACGAATGAGTTCTGTTCTGAGAGCACGTTCATAAGTCCAATTTGTTTGTAAGTCCAACAAAGTTAGCCTAGGCGCCCAACTAACAAAATCGGCTATATAGTACTGTACTGTAATAGGTTTATAATACTTTTCACACAAGTAATACATAAAAAACAAACACAGAAAATAAAGCGTTAATCTTACAGTACAGTACCTTGAAAAGTACAGCAGTACCAGCTACATCACTGCTGTTTTTTAAAAAATAAATTTATTTATTTTATTTATTTATTTTTGGCTGCATTGGATCTTCGTTGCGGCATGTGGGCTTCTCATTGTGGTGGCTTCTCTTGTTGCAGAGCATGGGCTCTAGGCACGCAGGCTGCAGTAGTTGTGGCACACAGGCTCAGTAGTTGTGGCTCACAGGTTCTAGAGCAGAGTCTCAGTAGTTGTGGCACATGGGCTTCGTTGCTCTGCGGCATGTGGGATCTTCCCGGACCAGGGCTCGAACCCGTGTCCCCTGCATTGGCAGGTGGATTCTTAACCACTGCGCCACCAGGGAAGTCCCTCACTGCTGTTTTTAAGCTTGCTTCTGGACATCCTGGGCTTGAAATAAAGATACTGTACTACTGTACTCTATACAGCGCTGTACAGTAGAGTACACAAAAGGACAACCACTTGTAGAGGATGCACATACGTGACAACGTACTCCAGACGCGTGAACTAACTTACGTGACTGGACATGCGAACACACGTTCGCATCTTTGAAAGTTCACAACTCGGAGGTTCATACGTAGGGGACTTACTGTATTTGACGGTGATGTCGGCCTCAGGGTTAGACTCTCCCTGTTTCCTGAGCAGGTACACTTTCTCCCTTTCTGTGCACATCTCGTGGGAGGAGGCAGCAGAGCGAGGTGGTCGAGAGCTCTGCTAAGCACTGCCTCTTTGCAGCTGTGTGTCTGGGGCAAATTACTTTCCCTCTCTGAGCTGAGTTTCCTCTTCTGTAAAATAAGCATAATACTATGCACCTCAGAGGGTTGCTGTGAAAGACGCAGGAGAAAAAGGGTATGCACCACGTGGCAGAGTGTTACACGTCCGTGAATGACACTCATTATTGTCACTATTAGGACACATCAAAGTGCCCTCCTTCTTCCGTGCAAGCAGGTCTGACCAGAATCAAAACTGTGAAGAGAGGGCAATTAGCCTTTGGTCTCCTTTTATCAGTAACCACAATTCCCAAGCTGCAAAAACTCATTTGGTGGCAAAACCTGCCCTGAAGTCAAGGGAACCTAGTAACAGACTGTATCTCACTTAGTGTGGGACATACCATTTTACTGCTGAAGTGCTTGTGAGCTTGATGATGCGAGGCTTGGCTACGGTGCCCACCTGTTTAGTCACACAATAGTCTAGCAGTTGCTGTGAAGGTATTTTAAAGATGCAATTAACACCTGCTATGAACTGACTTTCAATAAAGAAGATTAGCCTCAAAGGTAGGTGGGCCTCTGTATTAGTTTGCTCGGGCTGCCATAACAAAATACCATAGACTGGGGGGCTTAAACAACAGACATTTCTCACAGTTCTGGAGGCTGGAAGTCCAAGATCAAGGTGTTATCAGGTTTGTTTTTTTCTGAGGTCTCTCTCCTTGGCTTGAAAACCTTCTCTCTGTGTCCTCACAAGGCTTTTTCTCTGAGTGCCCCTCCCTGGTGTCACTTCCTCTTCTTATAAGGACCAGTCATGTTGGATTAGGACCCCGCTCTATGACTTCATTTAACCTTAATTATCTCTTTAGAGACCCTATCTCCAAATATAATCACATCGGAGGTTAGGATTCTAACGTGTATTCTGGGAGACAAAATTTAGTCTGTAAGAGTCTCATCCAATGAGCTGAAGGTCTTAAGAGCAAAAACTGGGATTTCCTGGAGAAGAAGAAATTTTGCTGCCAGACTGTAACACAGAAATCCTGCCTGAGTTCCCAGCCTCCTGTCCTGCCCCACAGGTTTTGGACTTGCCAGCTCCCACAATCATGTAAACCAATTCCTTGTATCAAATCTCTTTATATACAGCATATGTATGTGGTATATAATATATGATCTAGAATGGCTAAAGAACATGTGATACACACACACATACATATACACAATGGAATACTACTCAGCCATAAAAAAGAATGAAATAATGCCATTTGCAGCAACATGGATGGACCCAGAGGTTATCTTACTAGGTGAAGTAAATCAGAGAAAGGTAAATATCATATGATATCACTTGTATGTGGAATCGAAAATATGATACAAATGGACTTATTTACAAAACAGTAACAGATTCACAGACATAGAAAACAAATTTATGCTTACCAAAGGGGAAAGGGAGGGAGTGATAAATGAGGAGTCTGGGATTAGCAGATACAAACCACTATACATAAAATAGATAAACAACAAGGCCCTACGATATAGCACAGGGAACTATATTCAATATCTTGTAATAACCTATCATGGAAAAGAATATGAAAAAGAATATATATACATGTATAACTGACTTTGCTGTACACCTGAAACTAACACAACATTGTAAATCAACTATACTTTGGTTTAAAAAACTGATCTATAATAGGATACATATATCACATGTGATATATAAAGGATGAGCACTGTGCACGCCTGACTTCTGGCTTCTCCGTCAGGGCTCTCCGTGCCATGCTGTCCAGCAGCTGAAGGTCCAGGACCTGAGGCCTCAGGGCACACTCCTGGAGTGGAGTAGGATCGAAGAGAAGATGGGGGTAATGTAGGTTCTCCAGAGCACCTCACTGAATATAAGTCCCTATTCTGTAGGGACTGGCCCTTTGAACGTGAGCCCCATTCGATGACATGGAAACTCTTTCATTTCCCTGGATAACATGTTTTCTCAGTCTTTAGTGATCAGTCCTTCCTGCCACCTCATCTTGTCCATTTTCCTTATAAGTGATCTCACTCGTGACCCTGAGCTACTAATTAAGTCAGTTAAACACCGTGAGTTTTCTGCCTCCAGCGGTGCTACAGAAATCGAGGGTTTTGCTGGTAAGTGACTAATCTGTCTGAATATATTAATTCCTGCATGACCTGTTAGAGCTTTGAGAACATCCTAAGAACACTCTAAGAATACCTTGATAATATAACATCTCCCTGCCGCCCCCGCCGTGATTCACCTCTTCGTGGTCGGGAGAATATCTCACACCAAAAGAAAGCCTCCGTCTGTGTAAGGCGCTCCAATACGCACTCAAAACAAGCACTCAGAAACAGAGACCGTGTGAATGTGCTTGTATATTTGTACCTGTGAGGACTGGCCAGGTTATACGGCAGGAAAACAGCTCCCCAAACGCAGCAGCTTAAAAAACAAGTTTCTCTCTTGTTCATGCTACTTATCCCTAGGGGCTCTGTTCTGGGTCATCCTCACATTGGGAGGAATTCGCTGGAATGAATTAGGCCTCCTTCACAGTGACGTCAGGGCAGCTGTGGGTCAAAATCACGTGCCAATGAGGCAGAGGAGTGCAGCCTGGAGGTGCTAGGGCACCAGAAAGAGCACCTTTGGGGACAGACAGGCTTGGGTTCAAGTTCCAGCTCCAGCACGTCCCTTGCGTGCGACCTTGGACATGTTCTTTTTTTTTTTTTTTTAATGTTTTAAAAAACAGATTTATTGAGGTATAATTTACATGCCTTAAAAGTCCCCTAATGTAACTGTACTGTATAGATTAATGACTGCAGTACATTTATAGTTGTATGATCATCACCACAATCTAGTTTTAAAACATTTCCACCACCCCCAAAAGTCCACTCGTGCCCTTTTGCAGTTAATTCCAGTTCCTACCACCAGCTCTTGGCAACCACCAATTTATCTTGTCTCTATAAATTTGCCTTTTCTAGACATTTCCTATAAATATACTTATACAGTATATAAACTACTGCATCTGGCTTCTTTCACTTAGCATACAGTTTGGGGGGTTCATCCATACTGTGACATATATTGGTGCCTCTCTTCTTTTTGTTGCTGCATTGCTTCATTTCATGGATGCATATATTTTGTTTATCCGTGCACCAGCTGATGGACATTTGGATAATTTCCACTTTGGGGTAGTATGAATAATGCTTCTATGAACATTAGTGCACATGTCTTTTTGTGAATGTATGTTTTCATTTCTCTTGGAGAGAGTCTTGGGATTGGAATTGCTGGGTCAGAGGATAATTTATGTTAACTTTATAAGAAACTGCCAAAATGTTTCACAAAGTGGTTATGCCATTTCAATTCCTATCAATAACTCAAGAGGGTTCCAGTTCTCCACATCTTTGCCAACACATGTTATTGTTTCTCTTTTTAATTATAGCCATGCTAATAGATGAGAATTTATTAGTGATTTCTGTATATTTCACTGTGACTTTATTTTCTATTTTCCTAATTAGACTGAATATCTTCCATCTTCTTAGGTAGTTACTAGACATTCTTCTTTTCTTTTTCTTTCTTTCCTTCTTTCTTTTCTTTCTTTCATCTATTCAAATCTTTTTTTAAACATCTTTATTGGAGTATAATTACTTTACAATGGTGTGTTAGTTTCTGCTTTATAACAAAGTGAATCAGCTATACATATACATATATCCCCATATCCCCTCCCTCTTGCGTCTCCCTCCCACCCTCCCTATCCCACCCCTCCAAGTGGTCACAAAGCACTGAGCTGATCTCCCTGTGCTATGTGGCTGCTTCCCACTAGCTATCTATTTTACATTTGGTAGTGTATATATGTCCACGCCACTCTCTCACTTCGTCCCACCTTCCCCTTCTCCCTCCTGTGTCCTCAAGTCCATTCTCTACATCTGCGTCTTTATTCCTGTCCTGCCACTAGGTTCTTCAGAACCATTTTTTTTTTAGATTCCATATATATGTGTTAGCATATGGTATTTGTTTTTCTCTTTCTGACTTCTTCACTCTATATGACAGACTCTAGGTCCATCCATCTCACTACAAGTAACTCAGTTTCATTTCTTTTTATGGCTGAGTAATATTCCATTGTATATATGTGCCATATCTTCTTTATCCATTCATCTGTCTATGGACACTTAGGTTGCTTCCATGTCCTGGCTATTGTAAATAGCGCTGCAATGAACATTGGGGTGCATGTCTCTTTTTGAATTATGGTTTTCTCAGGGTATATGCCCAGTAGTGGGATTGCTGGGTCATATGGTAGTTCTATTTTTAGATTTTTAAGGAACCTCCATACTGTTCTCCATAGTGGCTGTTTCAATTTACATTCCCACCAACAGTGCAAGAGGGTTCCCTGTTCTCTACACCCTCTCCAGCATTTATTGTTTGTAGATTTTATGATGATGGCCATTCTGATTGGTGTGAGGTGTTACCTCATTGTGTTTTTGATTTGCATTTCTCTAATGATTAGTGATGTTGAGCATCCTTTCATGTGTTTCTTGGCCATCTGTATACCTTCTTTGGAGAAATGGACAAGTTCTTTATTTTCTCTGAACCTCAGTTCTTCTATCCAGTGGGATTAACCACATCTCCTAAGGCTGATGTGAAGATTTAGGAGATGATACTTGGAAAGCGGAAAAGCATTGAGCTCCATGCTTGACAGGGGAAAAGTGCTCAGTCAATGTGAGCATCCTTTTATCCTTTCTGTGGCTCCGATTTCCTCTGAGGCCACCTCCACACACACAGAGACACACCACCACCACCACCGCGCAATGAGAAAATCCCGAGTTTTATAAAAAGTACCATTCTTACCTTAGGAACCTTTAGACATATTTTCCAACTTTTTTGATCACAGCGCTCAGGCAGAAAAACATCTGAATAAAACAATGTGTGGGCTGGTGGGGGGGAAATGGGTACAAGCACTGAACTGCACCTCACCCGGGAGAATGGGCAGGAATCACAAACCCAGCACCCCTCTCCTGTGTATCCAGAGAAACTCCTTTGCAGGTGTGCCAAGGAAATGAAGGAGAAGGTTCATAGAAGCCCTGTTTGCAAACACCCAATCTGGAGCCACCCTCATGTCTATCAGCCCTGGGGCGGAACATGGATCACGATGCACTCATAGGAGGAAAAGCATACAGCACTGAAAATGAATGAATTCCACCAATGGGAATAATCCAGCAAATACTGAGTGGAAAAAGCAGATTCCAGAAGAACTGTTAGGAAGAACTCAGAGACAGGCCAAACCAAACTCTATCTTTCCTGATGTATACATGGGGGGCGGAAATGATGAAGAAAGCAAGGGGGTGATTATCATAAAAGTCAGGATAGGATAGTAGCTGCCTCTGTTGGGGAGGAGGGTCCTTCAGATGGTTTCTAGAAGGCACGGCTCTGTCCTAGTTCTTTTTTTTTTTTTGCGGTACGCGGGCCTCTCACTGTTGTGGCCTCTCCCGTTGTGGAGCACAGGCTCCGGACGCGCAGGCTCAGCGGCCATGGCTCACGGGCCCAGCCGCTCCGAGGCATGTGGGATCTTCCTGGACTGGGGCACAAACCCACGTCCCCTGCATTGGCAGGCAGACTCTCAACCACTGCGCCACCAGGGAAGCCCTCTGTCCTAGTTCTTAACTGTAGTGATGGGAAGGCAGGATTTTGCTTTACTAGTCTCTAAAATATATAAATTGTATATATGCTGCTGGGAGTTTAATATATTTCACAATAAAAATAAAGATTAAAAAAAAAAAAAACACCAGGGCTTCCCTGGTGGCGCAGTGGTTGAGAGTCTGCCTGCCGATGCAGGGGACACGGGTTCGTGCCTCGGTCTGGGAAGATCCCACATGCCGCGGAGCGGCTGGGCCCGTGAGCCATGGCCACGGAGCCTGCGTGTCCGGAGCCTGTGCTCCGTAACGGGAGAGGCCACAGCAGTGAGAGGCCCACGTACCACAAAAACAAACAAACAAACAAAAAAATACTTTTTAGGTCCTACCCCAGTACACACATTTATAGACCTGTGTGCATGTGTATACACTAGAACAAAAATTTTCCAAAGAAATCTACCTTTATTACATGAGGTGTATTCATGTGTTTATTTTATTCAATTTGGTTTTTTTTTTTTTTTTGGGCCGCTCCACCCGGCTTCAGGGATCTTAGTTCCCATAACAGGGATCAAACCCATGCCCCCTGTGGTGGAAGGGTGGAGTCATAACCACTGGACGGCCAGGGAATTCCCTCAATTCTATTTTTTAATGCTTCTTGTAAACTACTCAACTGATTTTAGACACCCCCAGTGGATCATGACCTATAGTTTAAGAACGCTGCCTTAGACTAATGATAAATACCAACATCCCACCTTGCTTAGATCAGAAAGGCTATTTGAAATATTTGGCCAAGCCCAATGTGGCAAAGCCAGACCTTGTTCTTGGAAGAGGTTTACTGCTTTTGATCAGCCATTTGCAATTCAATGGCAAAGCTCTTCCTCTGGGGAGCCGGTACAATAAGTGATTGCGGGTTATTGTACTGCAGCATCAGGCACCCTCATCCCCTGATTCAAACAGCGGAGGGAAAAAAAAAAATGGCTGGACGCAACAGTTTGGGGGCTGTGTTTCTGGAGTGGAATAACAATGTTTCTGAGAGACAAACTAAAGTGTATCATCAGGAAGTGGGCAGCGGAAACTATTTACAGATGCAGCAGGGAGTGAGAATTGCTGTAGGCATCTCTAAAGGAAGAAGGATGCTGAGATGAAAATGGCATTGTAACACAGCCTCCCAGGGAAGAGTGCTTTGTTCAGGTGCTGTCCTGTTGTGGTCGGCAAATTACATGAAGGGAGTGACTTGGGGGTGAAAGCGCTGCTGGCCCGCCCGATAACAGAGCCGCAGATAACAGAGCAGTGTTTGCTGGACAACCAGCAAACACTCCTTTAGCATTTAAATTACTCCAGATGTTCCTTTCCAGTGCTTCAGAGTCAGCATTGCTTTCACTGGTTGAGTGGGACCCTGGGCAGAACAAGCCACATCCCCCAACTCAGATCCATGTGAATTGCACATACGCTCTACGGAGACCAGACGCCTCTGGTCTCGTGCCTTTCGGGATCCCTGGAGTGAAGGCCTTGTTGCCCTCTGACTTTCCTGTACCTCCCAAGTTCAGAAACGGTGACTCCCTCACAGGCCAGAGAGGAAGGCTACAGAATGCTGTCTCCAGGGAGACAAAACCCCATCTAGCAAAAGCCCATACGGACTATTTCCAATGGCCTCTGCCTTGGGCTGGTCCCAGGTCCTTCTCTGGAGAGTGACCAGAGGACGTTAGGCTCTGGCTGCTTGTACGTACTTTGGGACCCATTCCCTTCAAGCCTTGAAAAGATAAGTGGATAAAGCATCCAGGTGTTATTGCCAGGAGAGGTCAGAGCTACACGCTGCCCTGTTCTTGCAGGGAACTACAAGAAGGCAGCGCACAGATTCTGGTAAATACCCGGCGGGTAGATAGGGTCAGGACCTGTGACATGAGCTGCCAGGAGGCAGGGACATCATTTGGGCTCCAGATGGTCCTGCAGTGATGCCAGGGCACCCAGTCATAGGGGTGTCCACCTAATCACTGGGATGGGTTGCACTAAGACAATGCAGGAATGAGAGAAAATGAGAAAGGAGAAATGACGGAACTCTCACATTCCCCCACGTTCTTGACAATCACTGGATATTTATAGCCAGCATAATAAAACTTGGGTTCCCCTGTCCCTTTCATCCCAGCATTCCTCTTCAGAAGCAGGAAGGAGAAATGGTCTGCATTCTTGGTGCTTTACAAATCCATTATCATCTTACACGCAGAGAAGCAGACCAGCCCCAGGTACAGTCAGCCCATATATTCTCAGCCTTCCTTCTGCATCAGGGTTTACAGCAAGGCAGAAAATTCGGAACCTCTCTCCTTTGAAAGAATCCACAAGGGAGACTGGCTATGATGACATGAAATGTGTCCCCTTTGTCCCCAGAAAACTGTTAATACTTCTTTGTGTTGTGGATAAGAGCCTGCGATATGGCAGTTCTGTGTGTGTGTGTGTGTGTGTTTGCATGCACATGTGTTTGTTCACACAACACAGGGAAGAGAGAGAACAAGCTTCTGAGAAAGACCAGAAAGGGATGGAAACACAGTCTATGAAGCAAATGTTGATATGATCAAGACCAGGTATCACCTTCAGGAAGCAGGTTTGATTCCATGGGGTCCTCTTCCCAGTAACTGTGGCTCTTGGCTCTTAGCCCAGCCTGTGGATGAGTAGCACCTGCTTCTAACCTACTTTGTATAGAAGATGCATATCTACATTCTAGGTAGCCCCTAAAAGGAAAATCAAGCTTTGAGAGGCTGAATATGCCATAAAAGCTTTGTGAAACAAAGACTACGTTTCACAGTAAGTACACACTTCGTGGTAACAACAGAAATTAAGCTGCGGTGGGTTTTTCCTATCCTACTTGTAAATGCGCCCAGAGGGTACTAAGCCATGAACACGTCCAGTAACGCTAATCACTGAATAATAAATAAGCATTGAGTCAAGACAGACGGTATGAGGGGGCACCGGCAGCAGACAGGAGCAGCACCTCCCCAAGTGGCACAGAGGCAGGTTGAGACAGATCACAGATGAAGTGTTAGGACAACCCTCTGGAGATTTCCTGCCCTTGGCGTTTGTCCAAGACACGTGGTGCAAACAACCTCCTAAATGCACACCTAGCACACATCCCCGACCTCCTTGCGGCTCTAAAGGAGCCTGCTGAAACCGTGGTTGCTCTGGTGGGGGCTTAAGATAGCCACTAGCAGCTGCAGGGCGATTGCCTGGAGTACTTAGACCATCACAAAATTGGATGGATTCTGACTTCAGCATCAATCAGCTTCTTCCCTGAGGGGAAAAAAAATGTGTGCAGTGGGGGGCAGGGAATTAGGTTATTGAGTTGGAAGAATTAACATAATGGAAGGAAATGAGGAGCTACAGAAAGTGCATGAATTCACTGCCATATATAACTCACTCCTGGAAACATTGTTTTTTTTTTTTTCCTTTACGATCCCTGGAGGATTTGACCCAGTGATTTGGGGGCACTTGGGAGGCACCATTTAAATCTCAGGTAAGGGAAGAGTGGAGCTCCTTCACTGAAAAAAGACCTGCAGGTACCAGAGGAGGAACGAAGGAAGGGCTGGTGTGGGTAATGAAACTCGTAGCTCACACTTCTTGGGGGAGCTCAAGTTGGGGCCACGGCCGAATTTCAGGGGCAGCCTCCCTCTCCCAGAAGCTCTCATCGGGGAAGCCACGGCCACCTTTAACAGAAACACCCGGACCTTGCCACTGGCCATGCTCCTTTGGACCCTGGGAGATGGGGAGGGGCATGGGGCCAGCAAATCGCTGTCCGTTCTATGAACGTTATTAGCACGTCCTTCAAAGAAGTGACAAGGTGCTAGGATACCATTAGAAATGGAAGATATGGTCTCTTTCAGCCCACGGTGTAAAACTACACCATGAAAAACAGTTCTATGAGCACGCATATATTGATCCAACAGTCCTCTGTATTCATTTTACGCATTTAGCATAGTACTCTGAGCACAGGTCCTTTGTTGAAGGTTGTGTGATGACTGGAGAACAGAGGAGGGGGCGAGGGAGAGGAGGAGGTGCTGCTGCTAAGGATGGCTTGGAATCGTTTGGCGCAATCTTTTTTTTTTTTTTGCGGTACGCGGGCCTCTCGCTGTTGTGGCCTCTCCCGCTGCGGAGCACAGGCTCCGGACGCGCAGGCTCAGCGGCCATGGCTCACGGGCCCAGCCGCTCCGCGGCACGTGGGATCTTCCCGGACCAGGGGCACGAACCCGCGTCCCCTGCATCGGCAGGCGGACTCTCAACCACTGCGCCACCAGGGAAGCCCTGGTGCAATCTTTTCTGTAACGAGGATGGATTAAGTGATCTAGACTACTCCTTGTAACCTACGAGAAACCACTCTGCTTTCCTATTCAGTCCAAAATTTCTATAAATGTGAGTATTGTATCTTTCAGGATTGTGCACATAACAGTTGAATAATAAATCCCTATGGACTGATTTTACGAATCCATTTCATAGACTGTAAGTGGGAGGACCTGTTCCACCATCAGACAGTTTGTCAACAGTGGCGCGCAAACAGAAATGGACCAGGCTGGATCCCAGATACAGAACAGGCCCTTGAATAATGAGCCCTTTGGATTGCATTGCTAAATTCACCTTTTCTGCTGAGAGGGGAAGCGTAAGGAAGCATCACAGTGGTGATGGTAGGGATATCAGAGCCATCTCCTCTCTTGAAAAGGAAGAATCACACACAACCACTGAACCATTAGGAGATTGAAAAATCAGCTTTTGTTTTTCCTAAAGAGCTTCAACTTCTTGTTCTGTCAGTGGAAGTGAGGAAATTTTGAGCGCTACTGTCTATTATTCATTTAATGATTTTTTTTTTTTTTTTTTTACTGAATATCTGCTAGGTACTGTATGTCATCAATGCCAAGCCAATGTAGAAATTGTCAGTGTCCTCAGGGAGCTTGCAATCTAGTAAGAGTCTAAGAAGTCTTCCTATTTTACTACAACACAAGGCAGAATAAGTTAAATGCCCTGAGAGAAATGCAAATAAAGGCTAGTAGGAGTTCTAAGGTGGTAGAGACATGGCGAGAGAAGAATCTATCATCTCCATGATTAATGAGATTGGGGAGAGGCAAGTGGCCCATCAAAACGCTGACTGCCTGGCCTCCTGAAGCCCATCTGAGACTGCAGATACAGGGGTGTGTGTCGGCCTTCCTGCCTGCAATCCCTTTCTCCCTTCATCTTGACTCGTTATTTGCTGCCTCTTTAAGATATAGAGTGATTTTGGCCTTCTGCTTGGTGTTTCAGGATCTAGAAGCCTGAAACGACTTCAAGGGGTCCTAACATATGCGCAATCAGGAGACTAAACCTCTGATTACAGGTCAATGGTGCAAAAGGAGAACAGGGTAACATGATTATACGCTGGCATTTCTGCAGTGTCCAATCTGAAAAGTGCTGGCTGTTTTCTAGGTTATCTACACTATGAGCACTCAGGGTGAAATGTCCCAGTATTATCAAGAAATAGCATCGCTTCAAGCCCTGCTATTACATACACTAAAAATATCAGGTCTCATGGTTGGCCAAGAGGAAGAAAAATTATCAACTCTGCTTACAGAAACACACACACACACACACACACACACACACACACACACACACACACACTTATCAAGGTTTCTCAGTGCCACCTTTGTTTATATTTCTGACTTCTGATTTTGCCATTAACCCCAGAAACTTCTTGATGAATTTCTGTTAACAAACCTCAAAGATTGCAGTCTTTATGACAATATGGGTGCTAGGGTCTCTTATGGGATTAAATGGCTGCTTTACCTTGCAATGGTTCATGATCTAGCCTTGTTAGAAAGAGCTCTCTGGTTTAGTGTCTGCTAGGATTTTCTTTTCTACAAGAGAGAGAAAATCAATCTGAGAGGTTACTGTCAACAGTGATGTTAAAACGCCATGGAGGGTGAAAAATAACAAATAATGCTGAGTACAATGTTCCTCCTCAGATGTCCTGATGGGCCTCAAGAATACACAGCACTCACCCTTCTAATCAAGGATGAGCAGATCGTAGGGCAGTAAATAATATCCAGGAAAGGCATTTTCCCCCTTGATTTTCTTAGTTATATTGATACAAATAATCATACACTCAATGTAGAAAAACAGAAAATACAGATATTAAAAAGAGTTAACCAACCAACATTCTAGTACCCAGAGAAGATGACTGTAAATATTTTGGTGTATATCCATTGCTATAGATTGAATGTTTATGTCTCAAACAGAAACTCCCCTGTTGAAATCCTAACCTCCAATGTCATGGTATTTGGAGGCAGGGCCTTTGGCAGGTGATTAGGTCACGAGGGCAAAGCCCTCATGAATGAGATTAGTGCCCTTACAAAAGAAACCTCAGGGAGCTCCCTCTTCCCTTCCGCCATGTAAGGAGACAGTATGAATCAGGAAGTGGGTCCTTAGCAGACACCAAATGTGCCCATGCCTTGATCTTGGTCTTCCCAGCCTCCAGAACTATGAGAAAAAAAATTCTGTTGCTTATAAGCCACCTTGTCTGTGGTATTCTATTATAGCAGCCCAAACGAACTAAGACATCATCAAAACTTTTTCACATATCTGTGTGTGGTTATTTTTAATGGAATTAAATCTAAATTTAATATTTTGTGACCTACTTTTTCCCCTTAATGTATCATGAATATCTTTATACACACACACACATGCACGCACATCATCAGCTTATTATTTTTAATGGTTAAATAATATTCTACTCTCAAGATGGACTGTAATTCATCTATTCAATCCTGGATATCACTGGACATTTAGGCTGCTTGCAGTTTTTCACTTTTAAAAGAAGACCCTAATGAATATCCCTGTACATATATTTGCATACTTGTCTGTTACTTACTTAAGGATAAAGTCCTTAGAATGACATTACTAGGTATCTTTCCCTTTTTTAAGCATTTGCTAAATATTTCCAAACTATACGCCAGGATTTGTACCGATTTACACTTTTAGCAACAGTGCCTGAGTCTTTTTTCCTAGATGCACGAGAGGCACCTTTTAAAATCCTGTGTATCATCTTTGCCCTTGAACTCCCAACCAGGACACACTCCTTTCCTGACTGCAGCTTACAGAAAGAGCTCTGTACCACTCGTGTGCACCAGACAAAGAAAGATGGGCAGGCAGCCATAAACTGGAGGAACAGCTGAGATGGGCTGTCAGGACATAGCAAAATTTTGCTCAACAGAAAGAAAGAAAAGAGTGAGGTGTCAGCCTCAGAGATATGTGGCTTGGTTCCCTCTTCCCTTCCTTTTGGGGTTAAAAGCAGCAATACTTTCTGTTTACACAGCAAGGTTTCAGCTTTCAACCCATTTCCAGATTCAAGTATAACTGAAATCTGTGCGCTTTGACACAGATGATTGTGGCAAGTCCTCCCCACTACCTGATTTGGTGCAGGTGTGATTATCCACCTCACTATGGATCAGGACACTTGCCTAAGTGGCAGGGTAGAGTGTTGAACCTCTGGTCCCCAGTCTAGAGCTCCCTTTAAATATTTCCCTCTTTTGCTTAATATTTAAGAGATTGGAATAAATACATATTAACCCCAGGACCTGTGGCAGAAATTGCCTTTTTGACATAATTCCTGCTATCAACTTTTGCTGTGCTTTGATTTTCTCCTAAAGAAGGGTGAAGCACCAATAAAGAAAAACTGAAATCTGGTCCCAGCTATTCTGCAGATGCGATGAAATGAGCTGCATTAATGGAACTTATTTATTGTGTGAGTGACTCTCTGGGGTCATGGTTACTGACTCGTGAGGAGGTACCAATGTTTGGACAGTGCTCTAAGGGGCCCTGTCATGGTCAATTTTATCTGTCAACTTAGCTAGGTCATGGTACTCAGATATTTGGTCAAACATAACTCTACATAATTCTGTGAAAGTATTTTTTGATGAGCTTAACATTTAAATCAGCAGACTTTGAGTAAAGCAAATTACCCTCCATAATGTGGGCAGGCTTCATCCAATTAGTTGAAGGCCTTAATAGAAAAAGCTGATTTCCCCTTAAGAAGAGGAAGTTCTGCCTCCAGACTGCCTGTGGACTTGAACTGCAGCGTCGGCCCTTCCCTGGGCCTCTAGGCTGCTGGCCTGCCCTGCAGATTGTGAACTTGCCAGCATCCACGATGTGTGCACCAATTCCTTAAAATAAATTCCAACCCCCCAGCCCCTGCTCTCTCTCTCTCTAATACATAGAGATTTTAGATATATATTATATATAATTATAGCTATATGTAATAGAGATAACATATAACATTATATATATAATATTACATTATATATATATATATATATATATATAAAATCTCCTGCTGATTCTGTTTCTCTAGAGAACCCTAATACAGGTCCATTGCCAACTTGTGACCTAACTTTCTGGTCAGGGTTTCTACCTACTCTAGTGTCCCTTTCAAATCCAAGAAGCAGGCACAGGTGAACTCCATTCTTTCCCACTTTTCAAAGACATGTTCAAAGACGAATGAGGATGATAGTAATGGTAATGTCACAGAAGCTGTGCCAACACTAGGCACAGGGGACTTGAACTGCAGTCCACTGTGCAGTCCTAGTCACAACCCAACACTAGGAGGCTGGCCCTGGCATCCCCACTGACAGAGAGGAAGCTAAGGCCTGGCGAAGCTGAGCCACCTGCTTCCATCCTTGTAAATGTGACGCCAGTGAAATAATATATAACGAGTAATGAATAAGCAGCTGGAGCGGCAGCTCCAGTCAGGGGATCCAGGCTCCCCTGACTTGCCTGACTCTCAAGTTCAGACTTTTTTTTTTTTTTTTGCGGTATGCGGGCCTCTCACCGCTGTGGCCTCTCCCGTTGTGGAGCACAGGCTCCGGACGCGCAGGCTCAGCGGCCATGACTCACGGGCCCAGCCGCTCCACGGCACGTGGGATCTTCCCGGACCGGGGCACGAACCTGTGTCCCCTGCATCGGCAGGCAGACTCAACCACTGCACCACCGGGGAAGCCCCTCAAGTTCAGACTTTTGATCTCGAGGCCATTCTGCTGTGTTAAAAGTGGTTGGGCATTTGAAAAAATATTCAGCCTCAACTGGGCACGACCAGGGCTCTAAATTCTCTTCCCTTCTGAGCAAGTGAAAACTGCCCAGAGACCGTTTCAGGTTCTGAACACACAAAATGAGGTTCAGGCAGGAAAGAGAGTCTTCCCCTGAGCCAGGGCGTCAGAGCTGTGAGTGTCTCCAGGTAGAGAAGGATTCTGATGCTCAACATCTGCCACCGATCGTCTCCGTAGCTCCGTCTTCATCTCCAGCTCTGATCTCTCTCTCTCTGAGGCCATCGCATGCAGAGCTGGGCTCCGGCCCTGCTGAACTCGCCCTGGCTCAACTCTTCCCAGGCTCCCAGTGTCCCCATGTGGGCTGCCTTGTGGCCAGGTAGCCCTTGGCTGCAAATATCTCCAGCACACTCCCCAGACCTGCTGCTCTCTTTCCCTCCTCACTGCCACATTCTCCTTGCTTCATCCTCTTCCTCTGCAGGCGGAAAGATCTGGAGGCAGGAGCCAAGGGGAGGAGAAGAGGAGGAAGAGGACCAAGGCTAGTCCTTTCCTCTCTTCTTCCCTTGCAAATCCAGACACAGTCAAAACATAATAAGCATCTTTCAGCCACGTGAATAGACGCTGCAGTAACTGTCAAAAGAAAACATCAAGGTGTTTGAACACTCAAGGGGATAGAGCTGTAAGAAAGCCCCGTCCACCGCTGTTCCGAGTCATAGATGGGAAAATGACAATATGACAAGAGGGACCGCGTTCCTATTTAGTTCGAGGCAGATTACAATGTGAAAAACACCATTTGCCTTTCACTGATGACACTTTAAGCGTTATGGAAGCATGCTGACCCAGAAAATAGTCAATGTTTTACAGTATTCTTTCCTATTTTCCTAGGAAAGATGTACAGAGTCATTCTGCCTCTTTATTTCTCCCGTTTTCTCCCTCTCCTCACCCTCCGCAATGCCAGAAGCAGCTGCTGTTGCCTTGGCAACATTACAGAAGAAACTTGTTGCTTTTAGACCATCTGTACCCAACCTGGGCTATGTCGAGGTGGTCTGTTTCCTTTTCCTGTTCATCACCTACCAAAAGCCAGACTTCATAATTCAGATGCTGACTTCCTCAACAGTTATGTGAGGGCTAACTTCTCACACCCATCTCAGAGTTAGAAGGGCTGGCCTATTCCTTTGAACTCAGGTCTTTCCCAAAGGACCCTTAATAAAATATATGCTTGTTACTAGGGAGATGGGACCCATCAACACACTACAATGGCATTAGTCAGTGTTCTTGCAGAAAACAGAATCTCAATGGACAGCACAGGGCCACCACATGTAACTAATATGCTTTTTTTCCCCTCACTATAGACATATTTTTAGTAATTTATCGATTTGTCCTTATTCCAAGAGAGACAGTGATTATAAAAATATTTGCATCTTAAAACAGATTTGAAAAATACAATATTCCAGAATTACCAATAATCCTGCTACCCACACACATTGTTACTATTTTTGAACATTTTTTTCTCTTGTGCTATATGTTTCTTCAAAACATAAGATGGATTTGTTTTATAAATACAATTTTATATTCTGATTTTCCTAACTTAATATACATTGGGCATTTTTGCATATTCTAAAAACCGTTTGAAACATGATGTCTTTCTCTCTCGCTCCTTTTCCCCATCCCTCTCTCTCTAAGCACTGTTTTATCTATTTATTAAAGAACCTGGTCATTTTTCCTGTAGAGTTTCCTGTGCCCTGGATTTTGCTAATTGGATCTCCATGTTGTCATTTATCATGTACCTCTGTCCCCTGTATTTCCGGAAAATCAGGAGAAAATCAGTAGCTACATCTCAAAGATGGATCAGATTCATGTTGTTACTTTGGTAAGAATGCTCTGTTGTGACTTCCCAGGAGGTACCCAATACCTGGTTGTCTTTCTGTGATGTCAGCAGCCAATGATGATCACCGCCCAGATCCATTACTTCATTAGGAATTTCAAAAAGGTGAATATTCTCATTTTACCATTATTTCTTCATTCGTTAACTGCTATAAAGAGAAACTTCTCCTCACTGACTATTTAATTACACTGAGGTACAGCTCATCGAAGAAAGGCAGGATAAATACCTTATTTATTCCCTTTATTTGCCAGTTATCAAGATAATGAATTAAGTGCCAAGCACCATGCAAAGGGAACTAATTCGTTTTTCTGGTGTCATTAGGAACGTGTGGATTTAAACATATTTGATGTGTTTCAGTCCCTTGCAGTTACTGTTCTTAATCATGCTCCAACCGTCCCATCTTCAGGCTGTGGGAGCCTCTTCACGTTGTTTTCTGAATCCTGACAAAGATCCTCGCATTTTTTTTCTAGTACTTTAAAAAAAAATCGCATCCTTACTTTCTGTTGTTATGGGATGTTCCAGGCTCATCTTAAACATTTTCTGCTCCAGATCTAGAACTAGCCATTTCTTTAAAGAGATCTAGTTTGTTTGCTTTTTTTTTTTTTTTTTTTTTTTGCGTTACGCGGGCCTCTCACTGTTGTGGCCTCTCCCATTGCGGAGCACAGGCTCCGGACGCGCAGGCTCAGCGGCCATGACTCACGGGCCCAGCCGCTCCGCGGCACGTCGGATCCTCCCAGACCGGGGCACGAACCCATGTCCCCTGCATCGGCAGGCGGACTCTCAACCACTGCGCCACCAGGGAAGCCCTGTTTGCTTTTAAGTGGGAAATTTTATATAGAATCTGGGTTTCAAGGTATTCATTTTCGAGGTCTTTTCTGTGGACAGAATTAAGAAACTTTGCTTTCGCTTTCCCCCGTCCCTCCTGGTCCTCCTCCTCTCCTTCTGCCCTTACTGCTCTTTAGCATAAAATACGCCGTTGCAATGATCGCCATTTGAATTCAAGGTTACAGTATTTTTTCTAACCTCATCAATCTTACACCTGTGGCTCCTTTCCCTTACATCAATGACACCAACATAATGACTCCTTTGCTTCATTAACAATACACACACATCAAATTACCGCACAACTAATGGTTCAAAGCAACAATAAACACTAATTATGTCACAGTTTCTATGGATCAGCAAATCAGAAGCAGCTTAGCTGCACGGTCTGGGTCTGAGTCTCTCATGAGATTGCAGACAAGATGTTAGCCAGGGCCACAGTCATATGAAGGTACGAATGGGGCTGGGAGATCTGCTTCCAAGGGTACCTACTGACATGGCTACCAAGTTGATGCTGGGTGTTGAAAGAAGACTTCAGTGGGTCTCAGAGGGCTGCTGGAGGGTCCAGATGGCATGATCTCTGGCTTCCCCCAAAGTGAGCTATTCAAAATGCAAGGTGTAAATGGCAAGGCCTTTGGTAATCTAGCCTCAAAAATCACACAGTGTCATGTCTACCACATTCTATTGTGATAGTGAATCACTGTGTATGGCTCATATTCAAAGGGAGAAGAATTAGTCTCTACCCACTGAAAGGGGAATGTCAAAGAATTTGCAGGCATATTTCTTTTCACTCTCTGGCTGCAACTTAATTTACATTCTAAATGTAAAATATACTCACCCCTACCAAAGACTCCCCCAAAGTCTTATTCTCTTACAGCATCAGCTTGAAGTCCATGATCTTGGTACTAAATCAGGTACAAGTGCAGAGGAGACTCCTCAGGTGTCCTAGAGAACAGCTCCTCGAGTACAGTTCCTCACAATCTGGAGACCTATGATCTAAAAAGAAAAGTTAATTGCCACCTACACACACACACACACACATGCAACATCCAATGGTAGGGTAAGCACAGGATAACTACCATGGACCATCACCCCACCACCACTACCGTCATTCAAAATAATGGAAAACAGGAGACACACAGAAGCAAAAGATAGGAAAATCCATCAGGGCAAATGTTGAAAGTTCCTTGTTTAGGACTCCAGGTCTGAAAATGAGTCTCCATAGCTTTAAGCTCCAGCCTCTGAGCTCTTGTTTCCACCCTGTAGGTCATCCTCTCTTTTTCATAAAAGGTAGCCCATGTTTTCTACTGAAGAGTATTCTCAGCTTACTTCCTACCAGTAGAAGCTTCAGGGTCCAAAGGCCTCTTATCATTTTATACTAATTCTGCCCCTTTCAATCCAATCCATGTGGTACTTCTGCTAGTTTACTTCTCTTAAAAACTTTATGGATCTCCTATGATTCTGGTTGTAGCCCACTCAGACAAAACCACATTCACAAACTCTTCCAAAATAAGCCCTTCTTGACCTTGGGCTTCTATTCACAGTCTTTTCGAGGCCCTTTAGGCTTTCATTAATACTCTCAGCTTCTGTCCACTGCCCAATTCCAAAGCCGCTCATAAATTTTAGGGTTTTGTCATGGCAGCACCCCAGTCCTGGAACAAATTCTGTATTCGCTATCTATTTCTACATGACAAATTATCCCAAAACTTAGTGGCTTAAAGTAACACTAAACAACTATTATGTCACCGTTTCTGTGAGTTAGGAATTTGAGAGCAGCTCAGTTAGGTAGTTCTGGTGGGGAGTTTCTTATAGGTTGCAGTAAAGAATTTGACCAGAGTTGCAGTTATCTGAAGGCTTGACCAAGGGTGAAGGATCTGCTGCCTAAGTATCTCATCTGCACGGTTAGCAAGTTGGTACTGGCTGTTAGCATGAGACATTAGTTCCTTTCCATATAGGCCTCCCCAGAGGGCTAGTTGAATGTCTTCATGGCATGAAATCCAGCCCCAGAGCAAGTGATCCAAGAGAACAATGGGGAAACTGCAATTCCTTTGATGATCTAGCTTCAAAAATCACACATCATCATTTCCACACTTCATCAGAAGTAAGTCATCAAGTCTGGTTCACATTCAAGGGGAGAGAGATTAGGCTCCACTTTCTGAAGGTGGTGATATATTTTTAAACCACTACAGACACTACCACCAGCAATACATTTGCTAAAGGTAGTTAAATTTTTTGAACTTCTTTCTGTCTTTGGAATACATTTTACTAAGGATTTATAGTCGTCTTACTGTGTTCCAAAGTAACTTAAAATTGACTTTTCTGTGTGCATATGCCACCAACTTGTCAAATAGTTGATTTGTTTTATTTTGGTTTTGACTTTTGAAGATTTCTTTTTTATTTTTGTTTCATAATTTTATAAAATAATTTCAAGGTTTTGAAGTCCAACTACAGAACAAGATATATTCAGAGAAGTCTAGCTTTATTTTTGCCTCCTCTACCCTCTTCCCTTCTCACCCCTATAAGTAACTTTGTTGTTAGTTTTTTTGTTGTTGTTTTTTTTTTGTGGTACGCGGGCCTCTCACTGTTGTGGCCTCTCCCGTTGCGGAGCGCCATGGCTCAGCGGCCATGGCTCAGCGGCCATGGCTCACTGGCCCAGACGCTCTGTGGCACGTGGGATCTTCCCGGACTGGGGCACAAACCCGTGTCCCCTGCATCGGCAGGCGGACTCTCAACCACTGCGTCACCAAGGAAGCCCTATTGTTAGTTTTTAATTCATTCTTCCATTTTTAAAACATAAATAACAAATAAATAGATATCCCCCATTCTAAGATAAATATTTTCACGTTATGCACAAAATTCTTCACATTACTTTTTTTTAATCTACCAAGATAACCTGAATTCATTGCTTAGCAGTATTTGGAGATAACTGTCATTTCTTTTTATGGTTAATTGTCACCATTTTATAAATGTATATAGTTTATTCAACCAGTCCCCTATGGAGGGATAATGTGGAGGTTCCTAGTCTTGTACTATTACAAATAGTGCCACAGTGAATAGCTTTATGCATACGTCTTTCTATACTTTTTCCAGAAACCTATTTTTATAGCTATAATTTATTCCATGCTGTGGCTAGATGTACCTTAAATTACTTAGGTCTACTTAAATAATTTTGGACACATAGGTTCTTTCTATTATTTCCAGTAGTATAAGTGATACAACAATGAACATCCTCATACTTAAATATTTGTTGACATTTCTGTTTATATCATAAGAACAGATTTCTAGATATTTAGTTGGTAGGTCAAAGTTTATGAACCTTCTTAAGCAGTTAATGCATATTGTCAAATTGTTTTCAAGAAAAGGGTACAACAAGTACACATTCTCAGAGGCAGTAAATCTCAGTATCTGGCACTGCAGAAATCTGGGGTCAAATCCTACCTTTACCATTTACTAGTTATGTAACCGTGGACAAGTTAATATTCCTGAGCCACAGCTTTCTTGTCTGGAAACGAGAAGAATATCTGATGGGGTTATTGTGAAAAGGAAAATAAGATATTTGACTGTAGATATACTTGACTACAAAGGCCAACTATTTAGCATAGTGCCTGATATCTACAAAGCATTTAAATGTTTATTATTATTCACATCACCAGCAGAGTACAATGTCCTTCTCAATGAAGATTCATCAGCCCTGGTTATTATTGTTTAAAAATAAAAAGTGCCAATTTGACACATAAAAGATGCCATCTTGTTTTTTTTTGTCTTTGTTTTTGTTTTTTGTGGTACGCAGGTCTCTCACTGTTGTGGCCTCTCCCGTTGCGGAGCACAGGCTCCAGACGCACAGGCTCAGCAGCCATGGCTCACGGGCCCAGCCGCTCCACGGCATGTGGTATCTTCCCGGACCGGGGCACGAACCCGTGTCCCCTGCATCGGCAGGCGGACTCTCAACCACTGTGCCACCAGGGAAGCCCAAAGATGCCATCTTGTTTAAATGCATTTCTTTGATTTCTAGTTCTATTGACCATCTATCATTCATTTATGAATTTTTAAATTTCTTCTTCTGTGTATTGTTTATATCCTCTGTCTATCTTGTTTTATATAATTTTAGTTCTTTAAAATGATATACAAGAGTTCTTTATTAGGAATACAAATCTTTTGCTGTTATAATTGCTGCAAGTATATCCCTCAATATTTTGGTTTTTTTCAATGTCAGTTGTCAGACATTATTTTGACATAGAGTTTAACATTTTATGTAACCAAGTATTTGCCTTTGTGATTACTTCAATAAACTTTTAAAATCTTTATGAATACTTCACTACTTCAAAGTTCAATTATATGCTCATCCACATGTTATTTCAGTATAATTGGGGCATATACCTTACATACAGAAAAGGGCATTGATCATAAGTTCACAGCCTAAAGAATTTCCACCCAACAGATATATCCATTGTATTGTTTTCTAGGGCTGCCATAACAAAGTACCACAAACTGGGTGGCTTAAACAGCATAAATCTATTGTCTTGACAGTGCTGGAGACATCTTAGAAGTCTGATGTCAAAGTGTCAGCAGGGTTGGTTCCTCCTGGAGGCTATGAGGGAGAATCTGTTCCATGCCTCTCCCTTGGCTTCTGGTGGTTTGCTGGTCATCTCTGGTGTTCCTGAGCTTATAGATGTACTGTCCCAATCTCTGTCTTCACGTTCATGTGGCATCCTCCCTGTGTGTATATCTCTATATCAAAATTCTCCCTTTTTATATATGAGCACTAGTCATATTGGATTAAAGCCCACACGAGTGACCTCATGTTAACTTGATGACCTTTGTAATGACCCTATTTCCAAATAAGGTCACATTCTGAGGCACTGGGGATTAGGGCTTCAGCATATCTGTTTTTAGGAAAACAATTCAATCCACAATGTTCATGAAACTAGAACACAGATCAAGAAACAGAATCTACCTAGCTTTCTAAAACCTACCTCATGTCCCCTTCAGTCGTAACCCCTTGCCAAGGTTACCACTCTTCTGATCTCCTGCACTGTGGATAACCTATTCTATGTTCTTGAACTTCATATAAATGGAATCACACAACATGTATTCTTTTGCATCTGGCCTCTCTACCTCAAAACTGTATCTGTGAGATCCATCCATGTTATTGCATTGTTGCACGTAGCAGTAGTTTATTCTATTTTTTTATGTAGTATTTAACAAAGGAAGGAAAAAAGTAATGCAATTTATCCATTTTATTTTTGATAGATACTTAGGTTGTTTCCAGTTTTTACCTATTGTGACTACAGTTGCTATGAAACTATATTATGAATACATTGCAAGGAAAATCCTAGTACCAGTCTTTTGCTAAGCACACGCTCACACCTCTGTTGGGTATATGGAGTGGGCTTTCTGGGTCATAGGGTTCCCATATGTTTGGCTTTACTAGATGCTTCCAAGCAGCTTTCCAAAGTGGTTTCCAGCAGTGCATGAGAATTTTGGTTGTTCCATATGCTCACCAGAACTTTGGGTTGACTTGGACAAAAATTTTTTTGATGAGAAGATGATGATAATGATGATAATAGCTTCTCATTAAAGTTATTATGAAAACCAGTCACTGAGCTGGTTATTTTACTTATATTATCTCACTTCATCTTTAAACTACTTTACAAGGGAGTCATTAGCTTAATTTTAACAGACAAACAAAACTAAGTGTCAGTAAGATTACATAATTTACCCAAAGTAACAGTAAGTAGCAATGTAGGCTTTCAATCCAAATTTGTCTAATTACCAATCTCTGAGACTTTCTGGTCCAGATAAAATGTAAATCTGGTTGCTTTGGAGGTGAACGGGAAGACTTGGGCATCGTAGTGCAGCATGAGAGGATTGGTGTGGCTACCGCAGAGGGGCCAACTTAGTGGCAAGAGGTGAACACAGCTCTAAATCTCTACACGAAGGCTAGTTTGTGCCACCCTGTTTTGGGGACATTAACCATGAGCATTTGTTAACAGGGTTAGCTTCAGACATTTCCTGATGGATGATTATTTTGAGGACTGATTCCGAGAACAGATGGGTATGCTTAATATTCAAAAGTAGAGTGATGTAAACCAGTTTTGGGGTAGAGAGTAGGGCAAAAAGGTCAGGTCTGGGATTAAGGAAAAGCATCCATAATAGCAGGTCTGTGGCACTGTTCTCACCACTGATGTCAATATGCACTCCTTAGCCCTTCAGCCCTCACTCCCAGACCCAGTGTTCAGGTAATAACAGGATCATCCACCCTTAAGAACATAGCAAGAGTCAAGTCTGCTCTTATCATGTCCTCTGCTTTTGTGACCCTGGATGGTAGGGTGAATATTCATGGGGAAAAATATTTCGTGGAACAGGAAGGAAAAACATTCTGAAGATAATCACTCTTCCACAAAAGACACTCAGTAGACTCAAGTACTGAAAGGCTGTTTTGAATCAGGCACTGTGCTGGGTTCTTCCAGATACATCATCTTAGTCTTCACAATAACCTTGAGAGGGAAATAATTTGCTATTATCCCCATGTTACAGGCGTGGGAACTGAGCCTAAGTGAGGTTTTAAGAAACCTGTCTGAGGTTACCCAGAGGTAGAAACAAACAGCATAATAGTTCCATTCTAACAAAGGATGTAGAAAGAGGAAGTTCGGACCTTCTGAATTATGAACTAGGGGAGTATGGTCACTTTTATTTATCTCTTTTAAAGAAGGCAATAAAAGAATACTGAACGAACACTCTATAAATAAATCACAGCAAGATCCTTTTTGACCCACCTCTCAGAGAAATGGAAATAAAAACAAAAATAAACACATGGGACCTAATGAAACTTCAAAGCTTTTGCACAGCAAAGGGAACCATAAACAAGACCAAAAGACAGCCCTCAGAATGGAAGAAAATATTTGCAAATGAATCAACTGACAAAGGATTAATCTCCAAACTTTACAAGCAGCTCATGCAGGTCAATAACAAAAAAACAAACAACCCAATCCAAAAATGGGCCAAACACCTAAACAGACATTTCTCCAAAGAAGATATAGAGACTGCCAACAAACACATGAAAGAATGTTCAACATCATTAATCATTAGAGAAATGCAAATCAAAACTACAATGAGATATCATCTCACACCAGTCAGAATGGCCATCATCAAAAAATCTAGAAACAATAAATGCTGGACAGGGTGTGGAGAAAAGGGAACGCTCTTGCACTGCTGGTGGGAATGTGAATTGGTACAGCCACTATGGAGAACAGTATGGAGGTTCCTTAAAAAACTAAAAATAGAACTACCATACGACCCAGCAATCCCACTACTGGGCATATGCCCAGAGAAAACCATAATTCAAAAAGAGTCATGTACCAAAATGTTCATTGCAGCCCTATTTACAATAGCCAGGAGATGGAAACAACCTAAGTGTCCATCATCGGATGAATGGATAAAGAAGATGTGGCACATATATACAATGGAATATTACTCAGCCATAAAAAGAAACGAAATTGAGCTATTTGTAATGAGGTGGATGGACCTAGAGTCTGTCATACAGAGTGAAGTAGGTCATAAAGAGAAAAACAAATACCGTATGCTAACACATACATTTGGAATCTAAGGGAAAAAAATGTCATGAAGAACCTAGGGGTAAGACAGGAATAAAGACACAGACCTACTAGAGAATGGACTTGAGGATATGGGGAGGGGGAAGGGTAAGCTGTGACAAAGCGAGAGAGTGGCATGGACATATATACACTACCAAACATAAAATAGCTAGCTAGTAGGAAGCAGCCTCACAGCACAGAGAGATCACCTCCGTGCTTTGTGACCACCTAGAGGGGTGGGATAGGGAGGGTGGGAGGGAGGGAGACGCAAGAGGGAAGAGAGATGGGAACATATGTATATGTATAACTGATTCACTTTGTTATAAAGCAGAAACTAGCACACCACTGTAAAGCAATCATACTCCAATAAAGATGTAAAAAAATATATTAAAATTAAATAAATAAATAAAAATTAAAAAAAGAATACTGAATATTTTCCTGTTGAACTGCTGAAAGCTTGTTCTGGAAAATGAAAACTTTAGAAAGAGAATTCTGGTATTGTAGGTCAGCAACTCTTATTTATGAACCATATTATGAATGGGTCCAGGGACTCATATCCTATAAAAGCATCACATAGATGAGGTTCTAATCAGTTCATATGTTGTCATCTTCTAATTTTGTGCCAGTGCAATTATTCTAGAAAGTACAAAGTTTCCATTTTAATTGGTGCTTGGCTTATTTGTTTCTGAACACATTGGTTTGGTTTTAAACTCAAGTGAAAATGAACACCTGGGCTTTGTCCTGGTTTCAGGAAAACTGTGCATTTTCCCCCCTATACTTTAATCAGTAGTTGATTTAATTGCCTGACAAGGTCACAGATGTAGGTGTCCCAGGTGTGTGTATGCTTTGCCTACATTACAACCCAAGGACTGTAGCCAGAGTGGAGCGAGAGCCACTCAGGGAGAAGCAATGGGCTCACACTCTGAGCGTAATTCACACCCAAGACTGATGCTCACCCAGGCTCACTGCGTCTGGGCTGGCTTCCCAACGGAGAAACAACCAAAGAGAATGAGAAACACAACACATGCAATTCTCCTGCTTTAGTCCCAAAGACTGACTAAGCCATCAGAGCTTGTTCCCCCCAAACCCTAAGACTCCTCGGGTACTGCTCAGGAGCCTTTCTTCCAGAGCCAGTGCGTGGGCTTAGCACCTCTACCAGCGCAGTTCTGGAGAGAGAGGGAGTGCAGTCTGAGGACTGGAATGCCCTCTGCTTGCTCTAGCACAGAAATGTGCTGCTGGCATTTGCAGAGACAAGCAAATGATGTTGTATGTGTGCTCTTAACCTCTATTTTAACGTCTCCAACCATCTAGTGGTTAATTAGCAATTTGCTGCCCACCAATATGCAAATGAATGACAAGCAAAAGCCCTCCGCATCTGTAATTATTTTGCTGATTTACAAGCCACTCTCCTCTCCGTGTAGGTTTTTCTGTGTGTGTGCATTCATGCATCAGGGATTTCATTATTTTTAGAAACGTACTCTGTACACTTTTATGCTTTAATATTTTCAGGCTTCAGTAATTACAGCATTATAGATATACATACATGTTTTTCCCCCTCAACTCCAAACGCATTTATTTGTCAGGAATGCTTTTTCTCTGATAAAGAGTGGAAAGGCAGATTTATCAAGGGGCTGAAATCCAAACTGCAGAGAGAGTCAGAGCACAAGATTGAAAGATGCACGTTTCTGCTGTTGCCAAATCCTTATCTGGAATCTGAGGAGTCTTGTAATATTTGATTTTCTCCCAAGCAGCTCTGGTGAATCAAGCCGCGATCTGCGTTATCCATCTGCTTACTTTGGTGCAGGGTGCTTTACTATTTGGCGGTTGAAATGCTTTACGTTTTTGCCAGCGCGTTAAGAAAGCCTCTCGTGTTAAATTAAGTCAATTAATAAATGGAGACACATTAAGCAATCAATTTTGTCAGCCTATCTCCCCAGCATTATGTATGGTTGGCTGTAATCACAAGATAAATGCAATGTGCTGATCTATGGTAATGTTCAATGATACATTCTCCGCCAGGCTCAATTCATCAGGGAGTTTCGGTCGGGGAGGCATTTGTTATTGGCTGTCTCTGCACCTCAAGGATAACATTTCTGTCCTTTCGATTGGCCGCCTCGCTGCTGCAAGATTCTAACCGTCTTATTTTGATGATTGAATATGAAGGCACACTAAGCCGGGCTGGAGCGTAGTGTCTCAGAGGCTGCGCTCCTTCCAGACCCCAAGGACTTACAGCTTCCTCCGCTGCCTTCCTGTGCCAACAACCACCCACCCCCCCAAAAAAGTTGTGATGCTTTTCTTCACCCAGTGCTTTGGGGCTGTGTTAGATCTCATTCACCTCCGCTTTCAGCACTACAAGGCTAAACGGGTGTTCTCCGCCGCTGGGCAACTTGTCTGCGTTGTAAACCCCACGCACAACCTAAAGGTGAGTGGCTCTCTCTCGCTTGACGTTCCCGCGGCTTGGGTTCAAGTCCATCCTCCGGGGGCGTCTGTGATCCTCCCGCGAGCGCGGGGAACGCGCGGCAAAGGCTGGTCCGCTGGCGCCAGGACGGTGTTGGGTACCCGGGGCCGGTGCCTCGGCTCATTCTCCCTCTCTTGGTGGTTGGATGCTCTCGGCGACAGTGTGTTGTTTCCCCGACTGGCAAAAGCAACTGGAGTGAGAGTCTTTTTTTTTTTTTTTTTCCACGCTGTCAGCCTAGGAGTGGGGCGGAGGTCAGAAGTGAGGACGGTGGACGGCGCAGGGGGCTTGCCCCTCTCTCTCCCAAGTATTTGTGGGCAAGTGTTTAGGAGACAGGATTTGAAAAGTTACCCAAATCGCAGTCTGTCCCACGTGCTGGAAAGGCAGGCGAGCACACGGATTTAGGAAGCCCCTCTGGCTGCCGCTGAAGTAACTGGGGTCGGGGTGGGGGGACAAGAACCCCGAGGCAGGGATCTGGGAGTTGGGGGAGAGCGGCTCCTTCTTGAAAGTGTTTTCCCCTTGTGCTCAGACTCGGCGTGAGTGGGGATCGGGGTGGGGGCGGGGATGTCGGGAGGAGTTTGTCTCCTTTCCTTCCTGCGAGCTAGATGCGCCCGGTGCGCGGGGGACAGGAGGGGCAGATGTGCTTCAAGAGTATCGAAATGAAACCGGCCCCGAGCCGCCACTGCCCGCATCACCGCAGGCGCTGCGGGTGCCTCTTTGCTGTGGCCGCCGCCGGGCTGCGCTTCCGACGCCGCTGCGTTTGTGCCTTCAGGTCAATGCCCTTTAAGGGAACAGCCAAAATATGGGCTGGAGGGACCGCTTCACATCACCGCCGAGACTGGGGGAAGTGAATGCAGAGCCCCTGGCTAGGGGAGGCAGGGGAGACGGGAAGGCAGGGCGGGAGGGGCGGTGCGAGGGCGCAGCTGAACTCCCCGCAGTGGGAAAGTCTGAGCCCAATGGGCTCTGTCCCCAAATAAACGATGGACTCGCTTGGGAGTTGCTTTCCTGTTCTCGTTATACCCAAGGTGGAGTGACGGGGGAAGGGCACGTCTGCAGCTGAGCCACGGAATAGTCTCTGCCAGAATAGATCTGTCATTCTGACCACTGCTGTTGGGCAGGAGATGTTGCTTGTTGCTCCACACTTTCTAAACTCCTGCAGTCAGACTCTCTTCAGCTGGAGCCCTGCAGGCCAGTGCTGAAGGATGCCTCCCTGCAACACCCCCGCCCTTCCCCACAATTCCTGGAAGTCCTCAGGAGGGACAGCTGCCTGGAGTCCCTGGGGCCATATGCCAAGGCCACTCCTGGATGGAGGGATGATGCACTACTGTGGGACAGCTATGGTGCTCCTGACCTAGGAACCGGCTTTCTGCGGTACCCAAGCTGTGACTAATACCATCTCCCTCAACCGCTCAGCCTCCCAGATCCCAGTCCCTCCTTCTCTCGCGCTCTCTCTCCCTTTCTCTCTCTTCCCCTCAGTCTCCTATTTTCTTTTTCCCTTCATGGCTTACTTTTATAAATGAGAATTCACCCCCCAGTCATCCTTGGCAAAGCGAGTGTATGATGTACCTACTAAAATATGATTCTGAATTCCATTTTAGGGCCACTTTTGAGACTGCATTCAAACTCCCATTATTTTGTCGCTTTACATTAGTTAGTTCCCTGTGGCAAGAAATTTTGTTTATTCCTGTTTCGTATTTTAAAGCCTTTACAATTTTTTTATGAGACTTAGCATTTCCAAAGTTTGAATTTAGATGGTTCGTTGGCTGCAGCAGATGATGGAGGGGAGGAAGGGTGCTAAGGTCTTGGTGTGGGCTGGAGTGAAAAGCCTCTGTGTGTATGTTTCAGTGATGTCAGCCTGGACATTGATAGGTAGTCCTGCTGCCCGGACTCAGGAGTCCAGATTCAGTGTGGCAGTCCTTGGGTCAGTGCTGACTAGCTGTGTGACCTTGAATGACTCGATGTCTCTGAGCCTTCCCTTCCTCACCTTCAAAATGAACCTATGAATCTTTAGCCTGCCTCCTCCACGACTCTGTGAGGCTGAAAAAGAGATGATACTCAAGGTAGATGTGCTTTATAACGGTCTCCTCCAAAAAAAGATTACATTATTGTACATAATTTGTAGGGTTCCATTAGGAACTTCAAAAGTTATCACTTAAAGCCTCCGGCCAACCTAGTAACATAAAAATAGTTGACATATGCTTTGAGAGGCTATTTCCCATGGCTCACTTTTTCACGTACATTCTCATTTGGCTTTTCATTTCCTATAAAAAGCCACTTAGAGATTTTGCTCAGATGAGTGTCACTGCAGATAAACAAATCAAATCGATGGCCGCTAATGTTACCAGGGGTTGCAGCAGGACACACAGGATTTACGGAGGCTGTACCAGGCGGAGACAGACCTCCGCATCTCAGGTTGCCCCTGGGGAGGTCTCATCCAGGCTCCAGGTGGCCCATCAGGTAAGTTTTACCTGCTTCTCAAACCTGAGGGCTAACAACCCTTTGGAGCTGATAAAGGAACAGTTCTCTAGGAGCATTGCTGCCCCATCACTGATATTAAAAAATGCATAAAACCTCGAAAGAAAGTGCTCCTTCTCAGCATTCCTTTCCATAGACAGACCACAGAAATATGCCTTAGATGTAATAAGCTGTGATCCACATAGGAAGAAAAATTCTTTTTTTAAAGAAAAAAAAAAAAAAAGCTGTGGCAATGTTAACCCAGAATAGCTATTGATCTGCGGTGCTTCCCCGCATTTTGTATGACAGGCTGGTACATAAAATGGTGACCAAGGACAGAGACTGCAACCTTGCTTTCAATTTTCTAGGTTGCATATTGCTACAAAGAGGGCTGGGAAGCCTGTGTTTTTCTTTGTGGAAGCATTTTTTGCACTTTGTCCTTTCCTGAGAATGCTAGCAGTACTTTAGGACCTGAGGCAAGTGCGGAGTTATAATCAAAATTCACTTACTGAACAGAGAAAATTGTGTATTTACCATGCTTCTACGGGTCACCTTCATTCTCAGTTTTATTAAGGCAATTACTCGGTAACCTGGGATTCCTTCAAGCAAGCTGATGCCTTTCCTTCTAAGTGGAAGGCAGAAGCCTTCCCGGGGAATGCAGACAACCCAGTTAAAGCCATGACACTCCTTAAGCCCACCCTACTTTAAAGGGGTGTTTAGAGTCGCTGGCCTGGAATAGGAGGGTCTTCTGCTTCAAGAAGAATCCATAGCAGAGCTGGCTCTGTGGACTGCAAATGGCACTCTGTGTTGCCCCGTGTCTGTCTGTCTGTCTCTGCCTACAGGGATGGCTCCTTAAAGGGATCAGGCCCCCCACTTCTCCTTCCCACCCCATGAAAAGGGACCACCAAGGAGCCGGTGATCTTGGCTGGCTGCCATCTGCTTCCTCATTCATGGAGGTCACTGAAATGTGGCCCACGGGCTGCAGGCTGGCACCGGGGAGGGTGCGGGCTCCTGGTCCTGATTCAGCACTGCTTTCTCCCTCGTGTCCTTTGCTTGTTTCCAAACCAAGAAAGCCTTTCTCTCCTGGCTCCTCTCCCATCGACACTGGCTGCTTGTACAATGCCCTGCCCCGGGCAGCCCTCCCTGCTTCCGACCCATCCCCAGAGGTGCCCTGTGAGGGGTGACCTGGCCAGTCTCTGCACCCAGGCCTCTCCAGGGAAGGGTCTGTAGTGGCAGCCAGACCCCTCTGGGGTCAGTGCTCAGCACTTCCCAAGCGGACAGGCGCTGAGCTGAGGCTGGCTGGGCGACTTCCTCCCTGTAGCCACAGCGCTTGATAAACCAGGTTCTGAAAGAAGTCTAGCAAAACACTTGCTGGCAGACTTCCAAAAGGCCCTCACCAGGGCCAATGTCCATTGCTGAGACCCCCAGTGCCCTCCCCAGCATCCAGACCTGAGGGCGGAACCTCCCCACCTCTCCTGGGAGGCTATTCATACCTCCATCCAGCTGGTCCAGTCCCTGCAGCTCTTTTCGATTATTACCCGTTAACCTTGAGTTGACAGACAAACAGACACACACACACACACACATACACACTCACAGTCATGCAAACACACACAGTGGGAAGGGCATATGGGACAATGATGGCTTTAATCTGTGCCTGACAGATACTAAATCTAAAATTAGGGCATTTTAGTACCATCACTTGAAGCATCCACGTACCTTTCATTCTAAGACCAACCCATATGGATGAATGTGTTCTGAGTGATGGTGGAGCTGGTGGGCTGGGGATCAGCCAAGGAGGGAGCCGAGGAGAGGTGGGGGGACAAAGGCAACCCTCACCTCTACCGTTCATGGGCTGATCTTTGGAGATCCCGTGCCTGCCCTGGGGCTTTCACTAACTCCGCTTGACGTAGCATGGCAGGCAACTGAAGGAAAGCTAAAGACATGAACATCATTTTTAGAGATTTAGAGGTGGCCCTGGAGTATTCAGCCTGAATAACTGGTTTAAGGCAGTTAAAGGCTTCCGATAAGATTGTTTCATAGGCAGGGTGTGGGTTGCTCAGCTCTTCCTGACACAGCCATGTCTGAGGGTCGCATCCCCAGTCTTCTGGACATTTCACCACCTTCCTTTGCTGCCCGGGCTGGAGGCTCTTCACAGCTCCAACAGCACCTTAGACGGGGGCGGGCAAAGGAGGAGGGAGGAGCTGGCTGTCCTCACTCTGTGAGCTTTATCCTAAAGGCTTTCCCTGGCTGCCTCCTCCAGCCCTTTGGTTTCTGTGAATATTATAAGACATTCTACACTGTAGGCACAGAGCAGTCATGCAGCTTTTCTGGTTAATGGAGATTGCAGATGAGGCTCCTGAGTCACATAACTGGAGGCGCGAGCCCCGAGCAGCCATTCGGTTAGCAGCGCGCTGGTGATGGGGAAGCAGGGGAGGCTGAAGCTGGCGCAGAGGTGACATGAGCCCCTTGCCTCCGTACTGCATTTACCCGGCAGCCCCAGAGCAAATTTTGTGGCTCTCCCTTCACCACGGTCCCTCAAGCTGCAGGGACTGTTTGGAAGAAATAAGAAAACAGAGACTGAAGGCTTTTTTTGAAATCCACAGAGAGGTCAGAGCTATTTGGATGGCTTCCCTGGGGCAAGGCAGAATGTTTCCCTAGCAATTAACAATAAGAAAAAAAAAAATTAACTGTCTGGGATGGTATTTTACTCTTAGCAAAGTCATCTGGACTCAACCAACTCTGTTCCCCAAAGGGGAAAGGCGGCCTGTTTAGACACAAAGTGCCACATGGAAGGGGTTACCTGGAGAATGGAGCTCCATTCTCTATGGCTCAGAGAGTGATGGGGAGAATGCCAGAACTGGGAGCCTTAACTGTCTTAGTTTACAGTTGAGGAAACGGAGGCCAAAGAGGGGAATGACTTGTATTCAGTTCCTACGGCTGCTGCAACAAATTACCACAAATGGGGCAGCTGAAAATCAGAGTGATCTATTTCTCAGAGAAATCAGGAGGCTGGAAGTACAAAATCAAGGTGTCAGCAGGGCCAGGCCTCTCCAAGGCTCCAAGGAAGAGTCTGTCCCCTGCCTCATCTGGCTTCTGAGAACTCCACGTGTTCCTCGGCTTGTGGCCGCATCCCTCCAATCTCTGCCTCTGGGGTCACATGGCCTCCTTCTCTCCTTTGTGTGTACCTCTTATAAGGATACAGGTTATTGCATTTAGGGCCTACTTGGATAATCCAGGATAAGCTTCTCATTGCAAGATCCTTAATTTAATCACACCTTCGGTCATATAATATTCACTCTTTTGCTAGTTAAGGTAATATTCACAGGTTCCAGGCATTAGGATGTGAATATATCTTTTCAACCCACTACTTGACTTTTGCAGAGTCAACCTATTTAGTGACAGAATTTAGGAACCAGAAGTCAGCTCTCCTGATGTCAGACCTAGATCCCCTGCACTGCCCCAGGCTGCCTTCCAATTAGCCCTAACTAAATATCCCTTGCTTGGGTGCATGCTGTGGAAGAAGAAAATTGTGGGGACCCCCCTTCCTGTACCCCATCAGGCCCAGGCCAGCAGTGTGACCCCATGGGCTGCACCACACACCCACCATCTCCCCTTTGTCAGATCCACATTTCAATCTGGAGCCTCTTCATCTTCCTCCCTTATGCCCCTACCCCCTCCATAAATCTTCTTCCCTTTTCTTTTCTGAATTCTTTAAAAAAATATATAATTAACATGGAGGCATGCACATCATATTTAAAAAGCAAATGTAAAGAGATACGCTGTCAAAAGCGTAGAGCATAGGGAATTCCCTGGCGGTCTAGTGGTTAGGACTCCACGGTTTTACTGCTGAGGGCCTGGGTTCAATCCCTGGTCGGGGAACTAAGGTCCTGCAAGCCACAAGGCCCCAAAAAAAAAAAAAAAATGCATAGCGCATTATATTTTGCCCTTAGTACATATTTTATAAATCCACCAGGTCAATATGGGGAGAAGCAGTGGGTGTAGGAAAAAAACATGGGCTTTGGGGCAGACAGGTCTGAATTCAAATCCAGGCTGTGCCACTGGCCAATGTGTGACTTTGAACAAATGACTTCCTCTCAGAGGCTCCATTTCCTCCCTCTATAAAAAGGAGAAAAGAATACCCACCTTGTGACCACCTAGAGGGGTGGGATAGGGAGGGTGGGAGGGAGACACAAGAGGGAGGGGATATGGGGATATATGTATATATATATATAGCTGATTCACTTTGTTATACAGCAGCAACTGACACACCATTGTAAAGCAATTATACTCCAATAAAGATGTTAAAAAAAAAAAAAAAAGAACGCCCACCTTCTATGACCGCTGCAGGCGTAAATGAGTTCACAAAAGGAAAATGTCTACCACAGAGGAGAGAGTCGGTAAATAGCAGCAGTTATTGTCAACACGGGTCATTACGATAAAACTAAAAGCGACTCCTGGGAAGTTAGAGTCAACTCTCCAAAACCCCACCTCCGGTCTTTCTCCGCCTCCCCTCCCTCCCTGCAGGCCTCGGTACTTGCTGTTCCTTGGTATTTGTGAATTGCCCTTGGCCTTGAAGAGATTTTGAACGGAACAATTTCTTGCCTTACATAAAAGTCAGATTTGTCCTAATGTCAAACTTCAAAGAAAGCCCTGAACCCTGCTTGGGTTCTGAGCCCAGAAGTGCAGTGGGAGACGGGCTGGGGCTGGGAGGACACGTGTGCCTGCGGTGGAACAGGGGCTGAGGACCTGGTGCCCATCATTGGAGCCAGGAGCCAGTGCTGATGAGGCCCCTTTTCCTCCCACCCCGGGACGGGCCCTCGTGACTTATGCATGCCTTCTTTTCATTAGAGGCAGCTGACTAAGCACAGGGGCTAGCGGCCCTGTGAGGGGCACCTGATCCGGAGCAGTGGGGGGGTCTGAGGCTGAGTGACACCACTGAGAGATGCAGCGGGGTGGGGAGAGGTAGGTGGGCAAAAACTGCAAGCCCCCCTGGGAGACTGGACATTTCCTCTCTGCCCTTCAGTTCATTCTGCCTTGAGGAAGTAGCTTCCCTCTGAGCCGGGCAGGATGAAGGGGGTTGATGCTTAGTGGAGGACGCAGCCCCTGGCATCAAGGGCAGGCGAGAGGTGCTCGGACCTTTCTAAGCCAAGAAAGAATTCCTGGATCCCACTGGCATCAGACACTTTTTTTTTTTAATTGAAATGCATTTTGAGTACTTAAGTATGGATATTAAACCGGGCATGACTATCTCTTAAACAACTATGTTTGAGTGTTGAGTGTGTGTGTGAAAGAGTATAAATTTAGCCACACAGATTTCAATTACGTGCATTTAATACATTTACACTATTATTATAGCTATCCAAAGAGAATCTACTCAAAATGAAATTACAACCATTATTTGAAATTAGAAGAAACTAAAACTATACAGTATGGATCAATCAATTAAACTAGGAGAATCCCCCAAACCATTTTTTTTTCCAAATTTATTTTTTATTGAAGTATAGTTGATTAACAACTTGTATATATATATTTTTCTGTTTATAACAAATTTAATCAGTTATACATATACATATGTTCCCATATCCCCTCCCTTTTGCGTCTCCCTCCCACCCTCCCTATCCCACCCCTCCAGGCGGTCACAAAGCACGGAGCTGATCTCCCTGTGCTATGCGGCTGCTTCCCACTAGCTATCTACCTTACGTTTGGTAGTGTACATATGTCCATGCCTCTCTTTCACTTTGTCACAGCTTACCCTTCCCCCTCCCCATATCCTCAAGTCCATTCTCTAGTAGGTCTGTGTCTTTATTCCTGTCTTACCCCTAGGTTCTTCATGACATTTTTTTTTCTTAAATTCCATATATATGTGTCAGCATACAGTATTTTTCTTTCTCTTTCTGACTTACTTCACTCTGTATGACAGACTCTAGGTCCATCCACCTCATTACAAATAGCTCAATTTCGTTTCTTTTTATGGCTGAGCAATATTCCATTGTATATATGTGCCACATCTTCTTTATCCTTTCATCCAATGATGGACACTTAGGTTGTTTCCATCTCCGGGCTATTGTAAATAGGGCTGCTATGAACATTTTGGTACATGACTCTTTTTGAATTATGGTTTTCTCTGGGCATATGCCCAGTAGTGGGATTGCTGGGTCATATGGTAGATCTATTTGTAGTCTTTTAAGGAACCTCCATACCGTTCTCCATAGTGGCTGTACCAATTCACATTCCCACCAGCAGTGCAAGAGTGTTCCCTTTTTTCCACACGCTCTCCAGCATTTATTGTTTCTAGATTTTTTGATGATGGCCATTCTGACTGGTGTGAGATGATATCTCATTGTAGTTTTGATTTGCATTTCTCTAATGAGTAAAGATGTTGAGCATCCTTTCATGTGTTTGTTGGCAGTCTGTATATCTTCTGTGGAGAAATGTCTATTTAGGTCTTCTGCCCATTTTTGGATTGGGTTGTTTGTTTTTTTGTTATTGAGCTGCATGAGCTGCTTATAAATTTTGGAGATTAATCCTTTGTTAGTTGCTTCATTTGCAAATATTTTCTCCCATTCTGAGGGTTGTCTTTTGGTCTTGTTTATGGTTTCCTTTGCTGTGCAAAAGCTTTTAAGTTTCATTAGGTCCCATGTGTTTATTTTTGTTTTTATTTCCATTTCTCTAGGAGGTGGGTCAAAAAGGATCTTGCTGTGATTTATGTCATAGAGTGTTCTGCCTATGTTTTCCTCTAAGAGTTTGATAGTGTCTGGCCTTACATTTAGGTCTTTAATCCATTTTGAGCTTATTTTTGTGTATGGTGTTAGGGAGTGATCTAATCTCATACTTTTACATGTCCCTGTCCAGTTTTCCCAGCACCACTTATTGAAGAGACTGTCCTTTCTCCACCGTACATTCCTGCCTCCTTTATCAAAGATAAGGTGACCATATGTGCATGGGTTTATCTCTGGGCTTTCTATCCTGTTCCATTGATCTATCTTTCTGTTTTTGTGCCAGTACCATACTGTCTTGATTACTGTAGCTTTGTAGTATAGTCTGAAGTCAGGGAGCCTGATTCCTCCAGCTCCATTTTTCGTTCTCAAGATTGCTTTGGCTATTCGGGGTCTTTTGTGTTTCCATACAAATTGTGAAATTTTTTGTCCTAGTTCTGTGAAAAATGCCAGTGGTAGTTTGATAGGGATTGCATTGAATCTGTAGATTGCTTTGGGTAGTAGAGTCATTTTCACAATGTTGATTCTTCCAATCCAAGAACATGGTACATCTCTCCATCTATTTGTATCATCTTTAATTTCTTTCATCAGTGTCTTATAATTTTCTGCATACAGGTCTTTTGTCTCCTTAGGTAGGTTTATTCCTAGATATTTTATTCTTTTTGTTGCAATGGTAAATGGGAGTGTTTCCTTGATTTCACTTTCAGATTTTTCATCATTAGTATATAGGAATGCCAGAGATTTCTGTGCATTAATTTTGTATCCTGCTACTTTACCAAATTCATTGATTAGCTCTAGTAGTTTTCTGGTAGCATCCTTAGGATTCTCTATGTATAGTATCATGTCATCTGCAAACAGTGACAGCTTTACTTCTTCTTTTCCGATTTGGATTCCTTTTATTTCCTTTTCTTCTCTGATTGCTGTGGCTAAAACTTCCAAAACTATGTTGAATAAGAGTGGTAAGAGTGGGCAACCTTGTCTTGTTCCTGATCTCAGTGGAAATGGTTTCAGTTTTTCACCATTGAGGATGATGCTGGCTGTGGGTTTGTCATATATGGCCTTTATTATGTTGAGGAAAGTTCCCTCTATGCCTACTTTCTGCAGGGTTTTTATCATAAATGGGTGTTGAATTTTGTCGAAAGCTTTCTCTGCATCTATTGAGATGATCATATGGTTTTTCTCCTTCAATTTGTTAATATGGTGTATCACGTTGATTGATTTGCATATATTGAAGAATCCTTGCATTCCTGGAATAAACCCCACTTGATCATGGTGTATGATCCTTTTAATGTGCTGTTGGATTCTGTTTGCTAGTATTTTGTTGAGGATTTTTGCATCTATGTTCATCAGTGATATTGGCCTGTAGTTTTCTTTCTTTGTGATATCTTTGTCTGGTTTTGGTATCAAGGTGATGGTGGCCTCATAGAATGAGTTTGCGAGTGTTCCTCCCTCTGCTATATTTTGGAAGAGTTTGAGAAGGATGGGTGTTAGCTCTTCTCTAAATGCTTGATAGAACTCGCCTGTGAAGCCATCTGGTCCTGGGCTTTTGTTTGTTGGAAGATTTTTAATCACAGTTTCAATTTCATTACTTGTGATTGGTCTGTTCATATTTTCTATTTCTTCTTGTTTCAGTCTCGGAAGGTTGTGCCTTTCTAAGAATTTGTCCATTTCTTCCAGGTTGTCCATTTTATTGGCATAGAGTTGCCTGTAGTAATCTCTCATGATCCTTTGTATTTCTGCAGTGTCAGTTGTTACTTCTCCTTTTTCATTTTTAATTCTATTGACTTGAGTCTTCTCCCTATTTTTCTTGATGAGTCTGGCTAATGATTTATCAATTTTGTTTATCTTCTCAAAGAACCAGCTTTTAGTTTTATTGATCTTTGCTACTGTTTCCTTCATTTCTTTTTCATTTATTTCTGATCTGATCTTTATGATTTCTTTCCTTCTGCTAACTTTGGTGTTTTCTTGTTCTTCTTTCTTTAATTGCTTTAGGTGTAAGGTTAGGTTGTTTATTTGAGATGTTTCTTGTTTCTTAAGGAAGGATTGTATTGCTATAAATGTCCGTCTTAGAACTGCTTTTGCTGCATCCCATAGATTTTGGGTCATCGTGTTTTCATTGTCATTTGTTTCTAGGTATTTTTTGAGTCCCTCTTTGATTTCTTCAGTGATCACTTTGTTATTAAGTAGTATATTGCTTAGTCTCCATGTGTTTGTATTTTTTACAGATTTTTTCCTCTAATTGATATGTAGTCTCATAGTGTTTTTGTCAGAAAAGATACTTGTTGTGAGTTCAATTTTCTTAAATTTACCAAGGCTTGATTTGTGACCCAAGATATGATCTGTCCTGGAGAATGTTCCATGAGCACTTGAGAAGAATGTTTATTCTGTTGTTTTTGGATGGAATGACACTTTTTAAAAAGCACAGAGGTAGGCCACAGGGCTGAGTTCCCTTACTCCAACCTGAGTTTCTACACACACACACACACACACACACAAAGACACACACACACACACACACACAGAGTCAATGGAGGTTCTGAGATGCCAACCTGTTTGTACCCTGAGTAGTCTCTGAATAGCGCACGATCACAGGGTACAGGGCTTCTCTGGTGGCGCAGTGGTTAAGAATCCATCTGCCAATACAGGGGACACGGGTTCAATCCCTGGTCTGGGAAGATCCTACATGCCATGGAGCAACTAAGTCTGTGCACCACAACTACTGAGCCTGCGCTCTAGAGCCTATAAGCCACAACTACTGAGCCCACGTGCCACAACTACTAAAGCCCACGCACCTAGAGCCCGTGCTCCACAACAAGAGAAGCCACTGCAATAAGAAGCCTGCACACAGCAACAAAGAGTAGCCCCCACTCGCCCCAACTAGGGAAAGCCCAAGTGCAGCAACGAAGACCCAATGAAGCCAAAATATATATATATATATATGTGTGTGTGTATATATACATATATGAAGATCACAGGGTACGAAGCCCAGTGGATGGGGAAACCTGGTCCCCAGCACTGTGGAGGAAAGCACAGAGATGAACAAGATCCCTCTTCCCGACCCAACCTGTAACTGACCACTCCAGCCTCAGGAAAGAGGTAAAAGGGAGAAGACAGTGATGGGCGAGAAAAGAGTAACATTCTAGTTGAGGTCCTGGAGTGTGGGCTTTGGAGTCAAACTGATCTGGGTTTGAATCCAATGCTGTCACTTGCCTTGAGTAATCTCTTTGACTTCCCTAAGCCTGCATTTCCTCAACTATAAAATGATTGTTCTGAAGGTGAAATATCATGATATACATAAAGTGCTTAGCATAGCACCCAGCACCTAATACATACTCCATAAATGGTAACTATCATTGCTAGTAAGTGGAGTCCCTTAGAGATGTTACTTGATACACAAGATGTGACCAAGATTCTTTTGCCCAACTTGTATGAGTGATCAAACTTCTACTCAAACTGGATGTTGGGGGAAAGAGAGGGATGGGTCAGCAGTAAAAGGAACTGTCTGTTGAGTGACCAAGATTTTGAGCATGGCAGGTCCAAGCTCAGAGAACCAGAGCCATGCTCCAGTTCCAGGTCCTGGTCTAACAGATGAGGCCCAAGGGGGTGATGCCCAAGGTCACAGCTGATGAGGGGCAGGGTCCACTGCTCTTCCTGTGCCACCACACTGCTGGGGGGTAGGGGCGTTGGATAAGGATGCTGCCTGTCTGCTATGACCCCCACACACTGGGCATCTTCCCCAGGGGTCCCTGTCCTCAGGACCTTGCCAAGGTATAAAGCAGCCGGGTAAGAGTGGGGCGTTAAAAAGGCAATGTTCCTCATATCTCTAGTGCTGGCACAAATACATAGCGAGTGACTGAGATGAGGCTCTACGTGACATCACTCAAGCCAGGAAGCCATAACCCTAGGCTTTCACATAGCAGGGTGGATCAAGTTCTGCTACAAAAGGCTGCATTTTCATCTTGACCTTGGGCCCAGGATGAAAGCACCACCAGAAACCAATCTGAAACCAGCCTAATGTTTTTAGCAGAAGAACAAGGTCCTTGTGGATAATTTAGAATTGTGGTGTAACAGGAAATAGCAGTTCTACTTGCAAGATGCTGTAGCTCAATAATTCCTTGGTCCTTTAATGTATGTTTAATCACGAACCGGTGATTAGGAGAGATCTGTGAGCCGCAGAGCTATCTCCAGGTGGCACTGGGAACTCCAGCCAGGAGACACTGGCCTGTGGAAGGGACAGGGCCCCGCAGGATGAAACTGGAGAGTGTTCTCTATGGAAGGGAAAGGCCATCGCAGACCACGTTTGGGGAGGGAAGACGGGGTTAGCATGGCATTAGGAAGGCTCCACAGAGACAGAACCAAATCAGATCAATACCAGCTTTTACAAAAGACTGGCCAGCCCATCTAGCGATCTGCCCAGCTTTGTAGCCAATGCCATGGTCCCTCAGATCTAATTCCTACGACTTCATCAAGGATGTGCTGGGAAGTCCCAGGCAAGTAGCCACTCAGAGCCTCGCGTTCCCTTTCTATAAATTAGAGGTATATCGTGACTTAGGCTAAGCTGGCCACATATCCTGAAATCCACAGACTGTAGTTTTCTGCTGTCACAGTTATGCACACAGTAATAACAATAATGATCAGAACAACCACAAAATAGCTACCATTTATTGAAGGCGTGCTATGTCCAGGAACTGTGTTAAATGCTATGCATTTAGTTCTCCCTAGGAAATAGTATATTATCATTCTATCAAAGCAAAGGAAAGGAAGAGAACTTACTCAATCTTACACAACTGTTTGCGGCGGAGCCGTTTAAAATTAAAATCCTGTGCTTTTAAGCACTTCTTGGTATGTCATCCCTCAGTGTTCTCTTTTCACAACAAACAACTGGCCATAGGACTAATATTGAGTATATTATATTTCATTGAAAAATACTGCGCTAAGATCCTGTCTCATTCACCTTGTGTCTGCATACATCAAACACACACAGATGTCCCAGCTCTTGGGGGCTGATCCTGGGAGGAATGCTCTAGGCTCCCGTGGGCTGCCTGGTGGAATGGACACCTGCGTCCAATGGCAGTGACTTTGTCCCTTCCTCCTGCTTCCTGGAGTCACTTCCCAAATAAACCACTGCATCCGAGTTTTTATCTCAAGCTCTGATTTGGGGGAACCCAAGTTAAAACTATATATGTGTTTTTGTTTGTTTGTTTGTTTGCAGTACGTGGGCCTCTCACTGCTGTGGCCTCTCCCGTTGCGGAGCACAGGCTCCGGACGCGCAGGCTCAGAGGCCATGGCTCACGAGCCCAGCCGCTCCACGGCCTGTGGGAACTTCCCGGACCGGGGCACGAACCCGTGTCCCCTGCATCGGCAGGCGGACTCTCAACCACTGCGCCACCAGGGGAGCCCTGTGTATATGTGTTTGAATTAGCTCACGTTTATTGAGCACTCACTAAGTGCTAAGCGTGATGCTAAGTGATTTACCTGAATTGTCTTTTTAAAAATCCTCAGAACTACGCCAACAATCTATCCCCAAATTACACACGAGGAAGCTGAAGCACAGAGAGATTAAGTAACTTGTCCAAGGCTGCATTCAATCAGTGGTAGAGTTTAGCTGGTGCTTTTAATCTTTGTTAAGCTGTCTCTCCCTCTCGGTCACAGAACTGCTTACCTGGAAGCTTCTACAAAGAGCCTAGCCTTCCAATTCAGGCTTGATAAAAATTATGATTTGCATAAAATACTTGAAGGAAATCTTGGCAACAACTTTATTTAAGTGCACGACTCAAAATTATCCTGCAGAAAAGGAAGTTGGTGCTCCGTGATCATTTTTTTAAATGGGTTACATGGCTGGACAGGAGGACAGATCATCTGCAACTAGCACGGACCCCCAAATCTGGGACATGTGATCATCTTGTCAATTCCTCACTTGGTTCTCAATGGCAGTGGGAACTAGTGGACCACGTCAGAAATGCAAACGTTCTCTAAGCACTGGTATAGCATTAAACAGGCCACTTTTTCTCTGAGAAAAGAAGAAAGAAATCTTTTCAGACAAAAGCAAAAATGTCCTTCAAGAGAATGTGGCTCTTCCCCTGTCACACCAGTTCTCTGAGAGAGTCACAGGACTTTGAAATTTCCTTTCCCATTAGCAGCCATACTTTATTACTAAATTTATTTTTTTTAACTAAAATCGAAGAGGAGGGAAATTTTAATGACCATTTTCTACCTCACTTCACTGAGCCTCTACCTTGATTAGGGGAAGGGTCGACCCTTCCCCCTAATGCACTTCAAACATTTCCTTTTTCCAAAGCTGCCGTGGGAAGAACTGAGCTGAGGGAGGTGTCCGGGTGAGAGGTGAGCCTCTGGGAGGAGAGCGGAATGATGTTTGTGAGCTTTGTGCCCAGGGTACAAGCTGGAGCCGCAAGGAGCAGCGTCTACACTGACTTCAGGGGGCGTGAGGAAAACGCTCAGCCAGGCGCTGTGGAGGGGAGGCCACCAAGGTAATCCCCCAGGGGTCACCTCATCCAGCAGCTCTGACATCTGGGGAAAGTCACAGAGGCTACAGAGGGCTGACGGGGGACACTGACACGAAGGAACTAAAGGAATTCTGCGAGGAAAGTGCCTCAGACTTGAGCGATGTGCCATCACCACCATTCCGAGCCCCGCATGACCCCTGCTCATCCCCACGCCCCTCAGGGTGACGGCCTGAAGGACCACAGCGGGGGCAGGGGGCTGGCGCTGCAGGCACCTCTGCCGACCCCAGCCCTGCCCGGCCTCCCCGTAAGCAGGAGAGCTGATGAGCACGTGAAGAAGCTGCCTCAGTGAAAAGACAGTCTCTTCAGCAAGTGGTGTTGGGAAAGTTGGACAGCCTCAGGTACATCAATGAAGTTAGAACACACCCTCACACCATACACACAAATAAACTCAGAGGGGCTTAAAGACTTAAATATAAGACATGACACCATAAAACTCCATAAAACTCCTAGAAGAGAACATAGACAAAAAAACTTTCTCTGACATAAATCGTAGCAATATTTTCTTACATGAGTCTCCCAAGGCAAAAGAAATAAAAACAAAAATAAACAAATGGGACCTAATCAAGCTTATAAGCCTTTGCACAGCAAAGGAAGCCATTAACAAAACGAAAAGACAACCTACAGATTGGGAGGAAATATTTGCAAACAATGTGACTGACAAGGGCTTCATTTCCAAAATATACAAACAGCTCATAGAACTCGATATCAAAAAAAACAAACCACCCAATCAAAAAATAGTCAGAAGACCTAAATAGAAATTTCTCCAATGAAGACATACAGATGGCCAAAAGGCACATGAAAAGATGGTCCACATCACTAGTTATTAGAGAAATGCAAATCAAAATGACAATGAAGTATCACCTTACATGGGTCAGAATGGCCATCATCAAAAAGTCTACAAATAATAAATGCTGGAGAGGGTGTGGAGAAAAGGGAACCCTCCTACACTGCTGGTGGGAATGTAAACTGGTGCAGCCACTATGGAAAACAGTATGAGGGTCCTTAAAAAACTAAAAAATAGAACTACTGTAAGATCCAGCAATCCCACTCCTGGGTTTATATCTGGAAAAGACAAAACTTCTAATTCAAAAAGATACATGCACCTTAATGTTCACAGCAGCGCTCTTTACAATAGCCACGGCATGGAAGCAACCCAAGTGTCCATCAACAGATGAAAAGATAAAGAAGATGTGGTACAGATACACAATGGAATATTACTCAGCCATAAAAAAGAATGAAATATTGCCATTTACGGCAACATGGATGGACCTAGAGATTATCATACTGAATGAAGTCAGACAGAGAAAAACAAATATTATATGATATTCCTTATATGTGGACTCTAAAAAATAATACAAATGAACTTATTTACAAAACAGAAACAGACTCACAGACATAGAAAACAATCTTATGGTTACCAAAGGGGAAAGGGAGGGATAAATTAGGAGTATGGAATTAACAGATACACACTACTATATATAAAATAGATAATCAGGGCTTCCCTGGTGGTGCAGTGGTTGAGAGTCCGCCTGCCGATGCAGGGGACACGGGTTCGTGCCCCAGTCCGGGAAGATCTCACATGCCGCGGAGCGGCTAGGCCCGTGAGCCATGGCCGCTGAGCCTGCGTGTCCGGAGCCTGTGCTCCACAACGGGAGAGGCCACAACAGTGAGAGGCCCGCGTACCGCAAAAAAAAAAGATAAACAACAAGGAAGGTCCTACTGTATAGCACAGGGAACTATATTCAATATCTTGTAATAAGCTGTAATGGAAAAGAATCTGAAAAAGAATAGATATCTATATATGTGTGTGTGTAACTGAATCATTTTGTCTACACCTGAAGCTAACACAATATTGTAAATCAACTACAGTTCAATTAAAACAAATAAATAACAAAAGACAGAAAAATAGAAGCTGCCTCATGAAGCCCAAGTGATACATGTTTATGGTAATTAAATAAATGCCAGTTGGACCCTTCTCAGCGTGCTTGCTGAAGTCGGTGCCAGACACCTGAGGCTCTCCAAGAACCCAAGAGAAATGAGAGCGGAAAGGCGGGCTCCCAGCAGGCACTCACCACGGCTCCATGAAAACGCTCGGCCGAGGAGGCTTCCTCAGAATCCAGAGGCTGGAGCCCTTATCTGCGGCCTGGCTCTGTTCCCACGGGGTCTTGGGCAAGTCATTTAACCTTGGCTTCTCCATCTGTCAGGTGAGAGGTGACACTTGCTCTGTGCCTCCCTCCTGGGTGACCTCGGTGTGCGGAGGACCGCTCTTCACTGCCGACCTCATCCACGCGTGGTCTCTTTTCAAAGGGGTTTGAGACAATTGAAGCCAAATGGTAGCGTGAACAGGTGAATAAAATGGAAGAAAAGTGGAGGACGCGAGTAGTTAATTGGAAAGCTTAACCCATTTATCGTTGCAGAAATTTAGTAGAAAAGTGAAATTCTACAGATGTATTTCAAACACCTCTCAGTGTACTGGAAAGATCATGGCCTTTGGACTCAGATGTGGTTTCAAATTTAGTTCCAGTATTCATAGCTGTGTGACCCTTGGCAAGTGACAACCCCTCTGAGTTTCATTTTTCTTGTCTATAATAAGACAAATGCTGCGAAGCTGGTGGAGGCTTCAATGTGACAAATACATGCAAACGTACCTAGATCAGTGCCCAGCACGCAGTAGTGCCTTCGTGGACGCTGATTTCTTTTTGCCTGCCTTCCTTCCTCTTTTCATTTTTTTTTTCCCCATGGTAAATAAGGAAGTCTCCAGGAAACACTTCTGGCGTTATTTGAATAGTGGATTAGATGAAACTCTCTGAGAATGAGAAAGTTTGAAATTACGAAAGGAAGAGAGCCTTGTCATGCAGGGAAGGGAGAAATCTTCAAGATGAGAAATGACTCAGTAAACTTATCCAAAGTCACCAGATGAGTCTTTTACATTCTCTACGTCGTATTTTTGTTATCTGGGTGTAGAATTAATACAATAAGTTCTCTCTACAACTGAGATCTCCCAAGGGTATCTGGGAGTAGAACAGGGAACCCTGGGAGGATGTTTTTTCCACGTGAAGCTGGGAAGACCAGGGGCAGGGTCACTGTTAGGGAGGGCAAGGGGTGCAACTCCAGACGGACGTGAAACTTTGCAACATCAGGACGCCTGGGCGGTCTAGGGGGCGCTGGAACCTGCCAGTCCCCTGTTCCTGGAGCTGGCACTGGACGGCAGACGTCTGCACATTTTCTACTAACCAACTAGAAAGTAAAGATGATACAGCTTCCCTGGTGGCGCAGTGGTTGAGAATCCGCCCGCCGATGCAGGGGACACGGGTTCGTGCCCTGGTCCGGGAAGATCCCACATGCCGCGGAGCGGCTGGGCCCGTGAGCCATGGCCGCTGAGCCTGCGCGTCCGGAGCCTGTGCTCCGCAACGGGAGAGGCCACAGCAGTGAGAGGCCCGCGTACCGCAAAAAAAATAAAAATAAAAAAAATAAAGTAAAGATGATAAATGCAGCTCCTTCTTGCACTCTGAGGTCACGTGGGTGTGTCCAGGCAGGCAAAGAGACAACCAGCAAAATTCCAGGCAACTGGCTGGTATCAGGGATGCGCAGCCGCAGGAAGCAGCCCATGCCACCTCCTCTGTGTAGCCTGTCCTGATAACCCCTCACCCCAGGGAGAATCAAACCCGCCTTGTCCACCTCAACTGAATTAATGTTCATCACAGCCCTCAGACTCTTCCACTCTATGCAACCATTTGCACGTCTGTGTCCCTGTCACACACGGTGAGACCCTCCAAGGCTCTGTATCCCCAGGCCTAGCGTAAATGACCATCGCACACTAGGTGCTTGGTGAATGCGGGTCTAATTAATAAATGGAAGGCTCAGGACTGTAAGAACATGGTAAGGAAGCGGGAGAACTGAGCGGGTTAGCAAGACAGAGGCTCAAGAGCAGGGAAAGAGACAGAGCCTGTCTCCTGAAGCCTACGCTAAGCTGGAAACTTACAAGGAGGACAGTCGGGTTACAAGGCCAGAGCTAGACGAGCAGTGAAATTTGACCCAAGCCCCGCAGGTCCCTCCTGCTTGGGGACAGTGTTGGGTTTCTGAGCCTGGACTGGGTCTGGGCTCACAGTTGGGGTCAGTGATACAATCAAGTGTAGTGTGATGCTGAGGGAGGGACTCTGGAGCCACACTGCCTGGGTTCCACCACTGCCTCCACAGCTATAAGCTGTGCAATGCTGGACTTGCAACCTAGCTTTTTACTGCCTCAGTTTTCCCATCTGTAAAATGGGAATCGTAACAGTAGTACTTGCATCCTAGGATTGTTGTAAGGGCTGTTGTCATTACCAGATGCAAGGAGGGCACACTTAGTCCACAGGTCCTGACAGTGATGCAGTGTAAGAGGAAAGAGGAATCTAGTGGGTTCTGATTTCTATCCACTCTATTACAGCTGCTCTAACTTAAACTGGGTAGTTGATCATCTGCAGGTCAGTTCTCTCTCTACATGCTGCTGAGAAATGTTTTAAGGTCCACTTTGGGAGAGTCTGGGAGTCACTACCATGATGGTGCCACGGGTACTTTTAAAAGAACATGGGTTTGGGCTTGTTTTGCTGGTGTATTCAAATGAACCAGTGGGCTTTGTGGTTTAGGCTTTCTGTCCCTTTAAAAGGGACAAAAGAACATTAGAAAGCTCCTTTAGATGTTAAAGTTCCTTTTTGTTTTTAAAGGCACATGTACTATGAGCCAGGCACGCTGTTCTAATTACAAATATTAACGCACTTAATCCTCAAAATAATCCTGTGAAATAGGGCAATAACTATCACTAGTATACAGATGAAGAAAGGCAGAGAGAGGGTAAGCACTGTGTCCGCAGCCACACAGCAGTGAGAGGTGGTGCCAGGAGCATGAACTCAGGAGCCTGGCCCCGGAGCTGCTCCAGTGTCTCCTGTTACACCTGTTATGCCAGAAGATCTAAGTTTGGGTAAATTCACAGGAAGGTAAGCGGGCCTCTCCCAGCCCAGGGTGGGTTGAGCTGCCTGATGGTCCTAGGGTAGCTCTGTCTTTCCTGCTGGAAGGAAAGGAGAATCCCACAGACCATATCAGACTCCCTGGGTTGACTCCAAGTGGCCCAGCTTTGGAAGGGAAGTTCTGTGGTCCCCCCAGAAAAGGAGCTGAGAAGCCAGGCAGACAACCCCCATGAGGTCAAGGACACTGCCTACCAGCTATGGGGCCTGAGCTCCCAGGGAGCACAGCCCTGTAACCTGAGACCTTAGAGGTAGATCGCTTCTTCCCCTTGGTTTACTATTACCTCTCAGATGGTCCCCGACTCAGACAGAGGACTGGGGGCCTGGGGGACTTCCTCCCTCTTCTCAGCAAGTGGAGGGAGCCCCAGGGAGCCCCACGGATGCTGGTAAACAGGTGTATGTGATTGCCAGGCCTTCACAATTGGACAGCCTTTCCTTTCTCCTGATAGAGGTAAATGTTGATAACTCAGTGATGATGATAAAAATTGTAAAGTGCCAGGCACAGCATGTTTAGTTACAAAAGCCAGGAAATAATTGCTGCAGCCTTGCCGCTAAGAAAACCAGTTGTTGAGTCCAGGATAATTCTAGTAAGAAATTGGCACCCAGGGATTAATTGTTTAGAATGTAATGACCGCTACAACCCAAATTAATGAGAACAGAAGGCAGTTTCCAATTTGAACCTCAGGAATGAAACAGACCTTGCCAGGCTGGCTGATACAGAAAAAGAGAATGGAGGACTTTTTTTTTTTTAACCTCACTAGTGATTGGGCGAAAAATCAGAAAGCATTTTGCAAGAACAGCTTCTGAGAAGACTAGCCAAAAGTCTGTGAGGACGCCTCAGGAAAACTCTTGATTGATTAGTGAAAGCCTGGCTGAGCTCGTCCTAGAATCCCTGAGCAGGTCTGGGGGCAGCAAGGCAGGGGTGAATCATCAGCGCGCTGGGGGAGAGGGAACGGATGCCAGGCATGGAGACAGACCCGCCCCTGACACTTCAGCTTGACCTTCAGCAGATCACCTCTCCTTTCTCAATCTGCTCCTTCCTGCAGACCTGGGATGGACTGCAGTACTTACCCTGCCAACCTCCACGGCTTATTGTGAGGGTCAAACAAGAAAATACCTGGCAAAGTGCTCTGTGGTCTTTAAATCACAATGTGGGTGAAGAGTAGTATTTGGATAAATTACCTCCTTCCACATTCTTTTGTTTGCTTAGCCCTTGTTGTTCTAAAAAGGACTCAAGGCAACCTGCCTATTTTTTCCTCATTTCTTGCAGAGTCATAAGCACTCTGTAGAAAAATTGTCATGGCGAGCAGTGTTCAGCCCCAGAAAAGACCCAGGATGGTTTGCTGGGTCCATTGGACAGGAGTCTGAGGGTCCCGGTGGGAGCAGAACCCTTAGCAGGTCTTCAGAGCATTGAACGTGATGGGGAAGTGAACATGGGGTAGCCCATTTGTTCATGTGTCTACTTACTGAGCTCCTGCTATGAGCATATATTTACTGAGGACTTGCTATGAGGATTGGCTCTATCATGGAGAGATAAAAGGACCCTCAAGGGGCTTCCCTGGTGGCGCAGAGGTTGAGAGTCCGCCTGCCGATGCAGGGGACGCGGGTTCGTGCCCCGGTCCGGGAAGATCCCACGTGCCGCGGAGCAGCTGGGCCCGTGAGCCATGGCCACCGGGCCTGCGCATCCAGAGCCTGTGCTCCGCAACGGGAGAGGCCACAACAGTAAGAGGCCCGCGTACCGCAAAAAAAAAAAAGAAGGACCCTCAAAAGATACCTACTTAACAAATACCCATGGGAGAGGTCCCCAATTCTTCACCAGTTTCCCAGTTCTTATCCATTTCCCTCCCATCTCCATCCCTCTTCCTAGCTGACATTGGTAAAAGAGGTGCTGAGCAGGATTCCCCTGAGTTCTTTCAACTAACTGGAAGGCATGCTCATCACAATGAGGAATCCCAGGACTGCCCGCCAGACTTGAGTGGTCAGAGTAGGTACTGAGACAGGATGCAGACTTGGTGCTCCTGGTCAATGGAAAATCTCGAGTGCTGTCAGAGGATGTGGTGAAATTGGAAACCTTGTGCACTACTGCTGAGCCTGTGAAACGGAGCAGCTGCTGTAAGTAACAGTGTGCAGTTCCTCGAACAATTTAGCATAGAATTACCATCTGACCCAGCAATTCCACCCCTGGGTATACACCACAAAAACTGGAAATGGGCTCAGACAGGTATTTGTACACCCATGTTCACAGACGCATTAGTCACAACAGCCAAAGGGTGGAAACAACCCGCGTCCATCAACAGATGAATGGGTAAGCAAAATCCATATGGTATATCCATATAATGGAATATTGTTCAGCCATAAAAAGAAATGAAATTCTGACATACGCTACAACATGGGTGAACCTTGAAACTATGAGGCTAAGTGTAATAAGCCAGTCACAAAAACACAAAAACTGCATGACTGCACTTATATGAAATATTTCAAATAGGCAAGTTCATAGAGACAAAAAGTAGATTCGAGGGTACCAGGGGCTGAGGGAAAGTGGAACTAGGGAGTTTTTGCCTAATGGTCACAGTTTCTGTTTGGGGTGATTTTTTTTAAGTTCTGGAAAGAGATAATGGTGGTGGTTGTACAACATTGTGAATGTAACTGATGTCACTGAATTGCACACTTAAAACTACTAAACATGGCGAATTCTGTGTTATATATTTTTTTTACCATACCAAAAGTATACTTTGTTCAAAAAAAAAGGTCAAGTCCTTGAACTTGCTGGTCATAGCGGGGCCCTAGCTTACCATGGGGAGCTTCATGCCACGCCGCTCTCGCCCTCACTCTCCGGCCTCTTGGGCCTGGTTCAGCCTTCCTGTTCATCGTGCTCTCTCCCATAGCTGTGCCTTTGGAATGCTCCTCCACCCACCCAAAGCAAGCCTTTTCAGACCCCTCAGGCTAGGTCAGGTTCCTTGGTTATATGCTCTCAAAGCCCATACACTTTCTCTTCAAAGTACAACCTCCAGTGATGGGATATTCCAATGATGCCTGACTCCCCCTGGCTCTCCCAGGGACAGTTTAAATCTCTCTAGTTTAGTGCCATTGCCCATAGCAGGCCCTCAGTACATAAATATGTGCCGGATGAAGAAACACATGAAAGACTGAGCTAGTCCGTCTTCTTCCCACCTCCTCCATCATCTCTATCCCATGATTCATTATCCACAGGACTTCGGTCTGTCTGAAATAATTTGAAGTATTTATTTCTTTATGTATCTGTGGCGTCCCTGCCTTCTCATTAGAATGTGAACCCCTTCGGGGTAGGTCCCTTTTCTGCCTTGTCCACTGCACTACCCCCAATATAGAACAGTGCCTGCCATATTGTAGGGCTCAATGGATATCCATTCGATCAATGAATAAGCAGACCTTCATTAGCTCCTGCCTGGATTATCTTCTTCTCGATTTCATGGTCTCCATATCAACGCCAGAGTCCTATGGCTACAGACGTTGATTTGCCTGTGTCCCACTTCTGCTTCAAGCCTTTAGTGCTCCCCCAGGGTCCAGAGGGATGGTCCCTGTTCCTGTTAGAGCATACACTGGCCTCTCCTGACACACCCCAGGTCACCGCTCAAACCTTCCCAGGCTGGAGGGCTCTAAGCTCACTACACAGACCGTTCTTAACTCACACTGTTCTCTCTCCCCAGAATACCCTTCCCTGCTTCTTCGTCTGGTTAGTACTTTCCCACCCATCAAGACTGCTCAGATGCCATCTCTTTGCAGGATGCCTTCCCCAAACCTCTATCATGACCCAGTATTGTTAACCGCTGGGCTCTCCCACTAGACTTGAGGCAGGAGAGCTGGGAGCAAGTTCCGCTCATGTCAGGACAGGGCTCACTGCCCGGCAGATGGCAAGCCCTCAGTGAAGAGGGGCTTCACCAAACCCAACTGTTCAGAGTGAACTTGAGAAGGACAAGAATGGTCTCTTGTTTGAGACCAATGATCGCAATTCTGTAGAACCACCCTTGGACCAGACAAAAGGGCATTTTAAGCCCCGAGCTCTGCAGGTCCCACCTGGCCCTCATGCTGTGTCCCAAGCCTGTGGGGTAAGGAATCTGCAGCTGCAAGTGAACATTCCCACCTGGAGCTCGCACCTTCCCTTCCAGGCCTCTCTCTGGGTATCCAGAGCGTATCTTTTGCAGATCTGTGCCCCATGCCACCAGCGTGCTGGGCGGCTGATTAAGGAACGTTAAGGCTTCCTTTTTGTGGAGACCGTGGACAGAACTTAGATGTGCAGGCTGGGGTGACCACGTACATACATCGGGTATGGGATGGAGCCAGAAATAGGAAGGGAGGCAGGGCAGGCTGCCCAGCCTAGAACCCCAGCTGACTCTCTACCACCATGTTTCAGAATTCTGAGGAGTCTGAGCACTCTACATTCAAGCTTGGTCTTCTAATGTGTTATGAAGATGTTTACTTATCAGGATGGGAAAAAAAAGTGCTTTATCAATCTATTGGCTTAGCTGTAACCCTGAAACATCTCGACAAGTGGTCTGTGGGCCTCTATGTTACCCTTGCCTGGGGTCTCCCTAATGTTAAGGGCAGGCCTGACCTGACCACCAGGAGAGGGGCATCATGGAGTGTGGGGCTCGTGTCTCGAACACAGAAGCCTCTAGAAATACGAGGTATTTTTTTACTCTAAATAGAGATTTTACATATAACTGAACCCAAGATATAGATAGGATTTATTAGCAGGGCTGAGAGACAGAAAGCACCTCTCGGTCTCCTCTGAGGAAAAAAATGCAGGAAGGGAAACAAGCAAGATTGTTTTGTCTCAAACTAATTGATGTCAGAAGAGGAATTACTGGGGGGTGGGGGGAGACGGAGAGAAGCTTCCAGAACGCTGGAAGTGTTCCACATCTTGATCAGAGTGGCGGTTACTGGGTCATGCACATGTTAAAATTCACCAAGCTGCACCCTTGAGATTAATGCACTTTACACACGAGCAGTTTGGGGAGTCAGTCGGCTGGGGCTGGCCAGCTCCATGCCCTCAAGCAAGTCACTTATCCTCTTAAACCTCAATTTACTCACGCGGAGGAGGTAAGGTCAACTCCCTACCTCAGGGTACTGCAGGAGAGGGAGGATGTGCAAGTGCTTCATCACTGGTGGTGATTATATTGTATCAGCGACATTAACTACTTGTGCATTAGCTATGTAAGCCGGTGCTTAAAATGCTTGAAACTTTGAAAAGTATGGATCTGTTTAAGGTAGAGTTTTTCTAAATGCAACAAAATGAGTTACTGCTGTCCAAAACTCTCCTCTGCCTAACAAGTCTATCAATACCACTCATTTTCACTGACGGATTTCTTGGACACCACACTTGGGTCTAGGTGTCAACTTTTCTGCATGGTAAGCAAGTTTCCCCTTGGCCATCGGGCATGATGATGTGACTGGAATTCAATCCTAAGGGCAACTAGAGCCCACTGTGGAAACTGCCTTATTGAAAAAGACCTTTATTACTCTTGCAGTGGACTTCACCTTGGGCCCCCCAAAGAGGCCTGGTCCTGGTTGCACTGATTCCTTATGGTCATGTCTCAGCTCTAATCTAATTCCACATGTAAGCTCAGAGGATGTGGAGAGATTTTTCTGACTGTTTTATATTAGGTAAGCCAAGCCAGGATAGCAAGTTTTGAGTCTCACAAAATATTGACTATGCCTTCTTTGTTATACTGCTGTTAAATTATGCTGTTCTCTAAATCCAACTTCCAAAAGAGAAGTGGGCTTCTCCTAGAGTCCTAGAAGCTTTGAGAGCAGCATCCGTACATCATCAAACCTTTACCTGGTGCCCGCCAAGGACAAAGGACCATCACAGGTACCATAGGAAGAAATAAAGAGGATCTCGGCTCTCAGAGAGCTTAACTGGCAATCAACCCCCTAAATGACGTATCAGGAATGTGAACTTCAACCATGGAAATGGGCATGGGTGCAACAAACTGCAGTATGAGTCAAGCCAGGACCAATACTCAAGAGAAGGGTGGGGGCTTCCCTGGTGGCGCAGTGGTTGAGAATCTGCCTGCCAATGCAGGGGACACGGGTTCGAGCCCTGGTCTGGGAAGATCCCACGTGCCGTGGAGCAACTAAGCCCGTGCGCCACAACTATTGAGCCGGCGCGTCTGGAGCCTGTGCTCCGCAAGAAGAGAGGCCACGACAGTGAGAGACCCGCGCACCGTGATGAAGTGTGGCCCCCACTTGCCACAACTAGAGAAAGCCCTCGCACAGAAACGAAGACCCAATACAGCCAAAAATAAATAAATAAATAAATTTATTTAAAAAAGAGAGAGAGAGAGGGGTGGGAGAAGGAACCAGAACAGGGCACTCACAGAGGCAAGGCACAGTGCGGCTGCTTTGCTTATGTCTCATTTAGTCTCCCCAACAACCAGGCAAAGCAGCTAGGGTTATTCTCATTTCACAGATGAGGAAACTGAGGCTCAGAGAAGCTAAGACATAGCCCAAAGTCAAAGTTTGTAACAGAGGCAGGACTGGCTACATTTGTGAGGCACAGCACAAAGTGAAAATCTAGGACCGTATGTTAAAAAATTAAGAATTTCACAGCAGTGACAGTAGCGCATTAAAATCAAGCATGGGACCATTCCAAGTGCAGGGCCCTGTGTACCTGCACAGTTTTGATGCCCATGAAGCCAGCCTTGAATGGAGGAGCTACAAAGAATTGTGGAAGGAAAGAGGGATTAATCTTGGTTGGAAAGATTGATAAATGAAAAGCTTTATTGATAGGGGTGGCAATGAGCTGGAAGGGGAATGTCACTTTGGTTTCATATAGTCAGACCCAAGACCACCCTGGTGGTGCTTTTTAACCTGAGCAAGATGTAGCCAGGAGCTTAGGTATCTCCTGAAGCCTATGAGACTAAAGAGTCTGTCCCAGGAGCAAGCTGCCAGTGCTTGGTTTAATTCTTTGCTGTCTGCAACTTTCCCAATCCCTCTGAGAACTCTGTGACCTTCTGGACCAGCTCCAGGCCTAGACTGGACATGTCTGCCTAGTTCCCTATCAGTTAAGAATAAGTCGAAAATAACAGAATAATTAAGCATCAGTGGCTTGAACAAATATAGGCCTATTTTTCTCACAAAACAAAGTCTAAGAGTAGATAGTTTCTAGCATTAGTTCAGGTTCTCAAAATGTCAGTATTGGCTTCTCTGTGATTCTCCTGCCCTTTTTGTCAGGGTATCACCTCATGGTTGCAATATGCTTACTGTAGCTCCAGCCATCTTGACTGCATTCAAGATAAATAGAAGAGGAAAGGGTGACACTACACACAATAGGGAAAGCAAAAGCTTTCTCAGGATCCCCACCTCCAAATGGTGGCCCTTAAATTTCATTGACTAGAGCTGGGTCACAGCCACCCAGAACTGCCAAGAAGGGTGGAGAATCAAAGAACAGTGACTGGCTCAGCACTGGAACTGGCCACTAAGCTGCCATGAAGTACTATTAGCCACGAAAAAAAGAGAACTGGTGTTGAGTAGGTCTTCAGCCTGTTGGTTACCCTATGGACAAATCTAGTGCCCGGTGTTCATCCCAGTCCACCTGTATGTCTCCCAGAAACAGTCCTAGGGAATCTTCGGGTCATGGTTGGCCTGGGTATCAATCTGGGGGTGCCTGTTATCCCAGGACTGTGGGCAGCTAGGCAGTCTTCTAAGTGATGACCTGCGGTCCCATGGCGCCTCACCTCTTCCCTTTAGGGCACTTACAACTCACACAGAGGACTTAGGTCTTTCCAAGGATGCCCTTTCTCTCCTGTGGGGCTATAAACTCCTAGAGGGGATATCCATGTTCAATTTGAAGAAATGTATTTAAGGATGTCCGTTGTTAGGAATTGAGATGTTGCTGTAATCCATTAATGCATAATAAAGGCTGCAGCACAGACACGAGGAGAGTGATAAGAGAAAGCATAGAGTTCCTGTAATAACACAACTTGGAGAGTGAAGGAGGGCTTGCAGAGAAGGCTGTTGACTGATCTATCCATCCATCCATTTAAATGTTTATTTAACATTATGTGCCAAGCACTGTCCTAGGCTCTGAGGATATATTAATGAATAAGATAAACAGGTCCCTGATCTCACGGGGCTGATCTCAATCTAGTCCAGGGAGGAAGAAAAATAAAGCTCAAGTAAATAAACAAATATATAAGGTAACGTTACATGCTTTACAGAGAATTACAAGCTTCTATGAATTGGGTCATCCAGGAAAGCCTTCTCTAACCAAATTGCATGTGACTTCAAATCTGAATGAAGAGAACGGTTCCAGAACCAGCCCTGCAAGGCTTGGGGGAAAACACCTTTCAGGCAGAGGCTAAACAGAGGAGAAAACAAGAAACAAAGCTTCAGGGCTGGGGTGTTGGGAGCCAGAGCGAGGCAGGCAGGGACCTCTGAGTGCTGAGGGTCCTGGGCTTCCTCGGCGAGCGGGGGGAGCCTCCGGATGAGAGCTGGGTCTTAGAGGATGAGCCCAGGTAGTGAGGAGGGAGCAGGGGGAAGGGGCATCCTATGGACAAAGCAGGATAATGGCAAAGCCCAGAGGCTGTGTGTGGCTGAGCAAGTGTGACGCGGGGGAAAGGGAAAGTCCTCCGAGACACAAGGGGCCACTGACAAGTGTCCTTGTCCTAGACCCTTGAAAACTGCCTGGGGGAGAGTGAATGCAGAGAGATGTCTTAAACTCAGGGCAGAGAATGCCAGTGGGAGACCCTCTAAAGGCGTCGAAATATCCAGAAAAGAAATGACAAGGACACACACCTTGGAGGGGGCTGGGTGGTGGGAAACACAGTCGACCTGGGAGATAAGTAGCAAGTAGAAAACATGACCGGGCTTTCATCTTTGGACGCTCTGCAGGGCCCACCTGGTACTCTACCTGTTACAAGCGTGCTCTGACGGCAGTGGAAATGAATGAACAGACGATGCGAGGCTCAGAAGCTCCAGAGAGCAGTGACAGGGAAATGAGTCGCAGCAACAGAAAGGGCTGCCTCCTAAGTCACTTTCTGTTTACCAAGAGGTTTCATAAAAGACACTGACTTTTTTATTTTCCCCTACCAGGAAAGTAAGCTGGGAGAAGTGGTCACCTGGAGCACTAATTTACAAAGGTGCGAAAAGGTCACTTCAGATTTACCGCTGAGCACGTCACCCCGACTTGGCTGGGGGCAGGGCTCCCGGCTTTGGTGAAATCGGTTTCCCCTCCTGTGTTTTATGGTGAGCAGCACGGTGGGAAGCTCTGGCGTGGAGGCTGCAATCCCTTCCCTGCCTTTTCTCCATCATCTTCCTTCCCATTTTATTAATGTGATGTTCCCAGAGTCGAGATAATGATTTAAAAGCTCTAATTTTGTTACATTCTGAAGGCTGTCTGCCATCAAGGCTGATTGTAATGAGATTTGGGAAGGAGCTGAGCTCTTAGCTGGGGTCAATTCATCTCTGGGAGAAAGTGCTACCATCAAAACGCCCAGGAATTATTAGCACTTAGAGGATGGCTGAAGAGACCTATTAATGCGAGCTGCCTGGGGAGTCCTGAAGTGTGAGGTGCAATTATATTTCTTATTTATTTCCTCCGGCTTCATATTTAAGGGTGAAGAAAAGATAGGGAGAAAAGATCTAGTGAAAAATCACTAAATACTTAGTGATGCTGTCCCAGCGCCTTGCCCAGGTACCACGTTCTGGCACTCGTAGATGTGAGCACATCAGCACACGCTAGGTCTCGCATCCACTTCTCAGCCCAGCCCTGCAGACAGGAGAGGATGGCCTGTTCTCCATGTTCGTTTTTTTAGAATGAGGAATCTGAGGCTCAGAAAGAATAAGTCCCTTTCTCTAATAAGTGATAGAGCAGGATTTAAAGCTGGATTTTCCATTCCCGGTGCACTGTTTTTATAAATCCATCACACCCCTTTCTTTACATGCCAGGCTCTGTGTGATGCAGTCTGGGGGTCCGGAGAGATTTTAGCAAGTGGTTTCCAACCCTGCCTGCATGTTAGACTCAGCTAGGAAGCTTTTTTTTTTTTTTACATCTTTATTGGAGTATAATTGCTTAACAATGGTGTGTTAGTTTCTGCTTTATAACAAAGTGAATCAGTTATACATATACATATGTTCCCATATCCCCTCCCTCTTGCGTCTCCCTCCCACCTAGGAAGCTTTAAAAGAAGAAAAAAATGTCAAAACCTGGTCCCCACCCCCAGAGATTCTGCTTTAATTAGATGAGGTCAGGCCCAGACCCTTTGAGCTTACAGAGATGGGAGAGAAGGAAGAATGTGGGAAAGACACTGAATCGTAGGGGGGCCGTGGTTACTCTGTTACTATTTTTATTACTATCAATGCTTTAATGACTGCAAGAACGGCCATGTGCCCTGCCTGCTTCTGGGCCTTAATCACACTCAATCCCACTAACAAGCCTCTGAGGCAGAGAACATAATTGACGCTTTTAGGCAACTTAATATGGCACAGGGAGACGAATTAAGGGCTTGGAACTAATAGGAACTGACTTCAAAACCAAGTTCTGCCGGTTTCTATTTGTGTGATTTTGAACAAGTCACTTAAACCTCTTTAAGTCAAATTTGCCTGGTTTGTAAAATGGGATGTAAAAATTGCCTAAGTTATAGTGTGTGGAGATCAAATGGAAGAAAGTGTGTCTTTGAACTTTGTGGAGTCTACTACGTAGGCCATCAAAACAACGTCCTGATGATACTACAGAGGAAAAACACTGAGGATCAGAGCAGGAAGCAAGTTGCCCAAGGTCACAGGCGGGACACACTCCAGATACAAATCGGTATCACCTCCTCTACTGTGGACCTACAGGATTAAACCACCAGATGAACATTTTCGTGGCACCTGGTTGCCCTGAAGGCATCTGCATCTTTAGACCTCTGTCTTAAAGGAAGGGCAGGATAATGTGGGCGGAGAGGAGTAGGAAAAGCTTCCTAGTGTCTTTGGATGGTGTAAGTCTGAGACCAAAATGTTGCCAGTGCTTGGGGGATCACGGGATAGACCAAACTCTCTAGGGCCGAGAGTTTACATTCAGATAAGTGGAAAATTTTAAAGCTGGAAGTCATATCAACTGTAGGTTTCACGAAGGAAATGGGAAAAACTCCAGAGGTAGAACGAGACTTAAGGTTTCTAAAGTAGTAGCTATAAAAAGACTTGCCTTAGAAACTGGGGCAGACTTGCCTTGCCTGTAGCAGTTCGGAGGATCAGCTGAAATAGCAGACGAGCGCTTCTCAGCGCTGGCTGCATATCAGAATCACCTGGGGAGCTTTCACAAGACTCCAGAAGCAGATTAAGTCAGCAGGCTGGGGGTGGGCCGGGCAGTAAAAGCTCCCCAGGCAAATCAACTGTGCAGTTAGACCTGAGAAACCGCCACTCTGAAGCATCATGCAAATCTGAGCTGTGATTATGTTATTAGGCAAGTACCCCCAAGACCATCATGGAATACAGTGCCCACCTTCTACTGAGGTTCAAATAAGAGCTAACAGCATTATCTACAGCAGAAGGGACCAGTTACACCAAAGGAGGAGCTGTCCGTCCTGAGGGGGGATGAAAAGAATCCCTTGTGGTTGCCTCTCTCTAGGGCAACCCGAGCATAGACTTCCACGACCATGTGACCTCCAGCCTTCATTGGCTCTTTTTTTTTTTTTTTTTCTTTGCGGTATGCGAGCCTCTCACTGCTGTGGCCTCTCCCGTTGCAGAGCACAGGCTCCGGACGCGCAGGCTCAACGGCCATGGCTCACGGGCCCAGCCGCTCCGCGGCATGCGGGATCTTCCCGGACCAGGGCACGAACCCGTGTCCCCCTGCATCGGCAGGCGGACTCTCAACCACTGCGCCACCAGGGAAGCCCCCATTGGCTCTTTAATAAAGGAAATAAGTGAAACCGCACGGAGCTCATATTTAAGGCTGGGCTGGAGGCCATGGGGGCAGGAGGTGGAGTTGTACAGCACTTCAGCCTTCAGACCAGCTCCTGTTTCAGAATGAGGATGAATTTCTGTCTCCCAGGTCTGCGTACACCCAGCTCTCACACATTAGCTATGTGTCAACTGTACTTAGGATACTGACTTTTAAAAAAATAACGTTTTTCTGATTGGATGAAAAATACACGTTCATTTTCAAAATTTGGCAATAAAAATATTAAAACTTAAATTGCCCATAATCTCACAGCCCAGAGGCAATCCTTATTAATATTAATTAACATTATTTATGCCTTTTTCCCCCAGTCTCTCTCTCTTTCTCTCTCTCTATACTCACTTGATAATGAAAACTTTAGCTCACTTTTTCATGGCATTAATCACTCCTGAGTAATAATTCAGAGCTGAAGCTTAAATCAGAAAAGATTCAAATTCAAATGCAGTTTATTACATTACAAGAAAAACCCCTTTAGCTCAGTGTGTTTTCACATGATCCAATATGCTGCTTACTATACAGGCACACCTCATTTTATCGTGCTGCACAGATATTGTCTTGTTTACAAATTGAACGTTTGAAGGTTTGTGGCCACCCTGCGTTGCCAGATGATGGTTAGCATTTTTTTAGCAATAAATTATTTTTAAATTAAGGTAGGTACATTGGTTTTTTAGACATAATGCTATTGCACACTTAACAGGCTACAGTGTAGTGTAAATGTAACTTTTATATGCCCTGGGAAATTTTAAAATGTGTGTGACTTGCTTTATTGCAATATTCTCTTTATTGCAGTGGTCTGGAACCGAACCTACAAGATCTCTGAGGTCTGCCTGGACTTTGAAAAAGTAATGAGTGATTAGTGGGGAAATATAGTCACTTCTAAGAAATTTACATCAGAGTTGAAGAACAAGTTCCCAAATCACATTCCAGAAAGACTGCAGTTTTTCTGCTCATTGTTCCCCAGTTATGGGAGCAGGATATCAGACGGGTGTGGGATGAGACCTCAGTGTCTTCAGAAGGTGCCCTGTGAGTAGTTGAGCAGGTGTCAGGACTCACTCTGGAGGGCCTGGGCTGGTAGCTCCAGGAGCCAGACTTCTCTGAGATGCCCTGGGTCCCACATGTCCCCCGCAGTGGGGCACACATGCCCCAGGAGCAAAAGCATGGAATCCCAGTTAGGAACACACAGGTAAGATGCATTCCCTGATGATGGCCCTCATAAATCCCTCCTGCCTCTTCCCCAGGCCCTCAGCCCTGCTTCCTGGAGGGTGGTGCTGAAGCATAAGAACCAGAAATCAATTTGGCCCGTGAGGAAGCACCTCCAGGTATCTTGCAGGGCACACTTGTTCTGTTCTCTCTTCCTACGCAGCTGGCTGAGTTGCAAATCGCCCCCTTCACTGCCTTTCTGCCCCACTTCATTGATTATCGACCCAATAATCCAGGACAGGTATTTCCTGGGGGCACCATCTAGGTGATGAGATAATTAAGAGGGGCTACAGAGCTGTTTAAGTAACACGTGTTTGTAATTTGCATCTCTGTATAGTTAATTAGGACAACAGTTAAAATTCTCTCTAGCAGTTTTCCACCTCAAAGTCTAATTATTCTTATGGCACTGACATTTTCTGATGGCCTACTATGTGTCAGGCACTGTACTAGATCCTGGGGCAATATGGTCCAGGCCTTCAAGGAGCTGAAGGCTTATCGTTGTGGAGACAAGAAATCAAATAAATGTAACAGGCTGTGATTGGGCTATCAGTATCTGTGTTAGTTTCCTAAGGCTGCTATAACAAATTACCACAGCTTAGCTTGTCTCATGGTTCTGGAAGTCCAAAATCAAGGCACAGGCAGGGTTGATGCTGGGAGGGAGAATCTGTCCCACACCTCATTCCGGTGGCCTCAGGAGTTCCTTGGCTTGTAGATGGCGCTCTCCCTGTGTCTCCACATCCTCTTTCCTCTGTGTGTGTCTGTCCTTGGGTCCAAAATTATCTTTTGATAAGGGCACCAGTCATATTGGATCAGGGCCCACCCTAACAGCCTCATTTTAATTTGATCATCTGCAAAGACCCTATTTCCAAATAAGGCCACATCCACAGGTACTGGGGGTTAGGACCTCAGCATCTTTTTCGGGGGCACAACTCACCCATAATGGTACCTGTATCTATGTACAAAGCACAGAGGGGAACACAGAAGAGGAGCAACAGAGCCTGCTGAGAGAGTTTGGGAAGGAGAGGACTTTCCAGGAAGACACCAGCAGCAGCATGTCAGAGAGATGTCCCACAGCTGGCTGTTCCCTGGTGAGGCCGCTCCAAGGACCCCAGAATCTGGGGGAGGAGGAGAAAGAGAAGCCCCTGGGAACCCAGAGACGCTCACAGAAGCGGCCCTGGTGGAGAGTCTTTCTCCCCAGGTTATTCAGGATGTGAAGAAGGAAGGGAAGGTGGTGGGAAGAGGGTCAGCGGCTGCTCAGAAGGACTCTGGAATCACCAGGCACCATCACCCTGAGCAGACCTGCCCCTAATACTTGTGAGGCCTGGGGCAAGAGGAAGCCCCCATCTCATATGTCAACACTTTGCAAAGAGCAGCCCCACGAGCCTTCAGCATCTCGATGAGGGGAAGCAGGCGAAGGTGGACGGTGCGCGCCGTTACCCGTGCCAAGCAAGCGTAATCAGAGGGTGCGCCCCGGAGGGCTGCCGTCCTGAGGCTTCTGTTGATGTTTCCATCCGGATGAATGCCATTCCTAAAGGGTTTTATAACTCAACTGGTCTAATTGATAACAACACTCTAAAGAACATACATGCACATAATTTTCCACTCCACTTGTTAGTGGAAATAAGTGGCTGTAAACACCTCTCTTCTTTTGCTGGGATACGAACACCGGATAAGCCTCCCTTGGCTGTCTTTATTCCAGTCTGGTCACCAGGATCCTAAGGTGAAGAGGCTGGCAGAACCGGGGCCAGTAGGTCGCCAGCCCGCAGGGCACCGTTCCTGGGGCCTTTCCCCTGGAGCGGAGCAATGGGGTGGCGCAAAACAGACACAAACTAGAGGGCGCTTCAGCCTCCCTCCGCGGTCTCAATGCAGGCCTAGCAGGGCGGCTGCCGGGGCTTCTTCACTCCTGCCTCCAACCCACCTGGGTGAATCTGGGTGATGCAGCTAAGTTTCTCTGTGCCTCAGTTTCCTCATCTCTAGCACGGGGTTGAGGAAGATTCCTAACTGGTGGCTTTGCTGTGAGAATGAAATGAGATCGTGCATGTAATGTGCTTCCCTTGAGAAATGTTACACAGGTAGTACCTATTGTCATTTTTATTATGAGGCTCCCCATGCTGCCATGTCACCTGAACTGCCGCTGTCAGTTGTGTGACAGATGAAGAAACCAACTCCCAGGAAGTTCATTGACTTGTCTGGACTCTAGAGACCCGGGGCAGGCATGGAATTCGGGGCTGTTTTTTTTCCTACCAAGTCCTTTGTGATCATAGTGTGAACACCTGTGATCAGCAGGAAAAGCCAGAAAGCATGGTCTTTCCTGGTGGATAAAATGTAACACTTTCAAATGAATCAAGGCAACCTGAAGGCACCAGGGCTTATCCAGTGTAATAGTCAAGGTTCTCCAGAGAACAGAACCAATAGGATCTGTATCTATCTATCGATCGATCGATCAATCAATGCATCGAAAGAGAGAGATTTATTTTAAGCAATTGGCTCACACGATTGTGGAGGCTGGCAAGAACAAAATCTGCAGGGCAGGTGGCCGGCTAGAGACCCAGGGAAGGGTTGATGTTGCAACTAGAGTCTGAAGGCAGACTGCAGGCAGAATTCCCTCTTCCTCAGGGTATGTCGTTCTGTTTTCTCTTAAAGCCTTCAACTGATTGGATGAGGCCCACCCACATTGTGGAGGGTAATCTGCTCTACTCAAAGTCTACTGATTTAAATGTTAATCTCGTCCCCCAAATATTTACCTTCATATCAACATGTGCACTGGTCTTTGATCACATATCTGTGTACCATGGCCTAGCCAAATTGACCCATAAAATTAACCATCACATCCAAAACATGCAGCAGTGCAGGCCCTACCCAACAAGTACCCGCAGTGATTTTTTTTATTTCTGCTAGATCTCTGCAGGAAAATAAACTCATGACTTGCAGCCCAGAAAGACCTGAGCAGCATGGGATTGTGGGGAGGAGCCGAGATGAGAATGAAGCCTACACACTGAGGCATTACCTCTGCAGGTGCTGCTGACTGTGCCAGCTAGCCTGCTCCCGTTTCTCTTTGCTTGCCCAGTTCTTGTTCATTCCCTGAGAGGTCACTTCTTCTGGGAAGCCTCCCCCCGACACTCTGAAGTGGTGCTCGTTTTCCTCTTAAATATTCCCTGGCACCCAGTGACCACACCGTGCCAGGGCACTTCTCCCATGTGATGTCACTGCTGGTTACTTGTCAGTTGCTCACACTGGACTGTCAGGGCTTCAGGGACTACGCTCCACAAACACTTCTTGAATGGATGGATGAGTGTTATGGACTTCATGTTTGTGTCCCCCCCAAAATTCATATACTGAAACCTTAGCCTCCAAGGGGATGATATGAGGAGGTGGAGCCTCTGGGGGGTAATTAGGTTTAGATGAGGTTATGAGGCTGGAGCCCCCATGATGGGATTAGTGTCCTTCTTCTAAGAAAAGACTAGAGCTCCGTCCACCATGTGAGGACACAGCAAGAAGATAGCCATCTGCAAACCAGGAAAAGGGCTCTCACCAGACCCTGGAGCTACCCACACTCGACCTGCTCACAAGTGCTGGGACCTTAGGCCTTGTTCTCAGCACCCAGCGCGAGCTGCCTCACCTGGATGCCCTGGGGATGGGGAGGTCGGTCTGTCTATCTATCTCTCTCTATCTACCTATCTATCTATATCTAGATATATATAGATATACACACACGTGCATGCCCATATGGGTCACAGAAAAGCGCGGTAGTAAGGAAGCTGTTCCCCAGGCTCCCAGTGATTCTGTCATGATAACGATCATTATAATCATTATAATATTAGCCACCCGCTGCTCCAGAATGGCTGTGAGGATTAATGGGATGCTGTTAACAAAGTCCTTGGGGAAAGCTCTTTAGCAGGGACTGTTTTCAACCTCTTTCAGTTGGGGGGGAAGAAAGGATAAACTAGGAATGGGACCACATCCTGGCCATCGCCCTGCCATGTCCTAGCTGCAAGGCCTTAGGCCAGTTGTGTCACCTCTCTGACTCTGTTTCCTCATCCATAAAATGGGCTCACAGGTCTTGTCCGTCCTCTCTCCCGGGATTTGGGTGAGGACAAAAGGAGATCCTGTAAGTGAATGTCCTGTGAAAACTAGCAAGCTTGGGACACCTTCCCAAGCCTGACCCTGCATTATCAACCTCAGGTCCTGTTTCTGCATCAAACAGCTTGGGAGTCCACTGGCAGCTCCTCCTCAGAAGTCCCTGGTCTGCTCGACATGACTCACTTGTTTCTTCTCTATCTCCACTGGTGCTGGGAGGTATCCTTTGGATGAACGGCTCTAGGCTAAAAGGAGCACATGGGGAGAGCTGGGCTCCTGTTCTCTGAATATGTCCCTCGGCATCTATCCCCGCCCAATCGACAGCTGAGGAATCTCTGAAAGTTCAGATGGAGGCTTCCCACAGGGTTCCAGTGCAGAGCTCAGGCCCTGAGCCCTTCTCACAACAAGACCAGGTTAAAAGCTCTCTGATTCCCCAGAGACGGAATCACCTTCCCTTTGGAAGACTCTTTCCCTAAAATGACCTCTGAGCCCTAGGTCAGTAGAGGCTGGTGTACATAAGATGTGGAAGTGAAACCAAGAGCAGCAAACTCCAGGATAGGGTGGCCCTGGGGACCTTGGAAGGAGAAACTGGAGCAGGTGACAACAAAAGTAGTTATTTCCCGTCCGCAAGAAACTTCAGGACAGGAAGAGTACCAGGACCACAGTTTCATAGCCTAAGACCCTGAAGTGGTTTCCTGAAATTAAAAAAAAAAAAAGTCACCCATAAGAGGTGTCATTTAGAGGGCATAAAAATGCTTTTCCAGAACATCTGTTTGTCCTATCAACAAAGCCTAATTACAGAGTTTTCAAAATCTAGTTAGGCTGAAAACTTTTTTTTTTTTTTTCTGCACGGCTTGTGGGATCTTAGTTCCCCGACCAGGGATAGAACTCGTGCTGTCGGCAGTGAAAGCACAGAGTCCTAACCACTGGACCACCAGGGAGTTCCCTGAAAACGTTCATTTCTCTAAGGAAAGGTTCATTGCCTCCCTCATGGCCAGAGTACGAACTACCACCACCCTTCACCCCCTCCAACTAGTCCTGCCTTGCTAAGTTCCAGAAACGATCACCACCACCACCATCATCATCATCACTAGCACTACCGACACTGATTAGCAACTCCTCTGTCCCAGACAATGTGCTAAGGTACATGACTCTCTTTTAATTCTTAAAATCACCCTATGACAGAACTTCTCTCATTGTCCTAATTTTACATAGGAAGCTCAGAGAGGTTAAGTAACTTTCCCCAGGTTGCACAGCGAATGAACAGCTGAACCAGAACTCCAAAGTTCATGCTCTTAACTTCTCTATTTTACTGCTCTTGGGCGTAACAGAATAGTTCCTCAACCATATTCCTGTGGAAACCAGCCAGAGAGATACGGGCATGCAAGCTGTGCATTTTCTTTCTTTCTGACTCTGGGCCTGGTTTCTGTCTGTCCCAGGCCCTTGCAGGTGATGTACATGCAGACCCTCACTCTAACTAAAGAAAATGAACCAGAGGGCCCAGGGGAACTTTGTAAAATTTGTTGCTTCGTATCTCCAGAACTGCCTGTAACTGAATCGGTAGTGACAATTCACTGTCGAAGTTTCACCGTAGAATCTGTTCAGAGCAATCATTTTGGTAGAATACCAATTCTAGACTCCCATCAGTCACACAAATAGAGCAGCACATTGTTTCTCTAAGGGTTTGTCTCTGACTCCAAGGCTAGAAGTGGAGAAACTGACTAGCTCCACGCAAACACTGGGCTAAAATTCCAGTCCTACATCACTCCCTGTTGCAGCATTTTTCTATTTCCTGAGTGTGATTTGCTCTGATTCCAGGACACATCAATACCCCATGTCTAAGCCACCAAATCAGCCACTGGTAGCAGAGTCTGAAAAATACCTCCTGGATTTTAAGTATCCAGGGTGGTTTGCAGCAGCACCACATCAGCCCGACAACACGAGCCAAGATATGTGTGTTCCTGATACAAACCATCCTTCACCCAGGCTCTGTGTGGAAGCTGACTCCCACGCGAAGCAGAAGTGCATCCATCCATTCAGCCAGCTGACCATTGCGGAGCATCCCCAGTGCGCACGGGATAGGGCCGGACCTGCTTGTCTCTCACCTTCACTGAAAGGTGGAGGTTGGGTTGAGCAACCGGAGGGCCCTGGCATCCCCTGGGGGAGGATGCAGAGCTCGGTTTCCTGGGAGGGTCCAGAATGTTGGCTGTGGGCCACTGTGACCTAAGCTGACAGCTCCTCAGCTACCTTTGCTGAATTGTGCCTTCAGCTTGTTGCCCCAGGACTTTGTACTGGTTTAGGAACTTTGGGTGCTGTGGGTCAGAACTGGCTCAAATAGGGGGCCTGCTGATAGGAGGAGTTCTGAATGCAAGTGGTTTTTTCTTCTGTTTTTGCTTTGTTTCATTCCTGTCCCTTTCTCTCTCTCTCTCTCTCCCTCTCTCCCTGCTACACACATTCTTTTTAAAATAACGTTTACTTTTTTAATGACAACATCAGCACATGCTCTGGAAGGATGCTTATAAAATATAGAAAACCACTAAGAAAAAAATTGCCTATAATCAATCCCACCCAGAGATAACCACAATTCTGGTGACTGTGCTTCCAGTAAATTTTTAACACAATACATTTGCTTGTATTTTTATAAGAGGAGCATTAAATAGCATTATGCATATACAGTCTTATCTTTCTTTTTAAAAAATTAATATATTGTAAACATTTTACAAGGTCAGTATGAAGGTAGGACCTTTTTGGGTAAGCACCTTGGGTACTTTTCAGCCCCGTGTTCCCTGACTTGAGTCTCAGCCAGGCTAGAGGAAGATGGTCCAAATTACTGATGCCCTTGGCTGAAACTGTCCTTGCAGTCTTTTTTTTTTTTTTTTTTTTTTTTTTGTGGTACGCGGGCCTCTCACTGTTGTGGCCTCTCCCGTTGCGGAGCACAGGCTCCGGATGCGCAGGCTCAGCGGCCATGGCTCACGGGCCCAGCCGCTCCGCGGCATGTGGGATCTTCCCAGACCGGGGCACGAACCCGTGTCCCCTGCACCGGCAGGCGGACTCTCAACCACTGCGCCACCAGGGAAGCCCTGTCCTTGCAGTCTTGAAGCAACTGATCTGCCCATGATCAGGCATCATGCCTGGCAAAATCCCCATGAGACACAGCTCTCCGTCTCTAGTGGGCACATCTGATTTATTTAGGGCATTTGTTAAAACATCCAGAGATTCTCATTCCACAGATCTACAGGCACGAAAAACATGTCTAGTACTTGTAATGATTTCCAAACCATAGTCTATAAATTTCCAGGGTAGCCTTAAATGTGGAATGGAAATTATGGAGTCCATTTAAAGATCTCGGTTCTATAGAGCCCCCAACGTCCCCAGTCCCCTCCACCCTAACTCCCAACAACTCAGCCAATTACCTTAAGGCGGCAGCCACTGAAAGGTCAAAGGTTATGCAGGGCAGCCTCAGGATTTATGTCCACTTCAAGACTCATTGACCCTCATCAATTTCTCTTATGTGTCAGGACTGAGAAGGGACCATCAATATTGTTACAACAGAGTTGGAGGCCCGCTCATTCCCCGTGTGGGATGTGCCGCGGAAGGCATAAACCGAGGGCACTCTGGTCTCAGAAGCTTCTTATTCAACTAAGCTCTTTCAGATGAGAAATAAGCACAAATCTTAAACATATTCATAATTTGAGAACTGCAATAAATGCAAGATTCTTTTCTCTATAACTGAATTTAATATATATCTTGGGTTCCCATTCCGTCAAGAGTGGAAACAATCTTAGCCAAGTTGAAGATTCCCCCACTTTCGCCCAGAGTTGTGTCCACATCTTGAGGAGCCTATGAAATGACCTTTTTTTTTTTTTTGGCCTCACTGCACAGCTTGCAGGATCTTAGCTCCCCAACCGGGGATGGAACCCGGGCCCCCTGCAGTGGAAGCTCGGAGTCCTAACCACTGGACCACCAGGGAAGTCCCTGGAGTGATGTTCTGATCTGTGTTTAACAGTCAGCTCTCTGGGGGAAAAGTACGTGTATACATATATACGTAAGTTTATTATAAACTTACACAGAAGATGTGCGACAATTCTAAAAAATAATAAAATATACAATATTCTTAATTTTAAATTCCATATAGCCACACAGAATGCCTTGGTTTTGCTGAACTTTTGTACCCATAGCCAACCTATGGTTGCAATTCAGCCATCCTTTGACAAGGTCAGATTACTATGAGAAGTCACCACAGCACTGATGAATGTGTATGATTTCCCCGTGAATGTTGCTTGATAGTTTCTTTTATGTGAACAAGATAAAAGTAAACCAGCAAAGGTAAATAACAGAATATCACTCACTCCTCAATGATTTGAATGACCTCTTGTCTGAATCAGGTAATAATTTTAGAATACTACAAGAATATTTCCTCAATGTTTTGCGCTATTTAACACACCAAAAAAAACAGCTATATACACAACACACTTTTAAATGTAATTTGCCTTGTTAACATTTTCTCCATTACTTTCTTCAATCTACTCTAGACAGTCAAAAAAACAGGAAATCAAGCCCTAGTTTCCAGCATTTGCCAATTTCCTAAATACTCTCACGGTGGCTAATTTCAAGCTACTGAGGTGACATTATACCTGAAGTTGTGAAAAGATGTTTACCATTACTTAGCATTTCCATCATACAGATAAAGATATAAAGGTTTATAGATATGTAAATAACCTCAAGAACACATATAATAGTAAAATGATTAGGAAGTGATAAATTTTGAGTATTTACTACCTTTCTTTTTTTAATGTAATTTACCTGTCAGTTTACATAATTTAATTTTAGTAATGGCTGGGTTTAACAATCAGCACATAAAATTCCTGAAACTTTAACAATTAGCTCTTGTGAGCTGATAGACACTTGCCTATGGGCTGTCAGTGATTGGGTTTGGTGGACATTCTTTCTAGCCACTGTCATCTATCCATACTGACACCCACTAAGAGTTCTTGCTGACCTCTGGTCATGGGTCCGAGCAGGACACCGCTGTGTCCTGATTTCTCTACACACAGTGCCTTCTCCAGGTCCATAAGCTCTCAGCTCACTCCTGTGCCTCTATGGATGAACTGGGGATGCAGATTCTAAAACACATTAGAAGACTTGGTAGTATATACTAGTCCATGCCACTCTCACTTCGTCCCAGCTTACCCTTCCCCCTCCCCGTGGCCTCAAGTCCATTCTCTACATCTGCGTCTTTATTCCTGTCCTGCCCCTAAGTTCTTCAGAACCTTTTTTTTTTCTTTTAGATTCCATATATATGTGTTAGCATACGGTATTTGTTTTGCTCTTTCTGACTTATTTCACTCTGTAGGACAGACTCAAGGTCCATCCACCTCACGACAAATAACTCAATTTCGTTTCTTTTTATGGCTGAGTAATATTCCATTGTATATATGTGCCACATCTTCTTTATCCATTCATCTGTCAATGGACACTTAGGTTGCATCCATGTCCTGGCTATTGTAAATAGAGCTACAATGAACATTGTGGTACATGACTCTTTTTTAATTATGGTTTTCTCAGGGTATATGCCCAGTAGTGGGATTGCTGGGTCGTATGGTAGTTCTATGTTTAGTTTTTTAAGGAACCTTCATACTCTTCTCCATAGTGGCTGTATCAATTTACATTCCCACCAACAGTGCAAGAGGGTTCTCTTTTCTCCACACCCTCTCCAGCATTTATTGTTTGTAGATTTTTTGATGATGGCCATTCTGACTGGTGTGAGGTGATACCTCATTGTAGTTTTCATTTGCATTTCTCTAATGACTAGTGATGTTGAGCATCCTTTCATGTGTTTGTTGGCAATCTGTATATCTTCTTTGGAGAAATGTCTATTTAGGTTTTCTGCCCATTTTTGGATTGGGTTGTTTGTTTTTTTGATATTGAGCTGCATGAGCTGCTTGTACATTTTGGAGATTAATCCTTTGTCAGTTGCTTCGTTTGCAAATATTTTCTCCCATTCTGAGGGTTGTCTTTTCATCTTGTTTATGGTTTCCTTTGCTATGCAAAAGCTTTTAGGTTTCATTAGGTCCCATTTGTTTATTTTTGTTTTTATTTCCATTTCTCTAGGAGATGGGTCAAAAAGGATCTTGCTGTGATTTATGTCAAAGAGTGTTCTGTCTATGGTTTCCTCTAAAAGTTTGATAGTGTCTGGCCTTACATTTAGGTCTTTAATCCATTTTGAGTTTATTTTTGTGTATGGTGTTAGGGAGTGTTCTAATTTCATTCTTTTACATGTAGCTATCCAGTTTTCCCAGCACCACTTATTGAAGAGACTGTCTTTCTCCACTGCATATCCTTGCCTCCTTTGTCATAGATTAGTTGACCATAGGTGCATGGGTTTATCCCTAGGCTTTCTATCCTGTTCCATTGATCTATATTTCTGTTTTTGTGCCAGTACCATGTTGTCTTGAGTACTGTAGCTTTGTAGTATAGTCTGAAGTCAGGGAGTCTGATTCCTCCAGCTCTTTTTTTTTTTTTTTCCTCAAGATTACTTTGGCTATTCAGGGTCTTTTGTGTCTCCATACAAATTTTAAGATTTTTTGTTCTAGTTCTGTAAAAAATGCCAGTGGTAGTTTGATAGGGATTGCACTGAATCTGGAGATGGCTTGGGGTAGTATAGTCATTTTCACAACGTTGATTCTTCCAATCCAAGAACATGGTATATCTCTCCATCTATTTGTATCATCTTTAATTTCTTTCATCAGTGTCTTATAATTTTCTGCATACAGGTCTTTTGTCTCCTTAGGTAGGTTTATTTCTAGGTATTTTATTCTTTTTGTTGCACTGGTAAATGGGAGTGTTTTCTTAATTTCACTTTCAGATTTTTCATCATTAGTGTATAGGAATGCAAGAGATTTCTGTACATTAATTTTGTATTCTGCTACTTTACCAAATTCATTGATTAGCTCTAGTAGTTTTCTGGTAGCATCTTTAGGATTCTGTATGTATAATATCATGTCATCTGCAAACAGTGACGGCTTTACTTCTTCTTTTCCAATTTGGATTCCTTTTATTTCTTTTTCTTCTCTGACTGCTGTGGCTAAAACTTCCAAAACTATGTTGAATAACAGTGGTGGGAGTGGGCAACCTTGTCTTCTTCCTTATCTTAGTGGAAATGGTTTCAGTTTTTCACCATTGAGGACAATGTTGGCTGTGGGTTTGTCATATATGGCCTTTATTATGTTGAGGTAAGTTCCCTCTATGCCTACTTTCTGGAGGGTTTTTATCATAAATTGGTGTTAAATTTTGTCAAAAGCTTTTTTGCATCTGCTGAGATGATCATATGGTTTTTATCCTTTAATTTGTTAATATGGTTTATCACACTGATTGATTTGCATATATTGAAGAATCCTTGCATTCCTTGGATAAACCCCACTTGATCATGGTGTATGATCCTTTTAATGTGCTGTTGGATTCTCTTTGCTAGTATTTGGTTGAGGATTTGTGCATCTATGTTCATCAGTGATACTGGACTATAGTTTTCTTTTTCTGTGACCTCTTTGTCTGGTTTTGGTATCAGGGTGATGGTGGCCTCATAGAATGAGTTTGGGAGTATTCCTCCCTCTGCTATATTTTGGAAGAGTTTGAGAAGGATGGGTGTTAGCTCTTCTCTAAATGTTTGATAGAATTCGCCTGTGAAGCCATCTGGTCCTAGGCTTTTGTTTTTTGGGAGACTTTTAATTAATTTCAATTTCAGTGCTTGTGATTGGTCTGTTTATACTTTCTATTTCTTCCTGGTTCAGTCTCGGAAGCTTGTGCTTTTCTAAGAATTTGTCCATTTCTTCCAGGTTGTCCATTTCTTGCATATGGTTGCTTGTAGTAATCTCTCATGATCCTTTGTATTTCTGTAGTGTCAGTTGTTACTTCTCCTTTTTCATTTCTAATTCTATTGATTTGAGTCTTCTCCCCTTTTTTCTTGATGAGTCTGGCTAATGGTTTATCAATTTTGTTTATGTTCTCAAAGAACTAGCTCTTAGTTTTATTGATCTTTGCTATCGTTTCCTTCATTTCTTTTTCATTTATTTCTGATCTGATCTTTATGATTTCTTTCCTTCTGCTAACTTTGGGGTTTTTTTCTTCCTCTCTCTGATTGCTTTAGGTGTAAGGTTAGGTTGTTTATTTGAGATGTTTCTTGTTTCTTGAGGTACAACTGTACTGCTATAAACTTCCCTCTTCGAACTGCTTTTGCTGCATTCCATAGGTTTTGGATCATCGTGTTTTCACTGTCATTTGTTTCTAGGTATTTTTTGATTTCCTCTTTTATTTCTTCAGTGATCTCTTGGTTATTTAGTAGTGTATTGTTTAGCCTACATGCGTTTGTATTTTTTACAGTTTTTTTCCTGTAACTGATATCTAGTCTTACAGCGCTGTGGTTGGAAAAGGTACTTGATACGACTTCAATTTTCTTAAATTTACCAAGGCTTGATTTGTGACCCAAGATATGATCTATCCTGGAGAATGTTCCATGAGCACTTGTATTCTGTTGTTTTTGGATGGAATGTCCTATAAATATCAATTAAGTCCATCTTGTATAATGTATCATTTAAAGCTTGTGTTTCCTCATTTATTTACATTTTGGATGATCTGTCCATTGGTGAAAGTGGGGTGTTAAAGTCCCCTACTATTATTGTGTTACTGTTGATTTCCCCTTTTAAGGCTGTTAGCATTTGCCTTATGTACTGAGGTACTCTTATGTTGGGTGCATAAATATTAACAATTTTATATCTTCTTCTTGGATTGATCCCTTGATCATTATGTAGTGTCCTTCTTTGTCTCTTGTAATAGTCTTTATTTTAAAGTATATTTTGTCTGATATGAGAATTGCTACTCCAGCTTTCTTTTGATTTCCATTTGCATAGGATATCTTTTTCCATCCCCTCACTTTCAGTCTATATGTGTCCTTAGGTCTGAAGTGGGTCTCTTGTAGACAGCATATACATGGGTCTTGTTTTTGTGTCCATTCAGCCTATGTCTTTTGGTTGGAGCATTTAATCTATTTACATTTAAGGTAATTATCGATATGTTATTATCAATATGTATGTTCATATTACCGTTTTCTTAATTGTTTTGGGTTTGTTATTGTAGGTCTTTTCCTTCTCTTGTGTTTCCTGCCTAGAGAAGTTCCTTTAGCATTTGTTGTAAAGCTGGTTTGGTGGTGCTGAATTCTCTTAGCTTTTGCTTGTCTGTAAAGGTTTTAATTCTCCGTCGAATCTGAATGAGATCCTTGCTGGGTAGAGTAATCTTGGTTGCAGGTTTTTCCCTTTCATCTCTTTAAATATATCCTGCCACACCCTTCTGGCTTGCAGAGTTTCTGCTGAAAGATCAGCTGTTAACTTTATGGGGTTTCCCTTGTATGTTATTTGTTGCTTTTCCCTTGCTGCTTTTAATATTTTTTCTTTGAATTTAATTTTTGATAGTTTGATTAATATGTGTCTTGATGTGTTTCTCCTTGAATTTATCCAGTATGGGACTCTCTGCCTTTCCTGGACTTGATGGACTATCTCCTTTCCCATATTAGGGAAGTTTTCAACTATAATCTCTAGAAATATTTTCTCAGTCCCTTTCTTTTTCTCTTCTTCTTCTGGGACCCCTATAATTCGAATGTTGGTGCATTTAATGTTGTCCCAGAGGTCTCTGAGACTGTCCTCAATTCTTTTCATTCTTTTTTCTTTATTCTGCTCTGTGGTAGTTATTTCCACTATTTTATCTTCCAGGTCACTTATCCATTCTTCTGCCTCAGTTATTCTATTGATTCCTTCTTGAGAATTTTTAATTTCATTTATGTGTTGCTCATCATTGTTTGTTTGCTCTTTAGTTCTTCTAGGTCCTTGTTAAATATTTCTTGTATTTTCTCCATTCTGTGTCCAAGATTTTGGATCATCTTTACTATCATTACTCTGAATTATTTTTCAGGTAGACTGCATATTTCCTCTTCATTCGTTTAGTCTGGTGAGTTTTTACCTTGCTCCTTCATCTGCTGTGTGTTTCTCTGTCTTCTCATTTTGCTTAACTTACTGTGTTTGGGGTCACCTTTTTGCAGGCTGCAGGTTCGAGTTCCAGTTGTTTTTGGTGTCTTCCCCCCCTGGGTAACATTGGTTCAGTGGGTTGTGTAAGCTTCCTGGTAGAGGGGACTGGTGCCTGTGTTTTGTTGGATGAGGCTGGATCTTGTCCTTCTGGTGGGCAGGACCGAATCCGGTGGCGCGTTTGGGGGTGTCTGCGAACTTATTATCATTTTAGGCAGCCTCTCTGCTAATGGGTGGGGTGCCTTGCTAGTTGTTTGGCATGGGGTGTCCAGCACTGGAGCTTGCTGGCCATTGAGTGGCACTGGGTCTTAGTGCTGAGACAGAGATCTCCTGGAGAGCTCTCGCCAACTGATATTACGTGGGGCCGGGAGGTCTCTGGCAGTCCAGTGTCCTGAACTTCGCTCTCCCACCTCAGAGGCTCAGGCCTGATACCTGGCTGGAGTACCAAGACCCTTTTGGGAAGTCTGAGGTCTTTTGCCAGCATTCTGTAGGTGTTCTGTAGGAGTTGTTCCACATGTAGATGTATTTTTGATGTATTTGTGGGGAGGAATGTGATCTCCACATCTTACTCCTCCGCCTTCTTGAAGGTCCCACCCATCCCTTTTTGTTGCCAAATTATATGCCATTGGATGGATATACTACATTTTCTTTATCCATTTATCAGTTGATGGGCATTTGGTTTTTTTCACGTTTTTGGCTCTTGTGAATAATACTTCTCTAAACATCTGTGTGAAACTTTTTGTGTGGAATTAAGTTTTCATTACTCTTAGGTATGTACCTAGGAGTGGGTCATATGGTAATTCTATGTTTAATGTTCTGAGGAGTGGCCAGAATGTCTTCCAAAGCAGCTGTACCATTTTGCATTTCCACACACAGTGTATGAGTGTTCCAATTTCTCTACCTCCTCACCAACACTTGTTATCAATCTTTTTTATTTTAGCCATCCTAGTGGGTGTGAATTGGTATCTCATTGTGGTTTTGAGTTGAATTTCTCTGAAAGCTGATGACATTGAACTCTTTTTATGTGCTTACTGGCTATATATCTTCTTTTGAGAAATGCATATTCAAATCCTTAACCCATTTCTTAATTGGGTTATTTGTCTTTTTGTTGTTGAGTTGTCAGAGTTCTTTATATATTCTGGATATGAGCCCCTTATTGGATATATGATTTGCAGATAGTTTCTCTCATTTTTTGCTTTATCAAATATCTTTTCAACATCAAGGAAGATAATTATGTAATTCTTTTTTATCTATTTATATGGTCAATCATATTAACAGCTTTCTAATATTGAATCATTCTTGCATTCCTGATATGAATCCTTCTTAGCCAAGGGGTATTATTCTTTCAGCATGCTGCTACCACACTCTATTTGGACTATTTTATTTAGAAATTTACACCAATATTCATAAGTGAGATTAGTCTAAGCTCTCTTTTTGTGCTATCTTCATTAAATTTTATTATTAATATTTTGATGGTTTTCTAAAAATCAGATTTCCTTTTAGTCTGCTTAACAATTTAAATACGATAAGGATCATCTGTTTGGTAAAGATTTGGCAGAATTCCTCTGTGGAACCACCTGGGCCTGGTGGTTGCATATTGGGAGGGTGTGAGAGAGGAATGACAGCTTTCTCTATTGCTTCTTAGATTTTCCATCTCTTCTGAGATTACTTTTGTGAACTCATCTCTTCTAGGGAAAATATACATACATTTGCATAGGCTGAAGAAAAACAGTGTTTCATAATTTTTACAAATTTCCTCTCTGCTTATTTTCATTTCATATTTGTACACTGTCCTTTAGTAATGACTCAAGGTGTTCTCTGGGGGAAAGGAGACCGCTCTGTGTGTCCCACCTTTGCCCACTAACCCCAGTGGATCAATTTAAGTGTGAGACAAGAAGTTAGATCCAGCTTGGTCAACCCAGGCTCTCCATGCAGGACACTTGGTACATGTTCCACCAAGTCAAGAGCCATTTTCCTCTCCTTCTCTTGAATGTTCTTCACATTTCCCCTTATTCCCTTTGAGTGATTCCCTGAACAAACATATGCTAATCAAGACTTAGGAAGTAGCTTATTGCTAAATTTGAATAAGGTCAGTAATTTGTTAAGAGCATTGCACCGATTTTATTTTCCTGATATTGACAATTGCAAGATGGTTATACAAGTTGTTAGCATTAGGTGAAGCTGGATTCATGGTACATAGGAAATCTCTGAAATATTTTTGCAACTTTTCTCTAAGTCTAAAATGAGTTCAAAATAAAAATATAATTAAAGAAAATACCTGATAGCTTACACAAAACTTGAATGTATGACTTTACAGCCTAAGATGGAGTATGTGCAATATAAAAAAGTCTTTGCTTTTTACAAATAGATTTGTTTTAATTCATATGTATTTATAGAATATTAATATACTAATAGTAGGAATGGTAATAATGAACTCACCTAAATTACATATAAAGTGATTTTATTTTTAAAAATGTAATATGTAAAACCATTCTATTTGTAAAAGTTCCAACCACAATTTACTTTCTAGGAATCTGTTTTCAGTGTACAACTATATGCATCTCTAAAAAGGGGTGTATATAATTAGATTAAAATATACACTTTAACTGCTACCAACCTTATATCCCTCTTTACATCCCACCCCATCTACGTGTCAAATTTTTAGTAAGAAATTTGCTGATGTCAGCCTCTTCCCTTTCCCCCTTAAAATCCTTTAGTGGACCCACCGAAGCCTTCATGACAAGACCCGAACTCCTTAACAGGGCATCCACAGCTCCATGGCCTCTTCTGTGTCGTTTCTCATCATTCCCACCCACCATGACCTTGACCACCTCGACTTCCCAGGCTGGCTGAATTATTTGTAGCCTTCAACTCTGTCGACATGTCCTTGCTTTTTGTCTACCTGAATGTCCTTTCCTTCTCCCCACAACCTGCCCTTTGCCAAGGTAGTCCCTATTTGTCCTTCAAGCCTGGGCTCAGCTATCAGCTCCTCCATGAAACGTTCCCTGGCTGGACTTCTCTCCTTGTCTCTCCTCCGCTCCCACCACTTCCTGGCCATATTTCTACCACGGCACTGACCACACATGTATTGTAGTTGTCTGTTTTCCAGCCTGTCCCTCCATCAGACTGTCCTCTCTTTAGAGGGCAGACACTAGGCCTTATTTATCATTTTATCATCAGGATGTATCACAGTTCCTGGCACATGGAAGATGGTTGATAAAGTGTGCTGAGTGAATGAATGAATGAATAAAATGAAATCCATACACTCCAGCTTTAGGCAAATCAACAGACACTCTTGATCACCTCTACATACCCACCAGTGACGTGAGCATGTCAGAGCTGTATAAAGTGCAGTCCCCATTTCAAACTACTTCAAAGAGTAAGTTGCTCCTGCCCACACTCTACTGAACAGGCTTTGTAATCCAAGGCTGCTCAACCCAGAACTCCTGGTTCTGCCTTCTTTCGCTTGCCTAGTGCATATTAATTGGGGATGGCAATGTGCTGAATGCAGAACTGGAGCTAGCAGGGCACTTTCATGAAGCTCTCCGAGGTCTCTGCTCTCTGTTTTAAAATAGTGCATCATCCCAGAGAACCCCACCCCCTATCCCAAAACATGAACCATGGCTCCTAGTGACAGCCAATTGACTCCCCAGTCTAGCGTATGAATACCTTGGCTGAGAATTATCCTAATAATCCAGAAGCTTTTCCCACTCTCCTTTCTGCTCAGGGACCATACTCCAAGATACAAAAGAAAGATTAACTCAATAGTTCCTTCCCTGGCTCACCCCACTGTGCTCTGTAACCTCACCACCCTCATCATCAGGTCAGGGCCTAGTGGCTGGGAAAAAACTAGACTCCTGTCATTCTGCCACTTTATTGAAGCTTAAACTCTTTTTTTTTCTTTTTTTAACCAATTTTCTGGCTGATTCTTTTACATAATGTCCCAATCTCCATGAAGAGCGTTTTCCCCTCCTGTTACCTGCATCTTCCAGAGTCAGCCTGGACGGGCAGACTCTGCACCGAAACTCAGCCTCTCTGCCACTGTGACACTAGGCCAGAGTCTTCTGCTGCCGGCCTAGACCAATGCCTAGAATGTAGGGAATATCGGCAAATGTCATCAACTGGGTGACAAGTGCACTTGACCTTCCCTATATTCAGGAGTACATGAGACGCTAGGCATGAAAACACTTTCAAATGCTAAAGTGATGGTTTTTAAGGCAGTAGTTCTTGACTGAAGACAAGGCAAAACAATGAATAATGTAACGCGTTATTAAGTATCTGTTGAGCTCCTGCTGTGTGAAAAGCTCTATGCACACTATTTCCATTATAATTTTCAGTCACTAATATTAGAAAGCATGGCATATTCAATACACCCTGTGTATCATGATCATGTATCCAGGATATGAAACCAATCCAAAGTGAATCCCCATGCTACCCCCCACCCCACCTTGCCCTCAAAGCTCTCGGTAATGTGGTCACACCTCTCTAATTCGGCCTTATTTCTCATTATTCTGCTAAGGCCTCACCAGTCCATGAAAAGACTAGCTCCAAACCAAGCTCACGTTGTTCCCTGGCCTCCGGAAGCACTCTCTTCCCAACCCTCCACCATCCAGCTCTCATCCATCATTTCTGGTCCATTTCAAGGGCCAACCCCTGCACAAGCCTTTTCCTATAACTCAAGCCATTGGATACTAGAGGGAACGCAGCCTGCATCACTCCACGCTCTCTTATATCACAGAAACATATGGCTTCACATAGGGGCTTGTGCTGGCAAGCCCCCTGATGGCCAAAACAGCGACGTCTCTGTGCGTGTCCCCTTCAACACATCACACGGTGTCCAGCATACTCTAGTTGCTTCACAGGCACAAGCTGGTGGATAAGGACCCCGGGAGAAAATGGCCCTGAGCCTACCATCAAAAGTGGACACAGGCGGAACTGGCCCTTCTTGTGGGAGGGTCGCGGAAGCGAGGCCCCCTCCCCCGCTCCCTGCTGTGAACATGGCACCGGGAGAGGTCACCCACAAAGACAGTGTTCTACCTCATTACCAGTTCAGTCCCCGTGGAAACCTTTGCCAGGGCCCTTAATTTCTTGTGTTAAAACAACACACGAGGTGACCCCAGCACAATCTCTAATAGGTAGCATGGGTCAACAATTATTCATTTGTACTACAGCTTTTCGCATGACGGGCTGAGATGAAAACTGGTCCTCTTCCTGGCAAGAGCTATAAATTAGTTTTATGCTACTGTTAAACCCAGAGGCAAAAAGGGGGAAGGGACTGGAAGGCGGGGGGAGGGTCAGTGAATAAGGCCTGGCTGCTTCCAGGGCCAAAGCTACTTCTTGGACCCTGTGGACAAGGGCGGAGGGGACAACAGAGGACAGTGAGACTGGGCCACAAAAGAAACTGATGCAGAGACTCTGAGACAAGACAGTGAACTCTTTGAAGGTCTGAACTGAATCTTAGTTTTCTTTTTATGCCCAATATCTGGCAGGTCTGCTGAATGAATGAATAAATGATTGGATGCATGCAACTGTATCTCTCAGCCAGATGTGCACAAAACCAATTATGCCACCCTCCGTATGAGTCTTCCATGAGTTCTCTGAGGCCAATGGAGCCAATAAAAATGCTGGTGCTAATCAACATTGTTTGACACGTACTGTATTGTTCCATAAGCTGTCAAATGGAAAAAACAGTGTACAAGACCATACATATAATATTTAAGTATTTATGTTTAAAAGGCATTGAAAAAAATACCCACCAAAACATTAACACTGGTACCAACAGGATAGTGGCCTTCTGAGTTTTCTATTTTCTTCTTTATACTATGCAGAATTTTCTGAAATTTCTTTGACCAGAATACATTCCCTTCTGATCAGAGGAAAAAAAAAGTAAAAAAATAAAAATAAAAAAAATCTACCATCAAGCCATAGTTGTCTGGGTTAGAAAAAGAGAACAGTGGTGTAGATCATCTAGAAGATGGGAAAAATCATCCACGCTTGACTTTGGAATATGTTACATGCATTTTTCCCCCAGAAGATTTATCTTCCTAATTATGCTTTGCACTTTACTTAATATCAGGATTAGTTCTAAGTCCCTGAGCTCCCTTGCCAACTAATGAGCTGAACTGGATGGCAAGAAAAAGTCAGCTTGGAGTAAAATGAAATATGAGCTGCAGATAATCCACAGGCGGATACTTGAGCTTTGGCTGCACACAGAGAGGGGGCAGGACGCCCTGGGGGCCTCTGTTCCCCTGTGCAGAAGCCAGATTCCCAAGGGTCAAAACCCAGCTTCACTACTGCTAACCCCAAAGTTATAGGGAGAGACCCTATCCTTTCTTTTTTTTTTTTTTTAACATCTTTATTGGAGTAAAATTGCTTTACAATGGTGTGTTAGTTTCTGCTGTATAACAAAGTGAATCAGCTATACTTATATGTATATCCCCATATCTCCTCCCTCTTGGGTCTCCCTCCCACCCTCCCTATCCCACCCCTCTAGGTGGTCACAAAGCACCGAGCTGATCTCCCTGTGCTATGCGGCTGCTTGCCACTAGCTATCTATTTTACATTTGGTAGGGTATATATGTCTATGCCACTCTCTCACTTCGTCCCAGCTTACCCTTCCCCCTCCCCGTGGCCTCGAGTCCATTCTCTACGTCTGTGCCTTTATTCCTGTCCTACCCCTACGTTCATCATAACAATTTGTTTTTAGATTCCATATATATGTGTTAGCATATGGTATTTGTTTTTCTCTTTCTGACTTAACTTCACTCTGTATGACAGACTCTAGGTCCATCCACCTCACTACAAATAACTCAATTTCGTTAACTTTTTATGGCTGAGTGATATTCCATTGTATATATATGCCACATCTTCTTTACGCATTCATCTGTCGATGGACACCTAGGCTGCTTCCATGTCCTGGCTATTGTAAATAGAGCTGCAGTGAACATTGTGGTGCATGACTCACTTTGAATTATGGTTTCCTCTGGGTAGATGCCCAGGAGTGGGATTGCTGGGGAGAGACCCATCCTTTCTGTGCTCTAGTTTCCCGGGATGCAGATTGCTAGTGATAATGGTCCCCGCCTCCTGGAGCCAGAGAAGGATTAAAGGAGATGATGCGTGTAATGCACTTAGCCCAGGCCCTCAGCACGTGTCAGCCAGGACAATTATGTTGGGGCACAGCCAGCCCACGATTTGCATCCATATAATACTTTCTTCCAAATGGATTTCACCATTTAAAACACATTTCAACATCTCCTTTCTATCCTCTAGTTGGAGGGCAGGTGCCAACATTCTCATTTTACAGTTATGGAAATGAAGACCTGGAAAAGTGAAAAGAGTTGCTTTGGGTTTTGGAAGCAGTGGAAGAATTGGGACCACATCGCATTTCTTTAGGAGCCTTTATGGCCAGGTGCCCCTGTCCCCGCCCCATCACACATGGTCGGGGCTTCAACTCTACGCCTCAGTCCCTTTCTTAGCCAACACAAGGAAATTTAAGTTTCATCCCAAGGCTTGTCCACTAAGACTTGGAAAGATTAGCCAAGAAATTACTGTTAAGTGCTCGGCCAAGATCAAATGCTGTGGAAACGCCGAGTTCCAGTAATGGGGAGAAACTGAAGAGACTTCCATTCACTCTGACTCTTTGTCAGGAGGCTGGCACGTTAGCAGGGCTAGAATTGAGGACTCGTCATTTCTGTGTTTTATGGAGGAAGGCCTTTGTGCCATTATCAATTTATCTCCTTTCCGAAATCTTCTCCAGTGTCAGATTCATGGAAGAATCTTTTGGCCATGGTGGAATGGGGGAAGGTACAGGGAGGAAGATAAAGTCCTTACAAACCCCCTGCTTTTGCAAGTAATTTATACAGAGACCAGACCCTTAGATTCTAGAGAGGAGTCTAGCTCCTTCCTCACCTCCCACCCAAGGCACCTTCTTTTCCCTCTTACCTTCCCTCCCCTCCCCGTGGGTTCGACATTAAGAAAGGAGGGGGCCTCCCTGGTGGCGCAGTGGTTGAGAGTCCGCCTGCTGATGCAGGGGATACGGGTTCGTGCCCCGGTCTGGGAGGATCCCATATGCCGCGGAGCGGCTGGGCCCGTGAGCCATGGCCGCTGAGCCTGCGCATCCAGAGCCTGTGCTCCGCAACGGGAGAGGCCACAACAGTGAGAGGCCCGCGTACCGCAAAAAAAAAAAAAAAAAAAAAAAAAAAAAAGAAAGGAGAAAGCAGAAAAGACAGGGCAGTTTGCACTCAGCTTCTCTCTGCAAGACACCGCACAGGGTACCGCCCTGATCATTCTCCTACAAATTCCTGGCTGACCCCTGTGAGCATGTGCTCTCCCTGCTAGGAAAGTCTGCTCTGTGAAGACTGGAACCACCTTGTCTTGTGCACGTCCCATGGCACATAGTAACAGCTCAATATAGATTTGTTGAATGAATGAGTGAGTGAATGAATGAATGAATTCACTCTGTGACAGCAGACGGCATGGCTATCAACGGACACTGCCAAAGGGGGTGATGCTTGTTTGTTTAGGTATTACTACTTAAAACTTGGAGGAGGAAGCTGTTTCTAAATTCCAAACATGAAAACCCAATTAAATGAAATAGTAGGAAATTACAGGCAGCCATAAAAAATGAAGAATTTATTAATTAAAGCTAAACTTGCTCCTAAAAAATGAATTGAAATACTGTGAAAAGAAAGAAGATAAACCAACTTCCCATTCTGTGCTTAAAAATTCCCTCAGAGCACGACATAAATCACAGCAAGATCCTTTTTAACCCACCTCCTAGAAAAATGGAAATAAAAACAAAAATAAACAAATGGGACCTAATGAAACTTAAAAGTTTTGCACAGCAAAGGAAACCATAAACAAGACCAAACGACAACCCTCAGAATGGGAGAAAATATTTGCAAACGAAGCAACTGACAAAGGATTAATCTCCAAAATATACAAGCAGCTCATGCAGCTCAGTATCAAAAAAACAAACAACCCAATCCAAAAATAGGCAGATGACCTAAACAGACATTTCTCCAAAGAAGATATACAGATTGCCAACAAACACATGAAAAGGTGCTCAACATCACGAATTATCAGAGAAATGCAAATGAAAACTACAATGAGCTATCACCTCACAATGGTCAGAATGGCCATCATCAAAAAATCTACAAACAATAAATGCTGGAGAGGGTGTGGAGGAAAGGGAACCCTCTTGCACTGTTGGTGGGAATGTGAATAGATACAGCCACTATGGAGAACAGTAATGGAGGTTCCTTAAAAAACTACAAATAGAACTACCATACGACCCAGCAATCCCACTACTGGGCATATGCCCTGAGAAAACCATAATTCAAAAAGAGTCATGTACCACAATGTTCATAGCAGCACTATTTACAACAGTCAGAACATGGAAGCAACCTAAGTGTCCATCAAGAGATGAATGGATAAAGAAGATGTGGCACATAGATACAATGGAATATTATCCAGCCATAAAAAGAAACGAAATTGAGTTATTTGTAGTGAGGTGGAGGGACCCAGAGATTACCATACTAAGTGAAATTAAGTCAGACAGAGAAACACAAATATGATATCACTCATATGTGGAATCTAATTTTTAAAAAATGATATAAATGAACTTATTTAACAAAACAGAAACAGACTCACAGATTTCGAAAACAAATTTATGGTTACCAAAGGGGAAACATCGGTGGGGGGAGGGATAAATTAGGAGCTTGGGATTAACATACAGACACTACTATATATGAAATAGATAACCAACGAGGACCTACTGTAGAGCACAGGGAACTCTAGTCAATACCCTGTAATGACCTTTATGGGAAAAGAATCTGAAAAAGAATGAATACTTGTATATGTATAACTGAATCCCTATGCTGTACACCTGAAATTAATGCAACATTGTAAATCAACTATACTCCAATAAAATTTAAAAAAATAATAACACACACACACAAAACATTCCCTCAGAGCTATGCCTCCCCCCTGCCCCTCCCGTGAAGTGGGTGTATGTTACCAGGCTCTGTCTGGGTACTGGGGACCCCATACGACTGACAAATCAAGCCGTTATCCTGCAGAATAGGGGAGCCAGATCACCTCTATGACGAAGGTGCCCTCAAAGTTTGTTAAAGAATCAGAGACTTGGGCTTCCCTGGTGGCGCAGTGGTTGAGAGTCCGCCTGCCGATGCAGGGGACACAGGTTCGTTCCCCGGTCCGGGAAGATCCCACATGCCACGGAGCGGCTGGGCCCGTGAGCCATGGCCGCTGAGCCTGCGCGTCCGGAGCCTGTACTCCGCAACGGGAGAAGCCACAGCAGTGAGAGGCCCGCGTACCGCAAAAAAAAAAAAAAAAAAAAAAAAAAAAAAAGAATCAGAGACTTAATAGGAATGTCTGAGGTCCTTAAGGACCATCTATTTGATTCCCAAAGAGATGCCCAGTAGGATCTAAGCAGGCGGGGAAGGGCGGGGAAGGGCGGGCCTAGCCCCTTGCTCAACCTCAAAGTGTGGTCTGTGACCCAGCAGCTTTGGCATCCAAGCAGGAGCGCAGAATCTCGGCCCCGGCGCACACCTGCTGAATCGCAGTCTGCGCTTTCACAAGACGCCCGGCTAATTCGCATGCACGCTGCAGTGTTTGAGGACGACGGGTCTAGCCCACTCTCAGCGGAACAGTGAAAGGAGAGTTTTGCGCCTTATGAAACTGCAAGGGATGATATAGGACAGGGGTCCCCAGCTCCTGGGCCGCGGACCGGTACCGGTCAGCAGGAGGTGAGCGCGGGCCAGCGAGCGAAGGTTCACCTGCCGCTCCCCATGGCTCGCTTTACCGCCTGAACTACCCCGCACACCCACCGTCGGTGGAAAAATCGTCTTCCACGAAACCAGTCCCTGGTGCCAAAAAGGTTAGGGACCGCTGCTATAGGAGATTTATACAAGTGCAGGGCACATGCCTTCCCTTCTACAACATCCCCTGAGAGCACTGGGAATGGCAGAGAAATAGGAAGCCATCCTGGGGTGACCCCAGAGGCGACCCGCGCTGCAGGCGCTGTTCAGGCTGTTGCCATCCTAGCCTGCAGAGGGCCGAGCCAGAGCTTGGGGACCATCTCCTTCCCTTTGGGCCAGCTGGAGTGTTTGGGACCCTTGTAGAAAGTGAGCACCCGCCAATGGGGAAAACAGGACCAAAACAGGACCAATGTTGAAATGTAGCCACGGTGAATTCTGTAAAGAAATACAGCTCTGGGGACAATTTCAATTGCCTTGGAGTACGTTGGGCTAATTATCTTTGCAGACACTAATAAACGTGTTCCTTAGAGACGCACGGTGACTGTCATAACTCAAAGATGAATATTGGATAAATGAGTTATTAGGGACTGGCCAGACTGCTAACCTCCCAAGCCCAAGGGGCAGCAATTCCCCTTTCTGCCTTCCCATGTCTTCCCCCTTAAGCCTAACTAAGATTTGCGTTAAATATGTACGCAGCTACTGGGGGAGCTTTAGAGTCAATAAGACACCGGCCCCCACCTCGCTTAAGGGGATTGACTTGGAGCCATCAGCAGGGGTGGGGAGAGCCTCCCTGCAGAGACAGGAGGAGACATTTACTCAGCCAGGCCTCAGCCCGCAGCCAGGGGTTAGTCTCCTCTAATCCTTGGTCCTGCTGTGGTATTAGTTTCAGTCCTTAGCCCCCAATCTAGTCTCAGGAACAGCCTTCTGCCCTAAGGACCAAAGGGCTAGGCTTGCCAAACTCCAGGCACAGCTGTGAATACCTGCAATCCTTTCCTCTGGTTTCCAGTCTCCCTGGGAGTGTCAGCCAGACCCCACCTTTTAAGAGCAAGGAACTCTTAACTCTCCCTGGAAACTCAGAGCCTGTCCCTGTTGTGACTCCCATCCCCATCCTCTGATCGCCCTAGTTATTAGCATCCCAGGCAACCAGATCACTAGAGGATCAAATGAACACATGGGAACATGAAAGAAAAGGTTTTCTGGGTTCTGCCTTAAGCCCTGTACGATACACCCATTTAACAGTGACCTGGAGACAACAGCCATGCACACCCACTCTCTTTCTTTTTTGTTTGTTGTTTGGTTTTTGTTCTTTCACGTATAGCGTGCAGTGAGGTACACAATCTCTAGTATATATCCCAACAGTTGTTTACATATATATGCATCCAACTAACCACCACCTGGATCAAAAGTTAAAATATTTCCATCTCCCCCCCAACCAGAGGTTCCCTCATGTCCCTTCCTAGTCAATATGCTCCCACACAAAGGTCCCACTGTTCAGACCTGTCACCATAGGTCAGTTATGCATGGTTTTGAACTTCATACACATAGAATCATTAAGTATGTTCTCTTCTATGTCTAGCTTTTCTTAATCAACATGTTTCTGAAATATAGCCATATGTGTAGCAGTCTTTCATTGTCTTGTGATATCTGGGTAGCATTCCATTGTGGGAATATACTACAGTGTATCCATTGAAAGGACGTTTAGGTGGTTTTTAGACTTCTGGCTACTATGAATTAATCCTTCTATAAATATCCATGTGTATGTTTTTAGATCACACAATGCTCACTTCTGTCAGGGGCTGAATGTTACCAAGATGGGTGTGAGATTTTACTCAATTTAAGGCTCACAAAGTAGCCTGCCCATTTCATGGATGCTGGCAGAAGACACAACACTCCTGGGTCAGAGGTGAAGGGCCGTTTCTCACCCACAGCAAGAGCAGCAGCCAGAGGATTTGCATTTTTGCACCAGTTCTTTGAGATCCAGTCCCTAAAGGGTAATTAATGCAGAAAGGGACAAATGATGCCCACACACACAGTAGGGTGTATTACAAATGCTTGGGGAACCCACATTTTTTTATAATGGACAGTAAGCATGTCTGCCTTTAGTTCTGGAGGGAGATACAATATCTGTGTCCCAAGACTGTAAGCAAATCTGCCTTTAGCTAGAGAGACACTATCTCTGTATCTCAAGGCTGTTCAGTATACAAACAGCCTTGAAAACATAGTCTGGAACAAAGGACATTCAATGCCTTGCTTACAAGGTGTACAGAAATGCAAGAGCCCAACAGAGAATTGCTTCCCAAAAGGTAAATGCCCAGGAGTGGAACTGCTGAGTCAAAGGGGCTGGCCTATATTTAGTTTTAGCAGATGCTGCCAAAAAAGGGGTCCCAAAGTGATTGTACCAATTTGTACTCCCATTAGCAGCGTCTGAGGTTTCAACTACTCCTTGCCAGCACCTGGTATTGTTAATCTGTTTCATTTAAGCCAAACAGCCATACTGATCTGTTTCACTATGGCCATGCCTTTGTTTTTTCAGGAACTCTTCCACATGGCAGATGTTTAGGTGTTATTTATTTGTTTATTTATTTATTTTTGAGGTACGCGGGCCTCTCACTGCTGTGGCCTCTCCCGTTGCAGAGCACAGGCTCCGGACGCACAGGCTCAGCGGCCATGGCTCACGGGCCCAGCCGCTCCACAGCATGTGGGATCCTCCTGGACCGGGGCACAAACCCGCGTCCCCTGTATCGGCAGGTGGACTCTCAACCACTGCGCCACCAGGGAAGCCCCTAGATGTTATTTATAAGGGTGGTTCAGATCAACATGAATATTATTGCCTTTACCAAATTTTCATTTGTCAACTACATATTAACAGCCATATGCCAGGTGAGCAGTGGGCAGTGTAGATATGAGGCTCTGGGAAGCAGACACACAGGGCAAACTTCTCTCAGGAAACACATTTTAAAGACATAGAAAGTAGGATATGGTTCCTAAGCAGGGGGAGCTGGTCTTAGGGGAAGCACTGCTGTTCAGGCCCGGCCACCATGAGGGGCCCGAGGAGACAGACTTGCTCAGTGGAGGAGAAAGGGGTGTGATGGTGGGAACACGGGAGGGCCAATGACCAGACCTGCTCATAGGATCACCTGAACTTTCTAGCGGGGCTGCACTGACCAAAATGCTAGTAGATGATGATGACAATGACGATGATGAAGATAACAGTAATCAGTTACTGAGTATCCCCTATGTTCCAGGCACTAAGCTAGGGTCCTTCCATGTATTAAATTATTCTGTACATTGCAGCCAGCACCCACTGGCCAGTGATGAGATGAAAAGATTTAGTAAAAGGCTTTCTGCTAGCAAAAACACTGGTCTTGGATGAGAGCTGTCAGGGAGGTGTTTTTGTTTTTTTGCGGTACGCGGGCCTCTCACTGCTGTGGCCTCTCCCGTTGCGGGGCACAGGCTCCGGACGCGCAGGCTCAGCGGCCATGGCTCATGGGCCCAGCCGCTCCGTGGCATGTGGGATCTTCCTGGACCGGGGCACGAACCCGTGTCCCCTGCATCGGCAGGCGGACTCTCAACCACTGCGCCACCAGGGAAGCCCAAGTCAGGGAGGTTTTAAGAGAGATTTGGAGGGGCTTTGGTGTTTTTATGATTCCATCCAATTCAGTTACATGTCTAGAAATTATGTAGGGTGAACTTCCTTAGCTTACATCTCGATTAGCTAGCTATTCAATAACAATAATAACAATAGTGATGATGGTGATAATGATAATATCTTCCTACTCTGGTCTAGGCATGATACAATGTACTTTGTATTTCATTCAGTCCTTACTTCAACCCTATGAGATATTACAATTCCCATTTACAGAGGAAGAAACAAGTAGGGAGAGGTTAATTAACGAGTCCATGGTCTCACAGCTTTTAGTAGCAAAGCCAGGATTCATACCCCAGTGGGTCTGACTTCAAAAACGTTTTCTTTCTACTCTGCAGCACTGTCTTTCCATCTACGCGTGGTCAAAAGACACGCTTCTTATTTTAGGAACAGGCTTATAGGAAGGCCTAATTTGCTAAGGATGATTACTGGGAATTAAGCCTGCCGTTGGAAGATGGATTTTTGTGTGTGTGAAATGACCTGGTTCTCTGCTCTAGATTTGTGCAGCTCTGGTTTTAGTACATGGATACTAAGTTGACAATCATCCTGGGAAAGACTGCTACATCCATGCCTGGGGGTAGACACGGTGTATCCTGACAGTGAGGTCATTCCCAGTCTCAATCATCCTCAGGCAAGTCCTCAGGGAGGAAACCAGAATTCTGAGCAGAGGTCCTAAGCAGACAGAGAGGGACCCCCTGCTTCTTTCACAGCCTTGTCGTCTTGGGCCTAGAAGATTTAGAGGAATACAGGTGTGTAGGCATGAGTTTGTCAGCGCTGGGAGATTTGGAGACAGACTGGGAACCAGGATGGGACAGGCTTGAAAGTCCTAGAGGCCAGGCCTCATATTTACACAGTAAGCTAGGCCTGATCGCAAGCACTGGTCCAGGGTCAAAGTCTGGTCAGAGTGAGCTCAGGTTTGTTTTTGCTGCATTTTACTTTGAATCTGCAAATAAGCAGGTCAAAGATACACGCAGGGTCAGGGACACACATGAGTGAACACTGCTCTCCAGTGCCTCTCTAGCTCCCTACAGACACCAGAAGTTCATGGTCTCAGCAGCCACAGGCTATTAGAAATTTGCCAGGTCAGAGTTGGACAAAACTCTGATGGGGAGACCTGGGGGCAGGGGGTGGAGGGAGGGAGGAATGGGGAGAGTCCCTGTCACATCAACATCCCAGTGACACGTGCACTTCACCCAGGTTCTCTAAGATGGAAAAGTTTAAGACCCAAAGGAATTTATCCATTCATTCAAAAACAAAAAAGCCTACTGAGCTCTTTTAGGTATCAGAAAATGTTCTAGAGATACAACGGTGAACACAACCAAATTCCTAGTCCCAAGAAATATACATTGCAGTAGGGAAGACAGATGGTACACAAATAAATATATGACCTACACTATATATACTATAATATAATGTTATAATTGTATAGAACTGATAAATACTAGGAAGTGAAATAAAGCAGAGTAAGGGGATTGAGAGGGTTTCCTTAATAGATAAGTGAAGGACAGCCTCGGACTAGAGGTAGCTGTGGAGCAGAGACGTGAATGAAGTGCGAGAGTAAGCCATGTGGGTAGCTGGTATTGTTCCAAGTAAAGGGAATAGACAGTGCAAAGGCCCTGTGGCAAGTGTGTAGACAGCGTGTTCAAAGAACAGCAAGAGGCCAGTGTGCTTAGAGCAGAGTAGCAAAGGGATGCAGGGGAAAAAAAGATGAGGCAGAGAGTTAGCTGGGGGCCAGAGGATGTTGGTTCTTTTTTTTTTTTTAATTGAAGTATAGTTGACTTACAATGTTGTGCTTGTTTCAGGTGTATAGCAAAGTGATTCAGTTATACATATAAGAATATCTATCTATATCTATCTATATATATTCATTTTCAGATTCTTTTCCATTATAGGTTATTACAAGTATTGACTATAGTCCCCTGTGCTATAGGTCCTTACTGCTTATCTATTTGATATATAGCAGTGTGTATCTGTTAACCCCAAACTCTTAATTTATCACTCCTTTTCTCTTTCCCCTTTGGTAACAATAAGTTTCTTTTCTATGTCTGTGAGTCTATTTCTGTTTTGAAAATAAGTTCATTTATATCACTTTTTTGGATTCCACATATATGTGATATGATATTTTTCTCTGACTTACTTCACTTAGTATGATAATCTCTAGGTCCATCTATGTTGCTGCAAATGGTATTATTTCATTCTTTTTTTATGACTAATATTCCACTGTGTATATATACCACATCTTCTTTATCCATTCACCTGCTGATAGACATTTAGGTTGCTTCCTTGTCTTGGCTATTGTAGACAATGGTGCTATGAACACTGGGGTGCATATATCCTTTTGAATTAGAGTTTTCATCTTTTCTGGATATATGCCCAGGAGTGGGATTGCTGGACCATATGGTAGCTCTATTTTTAGTTTTTTAAGGAACCTCTGTACTGTTCTCCATAGTGGCTACACCAATTTATATTTCCACTAACAGTGTAGGAGGGTTCCCTTTTCTCCACACCCTCTCCAGCATTTATTATTTGTAGACTTTTTGATGATGGCCATTCTGACCAGTGTAAGGTGACACTTCATTATAGTTTTTGCTGTTGTTGTTGTTTTGTTTTTTTGCGGTACGTGGGCCTCTCACTGTTGTGGCCTCTCCCGTTGCGGAGCACGGGCTCCGGACGTGCAGACTCAGCGGCCATGGCTCACGGGCCCAGCCGCTCCGTGGCATATGGGATCCTCCCGGACTGGGGCACGAACCCGCATCCCCTGCATCGGCAGGTGGACTCTCAACCACTGCGCCACCAGGGAAGCCCTTCATTGTAGTTTTGATTTGCATTTCTCCAATAATTAGTGATGCTGAGCATCTTTTCATGTGCCCATTGGCCATCTGTATGTCTTCTAGAGTATGTTGGTTCTTGATGGCATGGATAGGGAGTTTGTGTTTCACTCTGATACTGATGGAAAACTATTAAAAGATTTTGTGAGAAAAGTTACAGTCTGTATGAGGCCAAGAATGGATGCAGGAAGACTTGTGTATTCATTTCTTAGGGTTGCCATACAAAACCACAAACTTGGTGGCTCAAAATAACAGAAATTTATTTTCACACAGTTTTAGAGGCCAAAATGGTAAAAATCAAGTTGTTGGCAGGGCCATGCTCCCTCTGAAGGCTCAAGGAGAGAATCCTTCCTTGCTTCTGGTTCTGGTGGCTCCGGGCATTCCTTGGCTGTGGCAGCATCTTTCCAACCTCCACCTCTATCTTCACATGGTCTTCTTGTCTGTGTCTGTGTCTTCTCTTCTGTCTCTTCTAAGAACGCTTGTCATTGGATTTGGGGCCTACCTGGATAATCCAGGGTGATCTCATCTTGAAATCCTTAATTTATCTAGATCTACAGAGACCGTTTCCTCAAATGGAGTCACATTCTCAGTTCCAGGGGTTACAATGTGGACACCTTTTGGAGGCCACCTTTCAACCCACTACATCTAGTCAGGAGGCTATCACAGTAGCCCAGAAAGGCGGTAAGGGTGACACTTGCCTTAGAGTGGGGGCAGCCAGATGGTGAGAATTGGTTGGATTGTATTAGGGTGACAGCTTAATGGAGAGGATTCACTCGTTCATCATCTCCACAAATATTTCTCGGGTTCCTACCATGTTCCAAGCACTGCCAGCACTAAGGATACAGCATGGAAGAAACAGATGCAACACTCACCCACCTGAGCTCACATCACGGTCCAGCAGCAAAACACCTAAGTGTGCTATGTGTCTTAAAGGAACACGCAACAGTACAGAACACTGGAAGGAGGAATACAACTTAGCCAGGCCAAAGGGTACCCCGGGGGTGGGAGATGAGGAGGGTTGAGAGCCCTGGTGGAGAGAGCTGAATTTGTGGAGTTCCTGGTCACAATGTCTTTAAAGAACCAGACAAACAAGGGTGGCATGTGGCCTTGGGGCAGCCTGGCCATCAGAATGTCTCAGACCACCCGGGACATCCCGCGGTCCACTCGTAGCCTGCCAACACATCTGCTTCTGAAGTTTGCATTTGCATGTGTAACCATTTTAGCAACCCACCCCCCTCCCTAACTTTATGGCCCCGGATCCTACCATAGCGACATCAGGTACATGAGCAAAATTGTCGCCCACAACCCGAGGTTATCCAGATCAGGTGAGACTGCTCCCAGCATGCTATGTACACCACCCTTGAGTCACCCCCAGGGTCCTTAAGTAATCCTACCCAGATCCCTGCAGTTAATGGGTCTTCAGGTAATCAAATCCTAACCTTTAAATTGCTCATACAGACCCTGGGTTTCACTTGCCGGTTGCAGATATAAAAGTCTGACTACTCAAAAAGTTGCTTTTCAGGAAAGGTCCTTCCTCTGCAAGATTCATAAAACTCATTAGCATGCTCAAAACCTCGCAGATAAAAGGCAGAGTCAAAGAATAAGTGGAAATGAGCAGGATTCCTCTGCTGTGTGGTTTGACTGCAGGCCCGCCCCTAACGTTTGCGGGGCTCTAGGCAAAAGTGAAGGCGGAGGCCCACACACTGCATGTCTAAACACTTAAAAGATCAAGGTGAGAGACACTTAAAATATGGTGTCCCCTCCTACTTTAATAATTATCCCTTCATCACGATCTGGATGGCCACAGCCCCCAGTCCGCAACCCGTCTCACTTTCTTCCTAATGAGGCTTCATCCTGCACTGAAATGAGTCCCAGGCAAAGGCAAGTGGACACCCTAGCCCACACATCCAAGCCCCAAATAGTCCCCCATGGGCCACATCTCATGACTAACGGTCCGCCTTCTGGATAATGGATCCCAGAAATAGCACAGGCTCCCAGAAGCTGACTCAGAGCCACTGGGTAGGGAATTCCAGGATCCCAGTTATCTGGAGTATGGTCTGGAAGGGCCAGTTCAGGGCACTGGGTGGGCACAACCCATTAGTCCCCCCACCTTACGGGGAAGGGGAAAACTGGGGGAGGGCCCATAATCTTTGGTTGGACTGAAGTTACTTCCTGATGATTGTTAACAGAAACTGGGAAGTATGGGGGCATCCAACCTTTAGTTAGGTCACTGGTCCTGCTGAAGTGCCAGAGGGGAAAGCAGGTCTAGACCAATCTAAGAGGGTTCGATTAAGACCATCTAAGTCAGTCTGCGGGATCCAGGGTTGATCCAGCAGACTGTCCTTCCCAAACAAATTGTAAGAAACAATCTGCTATTGATAAAGGGAATGCCTAAGACTCCGAATAATCTCTGTACAAAGTCAAAGCAAAGAAAGTACCTCACTGGCATAAGAAGTTCCTTCTTGGAGGCTGTTATTTGACTTTCCATGATGGCAGCTGGATACGTATCAGTGTCCTGCTCCTGGTCAGGTCCCACTGTCCCATCACTGTGAGAAGCCACCAGGAGACCCACCTGATAAGCCAACAGCTATGGACTCACGTGCACGTGCGCACACATACACACACACACGCCACGCCACACATATGTCTACAGGAAGGGAGGGTAGAGAACAGAGCCTCTGACTGAAGACAAGCAGCCTTTCCATGGATACAGTGCAGGATGCGGGTGCATTTATGAATCGTTCATTCATTCACTCAAGCAACAAATACGCAGGGAGAGTCTAGTAGATGGCAGACACTGCATGGCATTGCCCATCACAGGGCTAAGCACTGGGCAAAGTAAACCCTGTCTCTGCCCTCTGACTTCCAACCTAGCTAAGAAGAGAAAGCCACGCACTAGTGATTTTCAAAACGAGTTGAAATTAAGAAATGAATTGTACGGACAGATCTTGACCACTGCTTGACTTCTCAGGTCAGGGAGGGAGGCAGCATCCCCGTCTTACAGGGGCTGGTGGTCTCAAAGTGACCATACCACTTGGGACCATGATGGAGGCATGATGGGCGGCCGTGGGCCAGGATCTAGGAACTAAAGAAAGGCCTGGGGTGCTTGAGGACTGAGTCATATTTTTGGTTTTCACAATGTCGTCCACACATTTCTTCCCAGCTTCTCACACAGCCAGGGTCTGAATTTATAAGACGACCAGCTGAGTCACGAGCCTTTTGAGACCATAGGACCAGTGCCGGTGTAGACATCTGTATGAATCCCTTTCACTGTTTTTCACCCATGGACCTTGGGTTCTAAAAATTTGATCCACCCACATTTTTATCTTCCTCTTTTCACAGTAATAACTCACTTTCCTCTTTTTTATTTCTGGCATATATAGCTCAGGACTCAAGGCTTCTGTGTGTTTGCTAACAAGTGTCTCCTTGCTCAATTTACATAATTTTAATTGCCACTGAGGGAAGTTTGTATGCAGTGATCTACCAGGAGCAAGATTCTGATACTCTTAGAGATGGTACCAGACCATGGTAAGTCCTTGACTCAGTGGCCAGAGTCACGAATAGTCAGGGAACAAGCTCCCGGGCTCGTCCCTAAAGTGTGGGATTCCTCTGAAGTGTTTTAAACAATCTTCGTAGCTTGAAAACCAGGAATTTCATCAAGGAGAGTCCATTTCTAGCATCTACTATGCTGATTAACAAACTACTAATTTCGCCAATGGAAACCTCTGTGGAAATGTTAATTAGCAGCATCTGGTGTGGATCAGAAATACAGATACTAATTGAAGCAACTGTAGTCGTTATCTCTGGAGTGTGATCTTTGGATAAAATGTTAGGTGATCACCTTGAAGTGAGAACTCCTGATTAGGGAACTGACAGCCCCTGGAGTGTAGGTTAAAAATGTACACATTCCTATCACATTCTCTCTATGAAAGCGTTTTAAAGAAAATTACAGACATTATCATGCTGCCCACACGAAGCTCTCATTCATTCTGTGTTCTAAGTATAACCGTCTGGGGGGAAAGGAGCATGAGACACATTTTCTAAGGAAGACAGTCTATCCCAGGCAATTAAAGCCCCGTTGTTGTTTTCTATCTCCGTGTAACTTATTTCTCAACTGTTTGCTGGAAGCTTTCCAGAGTCCTCCTGGGTTTCATATGCATATGCACGGTCATGCTAGGTTTTTCGGAAGAGGGGTGGAGAGGTGGGTGTCCCAGGAAAATGGAACGCGGAACACTAAGCCTTGACTGTCCTTCCGAGAAACGGAGGGGATTTTTTTTTTTTCCTTTGCGGTGTGCGGGCGTCTCACTGCTGTGGCCTCTCCCGTTGCGGAGCACAGGCTCCGGACGCGCAGGCTCAGCGGCCATGGCTCACGGGCCCAGCCGCTCCGCAGCATGTGGGATCCTCCCGGACCGGGGCACGAACCCGTGTCCCCTGCATCGGCAGGCGGACTCTCAACCACCGCGCCACCAGGGAAGCCCCGGAGGGGATTTTTAAAGACTACAGAGTGGGACCTGGAGCGGGTACAGATACTCTCCCTTCTCTGCAGACCTGATTCCCAACTAGGTTCCAGCCTCCCTTCTTTTTTTTTTTTTTAGCATCTTTATTGGAGTATAATTGCTTTACAATGGTGTGTTAGTTTCTGCTGTATAACAAAGTGAATCAGCTATACATATACATATATCCCCGTATCTCCTCCCTCTTGCGTCTCCCTCCCACCCTCCCTATCCCACCCCTCTAGGTGGTCACAAAGCACCGAGCTGATCTCCCTGTGCTACGCGGCTGCTTCCCACTAGCTATCTATTTTACGTTTGGTAGTGTATATATGTCAGTGCCACTCTCTCACTTCGTCCCAGCTTACCCTTCCCCCTCTCCGTGGCCTCAAGTCCATTCTCTAGTAGGTCTGTGTCTTTATTCCTGTCCTGCCCCTAGGTTCTTCAAAAACCTTTTTTTTTAGATTCCATATATACGTGTTAGTATACAGTATTTATTTTTCTCTTTCTGACTTACTTCACTCTGCATGACAGTCTCTAGGTCCATCCACCTCACTACAAATAACTCAATTTCGTTTCTTTTTACGGCTGAGTAATATTCCATTGTATATATGTGTCACATCTTCTTTATCCATTCATCTGTCGATGGACACTTAGGTTGCTTCCATGTCCTGACTATTGTAAATAGAGCTGCAATGAATATTGTGGTACATGACTCTTTTTGAATTATGGTTTTCTCAGGGTATATGCCCAGTAGTGGGATTGCTGGGTCGTATCAGCCTCCCTTCTTTGCAGACCTGATTCCCAACTAAGTTCCAGCCTTGACTTTATCCCAATGTTCTCATACCTGCCCTGAAATGTCACTCCTCCCCGCTCTTCTCTCCTGTGTGTGAGATACATCGATAGCATTGCTGCCTTTCCCCTTCCCCCCTGTACTGAAAGCTTCACTTCATTAATTCTCACAAATAAGGGCATGAGAAAACTCAAAGCACATGCCTGTCGTTTTTTTTTAAGCATTTTTCTTTTTGATGTGGACCATGTTTAAAGTCTTCATTGAACTTGTCACAATACTGCTTCTGTTTTATGTTTCGGCTTTTTTGGCTGCAAGGCATGTGGGATCTTACCTCCCCGACCAGGGATCGAACCCAGACCCCCTGCACTGGAAGGGGAAGTCTTAACCACTGGACCACCAGGGAAGTCCTGCACATGCCTGTCATTTGAAATTGGGTGCAAAAAATCTGCCTTCAGCTGAAATGCATTAATTAGCATGGCACAGTTCCTGGGATCAAGTGGAAGGAGAAAGCAGTCCTCCAAGTGAGCTCGCTGACCAGAGGAAACAGATGCTGGAGAAAGGGTCACGTGGCTTTCCAGGGGCAGGTTTCCTCTTTGGATGCCAGGATTTGGAGGGAGAGCCATTACCAACCATGGGAGTGTGGCTGATGAAATTAAGGAAGGCATTTTTAAATTCAATTACACCCTCAGTGGAAATGGTCTCACTAATGCTTGGGGAGAGAATGATACCCAGTCCATAAAGCCTAACACTTTTAAACCCAATTTTGCAAATTATTCTAAAGGTTAATTCAAGATCTCTCTTCCAAATGGGAATTTAAATATGGCCAATGGAAGGAAGACATCCGCAGACCGACTGAGGGGTTTATCAGCCTGTAAGAGCTTTAATTAATGTAATCACTAATGTTGCATTAACCATTTAGTGAAGGAAAGTAATTACTCACACATCCACTGTATCAGATGGGAAGATTAGAATTCATTTTCCAAAGCGATTAGCATTTTGCCAATTAAAAGAATCCCTTCTCGGGCCTCCCTGGTGGCGCAGTGGTTGAGAGTCCGCCTGCCGATGCAGGGGATACGGGTTCGTGCCCCGGTCTGGGAGGATCCCATATGCCGCGGAGCGGCTGGGCCCGTGAGCCATGGCTGCTGAGCCTGCGCATCCGGAGCCTGTGCTCCGCAACGGGAGAGGCCACAACAGTGAGAGGCCCGCATACCACAAAAAAAAAAAAAAAAAAAAAAAAAAAGAATCCCTTCTCCCTGCCAGCAGCCCTGTGACCTTGCTCACCCGAAGATCATTTAAATGAAACATATTTTGCATCAGAAGATAGAGCAGGAAGAAATGGAGAATTAAGGCTGTGTTTATTCTTAGCGCCTTCTCAGGGCACAGCAAGCGCAGGGCTCTCCGTGAGTTTATAATGTCTCGCTTTATTTGCATAGTCATTCACTTCAGTCACTTTGGATTATACCACTGGCTGCTCTGTTACCCTGCAGCAATTAAACAACGGAAAGGCCAGTGGAAGACGAGGCCAAAGGGAAGCAAGGGGAGAGTCTGGGTGGAATGACCAAGCCTAGGGTCCAGGGGTTGGACAAGTGCCAGGACTCACTGTTGCCCCATCCTGAGTGACAGCTGGAACCGGCTCTGCTGGTGGGCTTGGGCCATCATGCTGCCCGCAGGGGCTCCCTAAAGTGTGAAGCTGTGTCCCTTGGGCCCTCCTACGGATGGCCCCTGAGTGTTGGGTGTCATCTCCGTGCCAAGACTTTGGCAATACGGTCCGACTGCTCTCCAGCCCTCCTCCTCACCATCTCTGGCAGAGCCTCTAGTGACAGCCACTTGGAACTTTTCATTTCTTAGAAATCCCATGGTCTTTCAGATCCAGCTCCTTGGAACCTGTTATTCACCCCATCAGCAAACCTTCTGCCTACTTTGTTAGAGCATCACCCTTCCTGCTTCGCCCAGGGTAAATAGCACTTGGCACTGACTAGAATAGCTATGGCCCCCACTTGGCACACTCAGAGCCCCTCCGGTCCTGCATTTTTGCATTGTGTTATATTATACTAATCACAGTGAGCTACTGAGACAGGAACTGGGATCGTACTCTGCTCAGTATTCTCAGCCTGTGCTGAGGCGGTGCACGTGTCAGCTGGTGTATCCATTCTTGTCGAACGGCTTAATGATTGTGGGCATGTATTAGCCCTCCCTGCCTCGCCCCTGTCAGCCTCATCGAAGCTCAGCCTAGGAGGCCCAGACTGGTCGGATCAGCTAACATCACAAAGGAGGGAACTGAGACATTTGCATACAGGTGGGCATTCCCTCTTCACATGTGCTCCTCAGTGGTGAAGCGCCATTTCCAACGGGGGCTGTTGACCCTCGCTGAGTGCACCTCCTGGGCTTCCTTCTGCTATGTCTGCTATGTCTCTGACTGCGTTTAGCCAATGGGAGGCACTGGCAGGAGACTGGAGTTGGGGAAGAAAGGGAGGTCGAGGTGTTTCTTCCTCATGCCCTCCTTACTTTGATTTCACATCTCTGATACTAGCTGCACAGAACAGGATGGAGAAGATGGAAGATGGATCTGCAGAAGGGCAGAGAATAGCCCAGAGGCCATTTCTGAGATGGGAATTTCAGGATATTCCATCATCATGCATCGGCATTGGACAGGAGGCCCCGGCCAAGTGCTATGTTGGGGTCTCCAGACCCTTCTGGTGGCCTGTGTTCAGCCCAGAGTGCTGCCCAGGTGTGAGGGTCAGCTGACCAGGACCAAGGCAGGCAGCCATGGGCTGAGGGGGAAGGCCACCGAAATGCTTCATCCCAAACCGTATCCAAATGGAAATGCCATACTGATGTAATACTTGATGTGGTTAGTAAAGCTGTTTGACAGGCACTGTTTCATTTGATTCCCCTAACAACCCTATGAAATAAATATTTTGCTGATGGGGCAACTGACTTAATCAAGGCTGCTGGACAAGTAAACGGTGGAACAGACCAAAGTTGGCCAACATCCGGCTGGTGATCTTCCCAGGCTATGATCTATATCACCTTTAACTGATCTGGGCTCCATTCCCATCTGCACCCCTTATAAGCTGTGTGACCCTGGGCAAGTGACTCAACCTCTCTGTGTCCGTTTCTTCATCTAGAAGACACACATAACATGTTTCTCTCGTGACTGCTGTGACCTAAATGAGGGTGGGGGGCTTCTCAGAGGCTGGGAGAGGGGACAGCGTTTGGGGCTTTCCACGAGAAGCCAACACCAGGTCCTCTTGAGCGAAACAGAAGAGGCTGATCTTCTGCCGGGCCTGTTGGAGGACCTGGGAGGGGTCCTTGCATCTGGCTGGTGGAGTGTATGAGCCTGGGCTACTTGTACAATCCCAAGGGATCCTAGGAACTGGCCCCCCTCCTTCACCCGTTGACTAAACGATATCAGCCACCAGCAAGCAGGTAGGAACTAAGCCAGATTTAACTTTTTTAAAAAGTAAGAGGGCTTCCCTGGTGGCGCAGTGGTTGAGAGTCCGCCTGCCGATGCGGGGGACACGGGTTCGTGCCCCGGTCCGGGAAGATCCCACATGCCGCGGAGCGGCTGGGCCCGTGAGCCATGGCCACTGAGCCTGCGCGTCCGGAGCCTGTGCTCCGCAACGGGAGAGGCCACAACAGTGAGAGGCCCACGTACCGCAAAAAAAAAAAAAAAAAAAAAGTAAGAAAATTGATCTTTTCTGTGAGAAATTAAATAAAATAATGACACAAAAAATATCTACTTTCCACAGCGCCTAACACTTAGTAGATGCTACATACTAGTTAATTCCCTTCCCCATATTTAACACTAAAGGCTGAGTCAGACCCATCACTAGCAGGATTCTGGAACACAGCCTTTCCATCAAGGGGAAGACACTGTCCCCCTTGGGACAGGTGGCTTGGCGGGTGTGCAGGATGGGTGACGACAGGCTGCCCAGTAGCTGCCACGCAGGAGCTACTGGAAGGGCCCTGTAGCTCACCCTCCAGGTCGGCTGGGCTCCAGGCGGGGGAGAGAGCGGGGGTGAACAACTCCAGAACAGAGCTAGTCGGGCCCCCAGTGTGTGTGTATGTGTGTCTGGGTGCTCTAAAGAAAGGGAAGCTCGCCAGGCCTCCACTCTCAGCCACTCTCTGAGCCCGGGGAGATAGAGACTGGCCGCAACAGTGATGAGTATGAAAGACAGACCATCACCCATCACCCTGGTCCTCTACATGCTGGGAAGGAACCGAAGCGAGGCAAGTGCCCAAAGGCACCCGAAGTCCAGAGGGGCTTGGAGAGCGAACCTGAGGGCAGCCCAGAGAAGGCTACCACGTGAACGCCTCATGCCTGGAGCACCCTGCAGACCGGCCACCTCCCCTGCACAGCCCAGATCCCACAGACTAATTAAAGAAAAAAACCTCAAAGAATGGGGGAGGGAGCTGGAGGTGGGATTACTGAGAGGAGGGCAGTTGCTGTGTTCAGAGTCATGAGGCGTGAAAATGAATCCCATCTTTCACTTCCCAGTTTTGTAACCTTGGGCATGTTACTACTGAAACCTGTTTCTTCAACTGAAAAACAGGAATCACAGTCCTCGTGGCAGGCAGGAGCCTTTTCAAAACCATAATTAATTAGATATGTACTAATGTCTGTACCACCTACACCGAGAAACGCAGTGTTTATTTTGCTCACAGCTGTATCTCTAGGGTCTGGTCATGGCAGGTGCTCAGTAAATGCTTACTGATACCCGATCAGAAAGTGTTGTCACAGCTCCTGATGTTTTGAGGGCATTGGTGGGCACGCTGTCGTGAAGAACAAAAGGTCAAGAGAGTCTCAGGGTGGAAGCTGCCTAGTGGTGAGCCCCTGGCCAGTTGTTCTGGAACAGTGAGCCTAAAGCAGGACAGAAGTGTGCCTGGTGGGGCAAAGTCCCAGGAGTCATAGCTCAGGCTCCCTCCCTGGGGACCGTGGTCCAGCTGCATACAATCAGTGCAGGGTCCCATGGTTGCCTACTACCCAGAAGGGCACCGCAGATAGCACAACCCCTGGCAGCACTGGAAGGACAAATAGGTATTTACCAAAATTTTGTTCTAAAAATAACAGTAATGATAAAATAGAGGGGAAAAAAATCCATTGACTTCCAGTCCCTAAACAAAAATATCAACAGTACCAAAAAAGCACAAAAAAATTGATTTCTTTGTTCTTTATGACTAATGACCATCAATGCAAGTTATTTGAAGGGGAAAATTGCCTGAGTATCTAATTGAAGAATCACAAAGGCATAAATATTGCATTTTCTTGGATGAGTTTTCAGAATCTCAACCACCCAAGGCATCCACCATGTCCCTCATTGTTTTAAAGTTTTGTTTTGTTTTTTTTTGCGGTATGTGGGCCTCTCACTGCTGTGGCCTCTCACATTGCGGAGCACAGGCTCCAGACGCGCAGGCTCAGCGGCCATGGCTCACAGGCCCAGCCGCTCCGTGGCATGTGGGATCTTCCCAGACCGGGGCACGAACCCGTGTCCCCTGCATCGGCAGGCGGACTCTCAACCACTGCGCCACCAGGGAAGCGAAGCCCTGTTTTCTTTTTTAAATATACTAACTAATACATTTGGAAAATCTCTTCTTGCAGGAGGAATCTCTTGAAGGAGCGTCTATTTCCGATTGGGTAAATTGACATTCTATACTGAAATGAAATGACTTGGAGAAGACCTCAGCATCTAAATCTGGCAAAACATTCAAAACAATGAATTCTGTCTCTTTAAAATATTTGTAAAAACAGATAATAACAAGTGTTGGCAAGGATGTGGAGAAACTGGAACTCTCTTAAATGGCTGATGGAGATGTAGAATGGTGCTGCCCTTTTGGAAAACAGTCTGGCAGGTCTCATTTTTTTAAGAAATAGAGCTTTCTCTACCGGTACGGGACAGCCTGCTTTCCACATTCTGAACACCGGGGGAGTCTCAGCCAGGCTGAGAGACTGATCTCACCGCCACTAACGTTCTTCTCTTTCACCTACAGTATGTGTCCGGCCGACGCGCCGTCACCCAGAGCGCCCCGGAGCCCGGCAGCTTCCCCCCTCATCTCCTCCCCCCACTCCTCCGCCACCACGCCCGCCAGCCCCACCTCCGCCTCCACGCCCGCCCTCACCACCCGCCCCCGCACCCGGAGGCGGGGCTACACGCTGCCCAGGTGACGCCCTGCACCTGCCCCTTGTTCTCCTGCCAGTGGGAAGGCCCCCTGGAGGTGGTGGTGCCCCACCTGCGGCAGGTGCACAGGGTGGACATCCTCCAGGGAGCCGAGATCGTCTTCCTGGCCACGGACATGCACCTCCCGGCACCGGCCGACTGGATCATCATGCACTCCTGCCTCGGCCACCACTTTCTGCTGGTGCTCAGGAAACGGGAGAGGCACGCAGGGCACCCGCAGTTCTTCGCCACCATGCTGCTCATCGGGACCCCCACCCAGGCCGACTGCTTCACCTACCGCCTGGAGCTCAACAGAAACCACCGGCGTCTCAAGTGGGAGGCCACCCCCCGGTCTGTGCTGGAGTGCGTGGACTCGGTGATCACCGACGGGGACTGCCTCGTCCTCAACACGTCGCTGGCCCAGCTCTTCTCCGACAACGGCAGCCTCGCCATCGGGATTGCCATCACTGCGGCGACGGAGGTCTGCTCCTCGGAAGCTGCGATGTGAAGCAGGGGCCCCGGGCGGTCACGTGCAGCCACCCGTTCCCCGAGGAACTCTGCCTGGGCCCTCGGATCTCCGAAGGCCAGGACTCCAGGCTCCTTTCTATTCTTCTCCCTCCTTCTCTCCTTCCTTCCTTTCCTTTTTTGTCTCAGGTACTTTGTGGTATTTGGTATTCGTCTGCCATGGCCATTATATTACGTAAACATCTTGTGATTCAAGATCTGGGTGTGAGGTTTGTCCTGATTTGTTGGTATCGTTTTATAGAACACTTTTAATCGGATTCAGTCAGAATGGTGATTTCTCGCCACCTTCTCCTTGCAATTCCCTTCTCCGCTGCTTCTAAATTGAGCAAAAGTCACCAAGGTCACAAAGCAGACTCTTGGGGTTGAAGGGAGACTTAGCGTCCAAATCATTTCTTCCTTCTCTTTTTAATCTATTTCAGAGTGAGCTAACTCTGAAATGCATGCCGACAGCAGATTAGGGAACGGGACCTGGCCAGCTCGGAGGTATGTATTTCAGACCAACCAGACGCAAGTCTGCCACCTTCCCAGGAACCTCAGGGGCCACGCTGCCTGGACACAAGGAGATGGCATCTCCTCCGAAGGCCAGGTCGCCGGGCTGGAGGCACCACCATGCCATGTGTCCTCTGGATTGATCCCGGGGCTGGGGGTAACAGGCAGAGGTTGAACCCTCTTTTGGCAGGCTGTTATGAGCTTGCTCTCAGCCCTGGCCAACTTTTCCTGCTCCGAAATCAAAGGCCTCAAGGGTTTGGTGCTTTCTTGAAAATCTCTTTGCCTTCTGTTGAGTAAGTCATAGAAAAGGATGGGCAAGATGCAGGGGGAGAGAAGCAGCCGAAAAACCGAAGGATAAAATGAATCTCCCACCTCTGGGAGGGCATTCTCTCCTGAGAGAGCTTTATTACCAAGCTATAAAATCCATCAATCCTTTCCCTGGGCTGGAGCACTCTCTTGTTTTGTTTTGTCTTGTTTTTGCGGTACGCGGGCCTCTCACCGCTGTGGCCTCTCCCGCTGCGGAGCACAGGCTCCGGACGCGCAGGCTCAGCGGCCATGGCTCACGGGCCCAGCCGCTCCGTGGCATGTGGGATCTTCCCGGACCGGGGCACGAACCCGTGTCCGCTGCATCGGCAGGCGGACTCTCAACCACTGCGCCACCAGGGAAGCCCGGAGCACTTTTGTATCAGGCAAAGAGCCCTCTGTGCTCTTGACAGCTCATAAGCAGAACCACGATTCAGCATCAAACACAAGGAACTTGAAGGCTGCAGCCAGGTCCTCTGACCTGAAGGGCTGTGCCCATCACTCAGACACCTGAGAGGGTCCTCTTTCCTTCCCTTACTTCTAAAACGCTCCGAGGGCCCCATTCGGCACACACACGCTATCACTGGTCAGTATGCATCCAGCGCCCCGTTGCAGTATGAAGAGGCCACGAAAATCCATACTGCCTCCAGGTGGAGGGCCTTCCCTTATTCGGCTGTCAGAACAACTTGCCAGCCTCTCCTTGTGGAAGTCTCTCGTGGTTTTGAAGAAAGTAAGCATGTCCAGTCGACTCTGTCTCTTCTGACGGAAGCTGAACACCTGTCAGCCTTCCTGGTACGCCCTCCTCCCCCTCCTTTTGGCCATTTTTGTTCTCCTCTCGGCCAATCCCTGGTTGCAGCAGCTGCATGGGGCCCCCAAACCCCACACGACGCTCACCAGTGGACCTTTCGCCAAGCAGACGTTGTTCTCGGTCCTGTTCCCTCCCCTGGCCATCTCGGCTGGGTCCTGGCAGGCCTCCCAGTGAGGATTTAGTTTCGGGCAGCTTTTGCCCTGACTGGCCATCAGCAATCTTTTCTCTGCCAAAAATAATTGATCCAGAAACACAACACCCTTCCCCCAACAACTGGGTAATCCTGCAGCTCCAGCTCTGCAAGGGCAGGGTCAGTCGATAAAGGAGCTCGGAATGCAGCCCCCTCTAGTTATACAGTAACCGCTGGGGCCTGGGATCTGAGGTTTTGTTCTCTAGGAGCCCTAAGGAGACCAATAAACACTGTGTCACTGATTGAGGCAAACGCCAGGTGCGCAGTCCCAAGAGTTGTAAGCTCCTTTCCCTTAGTGCTGTCAGAACATCCCACAGGGCACCAGCATCCCCCGCCTAGAACCGCATCGCCGGCCTGGCAACAAGCTGAGGCTGGTTGGTCCATGTGAGGAGAGACTGGCTCCTTACTTTACCCCCAGGCCCTTCCCCAGAACCTAAGACCCCCTTGGCTGTAAGTCCGATGCCTCCAGAAGCTGCATTCCTTCCATGGTTCCTGATTCTCCACCACTTAGAAAACATTTGTGTAGCGTCACAGGTGCCCCAGATAAACAAACAAACCAAACTCGTTAAGAGTATAATTACCATCCACGGGGCCTTAGGGCTCGTGCAGACACCACCTCTGCCTTCCTGTGGTGCCAAGTTAGGAGAGCCTAACTGAGAATACCTTCAGGCTATTAGTAGTGCACACAGGACTGTATTATGAATAAGTGATCCCAGGTAGGAACGGATATTTTTGGTTCCTAGAAACCTTTAGATTAAAGGGTAGAGGTGTGTTATTTTCATCCATCTATGGTGCTCCCAAGAAGCCCTTCCTCTCTATAGCCATGTGTGAAGAATCGAAGGAAAAGGAGCAAACTAGAAACAATGAACAGGGATTAGAAAATGGTACCAACAAAGTGTGCTGTGTTGAGCTTTACAGTCACAGAGGGTTCCCTCATTTGAGTCTCAGGCGAATCCTCATCAGCATCCTCAATATACTAAAAAAACAGAAGTGCAGAGACATGAAATGACCTTCCCAAAGTCACACACCAAGTGGGTGGGACCACAGCTTGAACCTGGCCCACCGACTGCAAACTTGGTGTTCTTGCAGAGGAAGATGAACACAGAGTAGTCAGCATGTTCCCACCTCATCAGTGGACTGGGGTCCCAAGGGTCCACTGGGTCTTGGTTCGGGGAGCAGGGAGAGTCTGAAGTAGCTTTGCTTTTAGAGGCATCTCAGCTCGAAGAACTGGTCAACCTGGAAGCAGGGGGAGGGGTGGGGGGCAGGGGAACCAAGGAATGGGGTCTTCAGTGGCCTCAGGCCCCTTCCTATATCACATCACCCACTGCAGGTTCCTCATTTTTAGATTCCCAGGAGTCTGCTCAATACAGAGCCCTGGGATCTGACTGCCTCATGCACACCCAGGTGCTGACTTGATACCCACACTCTAAGGAGTACAGTCAGCCCTCTCTATCTGCAGGGGATTGGGTCCTCGATACGCCCCCTAACCCCACCCCTGGATACCAAAGTCCACAGATGCTCGAGTTCCTTATACAAAATGCCATAGTACAATCGAAACCCACAGATGCAGAGGGCCAACTGTATTTGCATTTAAAAAGTAGGCCTAGGGATATATGTGAAAAGAATCTTAAAAAAGAGTGGATATATGTATATGTATAACAGATTCACTCTGCTGAACACCTACACAACATTGTAAATCAACTATACCCCAATACAAATTACAATTTAAAAAAAAAGTAGGCCTAGGGAGACAGCAGCCCTTGACAGCAAGAAATGAGTTACCAGCATTTGAACTTGAGGCAAGAGGTGTGAAGAGAAGGTCATTCCTGCCCTTGAGGCTGAGCCTGCATAAATGGTCAGTGCAGAATGGAAGTCAGGCCATGCAAAGAAGATTGCCTTTAATTATCCTTCTCACCATGTACTTGCAGCTGGGATAGACGCCATCACTACCTGTGGCTATTGTGGACCTTTAAGAAATGGATCAGGCTAATAATAATAATAGTACTCATGGCTACCACTTATTGAGGGTTTACTATGTAACCTAGTGAGCTAAGTACTTTGAGCATATTATCTCATTTAATCCCCACAACAACCTTATGAAGCAGGTACTATTATTTCACCCATGAAGAAACTTAAGCTAAGAGGGGTTAGACACTTTTAAGGTCACACAGTAGCAAATGGTACAGCTGAGTCTGGAATTCAGCGTGTCTTGCTCCAAAGTCCAGGCTTCAGACCAATACCAACTATGTCATTTCTAGAAATTCATGGACCCAAGGCTCAGAAGGACCAGTCATAAATTCTGAATGGCACAGAGGCCTTTTAGTAGAGTTGTATTAAATGCACCCTTTCATTTCTTCCCTTTCTCCCTCTTTTCCCAGACGAAGACAGAACGGTGTGCTAGAGCTGGCTTGTGTAACAGTTGTTAAATTTTTTAGGAATTTTACAAACTGTTAAGCACAGCCACTATTAAAAATTAAATTATATAAATTTACAATTAAATAAGTTCTATTAAAAAGAAGGTAATAAATACTCAAAACTCATCACTTCCTAATTATTTCACTACTCTTTTATTTTCTATGCTCTCAAGGTTATTTACCTTGATCATATGTGTGTGGTGAACATACTATATAATGATGCACTACCAACCCCATGTTTGGTGACATCATGGTAACAGCTTGAAACTGGCCACGGTGGCAGTGTTTACCCCATGGAAATTGTCAATGCTATAAGCCAGGGTGTTTCCCACTTGGAGAACTAGCTGTGAAAACATTTCCAGCACACCACTGCCTGGACAGCTCTGATGCACATGGCAGGGTGGGGAGCGGGGACTTTGGAAGGAGAAACAAGAGCCTGGTGGCCACACTGACAGGGACAGAGGTAACAGCCAAGCTAGCCAAATAGCAAATTTTGGGGAAAACACAAATTGTTCCGGAGAAGGGAGTCTGAGGCCTCTAAGCAACTTCAAGGGCACTCCCTGCCCTATTCCAGATCCTTCCCTATTGCTGTTAGTGTGGGAAGTTCTATCTGATGACTTTCATGGAAAAATTATGGTCCCACAAAACCAACCTATTGCAATCCCAATCCCAAAAGTAAGACCAAACTCTACAAAATTAGAATCTCCCATTGCTTGTTCTTATAGGTCATTTTTCTTACCTCTGTACATAGACCCAAACCTAAAGAAATATTTTACTTTTCAGTTAGAGATTGGAAATATCCAACATCTGAGAATGACACAGTGGGCAGTAGCTGCAAACATCACATAAAATGCATGACCACAGAAATAGGACCCTCACATCCTCAAAGCTGAAGGACAAAAACGGGGACAGATCAGGGGATGTTACATGAAGAACAGAGCCTAGCGCTAATCTGGCTACTTCACTGCAACCCAACAAGGAGCCTGTTCACAGTCCGTAGCCTACCCAGACCAATACTCTTTCCACATTAAGGGTATGGTTCCCACTAGGATAAGAGTCACAAGGAACTCCAGGCTGAGTGCCCTGTAGCAGGCAGAATCTCCAAGGTCAATGGTGAATCCGTTACTCTGATCCCAGTGGCTTCAACGTAAGTGAAAGAAGTGAGGCTTGTTGAAGCCCCCACTTGGATGCAATTTCTGGTGGAAGGGGAAGGGACTGTGGACTGGACATCAAAGAATTATGCTTCGATTAAAGTTCAGCTACAAATAGCATCAAGAGTAGTCTCCTAGTAGATTGTTAGACCTTCAGATTATTTGTTCTGAAGATTTCCTTTAAGAATTGGTGAGCTCTCTAGTGTGTTAACCTGGAGAATGGCCAGCCAAGGAAAACTTCCCTGAAAAGAGATCCAAGAAATCTGTCGTAGATAAGCGTTGACTTGTTTTCCCCCAAATCAGATGATCACATGGGTTACCTACATGGGTTAGGGTTTGTGTTTTCCAATACTGTATGAAAATATTTTACCTTGAGTACTGTACTATAAACACTCCCCTCCCCTTTTTAACCTTTTTTTAGGGTATTGAGATGAGACAGAGAAAGGAAATCGAGAATCACTTTACTCGATCTGAACTGATGTATATATAATTTTCTAGGCTTTCTTATGACGTTAAAGACAAGAAACAGCAGCAGATTTAGAATTCTACTTTCTCTCTACTCTGTCTCCCATGAAAAATGTCATTAAATTGCATTTGATATTGTTTCCTCGAACCTTTGGAGTTGTTTGTTGTTGTTGGGATGTTTTTTCTCTCCGTAGGCTACTGTGCGACATGAGGGAATAGAAATGAAACGCTATACCCGACAGTGCGATGATCAGAAATTCACCAGCTGCCACGTTTGACTCATGTTTCATTATCTTCCTCCCCTTTTCATTTTTGCCTCCATTTTAAAGTCATAATTGGATGTAAGGGAGAAAGTACGGCTGAAGGTGAATGAACCCTGTGGCAGCGAATCTGCCCTCAGTACTATTTCAGCATCTGGTGCTACCCTGAGAAGAGAGACCAAAGCCTCCCTCGCCGGCCTTCACTGCCCACCCCCTTCCTCCCAGTGCCCCCTTATCTCAGCTCTCCCCCGCCTCTGCCTGACAACAGTGTCCCTGAAATTTACTTCTGGGCCTATCAGATCAGTTGTCAAGGGAGCCTTCATGGTTTAATTCTTTAGTTTCAGGCCACTGTTAGTTACTCACAAGATCAGGATTGAGCAAGAGTTTTAATCCTATTGCCTGTCAAGTCGTCTTAACCTCTATCTTCTTCCCTCCGTTCTTAGTCCCAGAACCTGTTTTCTGCTCTCACAAAGGTTTATAGAAAGCGCCTTGAATTGATCTGAGAGATCAAAACTGACCACAGGGCCAGCATGAATATTCATGAGCCAGGTTACTTTTCAGGCCACAGCCTTTCTTGGGACAGTTCTGCACACCATGGTGTCCCAAACACTTGCCCTTGCCCTAAAAATACACTCAGAGATGCACAGTAAGGTTGCTGAGTGCCAGAGAGACACTCCACTGAAAGAAGGAGGAAACTCACCCATCGGAAAGTCAGCCAGGGAGGGAGGCCCAGCCCCGAACCCACTCGGGGATGCAAGGTTAGTTCTCAGACTTGAGTGTGCTTAAGAATGCTCAACAGAACTTGATTTCTGGGCCCTAGAAACCAGAGATTTTCCTTCAGGAGGTCCAGAGTGGAACCCAGGGTTCTGATTCAACATTCTCCCCCAGAGGATTCTGCTGGAGGTATGTGGCTGAGGATTAGATTCTCAAATCCAGAACTGAGCACACTGGTGCTAACAGGGGCCACAGGAGACAATAAAGGAGCACATAAAGCCACCTGAAGAAGAGAGCCAGTCTCTCTGTGGAAGGAAGGAAGGCAGGAAAGGAGGTGACGGGAAGCGATCACAGTTACCTTCAGATGGAGAAGCAGGAAACACTTAAATGGAGACCAAAAAGGAGAGCAGAGGGCAATTGGGTAGGGGTTCCCTGTAACCAAGTGGCAGAGGGAACTCTATTCTCCTGTCATTTGGGGGCAGAGATGGTAGGTACAGAGGAGTGAGAGAAGGCTGGGCAGGCAGGATGCCGGAGCCGTGACCAGGGCTGGCAGACGGAAGCCAGCGTGAAAGGGTCCTCAGTGCTGCGTGTCACGCAGTGACAATCCTGGCAGCCTGGTGCTGACGAAGGGACTGTGTAAATCTTCCCCAGGAGCACAGAGGGGCTTATCTTGTAAATCCCTGCCAGGTTGGGATGGTAATTCATATTTAAATCTCTGCCCCCAGCCCTGACAGGGAGATACCTTGCAAATCCCCAGGGAGGCATTTATTTATCCTGCAAATCTCCCCAGGATGCCTGAACAGGGGTCACCATTTCAGGGCCCTCTGTGGGGGATGTGAATTATCAGGCCACTTTTGGCAGCCGCTCAGAGCTAAGCCCCATGTAAGCCTTGCCTATGGGGCGAGAGAAAAGGAAATCACTGAACTAGTTTCTTACTAGCCTAGAGGTAGACAAGATAAACTCTGTACACCCTCTGTAAGGGGGCCATTGGGAAAAGCATCTATTAAGGATAAAGTTGGGGGCATGGATTACCACCCATCCATGAGGTAATTCAATCTTCCCTTCTCTCTGCCTCTTCCCAGGTTCCAAATCAGCTTTTGTTAATACACAGAGATAGACATTTCTTGATTTTTACATCTGACTTGACACATAATTCTGGCAATTACAGAGTTAAAAAACAAAACACAATCAAACAGGAAATCAAGCACCCCAATACATCGAAATGTTAGGGAATCGTTGACGGAAACCGCCCGCCTTGGCCAGGCATGGTGATAACCGCTTGAAGGACCTCATCCGGAGGTCTCAATGAAGAATGCAGTGCTGCCGAGGAAAACTAACAGGGAGAATTCGAGAGGGACCGAAAGGAGGAGGGAGGAGACAACATGCCCTGCCAACCTCCCAGAAACCGTCACGCTGGATCCATCTTGGCTGAGAGACGCACGCGCCACTGGGAAGGACCCTGAGTCAGACCAGCTACGGGCCAAGCAAGATGATTGGCCAGAGACAACCCGGAAACTAACGCCATCACCATAAAACCTGAGACTGCAAGCCGCGCGGAGAGCCATTCTCCTTGGTTCCCTTACCCTGCCGCTCTCCGCTCGGGTGCCCCTTCCCAATAAAATCTTTTGCTTTATCAGTACGTGTGTCTCCTCGGACAATCCATTTCCTAGTGTTTGACAAGAGCCCACTCTCAGGCCCGGGAAGGGGTCGCCCTTCCTGCAACAGAAAAGCTTCCAGATCATTCAGAAGGTGAGCCCACCACCTACCTTGTGGTCCTGCTTCCTGCAAACAATGACAGAAGGTCGCGGTCGGTCAGCAAAACTCAAGGACGGTCTCCTGAAACTCTGGGTCCATCCCCTCAACACTCGGACCTGCATCTTCACCCACCCGGGAAAGGTGCTCTGTGAAACAAGAGAATCAGGAAAACCACGGTCACTGGGGCTGGTTTAGTGATGTGGCCACATCCTGAGGGTGAGGCTCAGTTGGGGAATGGGCTCTAGAGGGGAGAGGGCGGAGGATAAGCCTGCTTGGTAAATAAAATAAGAAGTATTTTTATTTGCTAAATCTGTTAAACCTAGGAGGAAAGAGTCCCTAAAGTGCATTTGTTTTATTGTGGGTGCAGGTTACTAGCCACAGTAGGCCCTCAGGGGGCGTGTCCCCATCTTGCTAATTCTGCCTCTAATCTGGGGAGCCGAGTGTATGGCCAATTCTCTCCGGCCACAGGGCTGGTGGAGCGGTATTCCCTAGGCCTAGCTGCTGCATCCATGGTGGGCTGTTCTCTGGGTGGGCTCTGGTGGGGTGGAACTCGTCTCTGCTTTTTTTTTTTTTTTTTTGCGGTACGCGGGCCTCCCACTGTTGTGGCCTCTCCTGTTGCGGAGCACAGGCTCCGGACACGCAGGCTCAGCGGCCATGGCTCACGGGCCCAGCCGCTCCGCGGCATGTGGGATCTTCCCAGACCGGGGCACGAACCTGTGTCCCCTGCATCGGCAGGCGGACTCCCAACCACTGCGCCACCAGGGAAGCCCTTGCCTCTGCTTCTTAACAAGCCCAGGATGGCTTGAGATCCCAGAGTCTCAGGGGCGCTTGGGCACAGGGAAGCCATGGCAGTTTAGGAACAGTCGCAAGTCTTCATGTGCCATTAAGAAGAGTGCTTCAGGACAGGATGTAGGAGTGCCTTCAGCCTAAGCAACAAAATATTACTGAATGCCTATGTATGTTGGGCTTGCTGGAGGATACAAAGGGAAAAGAGGGTCTGGTCCCTGCCCTCAGGAACGTCTCAGTGGACTCAAGGAGCCAAAATAAATGCATTTAAATGTGCATCAAGCAACTCTCAAATGGTCCAGCAGTTCCTAAGCAGCAGTCCAGTAGCAGTGGTTGGGTTGGATTACATGCATCCATAGATTTGGCCAGAAGGAGACAATGAGCCCAAATGGATTTAGACGATTTACTGTTGACAGTGAGAAGAACATTTTAGTCCAGGTTGCCTGAGCCCCAATTCCAAAAGAACAATGAATAGGTGTTGACTATGCACAGAGTGGGGATGCATTAGGGAGAGGAACCCTGAGATCAGGAGACTCTGATCTTATACGGGGTTGCTAGCAAACCTGCCCATCCTCCTTTCTGGAGAGAGAGATTATTTTTATTACTCTGGAATATAAGCAAATCTCTCTGAGGAGGGAATACCTCTATTTTTTACTACCCAGGAATGTAAATAAATTTGTTCTAGAAGGAGTCACTGTCTCCATGCTTACACTGATATTCCTAAAAAGATAGTTCTAGAGCAAACAGGCTCTTCATGCCTAGACGAGTAGAAACACACAGCCTTAGATAATAAAGAGCTAATGAAATGATTAATACTTTAACTGGGGCTTCCCTGGTGGCGCAGTGGTTGAGAATCTGCCTGCCAATGCAGGGGACACGGGTTCGAGCCCTGGTCTGGGAAGATCCCACATGCCGCGGAGCAACTAAGCCCGTGCGCCACAACTACTGAGCCTGCGCTCTAGAGCCTGTGAGCCACAACTACTGAGCCCACGCACCTAGAGCCCATGCTCCGCAACAAGAGAAGCCACCGCAGTGAGAAGCCTGCGCACTGCAACAAAGAGTAGCCCATGTTCGCCGCAACTAGAGAAAGTCCGCGTGCAGCAATGAAGACTCGATGCAGCCAAAAATAAAATAAAATAATAAATAAATAAACTTTAAAAAAAAAAGACTTTAACTGGCATGGTTTGAGGAGGAACTTGATGGAAGCTTATATGATTTAAAAAAATGCTTCATGGAGGAAGAAGAACTTGACATTGTCCCTGAAGAACTTGTAAATAATGTCCAGGACTCCAGCCCATTCTATCTGCTAGGACAGGGGCTGGCCAAATAATAAATATTTTAGGTTTTGCAGACTATATGCCCTCTACGGCAACTATTTAATTCTGCCATTGTGGTGTGGAAGCAGCCTCAAACAATACATGAATGAATGAGTGTGCTGTGCTCCAATAAAACATTATTTACAAAAGCAGGCAGCAGACAGGATTTGTCCAATGGGCTACAGTTGGTCAACTCCTGCAGTGGAATACACAACAATGAACTTTAATACAGATTCAAGGAGATGATCAAATGTTGGAATGGCAGAAAGGATTCATGCAACGGGAAGAGAGTTGGATGAAGAAGCACTGAATAATGAAGAGAGTAATAGAGGAAATATCTAGATTAGGTAATTTGTAGGATCCTTTATCACTCTGATATTCCATAATTGTTTAGGGTCTTGGTAGAGTAACTATAAACTCTACAGGCATTTTGAGTTTTCTTCCAGATATAAGAATGAAGTTAGAGCCCTATTAGAATCTTAATCTATATATTCACCTCCAAAATTCTAGAAGAGCTAGAGATTCTAGAAGGCCACAGAGAGCCTTACTCATGATAGCTCCTAGGTTCTCTGAAATAAATGATAAAGGGGACTTGGAGTCTGATGGTCAGTGACCTGTCCAAAACACCAGGATTACTGCTTCATTATAACAATGAGGGGGAATGCATTGATGGGGAATCCTTTAAATAACTTCCCGGAAGCAGAGGACAATCAAAATACAAGGGTGCTGTCTTGGGAAATCCAGGTTGTCATAAGACATAAAGACTTTGGAATACAATACTATCTAGTGCCACTCGAATACTTTCTTTCCCAGTGTTTTAAGATGCCCAGGATTTGTTTTAATCAGATATGATCAGATGGTAGACACAGAGACAACTACCTTTGAAAGAAAAGCTTATTACTTATAATTCCCAAGAGGAGGGGGGACCCACCATGCCACAACAGAGCCACACAAGGAAGCACCAGGGTTGATCTGGAGGCAGGAGTGAGGGGAAAGCGTCCTGGGCAAAAGCCATTATTGGTACTTTTTTGGAGAAGGAATGGGTGAGGCAGAGGAAACACTGAGCAGGTTTAGAATTAGGTATTTGAATCTCAGTGGCCTCTGGGCTACAAGGATTGTCTCTTATTTGCTGGACACTTGGCCCCTGGGGTGATTTAGGGCAGGGGCCTGATAAAAGGAGGAGGGTAGGGGTGTGGACTCAGGATTGGTTGGTTTGCATATCAAGGGCCTGCTCTCAGGCAAGTTGTTTGCTCTCTCTAGGAATTATCTATCTAACCTTAGGAGGGGCTGTCCCTCTTCTAGGTCCTCAAGGCCCCAAGATGGCAAAACATCATAAAAAATAAAAAATAAAACACATGATTAATACAATTTTCCAGGCCCTGGAAAATTTTGTTCTAAATGTCTGGACAGAAGAAACTATAGACTAAAAGAGTTTTAATTCCTTGGAGAAGGTCATGTGGGCTGAAAGAATTGTCATCTTTGTAGAAAATTCTCCCTTCACACTTGGGTGGCTACAGTACCAGCTGTGGAGTGAGGCCCAAACTAAGGCAGTGGGAGCAGCAGAGCTTAGAGACCGACAACAGCCTTGCAGGAGAACAGCAGTTCATAAGGAAAAGGTGTTCAGCCTAGGTGAATGCTGCCCTCTGGAGTTGTGCAGTGCACCCCCTGCACAGCTGTACACCAGAGGCCTGAGGGTGAACCACCCAGGACAACACAGGAATGGGGGAGTATATCAGTCAAGATTTTTAGTTGTGGACAATGAAATCTACTGCAGCTAGTTTAAGCAGAAAATACATGAGGTAGTTCACAGGCAGGCCAGAGAGTCACAAAGTCAGGGACGGAGCAGCCGGAGAAAACACCCAGCCACTGCACAGAATTCTTCCAGCAGAAATACCACTGTGTTGACTTCTGCTTCTCAATACCTTGATGCTAGGAGGCCGGATGCTAGGGTCAGAAACTCTGCCACAGCTGCTTCAGAAGAGTGAAGGCACCCCAAAGCAGAATACGGCACCCCAAAATGTGACTATAGGAGTTCAGGACATGCCACCCCAAAATATGCCACTTTGGTATATTGATTATTTTGAGCCCTAGGCACTTGGAAAAATCCCAAACATTGTACAAGGAAAAGCTTTCTCTGAACTCCCCTTATCTGCCTAAAGAAGATCCTCCAGAAGGAACTCAACTGTCATAAATCCCCTCCCCGGGAGTTTCATCAACCAGGGAAGATGGACTCATCACAGAAGAGAGAACTAGAAGTCGGCACCACACTCAGACAAACTTCATCACAAACTACCACGCCTCCCATCTGGTCTTCTAAGGGTCCATTCATCGTTCCTAAAAGTCAATTTCTCCCCCTCCCGCCGCAAAGGCCTACCCCCGCCTCTCCCTGGCCCTATTAAGATGGTTTTTAAGCCTGAATTCTAAGCCACCTCTTTGAGTTACTCATTTTTCCTGGGTGTCTCCCATGCATACATGAGGTGTACATGTTAATAAACTGCTGTTTGTTTTTCTCTTGTCCATCTGTGTTTTATTACAGGGATCTCAGCTAAGAACTCAGAAGGGTAGAGGGAAAGTATTTTTCCTCCCCTACAAGGGCCAGATATCCCTGCCACTGTGCTTGCCAGGAGATCAAATCCCTAAATCATATGAGGAGTTCTAAATGCCAGGGAAACTAGGCAGAACTGGTCTTAGCTTTCAGGCTCTGTAAGCTCCAGAAATCAAACTGAAAGGGACTGGAATCTGTACCACACAAGTCAACTTACACTACCTGTCACAGTAAAGAATGAGAGGCTTCGAGTTCCAGGAACACAACTGGGGATTCAAAGTAGCTACCACTGGGCTGATCGCCTGAGTTCTGGCTTGTCCCAGTGCCGGTGTGGGCTGGGAAACAAGGGGTGAATAATCTGAAGTAAGAAGCACCAAAATCCTTGAAGTAGACTGCATTTTGCCAATAGACCTATTCCTGAAACAATGAACTAAATCACATACTAAGTGCCACATATAATATTTACTACTTAACCCCGTTGTGCATCCTCTGCAAAGTGAACAACTGTACTTCTATATTTCTCTCACGCGAAGCTGGATTTAATGTATTGAGCTTTCTTAAATCAAGGTATACTATCCCCTTGGAGCCTTTAAAAGAACGGAACGTCACAAATCTCATGAAAGGAGGCCATAAAGAGTCACAGTTTTTTTTTTTTTTTTTTTTTTTTTTTAGATGTTTGGGGTAGGAGTTTATTAATTAATTTATTTATTTTTGCTGTGTTGGGTCTTCGTTTCTGTGCAAGGGCTTTCTCTAGTTGTGGCAAGCGGGGGCCACTCTTCATCGCGGTGCGCGGGCCTCTCACTGTCGCAGCCTCTCTTGTTGCAGAGCACAGGCTCCAGACGCGCAGGCTCAGTAGTTGTGGCTCACGGGCTTAATTGCTCCGCGGCATGTGGGATCTTCCCAGACCAGGGCTCGAACCCGTGTCCTCTGCATTAGCAGGCAGATTCTCAACCACTGCGCCACCAGGGAAGCCCAAAGAGTCACAGTTTTGACATAACAGGCATGACATAACTGCAAAATGGAAACTGGCAGTTGGCAGTGTCGCCGTTAAGCTCCCTGCCTTCCAAATTAAGAGCTGGAACTCATCAGCTTGGACACGGAGGGAACGATCTGTGTGATCCTAATACCTGGCTGCGTCCACTTAGTAGCTAAAGTCCTCAGAGTATCAACTCGAACGCAGATCCTGGGTCCCACGTTCACATGTGTGCTATAAATACTCACTCAGGTGCCGGATGGGAGGCATAGGTACTTAACGCTCTCATAAAAGGCAGCATGCAGATGGTAATTAATGCCTCACACTGTCCCCAACGCGCAAAGCAGATTTGCTACAGTGGCAGCAACTCTGATTTCTGATTTCTTTTTTTTTTTTTTTTTTAATTTTTGCCCAGACAGCCGGAGGCCAAAAGCTGTACATTATGAAAGCTTTCTCTGCCAGTTCCCTCAAATCTCAGCACATAATGGAGACTGGTTCTCCTTAATAGATTCATGTACTCCTTCCCCAGTGCCTTGTCAAATAATAGCACAGTCCAAGCAATAAGAGAGGAGTCCACACTCACAGCCAGCTCACAAGAGCAACAGTGGGAAGGGGCCTTGTTTATTACCCTGTCTGGAGCAGAATCAAATTATTTATGGACCATTTAGATGCAAATGTATCATTCATTTAGCAAACACGCTGCATATGCAGACAGTTTAGCCAAACAATGGATCTATAAGGACATCCCCCACTAATCTTCGAATATCAACTGTGCCTTTTCAAAGGGGATTTGGATTTTCTCTGAATTGATCAAACTTGACAAGTAATTTCTACCTAATGTTCTGGCTAGGCTCTTCTCTCTTCACCATCTGTAGGTGAGAAATCCTATTGTCTGCTAGTGAGGAGGTAAAACCTTTCTGCAGGTTCTGTTTTGTTTGGTTGCCTTGAAATTACAAAACCTTTCCAGTCGACACATGCCCCATCCCCCAATCAATTTACGCTTCCTGAGCTGTTGAAGGAGAGGAAGCTGTGAAGAAACCTAAGCCATCTTTGTACAAAGGGAGACAGTGTTCTCACACACCAGCCCACAAGACCGCCTCAGTCCCTGCCTGGGAATTGTACACCAGCCACTGCTGTTCCAACAACTCTCGGAATCAATGAAAACCGCATTAGGGAAAAAGACACCGAATTTGAAAACTCTCCCTGTCCTGGAGTTTATTATCGAAACACCAGCTTGATTCAGTTGTAGTAAACAATTGGGTGAATAGGAGAAGACCAAGGTAATAAGCCCAGCAGGTCAGAGATGTAAGATGGGATTAGAAGAATTTTTCTACCGCGGGCTCAAAGGGAGGGGCTCGGGGGCTGTGTTGCCTTTGAATGAGCTCAAAGGTCAGCCTCTAGTATTCTACTAATCTCAGGACTAAAACCTACGTGAGTTTCTGTCCTAGTACCAGGCAAGTGACCTTTAAAAAAAAAAATCACATTTTTCTTTGTCCATGTCCAAATGGAAAAATACTTGTGATCTGCCCACTGTCTCTTCAAGGAGCCTTAGCCCAACAGAATCTCCTACCAATCCCAGGAGATCCTTTGGCTTGGTCATTAGAAAACAATAATTAAATTGCCAACAAGTCCTTTAACTACGTTACCCCCATTTTACTAGAAGGCCAGTCAACGCCTAGATTCAACTGACAATGATAAAGTGGTAATGATGTGTACCAGGAACAAGGGGCCAGATGCCTTTGAAATTTTTTAAGGAAACAAACAAAAAAAGCCTTGATATTGTTTTTTATTAATTCAACAAATTTTATAAAATGCTGGCTAGGGTATAATTCTCCAAGTGCTAAATAGAATACATGCCAAATGAATAGTAAGTCCCCTTATCTATCCCACCCACCCCAACACTAGACACACACACACACACACACACACACACACACACACACACACACTCTCTCTCTCTCTGTATCCAAACTAGTTTCCCACTCACCACTCCTTGCAACAATTCTTAAAACCTGCTGCTTTACTTCCTTAACCGCTAATGTCATCCTTTATCTGTGTTCTAGCTTCATCCCTCACTATGGAGCAAGTTGACTTTTGCAAACTCTGAAAAAATAATTCCACACCTCTTGGCCTTTCTGACAGGATCTACTGGGTCCCTGTCTGCAGATTTGAGGATTGGCTGCTGTGACATCAGTGCCGTTCTGTTGTCAGCTATCCTAGCTCTTTGGTTCACTGTGCTCCCTCTCCAGGCCTATCCCCAGGCCCAGCGCCTATGTTGACAGTATGTCCTCTAGGGCCCACCAGGGACATGTTCTCTACTCACGCAGGTTTGAGGATGCTGCAGTCCCTGCAGAAGCTGGTGACTCTGCTTCCACATAAGCAACCACCATTCCCCTACAAGTCAGAGCCAGGCCTGGTGGTATGGGGACATCCAGAATGTGAGGCAAGGCAGGAGCACCTTGAGAGCCTAGATAAGCAGGCAAGCAACTTCTCAAGAACATGGCATCAAGTTGTCCTATTTCTCTGCCCCATATGGGAGGAGGGCCACCAGAGGGAAAGGAGAGGGAGAAAGAGCAGGTAGGGGTGCAGTGGAGAGACGGCAGAGGTGATGAATGGGGGAGGGAGAGGCAGACCCAAGGATTAGACTAGATTAGTCTTCTCCAGCTTTAGGGCGCCCCGGAATCACTTGGGGGTCTTGTAAAAATGCAGGTTCTGATTCCACAGGGCTGCGTGTAGCATCTCAGACTCTGCTTCTCTGACAAGCCCACGGGTGACGGCTGCACTGCTGGGCCTCAGACCACACACACTGTGTAATAAAGACTGAGGGACTTCCCTGGAGGTCCAGTGGCCGACTCCGCACTCCCAGTGCAGGGGGCCCGGGTTCGATCCCTGGTCAGGGAACTGGATTCCACATGCCGCAACTAAGAGTTCGCATGCCACAACTAGGAGTCCGCGTGCCGCAACAAGGATCCCGCGTGCTGCAACGAAGATCCCGCGTGCCACAGCTAAGACCCGGCACAGACAAATAAATAAATAGATATTTTTTTTAAAAAGACTAAGATGATTTCTTAAGGCCCCTTCTGTGCCGGGATTGAGCCTATAATCCTCTAAAGGGCTGGAATTAGGGTGACCACACTGACTGGTGGGAGCTGTGAAGAGGCGTCTTTATTCAGTATGACTATATGCCTAGTAAAAATGGGAGATTCTGGAACTATAAAAGAAGGAGAGAACAGATTTTGGAGGATCACTACTGCTTCTGCCACACTGACACTGAATCACCACTTACTGTGTGCTGAGCATTGGGCTTGGTACTTTATTGGCAAAGCATGACCTATAAGACAGACACTCTTGGAGCCCAGAAGTAAACCCACACACCTATGATCAATTAATCTTCAACAAGCAAGGCAAAAATATACAATGGAGAAGACAGTCTATTCAGCAAGTGGTGTTGGGAAAGCTGGATAGGTTCATGTAAATCAATGAAGTTAGAATACTCCCTCACACCATACACAAAAATAAACTCAAAAGGGCTTAAAGACTTAAATATAAGACATGACACCATAAAACTCCTAGAAGAAAACATAGGCAAAACATTCTCTGACATAAATCGTAGCAGTATTTTCTTAGATCAGTCCCCCAAGGCAATATATAAAAGCAAAAATAAACAAATGGGACCTAATCAAACTTATAGCCTTTGCACAGCAAAGGAAACCATCAACAAAATGAAAAGACAACCTACAGACTGGGAGAAAATATTTGCAAACGATGTAACTGACAAGGGCTTAATTTCCAAAATATACAAACAGCTCATACCACTCAAAATCAAAAAAACAACCCAACCGAAAACTGGGCAGAAGACCTAAACAGACATTTCAAAGAAGACATAGAGATGGCCAATAGGCACATGAAAAGATGCTCAACATTGCTAATTATTAGAGAAATGCAAATCAAAACTACAATGAGGTATCACCTGACACCAGTCAGAATGGCCATCATTAAAAGTCTACAAATAATAAACACTGGAGAGGGAGTGGAGAAAAGGGAACCCTCCTACACTGTTGGTGGGAATGTAAATTGGTGCAGTCACTATGGAAAACAGTATGGAGGTTCCTTAAAAAACTAAAAATAGAACTACCATGTGACCCAGCAATCCCACTCCTGGGCATGTATCCAGAGGAAACTAACTTGAAAAGATACATGTACCCCAATGTTCATAGCAGCACTATTTACAATAGCCAAGATATGGAAACAACCTAAATGCCTGTCACCAGATGAATGGATAAAGAAGATGTGGTACACATCAATGGAATACTAATCAGCCATTAAAAAAAGAATAAAATGATGCCATTTGCAACAACGATGGACCTAGAGATTATCATACTAAGTGAAGTAAGTCAGACAGAGAAAGACAAATATTGTATCACATGTGGAATCTAAAATATGATACAAATGAACTTATTCACAGAACAGAAACAGACTCATAGACATAGAAAACAGATTTATGGTTACCCAAGGAGAAAGTGGGGGGACAGATAAATAAGGAGTTTAGGATTAGCAGATACAAACTACTCTGCAAAATAAACAACAAGGCCCTACAGTATAGCATAGGGAACCATATTCAATATCTTGTAATAAGCAACGTATAATGGAAAAGAAGATGAAAAAGAATATATATATATATATATATACACAAAACTGAATCACTTTGCTGTACACCAGAAACTAACACAACATTGTAAATCAACTATACTCCAATAAAAATTTAAAAAAAAAAAGACGGCCACTCTTGTTATTCCCATTTTATAGCTGAGGAAACTGAGGCTTGCTTAGGGAGGCTTAAGTTATTTGCCCCAAGTCACCCACCTTGAAAATGGCCAAATTAGATTTTGAATACAGTAGGCTAAGCCCAGAGCTGTAATCACTATAATCTGCAATCAATTTGCCATGGCCAGGTGACTTGCATTTAAATGAGGACTCCATCTCCTCCTGGATGCGTTCTCTTGAGCATACAGTAAGTGAGTGATAACAGTGTCTATTATTACTATCATAATTATTACCATTAATTGAGACCATGGAGCAGGATGCCTGTGGATTTAGAAAGCAGGGGAAGGAAGGGAGGATCGCTGGGAGGCTCCTGAACCTCCTGGCCAGAATTAAACCTCTGCCCATGGAAAGCCCGGAACCAAGAAGCATGGCTCTCATTCTTTTGCCCTGAATCAGTGATTCCCCTTCCTGAAGCATCAGACACCCAGTAGGGAAGTGGGGCAAAGATGACCTCAACCTTAGAGCTATCATTTTCATCAGCTACATTTACAAGGGATGGGACACATTTACAGTTGCAAAAAGAGGACCAGAGAGACATGGCTGACTGCTCAGCCAATGGTCAGCTCAGGCAGGACAACACGGTCAAGGCCCTGCATTGAAAGTGACAGTAGGTTGGGGAAGACCTTAAAAGCTGGCACAGGGCAGGAATAGGGTGAGGAGAGTGAGGCATTCACTTTAGGAGCAAAATTTAAGGGAGTGCCAAAAATCAGTAATCGAGATAAATAATATTTTAATGAATTTTGTGTGTGTGTGTGTGTGTGTGTGTGGTACGCAGGCCTCTCCCTGTTGTGGCCTCTCCCATTGCAGAGCACAGGCTCCGGACGTGCAGGCTCAGTGGCCATGGCTCACGGGCCTAGCTGCTCCGCGGCATGTGGGATCTTCCCGGACCGGGGCACAAACTTGTGTCCCCTGCCTCGGCAGGCGGACTCTCAACCACTGCGCCACCAGGGAAGCCCGCAATATTATTTTAAAAATCAAAATTGGGGCTTCCCTGGTGGCGCAGTGGTTGGGAGTCTGCCTGCCGATGCAGGGGCCATGGGTTCGTGCCCCGGTCCGGGAAGATCCCACATGCCGCGGAGCGATGGGGCCCGTGAGCCATGGCCGCTGAGCCTGCGTGTCCGGAGCCTGTGCTCCGCAACGGGAGAGGCCACAACAGTGAGAGGCCCGCGTACTGAAAAAAAAAAAAAAGTCAAAATTGATTCCCAAAAATTCCATGCAGAAAAAAATGATCAGTAATATAAATAAAGACCAGATGTGACCCTGAACTTTGTACAACCCTGAGAGTGAGTTCCTCACCTGGTCCAGCCTTGATTAGCTGGGCAAGAGACCTAGCACCACACATTTGGTGCAGGGACAAAAGGAGGAGGTGTGGTTCCCACCCTTCATAAACTTACAGGTTTATCCTGGTGAAACTAGGGTGCACTCATAACAGTACAACTGCTTGCTGGGCCAAAGGAAGTTGGAGCAATATTTAGGAAGGATAAAATGTCAATATCGCTCAAAACCCTTCAAAATTCACATGCACTTTAACACAGCAATTCTGCTTCGAAGACATTATCTCAAGGAAATAATAACAGATATGTGCAAAGACATTCATCACAGCATAGTTTATATGAGAGAACTCTTAGAAGCCTCTTACATGGCCCAAAATAAGGAATTGATTTTAAAACAATAACGAGATATCCATATAATAAAATATTGGGTTGGCCAAAAAGTTCATTCAGGTTTTTCCGTAACATCTTACGGAAAAATCCGAATGAATTTTTTGGCCAACCCAATACTATTCTGCCCTTTAAAACAATGCTGTAGAAGAATTGCTGATGACATGAGGAAAAGCTCATGGCACACTGTCAAGTGCGGAAAGTAACTGAATATGTATATATGAAAACCCTCGTTAAAGAGCTAAAAATGATTACCTTTGGGGGCAGTGGGATATATGGTGGTTTATATTATATTCTGTATTATCAACATTTTCTAAAATGAACTGTTTTTATAATCGGATGTCAGTATACTCTATTTTTTAAGAAGCAAGGATCTATTTACAGATTAGTAGAGGCCCGTCAGGAAGGAGACACATCATTCCGGGGAAGGTGATGGGCACAGGCAGTGGGGTTGGCCAGGCTGGCTGGAGCAGGGGAAGTGCCCAGCTAAGTATGGTGTCCTCGGACGCACCCATGGAGGAACAGGGGGGCACAGAGCCTGGAGTGGAGTGAAGGTTCGTCAGACTCAGAGCAGGAAACAGCTGCCCCCATGGCTGCCAATTCCAGAAAGCCCTGATAATCCTAGATCCTGCACACAAAGGATCCAGTGAACCTGTTCCATCAGAGAGGGAAGGAGCCACAGGCATAATTCAGAGCCGTGATGAAAGTTCCAGCAGCTCCTCTGATTAAAACTGCAAATCCACAATTCTCTACCTAATCCCTTGGTGAAAGGGAAGATGAGCACAAGTCCGCAGCCCTGATAACTCCTACTACCCCTTTAAGTCCCATGTAAAATTTCAGGCATCTCCCTGGAGACCCCAAGCTGGGCTATTGCCATTGCTTTCCCACTCATTGGAAAACTATAATAAGAAGGGAAACATTGCCGATTCCATAATAACCTCAATAATAGAGCAGCTTGCCTTGTGCTCCCTGATGACTCTATCCGTTTACTAAATACACTTGCAGGGCTTCAAAGGATGAATGATGGAGGTTATTGTGAGCGCTTGATGTCACTGCATTTTTCATTATATTAAAACAATAACATTTGTACTGGGGGAGATCATTTGGTCCAGAAAACCTTCCGACTCCTGCGTGCTGGGATGGAGGCTTTGCAAATCTGAACGACTCCCTTTGGGGACATAAAGACACGCAGCTTTCTGTGCCCACAACGGAATCTTTAAACCACAGCGGGAGGAGGGGCGGCATGAGCACAGGGGCCGCAGTGAAGCTGTCGCTTCTTCTTCCCTTTTTGTTCCAAACCACTTCGCATCTGGCAGCTCATGGTGTCTTGCGAGGCCATGGCTGTGAGCACAGGAGGTGAGGGGGAGTCCGTGGGGCAGGGAGAGGCTGGAGCGGCTCGATGGGGCAGTGGACGACGCGTCCCCACCCCGCCGGCCCCCAACCCCGTCACAAGGTCCAGAGAGCTGTGCGGTGGCTGTAGCCCGCCTCTGCTCCTGAGGAAGACCCAGCCACCACCATGCCCTCAAAGAAACTGCATTCCCAGCCCTGGGTGGCCCTTATCAGTCAAATGACAACACAGGGGCCCAAGGACCCCTAATGCAGAATCCACTGGTTTCCTATTTTCCCAACACTGTATAGCAGAGGGAACCCTACTCAATCATCTGTAATGACCTATGGGAAAAGAATCTAAAAACGAGTGGATATATGTATATGTATAACTGATTCACACTGCTGTACACCTAACAGGAACACAACATTGTAAATCAACTGTGCTCTAATAAAAATTTAAAAAGAACCAGTCCACAAATAGACCACGATCGTTATTTTTGCACAAGAGCGGCAGAGGTGTTAACTGTGGGGCTGTCTCAGGCTTGACACAAAGCAATACATTTTTAAATGGGCGTCTGGTTTGAGATAAAATGACAGGTGCACTTACAGTGGTAACAAAGGGGGGTGCCTCGGACAATGTAAATTTCCATGGCATGGGATATGGCAGATGATACCACTTCCCTTCATCTGGAACAAGCACTGGACAATGAGCCACACTTGTACTGCAGAGAGGAATCAGGCCCAGAAATAAACCAGGAGCCACGTGGCAAGGCGTGCATTAGCCTGAAATCGAGAAGAGAGGCAAGGCTGAAGGATGGAGTATAGCGGGGCCAGGGGAGAAGATTCTGCTGGCCAAGGGTGTGGCGGCCCTTGGCATTGTCCTTCGTTTGGCCTAATCCCCAAAGTCACCTCACTCTGTAAAACCCTGCATGTTGGGGCAACACACAATTTTTAGGAAGGGGTTTTCCCCATGCATGACATTTCTTTTCCACACCATAATAAGAGCTAAGGCTTACCAAGGCAGTCTTTCCCAAGTTTTTACAGGCATATGAATCACCTGGAGATTTTGTTAAAATGCAGATTAGGATTTGATTGGCCTGTGTTGAGGTCCGAGATTCCTGCATTTCTAACAAGTTCATAGATGTTGTGGATTCACCTGGTCCATGGACCACACTTGGAGAAGCAATGTTACATTGTTACCGTGAGCCAGGCAGGCACTGTTACAGGTGCTTCATGCATAGTGTGTACTCATCACAACAAACCTCTCAGGTAGGTACCATTTTGTAGATGGAGAGATGTGAGCACAGGGGGGTTTTGCAACTTGGCTAAGGTCACACAGCCAGTAAGGAACAGAGCCAGGATTTGATCTCTGGCAATCAAGTGCTAGAGTCTGACTTTTAAAAATCAGTTTTAGGGGGCTTCCCTGGTGGTGCAGTGGTTGAGAGTCCGCCTGCCAATGCAGGACACACGGGTTCGAGCCCTGGTCTGGAAGGATCCCACATGCCACGGAGCAGCTGGCCCCGTGAGCCACAATTACTGAGCCTGCGCGTCTGGAGCCTGTGCTCCGCAGCAAGAGAGGCCGCGATAGTGAGAGGCCCGCGCACCGCGATGAGGAGTGGCCCCCACTTGCCGCAACTGGAGAAAGCCCTCGCACAGAAACGAAGACCCAACACAGCCATAAATAAATAAATAAAATTAATAATAATAAAAAAAGAGCCGGTGACACGTACGTGCGCCAAGACAGTGCGAATTGGAGGAAAAAAATCAGTTTTAATTCTTAGAGATATAATTCCTCATACACCCCTATCCCACAGTGAAGTCATATACACAGGTTCTGTTTTCTGCCTGTGGACATTTCTTCAACATGGTTATTTGACGACATTTACAGAGCGAGTGTTTTGAGCCAGGCCCTGGGCTAAGCTCAAGTTTGTAGAGAGCCGGCCCTGCCTAGAGGAATGGGGGGGAGGCAGGCAGGGCAGTGGGACAAGTGATGTGACAGCTCTAATGCAGAGTGACCCACCCTGGGATCACAAAATGCACTGGATAAACCCGCATAGGTTACACTGTTTTCTTCTCCCCAGGGTGGAAGGGAAGGGAAGGGAAGAAGAGGGAAACTAAGATTTTATCTTTCAAAAGCCTCATACAGGGCTTCCCTGGTGGCGCGGTGGTTGAGAGTCCGCCTGCCGATGCAGGGGACACGGGTTCGTGCCCTGGTCCGGGAGGATCCCACATGCCGCGGAGCGGCTGGGCCCGTGAGCCATGGCTGCTGGGCCTGCGCGTCCGGAGTCTGTGCTCCGCAACGGGAGAGGCCACAACAATGAGAGGCCCACGTACCACCAAAAAAAAAAAAAAAAAAAGCCTCATACATGATAAGACTTGTACATGTATTACCTCATTTAATCCACACGTCAGCCTGAAATATAGGTGATATTCTCCCCTTTAAAGCTGTATCAGACCCTGTCCTAGGTCACAGAGCTCGCTGAGTAGGAGCTGGCATTTGAACTTGTCTGTAACTGACTCCAAAGCTGGTGTTTTTCCCATATGCCGTTTTTCCTGTTATGTATGTATTGCTGCGAAACTACCCCAAAATATAGTGGCATGAAACAACATCCACGTGATTATGCTCAAGGATTCTGCAGGACAGGAATTCAGAAAGGGCACAGCGGGGAAGGTTCTCTGCTCCAGAACGTCTGGAGGACTCACTTCCAGGGGGCTTCTTGGCTCACAGTTCTGGTGCCCGAGACAGGAAGGATGAGCTTGTCCAGCTGGGACCATCATTTGGAGTGCCTTCCATGTGGCCACTCATAGCAGTCTCAGGATAGTCAGACTCTACACAGTGGCCTGGGGCTCCAAGAGAAAGTGTTTCCACAAGCAAGGTGGAAACTGCATGACATTTAATGACCTAACCCTGGAAGGGTTAAGCATCGCTTCACCCTTCTCTGTTGGTACACCATGGTCACAGAGCGCCCCCAGATTCAAGGGAGGGGACATAGACCCCACCTCTTGATGGGGAATGTGTCAAAGAACTTGTGACCGTGTCGTAAAACCACTACAATCACTTTCACCCAGAGGAACCACCCTCACATGTGGCCCTTGCCTTTTGGAACCACATCGAAGACTTTTTAATAATTCAGCCCACGAGGATGTCAACCAGCACAGCATGGGTCTACTTGGACCCCACCCAAAAGAGTGAGCTACTGGGATTCCCTGGTGGCGCAGTGGTTGAGAGTCCGCCTGCCGATGCAGGCGACACAGGTTCGTGCCCCGGTCCGGGAAGATCCCACACGCCACGGAGCGGCTGGGCCCGTGAGCCATGGCCGCTGAGCCTGCGCGTCCGCGTCCGGAGCCTGTGCTCCACAGCGGGAGAGGCCACAGCAGTGAGAGGCCCGCGTACCACACACACACAAAAAAAAGTGAGCTACTGATGGCTGGAAGACATCAATGGGATGAACTCACCATTAATGCACCCTACAGGATAGCTTTAAGGACTGCACTCACAGGGAATCATGGGCCTGGCAATGACCGCAGACTCTCCCCCATTAATGCCCAGCACTGCTGTTGAATGTTAATGCAGAGGATATGGCTGATGAGCAGCAACAGTTTCCCACCCACCCACATCTTCCTTGGATCCACCTCCTCATCACAGGCAGCAGTGGCTCCTCGATCAGGTGTCATGGTTTAAAAGCTTCCACATCGGGTTGGCATCATCCAGTACCCCCGAGAAGGCCTTGGCTTCCAGGGGACACTTACAGTGGGGACCCTTGCCACCAGTAAGGAGATTCTCTCAACCTCTAAGGATATGTTCGCCTTCCACCCTCCCTGGAGCTTTACGTCACAAAACCCATGGCTCTGAAAGCCCGACAAAGAGCCACAGGGAGCCGTGCACCATTCAATATGGCGGACAGGTGAGAACATAGCAAGTAACTGATGGGGAGTTGATTAGACAGGAAGCCATTTAATCAATCTGAGCAGGCACTGCACACCACTCATATAGAGCTCAGTCAGAAACAATCGGCATGTGAGAAATACCTCCTTCACTAATAATTTGGTGCTTTTCCCCTACACAACGTGGACTTATACTGATTTCGGCTTAACCACCTCGATCTAATATTTAGGGCTTCTAACAAAATGGAGTCTGTCCTTCCTTCCTCCCTTCCTCCCTCCCTTCCTCTTTCTCTCTCTCTCCTCCCTCCTTCCATCCTCCCTCCCTCCTTCCTTCCTTCCTTCCTTCCCTCCTTCCTTCCTTAACAATTTACTAGATAATCTAGGCACTAGGAAAAGATCAGTGACCAAAACAGGCAAAAATCCCCGCCCAGCCTTCATTCTGGTTGGGAAAAGATAAGACCAGTGAGTACACTGAACAGTTTATACATTATGCTAAAATGCGGTAAACGCTATGGGAAAATTAAGAAGATTGCAAACAAGTGTGGGTGGGATGGTAAAGTGTTAAACTGAGTGGTAAGGGAGGGAATCACGGTGAAGATGGTGTCAGAGCAAGAATGTGAAGGAAGCAAAGAGGTATCCACGGGGCACAAAAGCATTCTAGGCAGAGACAACAGCCACCTCTGGGGTGGTGGTGGGGGGGCATGATTGTGGGATAGATTGAGCAAGAAGTCACTGACAACGAGGTCACAGAGGTATAGAAGGGCCCAGTTATGGATGCTGGCTTTTATCCTGGGGGAAGTAGGAAAACCAGGAATTGTAGGGTTTTAGCAGCAGAGTCGCATAATCTAACTTTTCAGAGGTTTACCTCGGCTGCTGTATTGAGCATGGACTAGAGGGGACGAGGGTGGAATCAACGAGACCACTTATGAGGGCACTGCAGAAGTGCACGAGAGACATGGTGGTGGCCAAGACCAGAGGGGTATGCGTGCAGGTGCAGAGATGTGGTCAGATTCTGCATGCATTTGTTGAGTGAAGAGAATTTACTGCGGATGGAGATGGGATACGAGAAGAAGAGTGGCATAGGAGAGGACTCCAAAGTTTTGGACCTGAACATCGGGCAGCATGGGGTTTTCACTACCCAAGATGGGAAGAATGGGAATGGAGCAGAATGGAGAGAAGATGAGGAGCCCTGTTTGGGGCATGTTCAGTGAGAGATGTCCACTGGACACCCAAGAGGAGATGTCAGGTAGGCAGTCAGATGGTGGTAACACTAGCTTTTGGAGGATCCACCCAGGAAGCAGCCATTTCTAAAGGAATGCCTGCATGTTCACAGGTGGCTGCCAGCAGGAGCAGCTTTTCCTAAAGATATAAAGGTAATGATCAAAATAAGAGAGCGAGTCTAAAGTCAGTCAATCAACCAGCATGCACATTCTGGCCCCCTGCCCGGTGGCAGCACTGTTCCAGGCACAGGAGCGATGGAGCAGGAAACTCAGACGTGGATATTTCCTTCAGGGTATCTTTAACCCCTTAGCTGAGCTGACACTTGAGTTGCACCCAAATCAATGAATTCATAGATCTCCATAGAGCACAGATTATGTGCTGGGCACTGGAGGAAACACAAAGAAGTAGCAAAACACAGCCAAGAGGGCTTCCCTGGTGGCGCAGTGGTTGAGAATCTGCCTGCTAATGCAGGGGACACGGGTTCGAGCCCTGGTCCGGGAGGATCCCACATGCTGCGGAGCAACTAGGCCCATGAGCCACAACTACTGAGCCCGCACATCTGGAGCCTATGCTCCGCAACGAGAGGCCGCGACAGTGAGAGGCCCGCGCACCGCGATGGAGAGTGGCTCCCGCTTGCCACAACTAGAGAAAGCCCTCGCACAGAAACAAAGATGCAACACAGCAAAAATTAATTAATTAATTAATAAACTCCTACCCCCAACATCTTCTTAAAAAAAAAAAAAAAAACACAGCCAAGAGAGTCATCCATAGTTAGAGGGGAAAGACATAAGCCTCTGAAAATTTAAGGAGAAATCTATGAAAAGTCACAAAAAAGTCAATGAACTAATGTAAAATAAAGGTAGAAAATCCCTAGCAAATGACTTCTTATTCTGGATGCTTATTGGAGTTCTGAGTATGAATTTGGAGGAAGTGGGCACCTGCTTGAATTTCAGGAAGCTCTCTGCCCATGGTCAAGCTCTAGAACACTCCACCTCTGGTTTGCGTAAGGCTTCAAAAGTGTGATGCTTCTCTTTGCCGATAATGGAGTTTAGGAATGATTTCATATGTGGACTCCACGTCGATGGTTTTCAAACATCAGAGTTTGGGGAACTTATAAAAATTCAGTCCTGGACCACACCTCCAGGGATCTTGATTCATTAAGTTATCTTTAGTCAGATAGTCCCAGGCTCTAACAACTCATCACTGCAGCCATAGATCGGAATGAGCAGGAAAGCTACCAGGTCCCCCAGGATTAGACTTGGGGAGGGAGCAGTCAATAGAATTTAAGGGAAAGGCTTTGCTTTGATATTCATCTATGATACTAGTGATGCACTGATTTACTCAGAACTCAGGAGTTCTATTTCAACCACATATTGTTATACTTTTCACTCTAATGAAACAGAAAACAACAAATATGGTGTAAATCCATTTTCTGCAAAATGCAGTGGAGTATATTCACCCAGCACTGCATCAATAACGAAGGAATAAAAGCAACCACTTTGGTTGGACTTTTCCTACTTTTGGTGCACTCGGGTGTTGTAATTTTTAAAATCAGCTGCTTACACTCAGTAAGCCGACAACATCCTACCCCAGCCCAGACTATTTTCATGTATCTCTCCCTGAAAGGTCTTTTTAGTAGTGAGCTCTATTTTTTGACCCCCTAAATACAAACCACACGTTGAAATATTTTAACTATGGTCCTTTGAAGGGGTGGTGGGGGGACAAGTTCATGTAAACCTATGTCTCCTGGGCTCCACGTATTGCACCGAAGCAGAGCTCTATGGGTTCAGGACTGTTATAACCCTACAGTTCCTAAGATGTCAGAATCAAAGACAAGGTCATGACAGCCTACTGCTTTCCTTATTTTATGTCTGTTTAAAGAGATCAGTTGACACTGACTTGTTTAAGGATGAAGATCTGCCCAAGATCACCCACTAAAAAGTGGCACCACTAAAATTTGAATCCAGGTCTGTACAACTCCCAAATCAATTCCCTTTCCCTTTCTTCCTTGTGGAGGACACACCCAGATCAACCACATTTGCAACCAGCCTTTTCCCACAATCAGTCAAACTGAGAAGCAGTGACAGTTCTCTCACCTCCTCTGCTTAGGTCAACCCAGAACCAAATCTGATGGCAAGTTTCTGTGTGCTGAAGAGCTCTTATCTTACACACATCAAAAATAGTGCAGACGAAATTAAAGGACTCTACCGCATGGGGGGGAGGGGAGGAGTCCCAGAGCCCCCTCTGGTGAACACTTAATCAGTGGATAGTACATAAAATGTTTACCAATACATTCTTATTCTTCACCCTTTGCAATCATGGTTTCATGCAACCCTCTCAATCACTGTCAATAAAATCAACGGAACAGCATCACTAGTACAATTTTGGAACCTGGCAGGTGGATGGGGGAGGAGAGGAGGAGGGAAGCAGAGAAAAATGGATGGAGCAGTCACTGAAGTCAAGAGAACAACAGGCTAAATTGAGTGCTTTCTAATCTAATGTATTTAAGTCAGATTCAATAGAGCTTGGCACTGATCCCTGTTCACTGTGCTACCACGATCTCAGCAGATTCTGATTAGTGTATTGGGCGCTTTCTGAAATCCTCTTTCTCATGGTGGTTCAGACTGAGCTTCATGGAAGTTGTTAATGCTGTTTGCCAATGACTGCTTGTTCTCCCCCCTTTCAGCGCATATAGGAATTGCACTTCCTGGTCTCCTGTGGTTGGGTGAGGCCATGAGACCAGTTTGGGCCCATGAATAATTGTGTTTCTTCCAGGCAGAAACTTTAATTGCAGGTGCAAGAACTTCCCAGGCATTCTTTTCCTCTGGCGTGGCAACTACCAACTTCCAGATGGTGGCTGCCCTGTCATCCTGGGTTCTTGAATAATCGCTAGGAGCAGAGACCCCTTGGCAACCTGGGTTAGGCATGGAACATTTGAGTATCTTCCTACATGCCCATGACCTATGGCATGTATCATGCATGCAAAAATAAACCTTTATTGGATACAAATGAACTTATCTGCAAAACAGAAACAGACTCAGACTGAGAGAACGAACTTATGGTTACCAGCGGGGAAGGATTGGGGGGAGGGGTAGACTGGGAGTTTGGGATTGACATGTACACACTGCTATATTTAAAGTGGATAACCAACAAGGACCTACTGTATAGCACAGGGAACTTTGCTCAATATTATGTAACAACCTCAATGGAAAAAGAATTTGAAAAAGAATAGATACATGTATATGTATAACTGAATCACTTTGCTGTACACCTGAAACAAACACAACATTGTTCATTGACTATACTCCAATATAAAATAAAAAGTTTCAATAAATAAATAAATAAACCTTTATTGTTTTAAGTCACTGAGATTTGGGAGTTTTGTTACTGCAGCATACTCTAGCTTATCTTGATTAATTCAGCAATCAAGCTTTTTGAACCAGGAACAAGCAAGGAAACTGGGAGCTTTGACATTGTAGGAAGGCTTTGCTGGCATCACCTTTGAGGAATTATGTTTCCCTAAAATTTCTGGTGTTCCAAGAAAACCTCTATTTCTGGGGTGCTGCAATATGATGATCTTAAAGTCCTGTTGAAGCCGATTTGAGTTTATAAACCCTCTCATGATTCTAGAGGGTATGACTTTCAATACGTGATATATACCACGAGTCCCTGTAGAGATACTCAATAGACATCATACAGACTGAAAAGCTGGGGCAAAGATGGGTCCAGCCCTTGCATCTGTGCCCCCCACTTTAACACAGTGTCGGGATTGCAAAAATGCTCTCAGGCTGAACTGCTTTGAACTGAATAGTTTAAATCCCAACCCCATCATTTACTAGCTGTGGGCAGATTGCTTAATCTCAGTTGTTTTCATCTGCAAAGAGAAAATCATACTACTGTCTACTCATAGTGCTGTTGTCAGGAAGTCATGAATCGGTATAAGTTAAGGGCTTGGAAGAATGCCTGGCACACAGTAAGCACTATATATATATATGTATATACATATATATAATTAATATGATCAATTACAATTGTATATTAATATACAATTAATATTATCAATTTATTGTTAATATTATCATTAGTCCACTTTTTCCACCATCTGTGAATTTTTTTTATTAGACAGGTAAATCTGAGGAAGCCTATAAAGCTTTTTCCTGGCTGTAAAAAGTATTTTTAAGTGAAAATACAGATTTTAAGCCTATTTTTCTCAGTCCCTAAGGATTTGCTAGCCATTCTGCCGCAATCATTCAGATGGCAATGCCTTGGCAGGCATCCCTGTAAACACTGTGCAGCCATCAACAGTACATACGCACTGGCCCGGGGGTTTCTATGATTCACAAGGCCAATGTTCGTTATTGGGCTACTGGCCATAAGTGGCTATTATTTTTGGCTCCAGACACCATCATTTTAAGAGTTCTCCTTGCTGCATAGTATTCACAGGTCCCCATGAATATTGAGACATATCAAAACGTTCAGACCTTTTGAGATGGAGGCTTAATTTTTAACTTCTGATTGAAGTCAGTGCTCCATTTTGTTGAATGATCATGGGCTTAAGAGTTGTGGGGAAGGAAGCTCAAGGGACAACCAAATGGTGCATCAACATTTTTCAGGGAGTCCCACTTGACTTTCTGAGTAGCTATCGCCAAAGCACCTAATACACTTGGAGGTACTCCCGGAGCTCAGTGTGCTCACAAACACAAGCGCTTACAGAACATCAAGCTTCCCTTGCTGGCCCTCCAGGTGCTCTCCGAGGTGCTAGGGACCCATCGTACGGTGCTCAGAATGTGAAGCCCATGGCAGCCCGATCTGTGCAAGGAAGTTTTGGCAGATAATCATGCCTGAGCCCTCAGTCCCACTCAACTCCTCCAGTTTTGGTCTCTTGCCCAAATGTGAGTCTGTTCTATGGGTTACACTGAAAAAGGAAGTAAATAAATTAACCCTTATTTTGCCCCTGGAAGGTTTGGAGAGCTCTGCTTACTTATTTTTTTAAGTCAGATGGATTGAGGTAAAATGTATATCCAATAACATTTATCCTTTTTAGGGGTACACAGCTCTGTTGCTTTTAATCCAAAGATCCAGAAACTTCTTCTCTAGGGTCCTCCTGGGGGTGCCAGGGAATCCACTTCAGTAGCTCAGATGCACAAATACAGCTCTGGTCTCTCACTTCTGGTCTTGCATCCTCACCCTTCAATTCCCCAGACAAGTGATAAAAACCACTTTTGAAAACTTACAAGTAAAGGGCATATAAACTCTAGTTTTCTATTAGGCCCCAAGAGACTGAAATGGCACCTTCCAACTCAGCAGAGTCATTTATATATGTATTAATCATGCCTTTTTATTTTCTGTATTTCTGATGCTTTGACATCTGGGGTCTTGCTGACCCTAGAGGGACTGCCCCTCCCAGGGCTAGCCAGTTCCTAGAGATAGTAAAACACTTGCCTGCAAGTGTGCCTTTTATATGCAAACTAACCAATCCAGAGCCCACAGCCCACACCCCCATCATCTCCTCTATTGGGCGGTCACACACCGAGCCTAAACCCCCAGGACCAGGTACCAGACAAATAAAGACAGCACTTGCACCCCGGAAACCTAGTCAACCCTAACCTGCTTAACCTGCCTTGCATTTCCTGTGAAAACCCAAGTAAAGGCTCTGGCCCACATTTTCCCCTCACTCTCTCTGCTCCTGACCTACCCTTGGTGCTTTCCCATGTGGCCCTGAATGGCATGCCCCCCTCCTCCTGGGAACTGTGAGGAAAAAGCTACCTTTTCCATTTTAACTGTCCCCGAGCTTCTGGCCTCACCATACCTGATCAGTAATAAAATCTACAATTAAAACAATATACATCTGCATATTATAGACATTTTCACAAAGTACATGTCCAACTGACTGTGTGAAAGGCTCTCATTGAGAGGCATGCCAATGACCACCTGGATGACCTTCAACACCACCTGCACAGCTGACACATGGGCCAATTCTGACTCCCAGTCACAGTGCCATTAAAAATATAAACAGCTCAGGAAATGGTTTGGTAAATGTTAACAAAATTCATTCATTCAAATATGTATTGAGCAGCTATAATGTATCAGGTAGTACTAGAGATTCAATAATAAGCTGTGGTCCAGACCTCCAAGAGCTTCTAATATAAAAAAATGGTACCCATACATCACCTCATATTCTATAGAATATAGTAGATAGTCAACGTGCTCCTGGCCTCCTAGTTGTGGTGTCATGAGGGGTAGGGGAGGGAACCTTGGGGACACCAGCAACAACGCTGCCAGAAAGGAAGCTAAAGTACTGGCAGATGTAAAAGATGAATAAGATTTTTCTGCTCCATGAATACCTTCCCTTGCTTCCTGAAACTCTGGCCTTTGGCCTGCCCAGTTACATCAGTTTTTAGTATTTACCTCAAACTTCCAGGAATTTCTTATTCAAAAAAAATTTTTAAAGTGTGACCCTAGTGATGTCTTCTGGGTCATAGCCTGCAAGATTTGGCATATCTGCCTTCCATTCTTTGGCCAAGCAAGAAATGAAGTCAAGCCAAAACAGACTGCTGGCCCAGAAGACATTCATACCAGAGCAGGCACCACTCGGTGGGATGTCCTAGCAAAGGGCAGTGGTGGCAGAGGAGGGCTTGCTGGTCATAACTGCTGTATATCAAATATTCCCATTTCTCTGTGTTAAGGCGTAGGGAAGGTTTATCCTTGCTGGCTCCCCTGTGGTTGGATGGAGCCATGTGACAAGTTTTACCCAGTGAATTGTAAGCAGAAGAATGTGTGTTAGTCACTTCTAGACCAAGCGTGTAATTGTTGAAGAGAAACCCTGGAGCTGCACTGCCCAATATGGTAGCCACCAGCCACGTGTGGTTACTGAGCACTTGAAATGTGGCTGGTCCAAACTGAGATGTGCTCTAAGCATAAAATACTCTTGTGGAAATTATAACACTGGGCTAGATAAAAAACATTATCAAAATTAATTTCACCTGAATCACCTTCATTTTGCCTTTTTAATGTGGCTACTAGAAAATGTGAACTTATATATGCAGCTCATGATACATTCCTATTGGAGCTGCCCTGGAGCTTTTCTCTCCTCTTCTACATGACTGGGAATGTGCCAGATAAGATTACTCCTGATGACCAGGGTCCTGAGGTGGGAATGACAATGACGTGGGGAGAGCCCTCCAGCTACCCTCAAAGGACATGCAGCACAAGCAAGAAATAAACCTTTCATTAATCTAAGCAACTAAGACTGGGTTGGTTCACTACCACAGCAGTCTATTCTAACTGATACAAGAAGGATGAAGACACTTGGAGCCAGCCTGGGTACAGGGCGGGTAAGACATACAGTAAGAAAGGGACACAGAGGAGATGTTTCTCATGTCATGTCTTGCCTATAATCATCCCTGCACGTGTGCGAACACACTCACACTCACACACACACCTGTTTATGTCCTATGGAAGAGGAGCCAGGACATGAAACACTCTTTATTGTCCAGTAACATTTCAAATCCACCAGTAGCAGACAAGGCTGCATGGCTCTTATAAAAAACTTGTCTTGTAAGAATGGTTGACGCTGGGGTTTTGGGCTTGGCTGTGTAGCACCCGCCTGTTTTTACCTCATTCCTGTCCATGCAACCACCTCTGATATTTTACTTCTAGGGCTGACAATCACCATAATGCCTCATTCAACCTGCATCCTCGATTCAGTAGGGACCCATGGTGAGAGCGCAGGGAAAAATAATCCTGGGACGAACAACTGAAGGGAATTCTGAAAAGGGTGCTATACCAAAAGGTGGACTTAGACATTTGGTCTTCAGTGAACACTGAGGAAGGGGGATCATAAAGTCCTGTCGTAAAGGAGGTGTGAGTCGTGTTTCCAAAAATGGGCTTGCCAAGAATCAGGAATCTAGATTCCCCTACCATTCACCTATCTGCTACCATCCTCATTCCCTGCTTCCATTACAGGTGTTTATGGCTGTAACGGAATATTTAATTAACAGTGGTTCAAAAGAGGAAATTTCTTTTTCACATAACAAGAAGTTCAGGGATAGTCAGTCCAGGGCAAGTGTAGCAATTCAACAATGGCATTAAGGACCCAGACTCCACCCATCTTTCCTTTCACCTTCCTAAGCAGGTTGGTACATTGCCTCATGGTTGTAAGATGGCTGCTTTAGCTCCAGCATCACGTCTACCTTCATGATGGGAAGAAGAAAAGGGGAGGAGCTAGCTTCAGTCCTAACCCTGTGGTACAAAAGGTAGGGCAGATGCCCAGGCCTCACACTTGGGGAAGAAGGGATATACTTTATAAGAGGTGGGTATGGGGGAGATGTACCTTTTTCTCCTAAATCCACAGGCCTTGACTCAGGGTTTCATCAGCTGGTCACCTTTTTGAAATTTTTTTGCTCAGAGGGGTCTCCTTTTTGTAATATGCACAAAAGCACTATTTATGCTGGTAGACTTGGACCTAGTACCCTCAGTTGAAGGGCCTCTGCTTCTCACCCTCCAAGGATGCCCTTAGCCGGCTGTAATGCTCACTTTTCCTATAAAAGTGACCGACAGTTTGGAAAACAGTGCCTTGGGGTTAGAGTGTGTAGCCCACGATGGGTCATCCCTGCAATATCTCCAGCCCCATGCTAATCTTAATCCGCACCTCCTTCCCACATCATCACCACCACTAGCAGCAGCATCCAGAAACACAACAGGTTCTAACCTCTCCTTACGGCAGCTGATTGGCAATTCATTCCCACCCAAATCTTAGCAGATAATGACCAAGCATTATGCCCCTGGGAGCCCCTGATACTAAGAGGCTACCATGGAAGTAGCAACGCTTTTCCTAGAGCTCGAGGGCCTAGGGTAGTTATGGGGCTGAGAGAAGAGGACAGCTCTCTGGAGGCAGGCTCTCTGACTCCTGCAATCCCACTTCCGGTTCCGCTTCCAGTTCCAGAGGCCAGATGGGATTTTCTGCCACCCCCACTCTGAGAGAGAAGCTGCGCCCATTCCATAAAGACAACTCTCACAAATGGCATTTCTGGCTGGGAAAATTGCCCTGCAGCAGAAAGAGCTGGGGCTAATTTAGTGTTCACTTCTCATCAGCTGAAATGTTTTTATTTTTGGAGAGAATTGGCGAGCCATAATTATTATTGATCTCTGTGACAGCAATCAGAGAAAGCTTTCGTGTACCCTCAAAAGAGCAGGACCAGAAATAGATGCCAATCCCTCAGCCAATCAGAGCTTCTTCTTGCTCTAAATTGATTTTAGAGCTGACTTGCCATTTAAAGAAAAATAATAATAATAAAGTTCTACATAGTGAATCTGGATGTGGCAGTCACTCCCCTGTCAGTATTTATGGAGCATTCACTGAGGTCTAGCCATATAGTCTTAGAGAATATCTTACCTGACTTTCAACAGATGGATATTAATGGGATATTTACTTACAGAGTAAAATTAAATTGGAGCTGCATCTTAATGTACAATTTACATAATCAGCTTTGTTCTGAACTGATGAGCTGTTTTCAATAGCTCTTGGGACCCTTCAGTCACAGCTGCCTCAAAGCCACAGCCACTGAGAATGGAGATTAAACAGTTTCCTAAAGCCAGAAGTCTTGATGAGGATCTATTACCCCATCCTGGAGACCTCATAATTTCTCCAGACGCTGGCAAAGGATCAAAGATCCATGTTCGCTTCTTGCCGTCATTTGGGATCAAAAGAAAGACGTTCAATTTGCATTTGGAAACCATTACAGTCATGGATAATCTCACCCTCACTTCTATAAAGTTTATGGCATTTCAATTTTTTAATGCCTCACATTCCAAACAACACACATAATTACCAATGTACTATACCATGTGCTTGGGGAGCCTGGAGGAAATCTTCCTAATGATGAATTTCATTGTAATACCTGTGCACATAAAGCTGGTTTCCTGATCACAGGCAAGGCACGTTCAGAGCCTGGAGGGGTACAGGGAGTAAATGCTCAAGGGGAGAGCCCAGTTGGCAGAACTGGACCCTCAATAAGGAACTGTTATCTCCTTATCCCGACCCCCACCCAGAGGGCAGTGCGTTGACCAAATACTTCCTGTCCTTCCAACGCATCTGATCTTAACCAGCTCCCTGGTGAACAGCATTGCTCCTGCAAGAAGTCACAGCAAATGAACACTTCCTAAAAACTCAAGCTCTTTAAGTTCGCTTTGTTCATTCCTTCAGACAGCCTTAAGAGACAGCAATTATTACTGGCCCACCACCCTTTACAGATGAGAAAACTGAGTCCTAGAGAAGTTAAGTAATTAGCCCCCAACCCCCTAGTGCATTAAATCGAGTAACCAGAATTGGAACCCAGTCTGTCTGGCTCCAGAATACAAAGTGCTTACCCACCCTGTTCTACACAGTCTCCAAACAAACAAACAACACAGAGAGTTCTACTAGTAGACCTGAGGTTCCCAAATATTAATAGAAATAAGAAGAGGCTTAAAATGAGACTTCCACAACCCAGGACTGTATTTGCTAACCTTGATTCTTACGTTGGGCGAACAAAAAAATCCTTAAAGGAGAGGTTGATGTAAATTATTTATTCATCCATTCACTCATTTATTCATTACAATAGGGCTTGTAAGCTATAGTTAAGATATAACAGAGAGGTCAAAATCATACCCCATGGGGAGCAAGCAGTAGATAGGAGTAGATATGGTTGGACTCCAGGAAACAGACCTTTAAATTATGCAAAACTGCAGGCTCACGTAGATAGCTAAGGGCAGTTAGGTCATTTTCTCCCACCGGGATATCTGGATTCCACAGGAAGGGAAGCTGGTTGCTTTGGACATCAGTGGGGTATTCCCGAATAGTTTCATCTTCTAGTCGGAGCTGGAGGCTCTTCTCACCCTCCTTGTAGTCCTTGGTTAATTCAGCCGAGCACCACACTTCATCGGGGTCAGGGATCCAGACCCTTGTGTACTTACTGGCTGTAGAGCTCGCTGACCGACTTAACCCCCATGAGCCGGGCCGAGCCTGGACTCCGTGGCCAGTACACCACTGGAATCTCTAAAAATTTGGGGTTTTGTGATGTCAACTGGTTATCTAAATAAACTTCAATTCTAACAGAAAGGTTCGTATATGTGAAACATATTCCTAAAATTCACTGAGCTCATTAGAGACGATAAATGTGGTAGGAGAAACATACACCTGGAGGAGGGTCTATTGATTCCTCCGCCCGCTAAGCACGCAACCCTCAGCTCGTGGACCTATGTTCCATGATGGGATAAATGGCTACTGACATCCTGTTCACTCCTAAAAGCCTAACTCAGGGGATTTCCCTGGTGGCACAGTGGTTGGGAATCCGCCTGCCAATGCAGGGGACACGGGTTCAAGCCCTGGTCTGGGAAGATCCTACATGCTGTGGAGCAACTAAGCCCATGTGCCACAACTACTGAAGCCCGTGTGCCTAGAACCCGTGCTCCGCAACAAGAGAAGCCACTGCAATGGGAAGCCCACGCACCGCAACAAAGAGCAGCCCCCGCTCACCGCAACTTAGAGAAAGTCAGTGTGCAGCAACGAAGACCCAACGCAGCCAAAAATAAATCAAATAAATAAATAAAAATTAAAATTTAAAAAGCCTAACTCAGTTCCACTGCAGACTCCACGCTTGCTCTGTAATGATCCAGGAACAAATAGATGAGAGCAAGAGTGTGGTCTATTTCCCCATGGCGTCCAGGAAGGTGAGCCCCGCATATATAAGATGCAAAATTAGGAAAGGTCAAACTCTGACTTCTCACTCGGGGTGCCCTTTCATGGTTTCAGTCTGCGGGGGATCCAAGGTCTTCAGCTAAACATAATCCAGTCCTTTACCCTGTAATGTTCCATGTACCAGACCACTCTTGCCTCTTATTGCTTTACTAAAATTGGCCTCATCTGTCCCCTTCCCCTAGGATCCTGCTCTCTATCCTGTGCTAATGGGCACTAAAAAGTTCAGGTCGGGGCTTCCCTGGTCGGGCAGTGGTTGAGAGTCCGCCTGCCGATGCAGGGGACATGGGTTCATGCCCCGGTCTGGGAAGATCCCGCATGCCGCAGAGCGGCTGGGCCCGTGAGCCATGGCCGCTGAGCCTGTGCGTCTGGAGCCTGTGCTCTGCAACGGGAGAGGCCACAGCAGTGGGAGGCCCGCGTACCGCAAAAAAAAAATAAAATAAAATAAAAATTAAAAGTTCAGGTGACCTTTCGCAGAGGTATTTTACCTTTAAATAGGAGCTCTCTAGAGGTACAGTGCTTAAATTTCAGTTGTGTTTCTAAACGGTGGCAATTTCAGGCCAAGGCAACAAGTTGAGAGAGAAAGGGGTGGGGGGAGAGATGACCACTGTAGTGGGTTGGATGGTGGCCCCCCAAAATATATGTCCATATTCTAACCCCCGGAAATTGTGAAGGTGACTTTATTTGGAAAAGGAGTCTTTATAAATATAATTAAGTTAGGATCTCAGGATGAAATCATCCTGGATTATCCAGATGGGCCCTACATCCAACAACACGTCCTTATAAGAAACAGAAGAGGAGACCCAGACACAGAGGAGAACACCATGTAAAGATGGAGGCAGAGATTGGAGGGATGCAGCCACAAGCCAAGAAGCACCTGGAGCTACCAGAAGCTGGAAAAGGCAAGGAAGGATTCTCCCCCTTGAGCTTTCAGACTTCAGACACGCTCTTGGAGAGCTGTCTCCCAGGTTGCAGCCCAGGATTCTTCGTGGCATTCTTCCCTACCAACCCACAGGCTTACACTGGGAAGAAGATGGGGAGCAAACGCCAACATTCTTAAGAACCCAGATCGGGAGGGTGGATCGTGAGGAATAAAATTTGTAGCACCAGGACATGCTTAAGAGAGAAAGTCACAATTTCCTAAGATATTGAAGAAAGGTTTAATATAACAAAGGGGATGGATGGGATAAAGAAATAATGGAGTTAAAATGAGAAAAGAAATACTTGGACAAGTTCACAAGTTCATTTCCCTGGTGGCGCAGTGGTTAAGAATCCGCCTGCCAATGCAGGGGACACAGGTTCGAGCCCTAGTCCGGGAAGACCCCACATGCCACGGAGCAACTAAGCCCGTGCACCACAACTACTGACCCTGCGCTCTAGAGCCCACGAGACACAACTACTGAGCCCACGTGCCACAACTACTGAAGTCTGTGCGCCCCAGAGCCCGTGCTCTGCAACAAGAGAAGCCACCGCAGTGAGAAGCCCACGCACCACAACAAAGAGTAGCCCCCGCTTGCCGCAACTAGAGAAAGCCCACGTGCAGCAACAAAGACCCAATGCAGCCAAAAATAAGGGAGGGAGGGAGGGAGGGAGGGAGGGAGGGAGGGAGAGAAAGAGAGAAAGAGAGAGAGAGAGAAAGGAAGGAAGGAAGAAGGAAAGAAAGAAAGAAAACAGGGGGAAAACCAGGTTAGAAGCAAGGACTACTGTTCTTCTCTATTAAAAAAAAAAAGAACTAAAATTAGACTGCAAAATGATTTCTACAGGTAGATGATGGAAGACTTGTCACTCAGAACATTTAAAGCTAAATCAGTCTGCAGGATACACACAGGAGAAGTGAGATGCATCACCCAGGCCATTATTCAAATGATTCAGAAAGAAAAAGAAAAATGCTCTTTGGGACTAAAACAGTTCTCTTGTCTGAAAAATCTGCATTTGATCTTCATGGGGATTGAATTTACCTGGCAATTGCTTGTCTACTTCTTTGTATACACCCAGATGTTTAAATGCATTGAACTTTCTTAGGAGTACTTCGTTGAGGTTAGGAAAACATCCTCTGCCAGCAAGACAATCAAATTACCGTAAAGACGATTTCAACAGCTTCCAAGAGCTCTGGAAACCGAAGATCTCCACCTAGGTGCTCTGAGAGGTGAAACGCAGGGGCTGTTTGTGAGCAGGCCCTGTGGCTCCTGCAGCCCCACCATCTTTCTCCATCCCCCTCATCCACACAACAGGGCAGATTATTCTGAGGGCCATGACGTCATTGCTTGAAGGACCCCACCCCTGTGGGGTCACCTAACCAACCTCGTCTGTAGAAGAAGGAGGCAGGAGGGGGCGCTCTCCGTTCTCCCAGAACTCAGTCCCAGTCACCCTTCCCCATAAGGCTCAGCCAGGAATGTACTCTGCCTTCCTTGAAAATCAGATTTTACCCACGCTTTGCACAAGCTCCTTTACTGCAATGAGCGATTCCCATCAGCACCGTGTCCTCTTCCATCCTGCTTGTTTGGGTCACGTGTTAGCGTTCCAAGAGATGCATGCAAAAAGGAAGTGAGGTGGGCAATTTCTACTGTCAATTTTCTATCTCTATAGTATGTGTAGAAGTAATCAGGAGCGTGCCATTTAATCTTTTTTGCTTATATCTCCAAGATAAGTGTTTCCACTTAAAAGGTAAAACCTGGGACTTCCCTGGTGGTCCAGGGCTAAGGCTCCACGCTCCCAGTGCAGGGGGCCCGGGTTCCATCCCTGGTCAGGGAACTAGATCCCGCGTGCCGCAACTAAAGTTCCCACACGCCGCAAGGAACCTCCCACGTGCCACAACTAAGACCCGGCACAGCCAAATAAATAAATGAACATTTTTTAAAATAAAAGTAAAAATAAAATGTAAGACCTTCCAGTCTTCCCACGTGGCCCCACAGATGCCCTGTGATCCAGCCTTTGCCTCCATCCTAAACCTGCCTCCTCTCACTTTCTGCCGTTTTTTTTTAAACAAGTGATCAGTTTATTAAGAATTAAATGAGGGTATGGAATGTGATACAAGACACTCAAAATGGATAGAATAGTACTACTCACACAAAAAGTTAAATCTCTTTTAAAAAAATCACAAGACAAATGAAAAAGCAATTCCATCATCATAAAGTAAAGTATTTCATGCAAAAACTTCAAAGAAATCCCCAGTCCCCCCCAACCCCCCCCAAGCTCCTAACAAAGCTATCTGAAATATTGCCATGCTAACATATTAACCACAATATAATCATTCATAGAAAAGCAACACACTAATGAAGCAATGGATTAGATGAAACAACACAGGCTTCAATATCGTAGACTCATAGACCACGATGATTTTACATGATAAGCAATTCCAGAGTCACTCATAGTCACCTTCTGCCTTGATGCTCATTCAGCCACACTGGCCTCCACAGCAGGCTGCTGCTGCCTCAGGGCCTTTGAACGTGCCACTCACCTGCCTGGAAAAGCACCCCCACCCATTCCTCCCTCCGCAGCTCCTCCTCTTCATTCCAATCTCAGCTCAAGATATCTCAAAGGGGCCTTTCACTCTGGTTTCCAGTCAGCATGTGAGGACGGAGATCAGAGAAAAATCACCTCGCACTTTCGGCAGGGGGAGGAGAAAGGTAGCCATTTTGAAATACACCAGAATGCTCTGTTCTTCTTAACGAGGCCTGCCCTGAGGAGACACTTTCACCAGCACCTAACCTGCGGGGGTTTTATCAGAGCCCAGCCTACCTTGGGGAAGGGAAATACCCAACTCCAGCCCCCTCTAGCCATCCTGTCCCACCTAAAGAGGGGGAAAACTGAGAAGCACTTGTGAAGGTCACAGCCCAGAATCACCAAAAGGCTGACACCATAGGACAACAGACTGCTTCTCCTCCCCCACACCTCTGCAACACTCAGTATACATATGACATCACATCTTCCCACATCACATCACATCACATATCACATCACCCATCACATCACGTATCACATCTTCCCATATCACATCACATCACATATGACATCACATCTTCCCACAGCACATCATATCACATCACATATCATATCACATCTTCCCACATCACATCACATCACATATGACATCACATCACATCTTCCCACATCACATCACATATCACATCACATATGACATCATATCACATCACATCACACCTTCCCCACACATCAGTACACATCCTGTATAAAAACAGGGGAATGCAATAAAGAATTTCACATCTCACACCTTATTTAAGCAGTCTCAAAGAGGCCTTTCCTTGACAGTGCTGTCTCAAACCGTACACACCTTCCATTCCAGCAGCTCATTTCCTATGTCTTTCTTCATAGCATTTAGCATTACCTAAGATCACCTTGCTTGCGTGATTACTTGTTTATTGTTTGTTTCTCCTACTGGAATATAAACTCTTATGTCTGCCCGGCTCCTCAGTGAAACTCCAGTCCCTGTAACAAAGCTGGAACAGAGTGAGGTGTTTAGAAAATATTTGGTAAATTACTGAATAACTGAATAAACACAAGCCCGTTGGTCTATGCATCAGTAGCATGACTTTCACACTCAGAACATATATTTTGATCAGCTCCTCTTCTTTGTCTTGGATATTTTTAAGATGCTTTCCATTAAAAATATATATATATATATATACACATATATATAATGTGTGTATAGGGCTTCCCTGGTGGCGCAGTGGTTAAGAATCTGCCTGCCAATACAGCGGACACGGGTTCAAGCCCTGGTCCAGGAAGATCCCACATGCCGCAGAGCAACTAGGCCCGTGAGCCACAACTACTGAGCCTGCGTGTCTGGAGCCTGTGCTCTGCAACAAGAGAGGCCGCTATAGTGACAGGCCCGCGCACCACGATGAAGAGTGGCCCCTGCTTGCCACAACTAGAGAAAGCCCTTGCAGAGAAACGAAGACCCAACACAGTCAAAAATAAATAAATTAATTAATTAATTAAAATGTGTGTATATATGCATATATTTGATGTGTACACTGTACTCCAGCTCTTTATGATGAACGATAACTTAATATAGCTGTGCATACACATACCATCAAAACTGTCTCCATATTGAAAGATGTCAGCCACAGCCATTGGGCAGTCGCTATCTGTTTCACAGACATGGAGAAAGCAGACTTAGGGTTAGAATAAGACTTCAGTTCATTTCCCCCCTCTCATATCCATAATAATATTTTTTGTCACAGTGCCACTTGCTCTATTTCACACAGATTTTTTTTGCACTACATTGTAGTATATCAGTTCTTAGATATTAAAATTTGTTAATGTTGGAGAATGCCTAGCTCTTTTGAACATTAGCAAACCCCTGGAGCCCACAAGATCAGGAAAATGAGTTAGGCTGGGCTCAGTTGCAACCAGAACTGCCCAGCTGAGGCCAGCCTGACTAAATAAGTGGTTCAGCAGCCACTAAGTTTTGGAATGGGTTTATGATGTAACAAGAGTTAACTGATATAGCAGGTGCCACTGTTTTCTCTAGAAGAAGAAACCATGACACAGAATGGTTAAGAGGCTTGCCCAAAGTCACACAGTAAGTGGGGTAGCTGAGACAGATACCCAGAAGTCTTCCTCTGAAGTCCATGCTGCTGGTGCATGGCTGTTCAGAGTAAGGACAAAGGAGCAAGGTGAGAGGCTATTGGGCTTTGACACCCAATGGCCCAATCTTGGCCAGGAAAGATTCATTACAACCACCTGACAACAGAGGTGTCTCCATCCTTCCCCACTACCCTGAGTACATCTTCCCTAGAGCTCTCCCTGCCCCTCCCAGAAGAAGGAACCTCTCGTCTCTGGATGTAACCTCCAAGAGACGAGGCGGACATTTGATGAAATGATGTTGAATTCTGAAGGAGCCCACTGGGGACCCTGAGAAGCACTGACGTGTTAAATGAATTCAGTATATTCAGAAGACTATAAAGTAGCATCCACACTTAAGCCAGAGACCCACAGTAAAGTTTTATTGTACCCTAAAGACCGTGGAAAGCTAGCGATGAATTTTAAATAAAGAAATAATATAACATTCACATATATAACAAAGTCAGTCTGGCTGCAACATGAAGAATGGGCTGAAAGTAACCTTGGCCATATGGAGATAAACTCAGACTTGGAGCAGTCACCCAGGAGATGACAGTGGCCGGGACTAGGGTTACACCCATGGGAACAGAGAGAGGTAGGATTCAAGGGCTATTTAGGAGATAACACCAACAGGACCTAATGACTGGCTGAATGAGTGAAGGAAAGGGAAAAGGTGAGGACAACCCATCCATAGGTCCATGAAAAGTAACTGGCAACCAGGAAGTTCTACTCCATTCCTCACGGTGTTTACTGAGTGACAACTGACCAACTTCTGAAAGGGGTTTAGGACTTCATCTTCCCACGGTGCAAGGATTCCTGATGGAGAGCTCTGAATCACCCTATTTGCAAAGAATAAAGGTGGGCTTGGAGAGAGAACACGTCATAAATTAAACAGCCACTTGTCTTGACAGCATTAAAAATAATCTGTCACCTGCTCCTAACTTTGTTTTTGGTCACAAAGGCCATTGTTTGAATGAACAAAGAGGGTAAGGAATCTGGAAAGAACTGTTTACCCAGAGACACTGACAAGAGCTCAGGCTGAAGAAGACTTGCATGCGAATGAGGCGGGCGGTGGGCAGCTCCAAGCACAAACGTGCTGTCTGCTGCAAATAACTCAGGGACTCAATATTATGAACAGAAAGAATGCAGTTTCCAGTAGCTGCTCTTGGCATATCCAGAATATTCTAAAATTGACTGGTTTCTCGGTGGAAGCCAGTTCCCATCTGATGAATCAGAAATTCAACTCAGGGGACAATATAATGATGGGTTTTTGTGTGTGTGTGGCACGCGGGCCTCTCACTGTTGCGGCCTTTCCAGCTGCAGAGCACAGGCTCCGGACACGCAGGCTCAGTGGCCATGACTCACGGGCCCAGCCGCTCCGCGGCATGTGGGATCCTCCCGGACCGGGGCACGAACCCGTGTCCCCTGCATCGGCAGGCAGACTCCCAACCACTGCGCCACCAGGGAAGCCCATAATGATGGTTATTGATAAGGCTCTCCAACTTCCTCCATCAGACACCATACCCCAACGCGCCCAGCTCCCAGCTGCTTCCCATGCTGCCCGACCTACCACTTGACTCCTGCAAGCATTCCCGACAGGCGGGTGGAGGTCGCTCCACTTTATGAAAAGTCCTTAGAAAAGGGAAGAGTTCAAGAACAGAATCTGAGCATACAAAAGCCTACCCGATTTCCTCCACAATTGTTTTGATTCTGATTCCTATAGCCGAAGGATTAGTCTTGCACAGATGATTTTCCTATTGAAAAAATTCGTTCTAATTCTTTAGTTTCAATTAACTAAATACTAGTTGAAGGTTGTGAGTGTTCCCTATTTGACCTGACCCTCAATCTACAAGCACAAAATAGGCCGACGGCCAGGACTCAGGCAATTCAGTAGGAGGATTATAGTTGACTCCAGCAACCAAGAGTGCCAGCCAGCCAAGACAAGGGCCACATGAGAGAGGCTAGGAAAGGTAGAATGCTTAGCTCTCTAAAGGCAAACCCTAGAAGCTTGGAGCCAAGACCTGACTTGCATAGAGAAAACAAACTTGGCCGTTAGAGAAGGACTTCAGGGTGGACCAGGAGGCAACCGAAGGAGTTGGAAAAGGAGCAGAGATGCTTAAAGGAAGCTCTCCGCGAAGAATGAAATTTCACTCTGTTCTCCAAGCGGTTAGCTGCCGCTGGATGTTAGCTCATCTATGACAGATTGCACTACACAATGAAACATTGTTTTGAAGTAAAGCTCCCCCACACCATAAAACTAACATTTTATGGTTGGTCTTGCTAATTTTTCACCCATGTAGATCCTGCATGACAGAGAAAGTTGACAGTGTTAAATAGTATTAAGTCCTCCGAGCTCCCTCAGCTTGCAAGAAACCCTCCAACTGCTGTTAGATAGCTTACTCCAAGTTAAATATTTGTAACACAAACATGATGACAGCGTGCCTTCCAGCTGTCTAGAATCACAGAAATCAATTTGGTTTCATCAAGAAACAAAAATGAAAAACACCCTACACCCTGGGGTTAGTACATTGACTTAAACGAACTACGGCAGTGGTCCCCAACCTCTTTGGCACCAGGGACCAGTTCACGATGCCCGGCATGATGCATTTACCAAGTTCAGAAGGGAAAAACTGCACAGGGACAGAGGCCCATTAGCAACAACTTCCTATTTATCAGATTTTGGTGGCAATAGGGGAATAAATGACATGGCCTCTGCATGCCCATGAGTCACCTTCCACCCTTGTGTACGATTAGATGTGCTGTCACTGCCTGGAGAGAGGAAATACTCTGTTCTCCCTCATTTGGAATTTCTGATGCTATTCTGGATAAGACTCAAGTTCCTAAATCTGGAAAACAGGCACCAAAACCATTGTCAAACTTCATTTTCCGGAGCCCAAGTTTACTTGGCAATGTGATCTAATAGGAGTTTGAGATCCACCATCATTAGGTCTGTGCTGAAGTCCCAGTTTGCCTCTTCCTAGCTGGCTAGCCTCTGGCAAATCACGTAGCATGTTAGTGTCAGAGTCGTATGAGGAACGATAAATGCCTACCGTGCAGGTGCCAAGGATCACGGGGGTCGTATCCAGTGAAAAGTGATGGGCAAAGAGCTCTGCAGGTGTGGGCTGCTGCCTTTGGCTCACTTTCTGGAATTTGCTCAAAGTTCAGAAATCGAGCCAGCATGAACAACGGGTTAGGAGTAAGGACATTCCAGTCTCAAGCTCACATCTGTTACAATTAGTTTTCCATCAGCAAAGTGAGTAAACTCTTTTCCCTCTCATGCACCTACTCACTTATACCCATGACTAGAGAATGGAGCATTCTATTGTGAATCAGGTGTCTTTGCTCACCTTAACCATGGTGACTCCTCAACTGTGCTGCATCTTGGAACCACCTAGAGAGCTTTTAACCCTCCCAATGTCCAGTCCTACCCAAGACCATTTAAATCAGAATGTCTGGGGGTGGAGTCCAGGCATCAGTATTTTTCAAAGACCCTGAGGTGACTACTCCACAGCGAAGTTTGGGGAACCTCTGTCCAACTCCCTCCTGCAGCCCCCTGAGGGTACCTTTCAACCTCTCGGTTCTAAAGTATGTCCGCCTTTGAAATAGGAATTGGGGCCCAGGACACCCAGTCTTGAGCCTCTACTCGACAGGAAGGTGGGTCTAGGCGTCAGAAGTGCACAGGGCACCCCTTCCCAAACTGGGTGATCAGCAGAGTCACATAAACAGAGATTTCAAAGAAAAAAATTACAAAGATTTCAAGATCCGATAAAAATTGGCCAATTCTGGGTTCCCCGAAGATAAGCGGTTTTCTTCATCGCAGGACCTCTCAGACCCTTTAAGCTGGAGTGTGATCATGAATCTGCCCGAAAGGATTGGCCTCATGGAAACCTTCACTTTCTCAGAGCATTTCAAGGGCTGTTGTTTCTAGGAAGATGCTCTGAGAGCAGTGTTGGGAGTGGGGCAGGGGTTTTACCTCCCACCCCCGGGGGCCATTGGACAAAGCCTGGAAACACTTGCTTGTCACAGCTGGGGGTCAGGTGGCTGTTACTGGCATCTAAGTGGGCAAAGGCCAGGGATGCTGCTAAACATCCTCCAACACTCGGGACAGCCCTAGACAGAGCTTTCCAGCCCAATGTCGCCAGCAGCCCAGGTGAAAAGTCCTGACCTTGAGTAGCTCTTCTCCCACATCCTCTCCCCCACACTATGACCTCATCAGACAATGAGAGAGTAAGAAGGACAGGAGAAAGAGGAGGAAAGTAAGGAAGGAAAAAGGGAGGAAATGAAAAACAGATGATAATGAAGGCTGCGGTAAGGAAGAGACAAGAGAAAAAAGAAGAAAAGGAAGCCAGATTCATAACTGCCAAAACTTGGAAGTAGCCAAGAAGTCCTTCAGTAGGTGAATGGATAAACACACTGCAGTAAATTCAGACAGTGGAACAGCATTCAGCATTAAAAAGAAACGAGCTATCAAGCCATGAAAAGACATGGAGGAGACCTGAATGCCTGCTGCTGAAAAGCCTGCCTACTGTATGATTCCAACTATATGGCACTCTAGAAAAGGCAAAACCATGGGGACAGTAAAAAGATCAGTGGTTGCCAGGGGTGGGAGGCAGGGAAGGATGAACAGGCAGAGCACAGAGGAGTTCTAGGGCAGTGAATATACTCTGTTCCATCCCATAGAATGAACCCACCCAGAGTGAACCCTAATGTGAACCACGGCTTTGGGTGATAATGATGTGTCAGTGCAGGTTCATCAGTTGTAACAAGTGCGCCCTCTGGCGGACGATGTTGGTAGCGGGGACGCTGCGGGTTGGTGTGTGGGGTAGAGGGTATGTGGGAAATCTCTGTACTTTCTGCTCCATTTTGCCGTGAGCCTGCAAGTGCTCAAAAGAAAGAAAAATGAGAAAGAAAGCAGAGCAGCACGCGCGATTAGCGGCCTCACACCTTTATTGCTTCTCTGAGTTGACCAGGCCACTCGTTCTGCTCTTGCACGGGCACCAGCTGGTGGAGGCAGGCGAGGCGACCACGGGAAGGCGGGAGATGCCGTTTGGTGGCCCAGCTCTGGGCTTTGGTGCGGCTCAGACGGGGAGCCTCAGACCCTGCTGGGCTTCTTGGGGTCTTTGTTCTTGGTCGGCACGAAGGCGTACAGCTCCTCCACGAGCAGCTCCATGCGGGCGGTGACCTCGGTCACCGTGTCGATGACCAGCTTCTGCTGCTGCTTCAGCTTGTTGTTCTCCCACAGCGCCTTGCTCTCCTCCTGGAAAATCCGGTGCTCCTCGCACAGCACGTGCAGGGCCCGGTTCTCCTCCTGCAGGTTCTGGTTCTCCTTCCGCTGCGCCTGCAGCGCCTGCCTCATCTCCCGCAGCAGCTCCAGGGACTGGCCGCCGTCGGGCAGGCCCGGGCCCGCCTTGCCCGCCTCCTCCCTGGGCTGCCCCGACAGGTGGCTGAGCATCTCGCGCAGGGCCCGGAGCGTCGTGGAGTCCTCCTGCGGGGCCTGGGGCTCCTCGAAGGGGGAGGAGAGGCCCGCGCCCTGGTCCGGCAGCAGCCCGTGGGGCGCCTCATGTGGCGAGGGGACCGGTTTGATCTCGGTCAAGGCCGCCTTCTCGTCCGGCTGGGCCTGTCTCTGCTCCAGCAGCTGCTGCAGGGCCCGGTTCTCCTCCCGGAGGAGCTGCAGGGTGCAGCTCTCCCGGCCGCCGTGCACCTGCAGATCCGGGTCCTTCTTCACCGCTTCCAGGGACGAGGCGTTGTGCTTGCGCAGCAGCGGCGAGGCGCGGCGCAGCACGGCCCGGTGCTCCTCCCATAAGACCTGCAGGATCTCGTTCTCCTCGCGGAGCGTGCGGTTCTCCGCGCGCAGGGACTGGTTCTCCGCGCACAGGGACTGGTTCTCCGCGCACAGGGACTGGTTCTCCGCACGCAGGGGCTGGTTCTCCTCCTGCCGCGGGCACTCCTTGGCCAGCCTCGTGTGGTGCAGCTTGTGGTGGAAGGACGAGGACGGGGAGAAGTAGGGGGACTGCAGGCGACAGTTCTCACTCACCCACTGCCCATCCTGGAAGACGAACGTCTCGTCGCTGAGCTGCACGCGGGGAGGGCTGTTGTCCAGCTTCAGGTCCTCCTGGGAGGCGGGGCTTTCCATGGGGTCCAGGGGCACCACGGAGGGGAAACGGTTCGGCTGGTAGGAGTGCTGGCTGACCGCCTGGCGGCTCAGCCTGGGCAGGGCGGCCTGCCTGGCCCAGCGCGGGCTGGGGTACAAGTTGTGGAGCCTCAGGAAGGGCTCGGCTGTACCCCCCTGCGGGAGAGAACAGGGAAGCCCAGAGTTAGCGAAGGAGCTGACGCACCCGAGGCTGGCTGACCACATGAGAGGCCGGGAGACCCCAAAAGAAACCCAGTCTGGGGGTCTGGACTGGCCACAGGGGGCGCTTTTGCACTTGGCCTCTTGGGTTCCTCGCAAGGAAATGACATTGGTCTTCGTTATTCGCGGTTCTATAAAGGCCCCGCGAATACAGAATTCGCGACTACTGTACCATTGCTCCGAAGAGACGCAGGGCGTTAGGTTCCTGCTAGCCTCTGGTCACATTTTCCTCAACCAATCAATAAATAACTTTGTCTGCTGTTGAAAGACACCTTATTTAAAATGTACTTTTGGGCTTCCCTGGTGGCACAGTGGTTGAGAGTCCGCCTGCCGTTGCAGGGGACACGGGTTCGTGCCCCTGTCCAGGAAGATCCCACATGCTGCGGAGCGGCTGGGCCTGTGAGCCATGGCCGCTGAGCCTGCGCGTCCAGAGCCTGTGCTCCGCAACGGGAGAGGCCACAATGGTGAGAGGCCCGCGTACCGCATAAATAAAATAAAATAAAATGTACTTTTGATTCATTACATTGAACTTGCAGTCAACAGCACTGTGACTCATGTGGGAAGGAAGCTTACCTAGCAGGTGTTCTCTCTGTAAGGCACATCACATCACTGCCTTCTTGTGCTTAGTTTAGGACAACTAGACAGCACTGCAGCACTATGCTTGAGGGCCATTTTAGACAGTGAAATCACCAACAAAAAGCACAAGAGTGTGAAAACAGTGACACCAGATAAACTGTGAAAAGGACACTATTTTACAGTCCGAGAGCTGAAACAAGAAGGCACCTCCAACTGGAAACGTGTGCATCAGGTAACTCAAATTTTTCATCATTCTGTGCATGTCTATGAATAATCATGAAAGTGAGACAAGTACTGATTTTGGGGTTGCAAACTAATTTTAGTGAAAAAAATTTAGGCAGATTCACAAATATGGAATCCATGAATAATGAGAATCAAGAATATATCATGGAGGATAAAGGCATCGATATTGGAGTCAACCAACTGTTTGAGTCCTCGCCCCATTATTTGATTAGTTACAAGAACACGGACAAATTATGTGAGCTTTAGTTACCACGCTTTCAAATTGGGATAACTGCACCTACTGCCTTGCCTCATAGAAATATTTTAGGATTAAGAGAGGTAATGTATGAAAGCACTAAGCATGGGTTCTGGCACACTTCTGTCACCCTAGAGGAAGAATAAACACTGTTCTCCAGCTACCGGAGCTGTAGATGTGTACCCACCATTGGCATCACCCAACAGCCACTCACGTTGTCCCAAATGGCAGTGCTCTTGGTAAGTCCCACCTTCTTCCTGGCCCCATTCAGGCTTATCCTCCACTCTTAGCCATCCCTGATAGCAGCCCCTTTAACACCAACCAACATGGTGCTAAGCTTAAAACAGAGTCCAGCTGATAATTTTGGAAAGGAAAGGCACCATCACGGACATATCACCGAGCAATGGGAGTTCAACAGGTGGCAGTGAAGACATCAAAGGATACCAAGGAATTCATGATGGTGGCCATGCACCTCAAAACCACCACATAAAAAGAGGATCAGAGCCACGGAGCTTACACCCAACAAACCACTGTCACACTTCTCAATATAGAAGAATAAGCTGAGTGAGTTTTAAATGCAGATTTTGGAGCCTTTACTTACAAGACTCATTCACTCATTCACTCATCCATCTGTATTTTTAACCAGCTCCCTCAGGTGATTCTGGCTTCCGGTGGTGAGAACTGCTCTGAGCCAGGTAGAATGCAGTTTGCTCAGGTGAGGGTTAGAGCAGGGCTGAAGGCCAAGGGGTCAAGACTGGGGTCACACAGATGCTCATCCTGGTTCTGTTGCTGATGGGCAGCGTGAAACTAGAGAGCTCTCACCCTCTCTGAGACCCAGATTTTCACTAGTATGAAAGAGAGTCAGACTCTGTGATCTTAAAGGCACCACCTTCCAACATGGAAAGTCAGCAAATTGTACCTGTAAAATGGAAATAATAACACGTGCCGTGCTTAGTTGACAACACCATTGTGAGGATTAAATGAGATAATGAATGCAAAAGTGTTTTTAAAACTGCCAGGTGCCACAGAAATGTAAGTGTTTTTAAAACTGCCAGGTGCCATAGTAATGTAAGTGTTTTTAAAACTGCCAGGTGCCATCTTACATGTAAGAAATGTAAATGTAAGGTATTGTTACCAAGAAAAGGAGATTTCACTAATGGAGGAATTCTGAGATGAATTCAAAAAGCAGTGAACAAGTGGGATGCATCCTGGAGAAGAGGTAACAATTGCAGCAATGAAGTTAAATAAAAATAAGATCATGAGAGCTGCTTCTAAATACACCAAAAGCATTTCAACCAAGTACACTGCAACGCTCTCCAAATATTAATTTCTCGTTCCTTAGGTTATTTTCAAAATTTTACAGATAGAGAAGATAGAAAACGAGTCAGGTTATTCACATTATATATATAGGCATATATAGAGATATATAATTTGTACAGTGTATAAAGTTGGTTAGAATTCTTTAAGACCCAAAGAGCTAGATAAATAGAAGGCATGATTCTATGCTATTAACTTTCCAATAAGCATGTCATTAACTTTGTAAGGTTGTGCTTAATCTTCCAGAGAGCGAGGGTGCAGGGACATTCTGCAATCAGAACCTTATTTACTTTAAATAAATCCAGCCTCCATGGTTTTCATCTTTCTCAATGGGAGAAGCACAATGGCTCTTGTGGCTGAACCTGTGATCAGAATGAACCCCATTGTGAAGAGCCCAGACCGTTTCCTTATAAATTTAAGGTGCCTTGATCCCAGACTGGGAAGATTAGCCAAGGTCAATAAGGAGTAAATCTTGAGAGGTCCTCTTCATCCTCCAAGGATGAAGCACTACAGGACTCCATCTCAGCAGTAATATCCTGCTCTTGAAGATATTACTATGGAAAATGTAGTTTTAGTCAATGATGTGTATACCCATCAAGAGAAAGAAAGGGAAGAAGTTTTGTGCTACTGAATTCATTTAATCTTCACAACACTGATTTAATAAAGTGTTATTATTCCCATTTTACAGATGGAGAAACTGAAACTCAGAGAAGTTAAATAACCAGCACCAGTTCACTCAGTAAGTCACAAATCCAGTTCTGGCTCCCTGAACTTATATATGTGAAGCACACATGTAGGAAGTCTCCATGAATTAAGCAAAGGACTTTCACTACTTGGGGACTTTTTATTATGGAAAATTTCAAACATACACAAAAAGAGAGAGGATAGTCTAATAAATTTCCATGTACCCAGCTTCGGCAGTTATCAAATCAAGGCCACACCTGCTTCATCGATACCTTCATCCAATTCCAGAACCACTCCCCTGCCGCTGGGTTATTTCAAAGCAAAGTATAGACATCGTGCTGTTTTATCCATAAATACATCAATGCGTATTTCTTTAAACAAAACCACAATACCATTATCTTCCCTTTAAAATTTAACAATGATCCCTTAATATCAACAAATACTGATTCAGATTTCCCCAACTCTCTTATTTCTTTTTTTTTTTTTTTTTTTTTTGCGGTACGCGGGCCTCTCACCGCTGTGGCCTCTCCCTTTGCGGAGCACAGGCTCCGGACGCGCAGGCTCAGCGGCCATGGCTCACGGGCCCAGCCGCTCCGCGGCATGTGGGATCTTCCCGGACCGGGGCACGAACCCGCATCCCCTGCATCGGCAGGCGGACTCTCAACCACTGAGCCACCAGGGAAGCCCTGGCATCTCCTTTTTAAATGCATTTGGTCCTCGAAGGAAAATGCATGAAATCACCAACTATGTGCTTCTGTCAGGTCACCAGCCTTGCGCGTGGCAAGTGGAGACCGTGGAGGAGGAAAAGCCAGTGGCAGGGCGGGCAGGGCAAAGGCAAAGGACAGGTGATAAGACCAAAGTCTCTCTCTGATGCTAAGGGGTGTCTAAGGACCAGGACTCAGTGGGACCTTCTGGACTGGAATTTCTGGGGCTGCTGGCCTCCCATCTAAATAGTTCGGCAACAGGACTAGTCAATGACTAGCCAGTTTAGCTGACATGCGCTGAGGTTCTCTCCACTCCTGGAGAAGTACGGCTACCACAGAACCAGAAGAGACGTCCAAATGCTCCCAGCAGACTTCAAGCCTGTTGACCAAGTTTTCTGAAGCCCTACTTTGCCAGCATTACTGAGGGTTACGGTCAGAGAACATGCAACCATCTGGGGTTACTTTTCAAGCATGTGAAGCTGAGAGGCCCAGAATGCTGGAAGGAGAAGCCAGATCCGCCACTTATGTTCGCACCAGGTTGACAAGGCTGAGTCTCATTATAATATTTTTAAATTAACTCCGTTCTGAGCACCATGAGAAAGTCAATGTTGGTTTTAAGAAATGCGAACAGATAAGAGGATAATGCACAGGTCAGTGTGATTGATTTTGATAGAATCATAACACTAACAGCAAAGAGAATAAACATGTCATCTGTCATGTATCTGGTAGTTTTAGCTAATTGTTTAACACACAATCTTCTGAAATCTTCCTCCTAACACTTATTCAAATTGGTAGAGATACAGGCATTGTTGGTGGATTCCATAGCTTCTGAAGAACAAACCCAAACAAAGGGGACTGAGAAAAGGCAACACTGAGGGATGAGGGGGGGCCCTGGGGGGTGCTGTGGGAGCTCATTCTGACCTGGTATAGATCCTTCATTAATGATCTCACAGGAAACAGTGCCTTTATGAAACTCACAGATAGAGCTCACTGGGGAAATGGGAATGCTGGTGAGAACTGAATCATTGTGTACAAAAGGAACCAGGAGGGCAGAGAGCTTGGGCAGGAAGTAACATTGATGGCTGGCAAGTTAATGTGTTGGAGGGAAATCAGAAAACACAAATGTTTAATGTGAGGAAGAAAAACTGGAAATCAATAAGACCCGAAAAGACCTAAGGGCGAAACAAATAGTGAATCATAGGCATTTGCAATGTAAATGAGAAGCGCCAGGCACGATTGGGGGCTGGGAGGCCAGAGGTACTTTCTGGAAACACAGAGCTGCTGCTGCAATCCCCTTCACAAATGAATGGGCTCAGCCTCAAAACGAAGCAGAATGTGGCAGATACAGGCAGGGAGCTCACGGCAGGAGGTGAAGATGGGCGGAGAAGAGGCACCATCTCTTAAGAGCAAGGGAAGAAGCAGGCGGCATGTGCCCAGCTTGCGGCATAGCAGAGGAAGTGGGCACTGACCTGGCTTCAAGCCTCTAACTCCAGCTCTGCCATTACTAGCGGGCTTCCTAGGGTTCCCAGTTCCCGTTCCTACACAATCTCTCCCTCGCACTGCATGGCCCAGTGCCGTCACATGATCAAATCAGTGCTCAATCTCCCTTCCTCCCCTTGTATTTTTTTTTGTTTTTTTTTTTGTTTTTGCGGTACGCGGGCCTCTCACTGCTGTGGCCTCTCCCGTTGCGGAGCACAGGCTCCGGACGCGCAGGCTCAGCAGCCATGGCTCACGGGCCCAGCCGCTCCGCGGCATGTGGGATCTTCCCGGACCGGGGCACGAACCCGCATCCCCTGCATCGGCAGGCGGACTCTCAACCACAGCGCCACCAGGGAAGCCCTCCCCTTGTTTTTTGTTTTGTTTTGTTTTTGTTTCTTTGTTTGGCCACACCATGCAGCATGCGGGATCTTAGTCCACCGACCAGGGATCGAACCCGTGCCCCCGGCAGTGGAAGTGCAGAGTCTTAACCACTGGACCGCCAGGGAAGTCCCCCTTCCTCCCCTGGTTAACCAGATCAGTCCTTCCAGTGCTGTCAGCTGTAACCATCTCATTTGAGGAGGTCCAGTCAGCACACTGGTCCCTCTCACAGCTCTAGTGATGGTCCAGTTCAGATCATCTAAACTTATAGACGCCCCCTTCACCCCGAGCACCAGCCTAGAGTACCCTGCCGGGTGTCTGGAACCTGCCGCAGGACTTGTGTCCTCTTGGCAGGTATACCCATGAGGCACATCTGCCCATGTGCCCAGGCAGCAAGTGTCCTCTAATTTCATGCTCTCCAAGATCCCAGGATGCCCACTGGCGATCAATCCTGTTCCTACACATCCCTGGACAGAGCTTTCAGATAGTTACCTCTGCATTGGATTCCTCCACTCTACATTTTAGCCCCTCTGGTTGCACCGCCATGATCTTCCAACAGGGCCTTAGGTGACTCTGGAGAAGCAAGGCTCCCCGCTTTGTGACATAGCAATAGGAACAATCCAATCAGGAGGACCCCTCCCAGGAAACAGCTGCTTAGCAGGAGGAGAACTGAGAATCTCCAGCCTGTCATCCGTTCATTGGCCTCCATTCTGAACCCCCCAGGCCCACCGCTCTTACACTCTCTCTGTCTTTGGTATACAGCAGGCCTTCATTCTCTTGACCCCTCCGCATGACCCTGTACCCCTCAGCCCACATCCTAGGTTCATGGATCCAGTCGTATGCTTTTGATTGCAAGTCTCAGTTCTAATTCTGCCCCCATAAATCCAGAGTAGTTGCACAACAGCAAGCACCAAAAGATCTAATTTTGAGAAGATTGGCTTATTTCCGAGAGTCACAGAAACTTCAAGTGGTGGGGCTGGAAGGTCTTCCCAGATCACCTAACCCACCCCCCTCATTCGAGGGATGAGAAACCCAAGATGCTGAGTGACTAAGTGGCCTCCCCCAGGTACACAGCTGGCTGGCAGCTGACCTAGAACTAGAATCTGAGGCCCTAACTATTCTGCTCCTTCTACGACATCCTGCTAGAGTTTTGAGAGAGGAGGACTATTCTGGCTAAAACTGAGAGGCTGCATCCTTCTGTGATTAGCCCTACCTGAGGTAGAACCACACTGATTGGAATTTCTAGGCTTTCAGATCTGGTATCCCTTTTTCTTGTAAAATTTGGCCTCGAGTGCTGTGGAAAAGAGGAAATAAGTAGATTTCTGCTTCCCAGCCCATCCTCTGGACCTCAACTTCTCACCTGAAAAACAGAGGACTTTTTACTACTCACTCATCCCCTCTTGTTAATTATGTACGTTATGAAAATCTGAGTCTGAAAGAATGTGAAGATGATATCTGATACGATGCTTTATCAGTCTCTGAACAGAAATTAAGACAGGTATTATAGTTGATGGAAAAGCTTTCTGAAAGTCTGTGGAGCAGAGATACCGATACCTACTACCTTTTCTAAAATTATTATTTCTATCTCAAGTAAAAAGCCATACCAATGTTAGGTGCCAGGTATAGGTCCTATGCAGAAGTTGGTCACCAAAACACTCAGAACATTCCAGGGGTGACATCACAAAACAACATGGTGTTTTTCAAGGCTCATGGTCTCTCTCTGAACATCACAGGTGGAAATGAGGCATCTGATGGTCAGCAAGAGCTCACCCTGGTTGTGTCCACATGGCCAGTCAAGGTCGGTGTGACAAGTCAAGGTCGGTGTGACACACAACAGCCCAAACACGGGCCCCCTGTTTGGTCATCCTGGCTGACATTTACATCCCCACTGCCAGGCTGGGCCGAGAGCCCTATCCTCTCTCCAGGGGTGGCATCTTCTAGTTGGATTACTCAAGAAGGAAGAAACCCAGACCACGAGAAAGAATGTAGTCTGAGATGTTTTTTGACACCAATCTATTCTTCAGTTCTCTGACACCAATTGGATGTCCTATAATTCAATTCTGACACACCCTACCTGAAGTTGGTGCCAGATCCCATAAGTTAAAGGGCTCAGTCCCACAAAACTGCTCCCAGGGCTTCCCTGGCGGCACAGTGGTTGAGAGTCCGCCTGCCAATGCAGGGGACATGGGTTCGTGCCCCGGTCCGGGAAGATCCCACATGCCGCGGAGCGGCTGGGCCCGTGAGCCATGGCCGCTGAGCCTGCGCGTCCGGAGCCTGTGCTTCGCAACGGGAGAGGCCACAACAGTGAGAAGCCCGCGTACCGCGCAAAAAAAAGCCTAAAAACAAAAAAACCTGGACCCTAAATATGCTTCCGATCTTCTCATAAAGTTGACCCAGACTATTCTGAACACTGTATCAAGGAATTACAATATGAACATCGCTAATCTACAGTCAGTGAGCTACAAAATCTTTTCATAGTAAATCCCACCAAAAAAATACTTTAAGTGCAAATCCTTAAACCTATATTTCTTATTTTATAAATTTGATGCTTTTTCTAACCTATTATTATGGTATGCATATTATAAAACATACCCAAAATTGAAATTTTATAGGATAAACAAAGAAAAATAACTGTATTATAATAGTGTTATTTTATCTTATTCATTAAAAACACAAAAGATTTGCTTCCACAAAAAACAATTATCAATAGTAATATTTTTAGTGAGCACAGTGTAATTTTAAACAGTGTGGTTCCCTCTTGCTTAAAATCTTGGTTTAACACAGTGAGCCAAAAGTCAAGTTCTAAGTTCAGTTTACTTATGTTTTTGGATTTAATGACTGCCCTTGCTGAAGAGGGTACCTCACAATGATGTATATATCCAAATGGAAAAATACATTTTTTTTTTTTTTTTTTTTTGCGGTATGCGGGCCTCTCACTGTTGTGGCCTCTCCCGTTGTGGAGCACAGGCTCCGGACGCACAGACTCAGTGGCCATGGCTCACAGGCCCAGCCACTCCGCGGCACGGGGGATCTTCCCGGACCGGGGCACGAACCCGTGTCCCCTGCATCGGCAGGCAGTCTCCCAACCACTGCGCCACCAGGGAAGCCCAAAAAATACATTATTGACTGCCATTTCTAAACAATATTCAATATTCAGTCCTATCCCCAAATAATGCAATGGTTATTGCTAAAATTTAAAATTTGCATCCAAAATGTTCTTTTCCTTGAGTGAGGTTTCTCAAAAAAAAAAAAAACACTCTAAATTCTCTTGCTTACTGTTAAAACACCATCATTTCCATGAAGGGGGAAATATATGTTTTTAATCTTTCAAAAAATGGTTCCTATATAGCACACTGTTAACAACCACTTGTCACCACAAGAAAAGGTTAGCAACCTTATAACACTGCTCTTTTGTAAAAAGAGACAACTGCAAAATCTCTGAGACACAACAGATTTTTATGGTCATTCTCCATCTTGGTACAAAGTACTGCAAAACTCCTGGCATTCTGCACAGCTCTCTCACTTGTTAAAATCAGATCAACTGCATCCGTGATATCATCTAGTTCACTGTGCACTGCTTGGCTTTGATTGCTTTGCAGCAATCGTTTGACTATAAATTACTCTACGGTGGATACATTTCATGAGCGATGCCATCCCCGCACCCTCACCCCAGCATCCTCTTGATATTCTAAAGCAGCCGCTCCATCAAATGCTATTTTAAACAACTGTTCCACGAGAACATTATTTCTAGTAAAGTTATTTACAGTTGAGATCTTTTCTGACATGTCTTTCTATAATTGGTTCACAAAAGAATAGCACTTTGTTTTATTATTGAAGGGGAAGCTATACCTGCACTTCACTCAGCTGTATAACAAATACTACTTGATTTGTTTCAATACTTGTTCCTTCAAAGTTTTCTCTGCAACTATCAGCAGTTTTGCTGGCTAAGGAATGAAGATTCATTTCATTCAATCATTCAGAAAGGATTTACTAAGCACGTGGGCTGTGCCAGTCGCTGTCCTAGGTGTGAGGATGTCATGAACAAAATTAACTTCTCACGGAGCTGTGTGCCTGGGCAGGAAGACAGATGGTAAGCAAATAAAAACCCAAGTATATGTCAGGGTAAGCACTCTAAAGAAAAGTTCAACAGGATATTGGGACAGAGAGTGGCAGAGTGAGCTATTTCAGGTGATGAGGAAGACTTCCTTGAGGAGGTGACATTTGACCAAAGGTGTTGAGGGTAAGCTATGGAATATCTGGGAGAAGAGCACATCAGCAGAGGGGCAGCAGGGGCAAAGCTTCTGAGGCAGGAGCTTGATTGGTGCAGCCGAACCACAAGGAGGCCAGTGTCCCTGGAGCCAGTGAGGGTGGGGATGCGTGAGGACCAGAGGTCAGAGGATTTTTTTCCAGCTGAGATAGGAAGCCACTGGAGGGTGCTCAGCAGAGTGTGGCATGATCTGACTTAGGTTTAAAAAGATTTCTGTGGCCACACCATGGAGAATAGATTGTAATGTAGCAAGGCAGGAACGGGACAAATTTCAACTGTCCAGATAAGAGATGGACTCAAATGGCTATGGTAAGAGGGCGAGAAATCATAAGATTCTAGATATATTCTGATATAGAATCAATGAGAGCTGCTGATAGATTTGGATATAGGGTAAGTGAGAAGGGAGCTAGACAGCTCTTCATCTAAGCACTTGGAAAATGTAGTGGTCATTTACAGGGGTGGAGAAGACTGACGGTGGGGCAAGGAATGGAGATTAAGAATTCATTTAGGGACTTCCCTGGTGACGCAGTGGTTAAGAATCTGCCTGCCAGTGCAGGGGACACGGGTTTGATCCCTGGTCCGGGAAGATCCCACACGCTGCAGAGCAACTAAGCCCGTGAGCCACAACTACTGAGCCTGCGCTCTAGAGCCCGCAAGCCACAACTACTGAGCCCACGTGCCACAACCACTGAAGCCATCACACCTAGAGCCCATGATCCACAACAAGAGAAGCCACCACAATGAGAAGCTCGCGCACCGCAACCAAGAGTAGCTCCCGCTCGCCGCAACTAGAGAAAGCCCACAAGCAGCAACAAAGACCCAATGCAGCCAAAAAATAAACAAATAAATAAATTTTATTTTAAAAATACATTAAAAAAAAGAATTCATTTAGACACACTAAGTTGAGAAAGACTACATTCAAAGGAAGGTGTCAAGAAACCAGCCACTTATCAGAGTCTGGAGTTACAAGAGAGGCATTTGGAATGGAAATATAAACTCGAGACTTGTCAGTGTGTAAATGGCATTAAAAGCCTTGTCACTATATTTTCCCATGTATTATTTCAGCGGCATTTATTGCCGTGGGAAGAACAAGTATTTCCCCTGGCAGTATGCAGCTTTTATTTTTTCACGACTAAGTAAGAAACCTCAAAAGTGGCTTTTAAGCACTTTCTATTACACTAATTAAAAATTTTTAAGATATTACATTGAACACGACATTATTTTAAGTCAATAAAAAAGACTGTAGACATCTTTACTGTCGATTTTTCCAATCTTAAAGGCGTCATACTCTTATTAGATAATATTCCAAGACATACCACAGTTCAGGTGAAGGTCGTTATCAGTGACAGTGGGTGTAAATTTGTATTTGTACACATACTTAGTAACTTCACTGAAAAAGAGACAGTTGAGGCAACTGTGATGTCCTTTAGTAGGTAACTGGATAAATAAACTATGGTACATCCAGACACATTATATTATTATATATTATATATTATTTAGTGCTGAATATATATTATTCAGCACTAAAGAGAAATGAGCGATCAAGCCATGAAAAGATATGGAAGAACCTTAAATGCATATTACTAAGTGAAAGAAGCCAATTTAAAAAGGCTACATACAATATGATTCCAACTATATGGTATTCTGGAAAAGGCAAAATAGTGTAGATCATAAAAATATCTGGTTACCCGGTGGGTATGAGGTATGGGGGACGAACAGGTGGAGCACAGAGGATTTTTAGAACAATGAAAATACTCTGTATGACACCATAATGATGAATGCATACCGTTATACATTTGTCCAAATCCATAGAATGTACTACATCAAGAATGAACCCAGCCATCATCAAAAATATCTACAAACAATAAATGCTGGAGAGGGTGTGGAGAAAAGGGAACCTTCATGCACTGTTGGTGGGAATGTAAATTGATACAACCACTATGGAGAACAGTATGGAGGTTCCTTAAAAAACTAAAAATAGAATTACCATATGACCCAGCAATCCCACTATTGGGCATATACCCTGAGAAAACCATAATTCAAAAAGAGACATGTGCCACAATGTTCACTGCAGCTCTATTTACAATAGCCAGGACATGGAAGCAACCTAAGTGTCCATCAACAAAGGAATGGATAAAGATGTGGTACATATATACAATGGAATATTACTCAGCCATAAAAAGGAACGAAATTGTGCCATTTGCAGAAACGTGGATGGACCTAGAGACTGTCATACAGAGTGGAGTAAGTCAGAAAGAGAAAAACAAATATCGTATATTAATGCATATATGTGGAATCTAGAAAAATAGTACAGATGAACCTATCTGCAAAGCAGAAAGAGAGACACAGACATAGGGACAAACGTATGGACACCAAAGGGGTAAAGGGAGGGTGGGATAAATTGGGAAATTGGGATTGGCATATATACACTGCTATATACAAAATAGATAACTAATAAGAACCTACTGTAGAGCACAGGGGGAAAAGAAAAAAAGAATGACCCTTAATGTAAACCATGGACTCTGGGTAATTATGATGTGTCTATGTAGGTTCATCAGTTGTAACAAACACACAGCTCTGGTGGGGCCATCGATAGGGGTGGGGCTGTGCATGTGTGAGGGCAAGGGTGGTAGGGGAAATCTTTGTACCTTCCCCTCAATTTTGCTGTGAATCTTAAACTTCTACAAAAAATGTATCTTAGTGAAAAAAATTAAAATTAAAAAAGGGATATAGTTCTAGAAGTGGGACTGTCACTGCTGCTTCTCTTCTTGTGCACTTATTCTTGCCTTATTATTACCTTCTACCCATGATCACTGCAGATATCTCCTTAAGGCACGTGTTCATTATGTGAGACTAGATATCATCCACAAATCCTCTCTCCCTGACACATGAGAATTGCCATCCACCATCACACCACGTATCAAAGAAAGGGGTCACCACAACCCCTTGAGAAACTCCAGCTTTCCCTTAGGACACTTCCCTTCTCCAACAAGAATGTGACACTGTTCAGGCCACAGGAAGGTGCCAGTGCCAGTCCATGCATTATGCATTAGTAGAACTCAGTTTCTTTCTAGTTTTTCTAGGGAAAATAAACATAAATAGAAATTGGAATAGTTTCTCCACCCACCCCCCCACCCCCCATCCCCCGCCTAGTGCATCTTGTGTGTCCTTTGCAGTAGCACACTCTGCCTTGATCGGGTCCATTCCACTGTCACAGAAGATGACAATGACACTGCTGCAGAGTCAGAATGAGACTGGCCCCAGCTTCTGAATAAATAATTCCTGTTAACACCTCCATTATCACACGCCCCAGGGGCACCGAACAGTGAAAGTTCACACTGAGTTCCCAAACTTAAAAAAGAAAACACTAAAAAGCCACAGTAACTCTTGTGAAACTTTAAAGGCTTGCCTATAGTCTATTAAAATGATAAAACTATGCTGCCTTTCTTGCCTGAAGTAACTGGTGTTAAGTTATTTTTGTAGGTTGGTTAGAAAAAATTATTTTCACATGTCTTCACGGCCTCCTGAGTCAATCTGGCTATTCAAGGCAGATTAAGAACCTGAACTTCTCTCCTGAGGAAAGTGTTACATCTAATGTATAGTCAAAAATTGAGTGAACTTCCTTTTATGCTCTATCTGAAACTGAGTTTTACTCAGCAACAAACTAATAAGCAATGTTCCCTCCTCAGAGGAAACTAAGAAGTCAGTATAAGATGTAACACCTTTATTTCTAAAATAAGACTGAGATTTGAGGTAGCAGCAAGGTGGTTCTCAACTACCTGGTTCCAAATTACCTTGGGTGCTAATCAACACAGGCAGGACCCCAAATTCAAGGTCACATTTCCAGACCTCCCTTTCTCTTCCTAGAAACCCAGACCCGAGAAGGCAGCAGCCATCCAGTGGGCATTCTCTTGCACTGTTGTCAAACAAAGTAGCCAGCATGCAATCCTTTTTTTTTTTTTTTTACATCTTTATTGGAGTATAATTGCTTTAAAATGGTGTGTTAGTTTCTGCTCTATAACAAAGTGAATCAGTTATACATATACATATGTTCCCATATCTCTTCCCTCTTGTGTCTCCCTCCCTCCCACCCTCCCTATTTGAAAGGTGTTAACCAGCACTCACACCACATCAGGGTAGCACCAGTCACGTGTGTCTGGGTGACATTTCCCTGTAAAGTGGGATCAGCTGACTGGACCCCCAGAAGAAACCCTGCACTGGATGGCTCGAGGTTTACCCTAATCTTGACTCCGCGTGGAGGGGGCTGTTGATCACAGAGGCCTCCACGGAATGATGGGAAACCTACAACAGACCCAAGTGTGGTGCTCCTAAAAGGAAGGGGGAAGCAGGAGGACAAATGTCTGGATAGTTTTCCAAGAAGCAAAGACATCATTCCCTTAGAGGAGTTTCCCTGAGGGTAAATGAAGCATCTCAAACCCACCGAAAGGAAGTGATGGCTTCATGCCTTGCCTGTCATTGCAGCACTGCCTCTTGCAGGGGAATCAGGCTTCCTCCTGGTCCTTTCACTTTCACAGTCTGGGCTCTACCAGGCACCTTTAAAGAAGCAGTAGCTCTTTCAGATCATGAGGGCTGACTTAGAAAGTCAAGTTTTCTAGTGATTCCTATACCATTCAAGGTCCCAGCAGAAAGCAGATGGCCACTCAAACTTAAGATAAGTTCAGAATGACCTCATATTTACAAGATGGTGGGCAGGGTGCAGGGACACCCAAGGGCATAGTGCAGCCCCTCTGGGCTACACATAGGCCAGTGCTCCCAGCCCAAGGCCCAAGGAGGTGAGTAAAGGGAGTGGTTATGGGAATGTGGAAGAAGACAGTATGGAAGACTGCCACTGGGACAGGAGCAGTGTCTTCAGTATAGGCCACAGCTAGCCCAAGGAGATGCCACAGGGGAGTCAGGAGAAAGTATGCCCTGCCTGTACCACCTTCCTGCCCTCCTGGTCTCCTGGTCAAATTCAAGAAGCCAGAGAGCAAGAGATCTCCTCGATGGAGTCAGCATCCTGGAGCAAAGAGAAGGGCAGAGCCTGGACCTAAGGAACAAACAGAATAACCAACACGATTCCCAAATGGAAGGAACCGACTACATCAGAGTCTACTTGAGGCACATTTTAAAAAATATGTGAGGGCTTCCCTGGTGGCGCAGTGGTTGAGAGTCCGCCTGCCGATGCAGGGGACACAGGTTCATGCCCCAGTCCAGGAAGATCCCACATGCCGCGGAGCAGCTGAGCCCGTGAGCCATGGCCGCTGAGCCTGTGCATCCAGAGCCTGTGCTCTACAACAGGAGAGGCCACAACAGTGAGAGGCCCGCGTACCACAAAAAAAAAAAAAAAGTGAATTCCCCAGAGCCACCCCCCTCCCCGCAAATAATTCAGAGTTAGTATATAGGGGTGGAGCCTAAATAATCTGTTTTCTTTTTTTAAAAAAAATTGCTTAAATGATTCCAATGCACAACCAAGTTTGGAATCTCAAATGACCTTGAAGGTCTCAAAACGGGTCACAAAATCCCTTCTCACCATAAGTCCAAGGCAACAAGACCAAATCACCATAAGAATCTTCTATAAAGGACTGCATTTTGTACTATTACAGTGTCAGGTCTGCAGCAGCACTTATCAGTCAAAGAGAGAACTGTGTCACTTTCTATCCTCAAGTACCAATCCTCAGGACAGCTGAGCCAAAGGATAAGTTTTGTACACTCGAACATGATTGCCCCTTTAACCCCTGAGTAGAAAATACAAGCAATAGCTCCAAAAGAAAGACCCGGTTCCTTGAAAACTTTGTATACGAATCTAGACCATCAACTTTAAATGGCTGCAGGCACTAATGGCCAAAAGGGACTGTATTTCCACGAGGACCATCCATCGGCAAGGCATGTCGTTCAGAAGTTTCATTTAAAGATCACTCTTTCTAAAAAAAAAAAAAAATCATTCTTTCTATTATGATCATTGAAGTGAAGCCAAGAGGGGGAAAAAAAAAGTTGACAGTCTGAACTCTAGACTCTTGACTTCAGAAATGCCTATTAATTCAATACAATAAAACTTACAAACTCTCCGTAATCCTCAAGGTGCTCTTAAAATTGAAATTGATTCTGTGAAACTGCTTTCATCAACTATCATTAAAGAAAGTTCCATTTTAACTCAACTCTTAATAGGGAGGGCATGAAGAAAAGTGTTATGTCCAGGAATACAGAATGCTATTTATGAACACTGGACCTGGAAGGAGGGGAAACAGAAGGTGTACACCCAGCCCGGACCGTGCGTGTGCCTGCTATGCAGGTTCTGGCTCCAGCCACTGCTCATTTTCCTAGGGAATTACATGGAGGAAGCAGCTCAGAATTTCCAACCACAAAGTACAGTTAAATGGCAAGTTATTTTCCACAAAAGTAATGCAACCCAATATGAAAAGAAGCTTGGGAGGCGGAGCAGGGGGAGCAGAAGGCATTTATTTACTTACATGGCCAGAGTCACAAAAGGACTTTCTTTGACTGCAGGTGCTGGAGTTGGAAAGTGGAGCCTAGTTCTTTTTGTTGTTTTTTTTTTGCGGTACGCGGGCCTCTCGCTGTTGTGGCCTCTCCCGCTGCGGAGCACAGGCTCCGGACGCGCAGGCTCAGCGGCCATGGCTCACGGGCCCAGCCGCTCCACGGCATGTGGGATCTTCCCGGACCGGGGCACGAACCCGTGTCCCCTGCATCGGCAGGCGGACTCTCAACCACTGCACCACCAGGGAAGCCCTGGAGCCTAGTTTTATGCACGTAGTGAATGGGTCCCCAGGGCTGTGGTTGGCATTGCTAGACTCCTGGGTCCAGCTCCCTGACAGTCTATTAATCTGCCATGTAACCTTGAAACAAGGCTCTTAAATGTCTTCTATCAATTTCCCAGATGGATAAAGAGGCAGAAAAATATGCCCACCTTACAAATCCTATCAGAGCCAAAATTCCTTTCTCTACGGCTATGTCCCACTGTGCCCAGCAGATATGTCCCAGACTGCAATGAAATGCTTGCCATGAATGAGAGATCAAATGGTTGTCAGGTGGTTTTTTTTTTTTTTTTAACGGTACGCGGGCCTCTCACTGTTGTGGCCTCTCCCGTTGTGGAGCACAGGCTCCGGATGCGCAGGCTCAGCAGCCATGGCTCACGGGCTTAGCTGCTCTGCAGCATGTGGGATCTTCCCGGACCGGGGCACGAACCCGCGTCCCCTGCATCGGCAGGCGGACTCTCAACCACTGCGCCACCAGGGAAGCCCAGTCAGGTGGTTTTTAACTACTCCCAGAGAATTGACTTTAAAAGCACTTAGTTATGAGGGTGGTTAAAAGGCCAGTTTCTAGAGACAGACAGCTCTGTTTATTACTGCAGCAAGATGTTTTTGGTAGATTAACCAACATTTTTTTTTTCCTTTCCCCTTAATTCCCATTATTCCATGACTCTTGGACCTTCTGCATTTACTACTTTTGTCAATGACAGCTTAAAGATCACCAAAGAAGTGTGTTCCTGCACCTCCATGGAATGAATATGTCTCTGGGAAGTGACAGCCCAGCCAGGACCTGCACTTCCCAGCCCCCATGAGCTAGGGCGAGGCCAGGTCACTGAGTGCTATCCAACTCTGTGGGTAGAAATGACACATACTACTTCTGGACCATCTCTGCCTGGTCATTAGAAAGACGAGGAATGCAAGAGGATGCCTCGTTCAGCACAGAGATTCCTTAACTCAGTTCGAGAAAACAGACATGGGCCTCTTCTCCTATGAGTCCTTTAGCATCACATCCGTCCCTGAGAATCAATGTCACTGACTGCTTTTCCAAGATGCACACGTGCCTCTTTAAAAGTCAGACCAAGGCACCTATTCCATGCCTATGATATGCCAGGATCTTTAACACGCAAATACAAAATCTCATTTTTAAGAGTAGTAGAATTATCTCCATTTAACAGAGGGGGAAACTCAGGTCAAAGAGATGCAATAACTTGTCCAAGGTCATTCAAATGCAGCAGTGCTGGGCTTCCCTGGTGGCGCAGTGGTTGAGTGTCCGCCTGCCGATGCAGGGGACATGGGTTCGTGCCCCGGTCCGGGAAGATCCCACATGCCGTGGAGCGGCTGGGCCCGTGAGCCATGGCCGCTGGGCCTGTGCGTTGGAGCCTGTGCTCCGCGACGGGAGAGGCCACAGCAGTGAGAGACCCGCGTTCGGCAAAAAAATAAATAAATAAAAATGATGTGTTAGTACACATTTCTGTTTTAAGTTAAAACAAACATGTTTAAGGCATGTTTCCTTTTTTTTAATGACTCCCCACTTTAGCCTATTTTTTTGCCATTAACAGAATCAGCAGCCACACTTGTTACTGGCATGTGGCTGGTGTGCCACCCCTCACATCCCCAACTTAGGCCAAAGCCTTTCAATCTACAGAAGTATTTTCCCACCTTATTTTCATGATCTCACCCCCTCCCATTCCGGAGCCTTAAACATTTTTTTCCTAATTGCCCCCCCACTCCGCCATCTACGGAATTTTAATGCCACAGATATACAGATACTATGAATCTGTTTGTGCACTGTATATCTATCTGAGCTTTATACATAACAAGAATAAGGGTTTTTTTGCCTCCCAAGAATAACTTTTGGTTGGCCCTCCTGGGAGTGTTATCTCCCTCTTTGGGAAGGAAAATACAGCCTAAAATTCACACTAAAGGAAACGGAGCAGGACCCTGTGGTCCTTCCCTCCACCCCCATGTCCTCCGCCTGCCTTTCGTCTGTGGAAAAACTTCAGCCAAACAGTAAGTTTAATCAGGGAAGTGAGAAAATGCAGAAACAAAGGAAAACAGTCAAACGAGACCAAATAATACTAGTATAGTCATGAAGCAAAGTCAAGGACATTTAGTTCCTCCTCAAGTGCTGTAGATAATATTCTGAGCCCTATCCTGTGAGCTGTTGTAGATACTGAAACCCCCATCGGGTGGAAGAAGTTAACTACATGATGACCAGACTGTAGTCATGACATAAGCTGCCACGATTCTGAGAACTGGCCTCAGAGAAATGGGAACAAACCGACCCTGGAAGTGAGGACTAAGTGTACTTAAAACAATCACGATGATGCTGGTCAGACCACCGCATGACCAATATCAAGGTGACCGTCAGAGCTGACTGTGCTGTTACTGCATGGAGCCCCCTCCCTCTGTCTATAAAAGCTCTTGCCCACGGGCTGTCGGAAGTAGGGGGAGGGGAGGCCTGTGGAGTCCGCCCCCGGCCACCCCGCCACCCTGGTTGCCAGCCTCCAAGATAAAGCAAACTTGCCTTTCCACCAACCTTGCCTCTTTACTGGCTTTTGAGCGGCAAGTAGCCGGACCTCACCTTCAGTAACATAAAGGTGTGATCGTTTGCTATCAAGGCATGTCCTATTGAGTGGAGAAAACTGAGAGCCTAATGCAAAGGGGGTCAATTAGGGGGAAAAGGGTAGAGAGGAAGCAGGGGACCAATTTACATCCTTTATAATACTGTCAAGGGCCAGGCGTGAAACTTGGCCTTATTTACTGACACAGTGTCCGTTCATTTATGAAAGGCAGAAATAGTGCCTCCAATTCTACATTTACTGGCTTTCCCCACGCTTTGGCGGGTTTAGTCTTTACAGAAAATGTTATGCCAGGACTGATTGTGAGCAATAAGAAATGCTTCGTCGGGGCCAACAGGGTCCTTTCCTCTGCCCTGTTCTCTGCCTCCGCCCTTGTCCCCGCTGTGACACTGGCTCTCCAGCCGCTCTCCACACTAGCCTCGGCCCCTCTCCGTGGTGCACCGGGCCATTCAGAGTTTATTACAGCATTTTTTAATTAGCCAGGAGTATTTTAGACCCATATTTTTATTCCTCATCTCCCTGATTGATTTTCTAAACTATGTGTCAGCACAAAGGTGTTTGAAAAAAACACTTAACTCAGCAGCAATTAACTGCAAAGCTTTTAAAGCTTAGTTTTCATTTCATAGGTCTTCAAGAGACAGAAATAATATCAATAATACCGAAATCAAGTTGTTTTTCACCCGTGGTTATAAAGGCGGCAAGTGGCTTGAGAGGCACTATTATCTAAGGCGACATTAACTAATCTTTTCCTTTTCTGCTCCATTTCTAGCTGTCAAATTTTCTTACACACACACACACACACACACACACACACACACCGTGGGCAGGATTTAATGGAGGGGGTATTCCTCATGAAGATGACATTTGAAAGAATGTTCGAGATCTCCGAACACTTTGGGAACATCAATGTTTTGTTTGGGCAATACATCCTCATCCATTTTCTAGAACTGAAAAAGCTAAGCCTCTAAAAGCATAACCCTCAAGGTTATTCTCAGACAGTTTAGCGTAAAGAGCATATACAAGAAAGACAGAATGGCCCAGCTGCCTCTTTTTTTTTTTTTTTAACATCTTTATTGGAGTATAATTGCTTTACAATGGTGTGTTAGTTTCTGCTTTATAACAAAGTGAATCAGTCATACATATACATATGTTCCCATATCTCCTCCCTCTTGCATCTCCCTCCCTCCCACCCTCCCTATCCCACCCCTCTAGGTGGTCACAAAGCACTGAGCTGATCTCCCTGTGCTATGCGGCTGCTTCCCACTAGCTATCTACCTTACGCTTGGTAGTGTATATGTGTCCATGCCACTCTCTCACTTTGTCACAGCTTACCCTTCCCCCTCCCCATATCCTCAAGTCCATTCTCTAGTAGGTCTGTGTCCTTATTCCCGTCTTACCCCTAGGTTCTTCATGACATTTTTTTCTTAGATTCCATATATATGTGTTAGCATATGGTATTTGTCTTTCTCTTTCTGACTTACTTCACTCTGTATGACAGACTCTAGGTCCATCCACCTCACTACAAATAACTCAATTTTGTTTCTTTTTATGGCTGAGTAATACTCCATTGTATATATGTGCCACATCTTCTTTATCCATTCATCCAATGATGGACACTTAGGTTGCTTCCATCTCCTGGCTATTGTAAATAGAGCTGCAATGAACATTTTGGTACATGACTCTTTTTGAATTATGGTTTTCTCAGGGTATATGCCCAGTAGTGGGATTGCTGGGTCATATGGTAGTTCTATTTGTAGTTTTTTAAGGAACCTCCATACTGTTCTCCATAGTGGCTGTACCAATTCACACAGCCTCCAACTTGCAGGGAGTTTGGAAACCTGGTTATTTTGCAAGGTGTCCTTTCTGGAATTTGGTATTCATTTGGAGATCAGAGCTTGCCCCTAGGGTATATGTTGATATAACTGCCCCCAAGGGTCATTCACAGTTGGAGATTCTATACAAGCAAGCAGTACTGCAAGTCAGGGAGAAGGAAACTGAAAGAACTGATGTAAGAAGAATCTATGGCTCATCATGGAATACTGCAGAAAGATGGAGGCTGGCAAAAACGTTTTCTCCACTGCCTTCCACCTGTCAGTCACCAAGCGGCCACTTACAGCCTTCTAATCCCATTGCCCCTTTCAAGTCTGCCCTTGATGCTAATTTCAACCACATTTCACCTTCAACTTTTAAGCACAGGAACACAAGGGTGTGTGTGTGGTGTGTGCGCATGCGTGCATGTGTGGTGTATTGGGGTGAGCAGCCACTCTTTGTGATTTGGCCTTAAGATGCTCCTTCACAAGATGCAAAATTAAACTTTTATTCCTAGGCTAACATGTCTGCTTGAGCTCACACACCTGAACTCCTCTCGTCTCACAGCACATTTTATTTTATTACATAGAGACCTTCATATGTGGTCTAGCTTTCCTTTTGGCCTTGGCTGCCAGGCATCGCACAGCTAAATGCTATGCTCAGTTGCACTAACTGGCTTTGGCACACATTTTCCACTCCGCTGTCTTACCCTTGTCCCACCACTGCCCCCCACCCCGTGCCCGAGGAGGAACTGGCCTGTGGAATTCTGACCGAGCTGAAAATGACGTCGAGTGACAGCAGTCAGATCAGAGAAGGGAGAGCAGTCACCGTCAGGAGGTGGGTGACAAAGTTATGCCTTTATTCTTTTACCCTTTCTTGGGTATAACTTTTACAACAAGCTACCCTATAGCTTGTTTCGTGAAAATGCAAATAAAAGGAAAAGAACTAAATTATCTTTCAATGACTTGGCATTATGGAGCAAAGTCTTTGCAATATGCCTGTGATGACATCCTTCTGGAGAAAGGCTGATCTCGGGCGGCGGGGGGCGGAGGGGTGCATTTTAGCGAGGCGATTAGCGCACACATCAGAATCCATAAAACCTCGCCACCATAACCTGCTCCACGTGAACGGAAAGTCATTCCTGCCTCCTTTGGTGAAGTTTGCCACCTATAAAATGATGACAATGCTTGCTCCTGCCGTTATACTCGTGTTATGAGGATCAATGCCACAGCGTCCAGTAAGTGCTTTGAGCTCCTCGGGGGACAGGGCTCTATAACTATAATTACCATTATTGACAGCGGCAAGGAACTGCTGTAGGCTTTTCAATGAACAGTCAAGACTCGGGCTCCTGCCCGGCCTTTGACTGGAGCTGCAGCTAGGCTCATGAGTTTGTCTTCTGCGAGGGGGCATGGATACCACTAGCTCCAATAACCCAGATAAAAAAAAGAGTTCTCAAGATGCAGAAAGGTTCCAAGAAGGCTGAAAACAACACATCATCACCACTGCCATTAAAAGGAGGCTTGAGGGACTTCCCTGGCGGTCCAGGGGTTAAGACTCTGTGCTTCCACTGCAGGGGCCACAGGTTCAATCCCTGGTTGGGGAACTAAGATCCCACATGCCACCAAAACAAACAACAACAAAAAAAGAGCAACAGAAAAAAGGAGGCCTGGGGCTTCTCTGGTGGCGCAGTGGTTGAGAGTCCGCCTGCCGATGCAGGGGACACGGGTTCGTGCCCCGGTCCGGGAGGATCCCACATGCCGCAGAGCAGCTGGGCCTGTGAGCCATGGCCACTAAGCCTGCATGTCCAGAGCCTGTGCTCCGCAACGGGAGAAGCCACAACAGTGAGAAGCCCGCGTACTGCAAAAAAAAAAAAAAAAAAAAAAGGAGGTCTGAAACACCCAACAACACAGCAGGGTAAACAGGTATATGGTGAGGAGAGCCAGTAGCAAGTGACATGGGGCCCAGAGGCATTCACAGTTTATCCACACAAAGATCATCCTTTTCCTACTTAGGAAATGCTTTTATAGCATCCCATTCTTTATGTTGGAAAAATATATATATGATGTCCACATCCATCAAGCTGTCATGGCTTATCATGACCCTTTTTAAAATTTATTTATTTATTTATGGCTGTGTTGGGTCTTCGTTTCTGTGCGAGGGCTTTCTCTAATTGTGGGGAGCGGGGGCCACTCTTCATCGCGGTGCGCGGGCCTCTCACTGTCGCGGCCTCTCTTGTTGCGGAGCACAGGCTCCAGACGCACAGGCTCAGTAGTTGTGGCTCACGGGCCTAGTTGCTCCGCAGCATGTGGGATCTTCCCAGACCAGGGCTCGAACCTGTGTCCCCTGCATTAGCAGGCAGACTCTCAACCACTGCGCCACCAGGGAAGCCCCATGACCCTTTTAAGACTACACCTCTAGAGGCCTGCATTATCTATCTCAAGGAGACGCTGGGCTCCAGCCCATAACTTTGTCACCTGCCTCTGATGGTGACTGCTCCTTGCTCTTCTCTGATCTGTCTGCTGTCACTTGACATCATTTTCAGCTCGGTTAGAATTCCACAGGCAAATTCCTCCTTGGGTCAGCTCTGATTCCTCCTCTGATCTGAAACATTGCCCTTTCTGGCCAGTGGCATTTTACGACTGTATTTCTAAAAGATACCTTCTGATTTCTTCTCAAGGCCCTCTCTTTTGACTATTGTCTTTGAAATCTTTTCTGACCCTAAAGAATGCCAGGACAAATCCTAAAATCAGACATTATTTAAACTGACTCCAAAAAAATACATTTGCCTCCTATTTTAAAAGCCCGGGTACAATTCATGTGGTAATGTTGGTACAGTAGCAATGGCTAAAGAGAAACTTCAGGAACTAAATGAGATGGGATGGTGTCTGGGTCAGGAGACTGAAAAGCCAAAGCAAAGAGAATAATTGAAGAAAGATATATACTATGGATGTAGTTCCAAGATTCAGTTTGGGTGCAAAAGAAATATATACTGTACTTCTCACTCTGCTTTCAGTGTAGCATCAATGAATGCCAAGAAAGGAACACAATTTCAGAATATCTGAAATTCAACTGCAAACTTGCATTAACACTTAGCAAAAAGGAGGGGAACATAAAGTGACAAATTTACTTGGAGTCTTGCAGACTCTTCTCTGGCCAAATTGCTGGTTCGAGACAGCTCATCATCTCTGTAAGAACAGGAACTGCAGACTTGTCACTTTCCCCGCTCTGTGCTAATACAAGCTGACTGATTATGTGTCTGCCCTCCCCAATCAGCAGCGCGGGTCCCATTCTCTGCAGTTCGAGCCGAAGAAGAGCCCCCTCAGGGGACTAATGAACACCTGTCACCAGCACTCTGTGAATGGATGATGGTTGAATAAGCGTTACGGACCAGCGGCACCTTCGAGTGGGAAGCACAGTCTCACTAACCAAGAGAAACGGCTCAGGGATCGGAGGTCCCCAAACACAGCATTCGGGTAACAACACACTGCTGTTAGTTCCGTCTGTCCCTGGCCTGTCCTTGGGGGCTGCCACCCCGTTGGCCCACGTGATCAGGCTCATTACAATTCAGTCAATCACTTAAACCAGGAGCACACCTCTGGTGAAGATTCTATGCTCCCGGTTACTTCAAGAAAAAACTCAGACCACTGGTCGTGAACTCTGGGGGTAGGAGTTGCCCCTGATCTGACTGTCAATGTCCAGAAGGAGCTCAATAAATGCTTGATGAGAATCAATGAACATATGAAGTGGCTTATTAAATACTTAGATTGTGATGTGCCTGGAATACTCTATTTCGTACTAAGATTTAATTGAATTGTCACATAATCCTATGAGCATGTCACTGTCCTCATTTTAATGGATGAAGGAAGAGAAACAGAGTAAGTGACTTGCCCAGGGTCATGGAGCCAGTAAGAGTCCGGCTCTGGACCCCATGCTCTTAACTTCTACACTTCGCTTCTCCTGCGTGAGAATAGAGGACTCCCCACCCGGCACTCACTCCCTGAAGCCAGCGATACAGGGCAGAAAGCTACACAGAGGTTCTTTCTACAGGAGACAAATGCAGTAGGGAGCTTTATAGGCTCATTATAAAACCTCCTTTCAGGGCTTCCCTGGTGGCGCAGTGGTTGAGAGTCCGCCTGCCGATGCAGGAGACACGGGTTCGAGCCCTGGTCCGGGAAGATCCCACATGCTGTGGAGCAACTCAGCATGTGCACCACAATTACTGAGCCTGCTCTCTAGAACCCGCAAGTCACAACTACTGAGCCCGTGTGCCACAACTACTGAAGCCCACATGCCTAGAGCCCATGTTCTGCAACAAGAGAAGCCACTGCAGTGAGAAGCCTGCGCACCACGACGAAGAGTAGTCCCTGCTCGCCGCAACCAGAGAAAAGCCTGTGTGCAGCAATGAAGACCCAACACAGCCAAAAATAAAATAAATAAATTTATTTAAAAAAACCACTAAAACAAAGCACTAATAATATATAAATCTCAAAGAGATTACTCTTTCCATGTCCATGTCCTTTAAAGGTGGTTGGGTTTGATAGGTCTAACTCACTCAGTGTACTTTATTCCTGATTCTTGCTTTTGGTTCACAGAGGGCAGAAGAGGGAGGTTGGTGCCCTCCCTCCTACCACTGTGGCTGCCAGGCTGGCATCTGCAAAACTAGAGCCTTCGTTGCACCTCTACAGCCTGGAGCCTGGGGACATATGTCCCCACTGTTCCTTCTTCAAAATTCATTGTTACATCAGCATGATGACGTCATTAACTGATGAAATTATTTTTGCCTACAAACTAAAAACTAAACCAAAGTTTCACTTAAGTAGTTATCAATAAGTCTACATGCTGATTTGAGTGAGATAACAGATATCAAACCACTTTGGAAAAGCTAAAACACTGTGCTTAAGTATAAGCTATGCCTGTATGTGTTATGAGATTATATATATATGTATGTCCGTATATAATATATATTTAGGTGAAGCACTATTAGAGTTGGTCAAACTTAACTCCTCCCCCCCAAAACACCTCCACCCGTTTGATGGGTCATGATTTCCATATATATTCAAATTCTCAGCCGTCTGGGGCTGAGAGCAATTTCTTTCCAATTGGCTCCCTTGGCTTTTGTGTGAGGGGATGGCTGAGCGTTCAAGAGCCAGAGGATTCACCAGAACATTCCACCTAGGCTCATCTCACATTCCCCACCCACACTCACTGACCAGGCAGGGAATTGCTGGTGGAGGCTATTAAACACTTTTTTTTAAATTGCTACGCTCTTCAGCGATCCTTCTTTTAAATGATTTCCTTCTCACAACAGCTGGAATGATGGATCAAGAGAGGTTTTCAGCAGAGAAAGGAAGAAATTTCACATTGCAATGAGGACCAGTTCTCACAAATTGTAGCAGAGGCTCCCACAGCTCATGGACAGAGGTTGCAAGAGCTCATCAGAAGGCCCGGCTGTTCTGGGGTATCCTGTGGCAATGCCCTAAGGACCGCAGTTGGCCAAGAGCAGAGACTCGACACAAAGTGATTTAGTCAGAAGAATCCAGGTTGATGGCCCCAATCCATTTTTAGGTGTCCAGGCCACTAGGCGAGGACCATGACTTTTTTAAATTTTTATTTATTTATTTATTTTTGCGGTACGCGGGCCTCTCACTGTTGTGGCCTCTCCCGTTGCGGAGCACAGGCTCTGGACGTGCAGGCCCAGCGGCCATGGCTCACGGGCCCAGCTGCTCTGCGGCATGTGGGATCTTCCCAGACCGGGGCACGAACCCATGTCCCCTGCATCGGCAGGCAGACTCTCAACCACTGTGCCACCAGGGAAGCCCAAGGACCATGACTTTTAGGCCTCTGTTCTGCCTTCAGAAAATCCAAGTCTAGAAAAGTGATTCAGACAGAAAACTCACCCGCCTTCCTCAGCATGCACATGCTTCCAACCACCACTCACCACCTCACTCACTCCTGCCATGGGGCAAATGCCCAGCACCCTCTAGCGATGATTGTGGACAGAGCTGGAGGTGCCTTTGGACAGGATCTTCAGCTCTGTGTGGTCCTCAATCATACTGAACAGAAATTTCTAGGCCTTTAATTATTTTTCATTTTTCCTTAATTTTTTTCTAAGTTCACAAGTCACATGTTCATTGTAATACATGAAACAAAACTGTATGAAAAAGAAGTTATGGGCTTCCCCGGTGGCGCAGTGGTTGAGAGTCCGCCTGCCGATGTGGGAGACACGGGTTCGTACCCCAGTCCGGGAAGATCCCACATGCCGCAGAGCGGCTGGGCCCGTGAGCCATGGCCGCTGAGCCTGCGCGTCCGGAGCCTCTGCTCCGCAACGGGAGAGGCCGCAGCAGTGAGAGGCCCAGGTACCAAAAAAAAAAAAAAAAAGAAGTTATTCATCTCAGCATACCCCTTCTCGTCTTCCACGCCTCCACCCAACAATCCCTGCTCTGAGGAATTCAGAGTCCAGAAGCTGGTGTGTATTCTTCCAGACCATTCTCCTCACTCATGCACAGGTATTCATGCAGACATGCACATATACAGCGGGTTTCTGGGTTTTGTTTGGAGTTTTTTGCCCAAATAAACAGAATCACACTCTATACGTTATTCTGTAATTTGACTTCTTCACTTGACAGTACCATGCGCATCCTTCTGTGTCAGTTAGCAATTGCAGCACAGCTGACTAATTTAGTGTGGTGTTGCCGAACTACAGCTCTGAGCCAGCCACCTTCCTTTGTAAATAAACATTTTATTGGAGCGCAGCTACACCCATTCATTTCTGTATTGTCTACAGTTGCTCATGCCCTACAACATGAGGGGTGATTAGTAGTTGTGACAGATCGTATGGCTCACAAGCTGGAACTATTTATGTACCATCTGGCCCTTTAAGAAAAAGTTTGCTCACCCCTACCCTCAAAATATCAACCATTTATTTCCGCAGGTTAGCCATATGGGAAGGGCTCAGCTGGACAGGTCTTCTGCTGGTCTCACCTACAGTCCCTCATGGGGATACAGTCATTAGGCAGCTGAAAAGTCCAAATGGCTTCACTCACATGTTGGCAGTTGATGCTGGCTATCAGCTCAGCAAAGGTGTCCAGCAGATTTCTTCACATGATGGCAACATTCCAAGAGGGCAAGCCCAATGCACAAATGCAAGCATCTGCTTGCATCATATTTGTCCCATTGGCCAAAGTGAGTCACATGACCAGGCCCAGGGTCAAAATGAGAGAGTCCACACTTGGGTGGAGATACAGGAGGGTTGATTCACTGGGGACCATTCCTATGGCAACTTATCCATCCTCCAAGTCAGTAGATGTAGACATAATAATGACATATAGAGGTGGACAATGATGGGTGTTTACTTAGCAGCTCAGCAAACTTGGGAATGGAGTATTTGTGGCTAGTCTGGCCTACCCCTCATGCTTGTTGCCTCATGGTTGCAGAATGGCTGTCCTAGCTGCAGGCTATCACAGCCATGTTCAAGGCTGAAAGAATAGGGAAAGGGACAGCACCAACTGTACTAATCCCTTTTTATGAGATTAGCAAAAGCTTCATCAGAAAACTTTTATCAGACTTCAGATAACATGAAGTCACACGGCAACTTCTAACTTCAAGAAAACAGTTATTTAACTCATCCAGCCTCAATAATGGAACCAGTCCCAACAAAGGAGACTAGGAATGGGTCAGGATTAGCCAACCTCAGAATTTACCAGATATTCTAAACCAATTATACGTCATTTTTTTTGGAAGATGTTGGGGGTAGCAGTGTATTAATTAATTTATTTGTTTTTGCTGTGTTGGGTCTCCGTTTCTGTGAGGGCTTTCTCTAGTTGTGGCAAGCGGGGGCCACTCTTCATCGCAGTGCACGGGCTTCTCACTATCGCAGCCTCTCTTGTTGTGGAGCACAGGCTCCAGACGCGCAGGCTCAGTAGTTGTGGCTCACGGGCCTAGTTGCTCCACGGTATGTGGGATCCTCCCAGACCAGGGCTCGAACCCGTGTCCCCTGCATTAGCAGGCAGATTCTCAACCACTGCACCACCAGGGAAGCCCTATACGTCATTTTTGTCTAGAATGGGAGCTGAATTCCATCTAAAGACTTTTCAACATTAATTAATATGACCATTTTTCCCTTCATTGATGTAATGAATTATGCTGATAATTTCCTTTGTATCTCATTATCCTTGTTCTCTTTGGCTAAACCCTACTTGATCATAATTATTGATTTTTCATTGCTGGATTCCATTTGCTAATACTTTTATTCAGAATTTTTGTATACATATTAATAAATAAAATTAGTCTATAGTTTTCTCTATACTATCATTATCAGTTTTTGATATTAAAATTATGCTGGGTTCACGAAATGGAGAAGTTTTCCCTCTTTTTCCTTGATGTGGAATTGCTTATATAATAAGTTTTCTGGTCTTTAAGGATTAGATAGAATTCAAGAAACAGTTGAATTCATCTGGTCCTGGTGCTATTTCCATTTTCTTAATGGTAACTGTTCAATTTCAATTTCTATATTCTTTGGTGAATTTGGGTTAAATTGTGATTTCTTCTGGGTCGGTAGCTGTGCTTTCACAATCTTATCTAGGACTCATTCTCTTCTAAGTATCATAGAATTGAGCAGTCCATGCTGAGGTATTCCTTCTCCCCATCCCAATTTCTACGTGTTTCTAGGATAATTTACTACTTTATTTTCCAGAATATTACTAGAATTTTCTTTGCAGTAGGTCTCTTCTATTTCAAGAGTAGTTATTCATCATTCATAGTATGCACTCCCAATCTGGCATCCTTCAGTAATCTGTATTAGCTAAGGTAATGCCAACTGCTGTAACAGATAAACCTCGTGACCTCAGAGGTTTAAAACAATGTCAATTCATTTTGCACTTCGGTAAAGTCAAACTGGAGGCAGGAGGCTCTGCTTTGTGCAGTCGCTCTCAAACCTAGACTGATGGAATCCTCTCCATTTTCAACTCTTATTTCCATGGTCGCCATAAGTATCAGCATCCGACTGGCAGGTAGAGGAGACACAGCATGGACCAGGCCTCAGAGTGGCTTACATCTCTTCCACCACTTTCCATTGGCCAGAACTCAGCACATGGCTACCCCAAACTGCAAAAAAGATGGAGAAATGTAGCTATTCTGTGTCTCCTGGAAGAAATGGAAATAGATTTCAGTGAACAACTTCTGGTCATTAAATATCCATTTAATCCAGAGACCCTCAGCATCTCTTTAAGAAACACAACCCAAAGTCATCTAATTACTGAATCCAGCTCAAAACCCAGAAGCTCCCCAGTGATGTGAAATTCTCTCCATCAGGTGCATCTGGGGCTCAGAGTGGACAGTGAGCTAAGAAATAAAAAAGACAAGTTAACCTCCACACCACACAGATCCAATCTGGAATGGAAGAGCAGGGATAGAATAACCCCAATAAAAATTCCTCTTTAGGACAAAGTAATAGTTGAGAGCTGCTCGGTGGTCACTGGTCCACAGAGGTTGTGAAGGCCGGCATGTCAGGAATGGTGAGGGCCCTGCCCTGGGGTTGGAGGAGTTCCTTTCTGAGATCCTGATCCTGCTTCCAGGATGAACTCCCTGCTCTTATTCTCCACAGCCCTTGGCCTCCATGCCTCTCTCTCAACTTCTCTGAAATAGGAGGCGGAAAAGCTACCCCCATAATCTGATGTTTTCCAAAGGTCTGAATTTTAATGGAAATTAGTTGTTCAAATATTTCTTAGATTTATCTAAGTCGAGAAGCAGACGACTTTTCCAAACCTGCAAAGTCTCCAACTTCTGGATTCTCCCTCTTCCCCCATCTGCTGTCTGGACACCCTGGGCAATCTCGGGAGGGACAAACTGAAGCCAGCCAAGACCCCACAGCCCAGGCCAGGACACTGAGTGGGGCAGGGCACCCACCCTGCCCCTGCTGCCCACCACGATGACGGGGCCTTATGAGAGCACGATATGAGCCTCCAGTATAAGCCGCTGAGGGTTAACTGTTACAACAGGTAGCATCTCCTTAACTACATGATGAAGGTTTCACTGCTATTTTTTTCTCTCCTCATTACCTTCTAACTTGCTATTCTGATTTTTCACTTGTTTTGTTTGTTGTTTTTTATTCAAATCTGCTCTTCAGATGCAGGTTATATAGTCCCTGAGTGACCACGTACTTGCACACTTGCAAATATCTTTCCTTCCACGTGGCGGTGTAGGGACCATATTTCCCTGGATCCACGATTCCATCTATGTAAGATGCACCATTATTTCATGTACCACTTAGAAAGAAAAAAAACACTTCCAATTAAACTATAACGTAATGCTTTTTTATAACTTAGAATGATGTTATTTTACACTTACTGAAAGGGCTTTTTCAGGCTTACAGATTTTTTATCATTTTTTACTCTTGTGCATTAATAAAAAGGAATATATAAGCACATTAAATTGGGTAGAAACTTCTAAAGCCTCTTCTCATACAGAGTTTACAGATCTTAAACTACGTGTCAACTCAGAATTGTCAACATCCATGTTTTTCCACATATTATTTTCTCTACCATCAAGAAAGTTCTTGAAAGAGCACTCCATTGTTATCTCCAAGATTTTCATCCAAGCTACTAACTCCCACTCTGCAAACTTTCATGCAGCATTTTCTTGATCTTTTCAGAAGGTGTCAACACATCTTTACACAACGGTCCCAGTACTCGTGTTCCTGCCTGGTCATGAATGATTCGTTCTGAGACGCTCCCCCAGTCATCAGTGGGCTGTGAAGACTCTGCAGGCCCCCAACTGAGGCCTCACTCACACGGAGCTGCAGACCTGCCCCCATCAAAAAGGGAAAAAGAGCTCGAGCTAGAGACAGAAGGCAGGTGGGACACAATCCAGGCGCCACCTTCCCGGAAAGTCCCCAGCTCTTTACTTTTATAAAAGATGGCGAATATCTGAGTGGAATATAAAAAAGTGCTCAGGCCACACATACTGTTCCATCCATTCCTACCATTGGAACGCCTCCATTGGGACTCTTATCCCAAACCACAAGAAAGAGTTGTGCATATTAACAATTTTCTGCCTATGAGGTGGGGTAGGGATAGATGGTATGAAAAAAGAGGATTAGGAGCTAAAGCCTAGAAATGGTTTTGGTACAAACATGCTCCACCTCCCCAGGGTAGAAATTCACATAAGACCAGCAAAAAGGTAATCCCAACTTCTCAGAGAATTCATTCACCCAGAATGAGGACCAGCCAGTATGGTTTAGAAGCATCAGTGTCCTCCATTCAAATGTGGTCACAGCTTAGCCACTGGCAACTTACTTTACCTTAGTATCAGATTTCTTATTAGTCAAACGGAAGAGATATTACCCACTTTGAATGGGCTGTGAAGATTAAGTGAGATCACATAAGAGAAAACATCTCACCCAGGGACAGGCACAGGGGTGATTCTCAGTGAACGTGCATTCCTTTCCTACCGCTCAAGATAGTTTCGAGTCAGCTAGCGGGCGCTGTGGCGCAATCTCGCTGGACACCCAGACTGACCCAAGGTCATTCTTGGCCAAGGTTGAACCAATTCACTCTGCACTGCGTTACCCTCAAAGGATTCCAGGTTCCCTGTTGAATGTGAGGATGGCGGTCACTTCTCATCAAATTTTAGTGACAAAATATCTAAAGTGCTTAGCACAGTGTCTCTCACCTAAAAGTACCCAGTAGATAGGAGCTGTTATTCTTTGTCCATTCCTCCCTCCAGCTCTCCCCAACCTTGCCCATTTCTACTGTATAGAGGAGGGAGGATAAAGTGCTCAGAAGAGTCACGAAGCCAGTGAAGGCGAGCAAGTGCACAAGAAGAGGGAAAAGGCAGAGGTGAGGGTGGGTTATAAAGAAGAGATAGAGAAATTCCTCCGATGCAGAGGAGAAAAGTCGTGCAGCATTTCCTGGAAGACAACCACATGAAGATAAGATTTTGATTTAAAAGCTTTAGATCACTCTGAACCTGAAAACCTTTTTTATTTATTTTTATTTTTTATTTTTTTTGCGGTACGCGGGCCTCTCACTGCTGTGGCCTCTCCCGTTGCAGAGCACAGGCTCCGGACGCGCAGGCTCAGCGGCCATGGCTCATGGGCCCAGCCGCTCCGCGGCATGTGGGATCTTCCCGGACCGGGGCACGAACCCGTGTCCCCTGCATCGGCAGGCGGACTCTCAACCACTGCGCCACCAGGGAAGCCCGAACCTGCAAACCTTAATGGCAGACTCTGAAAATCACAAGGGGTCCACCGTGTTACTAGATGATTGTGCCCTGGTGTACGCCGGTCCACTCGGGGACACTTAAGTATGAAATCTCACATTTAAGGAACAAATGAACAGAACAGGTGGGCACTGCCACTCCGAGACCTAGAAATAAAGGTTCTCTAAGATGTGACAGCACCGGATCCTACAGGCCTGGAACAGAAGACAAGTGTTGACAGAGCCCTCTGCGGTGGCTTCTCTCTAATGGGGTGTGGAAAGCCAGCCTCTGGGGCTTCAAAATAAAATCTCTGCTTTCCCAGAAGCCCAACACTCAAAGTATTTATGTTTAGCATCAAATGCCTCAGGCAAAAATAACAACCCTGGCTCCCCGGGCTTCCTCGGGTATTTCAGAAAACGACTCAAACTACAGCTCCAGGGCATCCAGGCTATCATCAGAAAGGGGCGCAGATTAGTAACCAGGAGGTGAATTATTTCTGGCTGCTACACAGCTTTGAGTCAAATGAATCAAAGTTTTCTTTCATTTGATTAGCTCGACTGGGTAAAGGCTGAGTTGCTTAGAATTCTTTCCTACCCCCTAATGGAGAAGTAAACCAATTCTATCCAAAATATTTGGAAAACAAAAGCCTCACCCAGGAGTCTCAAAGTTAAATCTTGGATTGAAATAAAATATATTATAGGATTTGTCTTAGAAAAATCAGCTTCTCGGCTGCAACTTGAACAAGCTCTGATTTTAATGGTGCCATAAAAGTGTTTGTGTGCTGGACTCAGAGATGAGACCTCATAATTCCTTTGTGAACTATGAACGAAATCTATCACTGAGGCCCTGTGGGCAGGAACACAGATTTAGGGGGTCAAAACACCAAGCCTTCCCATTCATGACCTTACCACATGAATCCCTAATTAATTACGGGTGTCCTAATGTGAAAAATACTTTCATAACTGGAAGGTGACCTATCCCCATTCATAAGCAGACCACAAATCAGTCATAACTCCCCAAACACCATGAAAGAGCTGCTCAATTGGTATCTGTGTTGAACTTCAAGTGTTGCATAATTTATATCTAAAATCCACTCTCATACATCTACTGAAGACCCACTCTGACCTTCACTCCCAATCCCAACTGCATTAAAAGGGACTATAAATCACTGGAACACGGGCACCCAATTGCAGCCCAGCTCTCTCAAAGCCAGGCAACTTTCTTCCCTTGATGAGTTCATCAACCCTTCCCTTGATGAGTTCATCAACCCATCAACCCAACCCAATTGGTTATAAAACCTGTTCATATTTTGAGATAATAATGCAAAGGCTCTTTTACACCATGGTTCACTATTCACCCAGGTGGTCCAATTGAGCAAGTAGACAGAAGGAACCACCATCAGATCCACACTCAGCCCTGCAATGGACTGTCCTCAGTTTAGGAGAGCTCTAACAGACTTTATACCCAATGGTGGTGCAAGCTATAAAGCTCTGATCCTTATAGCTAAGAATCCTGTTGACTGTGGATCAAAAGTAAGAATTTTTACAGGAAGCCCACATCGTCCCTTCATTACAGCAAAGCTTTGCTTTGAAATACAAACATTTCTCGATTCCTAAGAGATAAGATTTTCTTTTCTCAGTTTTTCCAGGGAAGGAAATCTTTGTAAATTTCTCTCAATTCCTGGATACAGTTAAATCAATTGCGCTGATAAAGCAGATGCTGTGACGTCCACCCTGACCCCAAATCACTACAGAGAACCAGGAGCCCTGCAGCAAACAGGTGCAGCCAAAAGCAGCTTCTTCTAGCAGTTTCCAGGGAGATTTTCCAAAAAGACTGAGGAAGAAGTGTAAGGAAGGCTTGCTGGCACCTGCCACCCAGCAGTGTGGCAGCTTGGGATATTCCTTAGCCACCTTGGTGTCATCTGTGTCTTCAAAGGGGCTTGGTCCATCCAGAGTGGTAGCAGAGGGCTGGGAGGCTGGGACAGTGGCCAAGCCTGCTTCAGACCAGGCATCCATCGAGTCTGTCTACAGAGAAGCAGTGTTCTTGGAGTTGACATTTGTCTGTCCTGTTCAAGGGACCCTGGTGTGGTGGTTCACTAAGGCCCTATCCCCACAGTCCACAAGAAACACATGCTTGTTGGCTCCTTGCAAAGACACACACAGTTTGCAAGTGTCCTGAATGCAAGGTGGCCACCCTGTGAAAAGAAGATGAGGGGGCTTGGATCATTCCTCGTTACCCCTCAGTTTATTAAGAGGTTTGAAGTTTCCCAGGTGGGATCTAACACAAGAAGAAAAATCTTCCAGATGGGCCACCATATACAGCAGAATTAGACCTGTCATAGTGAGAGGCTCTTACATGGTCTTGATTTCTTTTCTTTTCCCTTTTTTTTTTTTCCTTTTTAAGCTATTCTTCAGTGATTACTTCTTTCTTGTGACACCCTCAACTGTGGTTAAGGGCTCTGTACAGTAGAACCAAGTTAGCAATGTGCCGATTTGTCTGTTCTTCCTGTGCTTCTAAGCCTGGAGCTCTCTCCCTGACCTCTGCTCCCCTGGGGTACAATTCCCTACAGCAGGAATGCATAAGAAGGCGCATGTGAGAGCTGTTTGACTTGGAGGATGCTCTTCCATTCTACAGTTAAAGAAAGAACAAGGGAAACAGTGCCCTGGGAGAGGAAAAGTTGATTGTCCGTATATAGAAAGGCAGGATTTTCAAAACATTTTTTTTTACCCCTGTTGTCTTTCAGAAAAAAAAAAAAAAAAAGAGTTACCATTGTTGAAGCCAGCTACCCTTGGAATGAGAAGGGAGAAATCCAAATGAGCATAAAAATTAAGAACGTGTAATAACCTATAATGGAAAATAATCTGAAAAAGAATGTGTGTGTGTATATATATATATATAATACATATACACATATGTATACAACTGAATCATTTTGCTGTACACTTAAAATTAACACAACATTGTAAATCAACTATACTTCAATTTAAAAAATTTAAAAAGAGGGCTTCCCTGGTGGCACAGTGGTTAAGAATCCTCCTGACAATGCAGGGGACACAGGTTTGAGCCCTGGTCCAGGAAGATTCCACATGCCGCGAAGCAACTAAGCCTGTGTGCCACAACTACTGAGCCTGTGCTCTAGAGCCCGCAAGCCGCAACTACTGAAGCCCACGTGCCACAACTACTGAGCCTGTGTGCCACAACTACTGAGCCCGTGAGCCACAACTACTGAAGCCCATGTGCCACAACTACTGAGCCTGCGTGCCACAACTACTGAAGCCTGCATGCCTAGAGCCCATGGTGTGCAACAAGAGAAGCCACCGCAATGAGAAGCCCGCACACCACAACTAGAGAAAGCCCGCGCACGCAGCAACAAAGACCCAACACAGCCAAAAATAAATAAATAAAATAAATAAAAATTTTAAAAACTATTTTAAAAAAAGAAAAGATTTTTAAAAAATTAGAAAAGAACTACTACCTATCACTAAACAGGGTGTGATAAACAGGACCCCGTAATGAGTAAGACCCTGGTGAGGTCCTACTCAACCAAAGCCCCCATGCCTAGATTCTGAAAGAGGATGAAGGTGGTGCCCAGCTTTACAAAGGAAAGGGGCCCTTGGCAACTGCAGAGTGTTCCCTTGAACTGTGATGTTGGGAGGGGTGTTAAAATGGATTCTGCATGAGTCCATTTGCAATCACCTGTCACCGGCGTGATTTTGTGGAAAGCAAACTGTTAGCCTAACTTCTCTTGGCTCCGTGGTAGATGCCAGGAAGCAATAAATGTGATCTCCAAAAACCTCACCTAGGCTCTGGGTTCTCTTATTGCCACCAGAACCTAAGGAATTGGCCTTAAGGAGTGATTCTGAGGGCTGGTGGCTGGAGAGGGCAGAGAGCTGGGTTTGGGGATTGAAGGCAGACAGAAGGCAGGGGTCTCCCCATCAGGCAGAAGAGAGGTCAGTTCACCTCCATCCTGCTTCAGGGATGTACAAAACACAGACCCAGGTCTGAGAGGAATTCAGGGGGCTGCCTGCAAAAGCAGCTGGATTTCTCCGGGGTCCAGGGTTTCTCTCTATTTGGTACCCTCTGCTTCATCCCTCTGTATCCTGCTGTATTTGCTGCTTCCCCTTTTCCAGGTTTTAAAACTGCTCTGCCAGGGCTTCCCTGGTGGCGCAGTGGTTGAGAGTCCGCCTGCCGATGCAGGGGACACGGGTTCGTGCCCCGGTCTGGGAGGATCCCACATGCCGCGGAGCGGCTGGGCCCGTGAGCCATGGCCACTGAGCCTGCGCGTCCGGAGCCTGTGCTCCACAACAGGAGAGGCCACAATAGTGAGAGGCCCTAGTAACGCAAAAAAAAAAAAAAAAAAAAAAAAAACTGCTCTGCCAAAGTTAATGTTGAGGAGAGAAGTAACAACAAAAGTCAACCTGTTAATTGAACTCTTTTCTAACACAGAGGAACGTGTCCTCACTTGGTGCTGGCGGTGGCTTTTGTTGATCCTGCGAAAGGAATCCACTTTACTTATGCTTACTTTTCTGAACTTGAGCCTATATTAAATATTTACTATTTAATAAATATTAACCATTGCTAAAGTGATCATTTGTCCTAGTTTGCCAGGGCAGTCCCAGTTTATGCCTGCTGTCCCAGGAAAATTACTCATCTCTCCTCTCTCACTGTCCCAGTAGGATGATCAGTGCTACACTCACCCGAGCCGTGGGGCACGTGCAGTGCTTCTTTCTTAACCAGTCCATCCTCTCCCAATAAGCACTTGTTTCTCTCTAGCCCATTACTTTTTAGTCATACCAGATTAATAATTTACTACTCATATCTCACTTACTTCCAAACAGGATTAAAATGGCATACAGTGCACTCACTCAACAAATATTTACTGGAAGCCGAAAAGTTCCATGAATACTCCCTGAGGATACAGATACATATAAAATTGTTCAAATAAAAGTTAAAAGTGGGGCTTCCCTGGTGGTGCAGTGGTTAAGAATCCGCCTGCCAATGCAGGGGACATGGGTTCGAGCCCTAGTCTGGGAAGATCCCACATGCCACGGAACAACTAAGCCCGTGCGCCACAACTACTGAAGCCCGTGCACCTAGAGCCCGTGCTCCGCAACAAGAGAAGCCACCGCAATGAGAAGCCCGCGCACCGCAACGAAGAGTAGCCCCCACTGCCGCAACTAGAGAAAGCCCACGCGCAGCAACGAAGACCCACCGCAGCCAAAAATAAATCAATAAAATAAATAAATTTGTTAAAAAAAAAAAAGTTAAAAGGGAAGGCAATGAAAAACCACGTAGAGGGGGAAGATCACCGAGTCAGAGACCATGGATGCAACAGTCATCCTAACTCCCTCTATATTTGACTTTGAACTACCTGGTAGTAAAACTAAAAAGTAAACTACAATGAATAACAGCTATCATATTGCCTAAGGAAACACACCTTTGATGCAAAAGATGCTTTTTCTCTGACACTGATAGAAATTAATCATTCATTCAATAAATATTACCGACTACCTCCTATGTCCCAGGTAGTGTTCACTGGGTGGGATACAGAAGTAAACAAAGCAGAACAAACAGATAAAAGTCCCTGCCCTCGGTGAGCTTACATTCCAGTGGGTTGAGACAGACAATAAACATCACATAGAGTGTGTCAGACAGTGGTAAGTGCTATGGAGAAAAATGACGCTGGAACAGAGAAGAGAGAGCTCCGACAGTGCCCTGCAGTTTCAATAGGGTGGTTAGGAAACCCCTCACTGAGGAAGCGGCATTTGAGGAAAGACATGAAGGGGAAGCGGGAGAGGTCCCGTCACTATCTGGAGAGGAGTCTTCCAGACAGACCCTGCGATAGGAGTACAGGAGACCAGTGGGAGCCGCGGGATGTGAATCGGGACAGCATGAGGACGCCAGGTCAGAGCTGGGAAGGGAGGGACAGGAAGTGGAGATCTTGGGCTTTGTTCCCTCCGATAAGACAGGAAGTCCTGGGAAGATTCTGAGCAGAGAAGTGCCATGACCTAATATTTTATTTGTTTGTTTTCTGTTTTTTTGCGGTACGCGGGCCTCTCACTGCTGTGGCCTCTCCCATTGCGGAGCACAGGCTCCGGACGCGCAGGCTCCGGACGCGCAGGCTCAGCGGCCATGGCTCACGGGCCCAGCCGCTCCGCGGCATGTGGGATCTTCCCGGACCGGGGCATGAACCCGTGTCCCCTGCATCGGCAGGCAGACTCTCAACCACTGCGCCACCAGGGAAGCCCCATGACCTAATATTTTAAAGGATCGTTCCGGATGGTATGTCGAGTGTGGATGGAAGGGAACAAAACACAGAACTAGAGAGACCAGTTAAGAAGCTTGTGAAATTTTCCATACAACAGAAGATGGTGAGAAATGATCAGATTCTGGATGTGTGTTAAAGGTAGAGGCAGGATGTGATAACGGGTTACAAGTGAGGTGACACAGGAAGAAAGTGGCCAAGACGGTTCCGAGACGCTTGGCTGAGCAGGGGAGCTGCTGTTTGCGGAGCAGACAGAGTGAGGGAGGAGCAGATCGCGGGGGAGGACGGGAGTTTGGTGTTGACCTTGTTAAATGGGATACACCTGCCGGACACCCAAGTAGAAAGGTCAAGTCAAGCAGATGAGTCTGGGGCTCTTGTGAAACCTTACTTAAAGGACATGGAGTGGTAAAGTGAACGAGGTCCATAACAGTTATTTTTACCAAAAGTACAGAAGCATTTGTTTTATGACCATTTTTATATCAGTCTGCAATAAAAGTCAAGATCTTCAATCATAGCTAAGTGAAGGTATTTCCAGAAGAAGCCAAGTTAGTGGAGTAAATGCCCTCAAAGATGTTGCCTTTGGGAATCTAACTTAGAGCAAAGGTAGAGCTTACGAAGCTGAAGGAATGGGCAGTTCCCATGGACCTCAGCCGGCCTCTCTCAACTCTGATTTCAGATTTGCCTTTAGCAAGAGCGAGCTCTCTGACTGTACTTATTCTCTGGGGTAGATGGTCAAGCAGCAGAGTTGACGTTTCACTATGAAAAGCAGAAGTGTCTGATAAATTCTACCCAGATCAAGGCCCACCTCACTTTATTTGGAGGCAGGTCACCAGGATCTCTGAAAGACCTGGCAGAATTTTTCTTTAAAAAGGAGCTGTGAATTTACTAAGATGGGCAGATGAATCACAAGTTGAGGCCTCGGAATGATAAGCTGGTGTTTGGCAACAAGTTGGAATCATCCAAGTTAAAACGTAGTGTTTTCCTGGCAAAAAGGACACACAGATAGATACACAAAGTTAATACACAGACAGATAAAAGTTAATCCTGTCCCCAGCCAAATAAGAAAAGTGTCTATAGTTCCTCCAGGCCACACCCAGCCTGGAGGGGGAAAAAAAGTGTGCAACTGTAAGAAATGGAGCAGAACTATCAAGAGTATTGGGCTTCACTGGTGGCGCAGTGGTTGAGAGTCCACCTGCCGATGTAGGGGACATGGGTTTGTGCCCCGGTCTGGGAAGATCCCACGTGCCGCGGAGCGGCTGGGCCCGTGAGCCATGGCCGCTGAGCCTGCGCATCCGGAGCCTGTGCTCCACAACAGTGAGAAGCCCGCGTACCGCAAAAAAAAAAAAAAAAAGAGTATATACCAGCAACATAAATAGGGAAACTTACATCACAGGTGCGTTTTGCCTCTGAAAGTGTAATAAGAATCATAACCTTTTAAAATTCCCTGAAACCTGGGACTTCGCCTGTTTTGTTCAGTCTGTATTCCCAGCACCTCCTAGAACAATACTAGCACATAGTAGGCATTCAATAAAACACTGACAAAGGAATGAATCAACATTAAAAAATAAAGTGAAAACAAAACCCATCAGTGCCATCTTGTGGAAGGCCTTACCATGATGCATCCAAGGTTCCAGTCACCAGGCTGGGGAACAGACGCTGAAATTTCTGTATGACAGGGCCTGAGGGGCCACAGACTGTTGGAAGTGCTAGGCCAGGAAACTTGTCTTGAAGCTGTGTTTGCAAACCATGTACACTTTTGACTTAGATTCAGGTGAGGTAATGGAGATTATGGGGGGCAGGAGGGCTACAAAAGTTCCCCCAAGCCAACCCTTGACACTGCCAGAGTATAAATGAGAGAGAGAAATCTCAAAAGTAGTCTTTGACCAGTTCCCCCGCCACACACACATACACACACACACAGAGCAAAAACTGTTGTGATAACCTAGGCTCAAATTTTCCCTGTGCGGGGCTTCCCTGGTGGCGCAGTGGTTGAGAGTCCGCCTGCCAATGCAGGGGACGTGGGTTCGTGCCCCGGTCCGGGAAGATCCCACATGCTGCGGAGCGGCTGGGCCCGTGAGCCTGCGCGTCCAGAGCCTGTGCTCCGCAACGGGAGAGGTCACAACAGTGAGAGGCCTACGTACCGCAAAAAAAAAAAAAAAAAAATTTCCCTGTGTCCTTCAAGAGATCCTTGGGAACCAAATATTCATAAGAGCTCTCTGGACACGTGGTAACATTGTCTGTCTTCCTATTTCCTTCCTACACCCCTCCCCAACTCACTGAGGCTCCTGCTGTCACCCCTTGGTGGTAGTATGGGCTTAGCTTCTCTCTGCTCTTCTTCCTCATTCTCCACATGGGGGCAGGGGGTGCAGAAATCACTATCTGGTCATCTTCCACTTGCTTACCTCCTATGGGACCACCAAACAGAGGTGGAACCACTGACAATCACCAAGGTTCTCTGTGTCTCTGCCTCCCACTGGAGCACCCTTTTCTGTCATTCCCACTCCCTTCCCAAGAGCCTGGCACAGGGCCCCGAGAGCCAATATGAAGAACCCCAGTGGCACACACTCCTGGTACGCATGTGGTACTCAGGATTCTTCAGGTTTCGTGGCTACCTAGAGCTTATACAATCGAGTGGACCCTCTTTGAGAAAAAGGATAAAACATTATAAATATGGGCTTCCCTGGTGGCGTAGTGGTTGAGAGTCTGCCTGCCAATGCAGGGGACACGGGTTCGAGCCCTGGTCTGGGAAGATCCCACATGCCGCGGAGCAGCTGGGCCCGTGAGCCACAACTACTGAGCCTGCGCGTCTGGAGCCTGTGCTCCGCAACAAGAGAGGCCACGATAGTGAGAGGCCCGCGCACTGCGATGAAGAGTGGCCCCCGCTCGCCACAACTAGAGAAAGCCCTCGCACAGAAACGAAGACCCAACACAGCCATAAATAAATAAATAAATAAATTTAAATCATATGGGCTTCTAAGAAGACCTCTGCTTAAAAAAAAAAAAAAAAAAATTATAAACATGAATTTAGGTGCAGAAGTGAATATTTATTTAAAATGGGAAAAGATATCACAGAAAATTACTGGCACCTCAGAGATCTGAGTTCTTTTCTTCTGGCTCTCTGTGATAATTGGCCAGAAATGCCTACACAGAAATGGATTTCAACCTGGCCTCCTGGCCCACCTGGCCCTCTCGCACATCCAGAGAGGCCACTCAGAGAAGCCAGAGCATATGAGCTTCGCTGGCTTCCTCCTACCCTTGACCCCAGACCAAGCCCGGCACCTGGACTCTGTCCCCTCAGGGCAGCTTCTTAGGCCCCCTCCCCGCTCCAAGAGTACTCCAGAGGGGGCAAAGGGCCCGCCCTCCAGGATGCTTAGGGGTCTCCGTCCTGGGGGCCAGCCCGAGTGAGTCTACTCAGGGTGCCTCATGTGTTACCACCGGGCCAAGCCACCTTGCAGCCTCACACACCTGACCAGCTAAAGGGTCTCAGCTCTGGGAGCCTCAGACCTGTCTCTCCATCTTAGCAGCCGCCCACCCACAAGCTCAGCGCTGGGCCCCAGGATTCGGGAAAGGACATGCTGCTTGATTTTCTAATCAAAAAAAGTTATAAAAATTACGTACCATTAAATAAATAATAAACAAAATAAAAATCCGCCCGGTCTTTGCCGGCCCTCCTCTGCCTGGGAGCCCTGTCTGGCCTGGCAGGCGCCAGCTGCCTCCAGGTCGTGGCTGTCTGTGGTCCACCGTCCCCATTTCGGGGAACGCCCGACGCAGGTGGCCCTGATGCCATAGTGAGAAAACATGCTGGTCAGCCACTGCCGCTTGGCCCCAAGATCTCCCCGGCCAGGAGAGAAGGTGGGAAAGGGAAGCCAAGTGCAAGTCCAGAGCTCCCTCCCGGCGCCTTGGAACTCCCAGCACCGAGGCGCAGCTTCTCTGGAAACCGGGGAGGGCGGGGCTCCGTTCCCATGGTAACCGATAGACAAACAAACTCGGGCGCCAGGACCCCGCGCTGGAGCGGCGCGGCCGCCAAGCTTGGGTAAGAGCCGCGGGCAACCAACAACGCGCGCGCGGGGAGACCCGACTCCTCCTCCTTCAGCCCCGCCAGGGAGTGGGGAGCAGATCAAGGGGCTGGGGAACAAAGAAGCGACACCACGCAGACATCTTTGTTTCTCTCCCTTTCTCCGCTCTTCCTCCCTTGGCCTCGTGTTCCCGACTGTCCCGCGCTTCTCCCCTTCGTGAAGCGCGGTGTCGGGTCCATACTTCTGCAAATAAAGGAGGACCGGGACCCTTCCACTCCAGACAGCCCTGGCCCTGAGTTCAAGGAAATACTCTGGGTGTGACAGTATGACTTCTTCCTTTTCAGCCGGCACAGACCAGTCAATTAAGCAGGAAAAGAATCCCGCGCATCCCAAGTTCCAGCCTTGGGCACACACCGGCTCCTGGGACCCAAAGCGAATGACTCAGTTTATCTGTGTTTCTTCCCCCCCGCTCCCACCCCCACCCCCTCTAAAATGGGACCAAAAAAGAGGCCCCAACCTTCCAGGGCGATGGCACGGAGTGGCCAGTGCTAGTACTCCACAGGTGCTCCTGCCACGTGACGGCTCAAGGTCACCCTCCTTGAGAGTTCAAACCTAAATACATCTGAAATTCTATTTATTTAAAAAAAGGCCGTAGGAAATTATGTTCTAATGAGTGCACTGGGGTGTCTATACTGCTAAAAACTGCACTGATTGGTCTAAGGGGATGAACGTAACTTTTTTTTTTTTTTTTTTTTTTTTTTTTGGTATGCGGGCCTCTCACTGCTGTGGCCTCTCCCATTGCGGAGCACAGGCTCCGGACGCGCAGGCCCAGCGGCCATGGCTCACGGGCCCAGCCGCTCCGTGGCATGTGGGATCTTCCCGGACCAGGGCACGAACCCGTGTCCCCTGCATCGGCAGGCGGACTCTCAACCACTGCGCCACCAGGGAAGCCCGAACGTAACTTTTTAACTTCAGTGTTTGCCCCGTGGCATTTTTTCACATGGATCCCGATCAGCACAGGCACAGCACCAGGAATCTCACTGAAGGAGGCTATCAGCCAAGAATCCTGCCAGTCAGTTAGAGAGATTATAAACGGCTACTGAGGACAATCACAACAGCAACCAGAAGGCCTTGTGTTTTCAGAACACCAGGCAATACCCCGGATCCTTTACAGAAATGAGACTTCTCCCAGAGCTCCAGCTAGGGTTTCCAAGCCTGCGCTGGCAGCACCCGAGCTACACCCAAGGGTCCTGTCCTCTTCATCAGCTACATCTTTGCTGTCCGAGCCCTCCCACAACCCATGTCTTGGGTTTTTCCTCCATAACACAAAAGAAAGATAAATGGATGGGGGCCTGAAAAGTCCAAATCAGAAACTTGATGTGCAGTCTCCTGTGCACCTTTCTTCCTATGGATCATCCATTCGGTCCACAGGCTCCAGCTGAAATCCTGCTACATGCCAGGCATTGTGCTAGACGTGCAAACACACACGCACGGTGTGGGAAAAGAAGAGTTGAAAGAGCTGTGGGAGAAAGAGAAGACTCTTTCCAGAAAAGCTTGCAGGTCCTCACGGAGGAGGTGACCTGGAGTTAGGTTTTAAAGGATGAATAGACTCGCTTTCAAGTGATAAGAAAATTCAAAAGCAAGGCTGGCATCCCCCCAAAAAATCCCCCTCTGGAAGGGCTGGTGAAAATGTATACAACATTCTCCAGAAAATAAAGCAGGGCTGTGACTAGCAAACCAAGAAGGGGCTCGAAACATGGGCCAGGAGGAAGCCCAGGCAGGAGGGCTGCTCAGTAGACACATCCCTGGCCTTAGCTCTGAGACAGGCCTGCAGCACCTGAGCTGACCAGCTACTCCATGACTAGCCCAAAGGCCTGGCCTCTTTGTAAACTGACTCCTAATGTTAAGCAATGTAACTGTTAACAGGGCCTCCTCCTGGGCACATGAAGGATTGACAGGAAAGACATGAGTCCTACAGGTAGAGTTTTGAATACACTGGCCTGTTCTAGAATCAAACTTCTCTCCAGTCTCTTATTGGAAGGAAACTATCTGTCTGCTGTCTACCAAGTCTCCAGGCTTCTCTTGAACCATGAGACGGTGGAGCCCTGCCGTCTCATCTTTGCTGATGTGTTTTGGGGCTAATGTATACTGTTAGGTAGGGCTTCAGCAGCAAATTCCTCACCCTTCCCAGTCCTCAGCCAACGACTGCATCCACTAGTCCTCCACCCAGCACCTGCTGGTCTCCTCCTGGATCTTAGGGCTTTACCTGGCCTCTTCACTTTGGGTTCATGTAGCTCACAATCTCTTGGTCTAGAAATATTTGCCTATGCTCTTCCTGTCCCGCCAATAATAGGAGGTGCTAGTTTAATCACACAGTTTATGCGGTTTTCATATTTACTCCCTCTAAACTCCAAATGTGAAGCCAGGCACCTGTGCCATTTTAGACTGATGTCATAGCCTTTTAGAAGAAAGGGGTGTTCAGGCAGCACACCCCAAGTCCTGAGCCTGCCTCTCAGCCCCAAATCATTGAAGACCAGTCCGGCTTCCACCAGTGGCTGTGATCAACTTCAGCTTTACATTGGTTCCCAGCTATGAGTCATGCTTTTGGAGCTCAGCTATATGTGTGTGGTTTGCATCCACTCATGGCCACACACTCAGTGCCCCAGGGGCTACCCCTGACCATGTTCGTGGTCACGCTCTGTAAGGAAATAAACACGATCAGCACTCCTCACCCACATCATGATTTTCTGAACTCCCGGCAACAGGCGGAGCCCAGCAGCCCTAATCAAATCAGTGGGTGCAAGAGGCTTTCAGGGATTCTATGAAGCCTGAGGAGAGGTGCAGGGCCAGTTCCCAGGCGGCGGGTAGCACGGGCCCAGAACCCACTCATTCCCAGGACTCTGGCGCCTACTTGGCTACAGAGGTTTCTTCCCTTAGGAGGGGCTCACTGCCTCGAGGTATCCCTCTTTGAACAAGGACGCGGGTCCAACATGGGATGACGCGTCTCCCAAGGTCACCTATTCTCTGTCCTACAAAATTCCTAACACCTGGGAACCTGCAGGCTCCCAGCACCATCCTGGGGTCTGCAACGTGGGCAGATGAGCCCTTCTGCCTGGACTCCTGAGGATTCCAGTCTTCACATGGAGGTCGGCCTCTAAACGACAGGAGAATTCCTCTTGGAAGAACCCCACGAGCGGTTGTAACAAAAAGTCCCTTTGCTCTTGGTCTTATCAGCCTTCCCAGTGAGTAACTGGGCATTTTCAGATCACAAGTGACCCCCTTCCTCTCTCATTTTGTCCCTCCCTGGTCTCTCATTGAAATCCAAAATGCCCTCTGAGAACTCTGCTCAATATTATGTAACAACCTTAACGGGAAAAGAATTTGCAAAAGAATAGATACATGTATACATATCACTGAATCACTTTGCTGTACACCTGAAACTATCACAACATTGTTAATCAACTACATACTCCGACATAAAATAAAACATTAAGGGGTTTCCCTGGTGGTGCAGTGGTTAAGAATCCGCGTGCCAATGCAGGGGACATGGGTTCGCGCCCTGGTCCGGGAAGATCCCACATGCCACGGAGCAACTAAAGACCATGCACCACAGCTACTGAGCCTCTAGAACCCGCGAGCCACAACTACTGAGCCCACATGCTGCACCTACTGAAGCCCACACGCCTAGAGCCCATGCTCCACAACAAGAAGCCACCACAATGAGAAGCCCACGCACCACAATGAAGAGTAGCCCCAGCTCGCCGCAACTAGAGAAAGCCCGAGAGCAGCAACGAAGACCCAACACAGCCAAAAATAAAAAAAATAAATAAAAAAGTAAAAATAATAAAATAAAATGCCCCCTGATTCTCTAGTCCGCCATGTGAAAACTTAGCCCCGCTAGCCAAGGCAACTGAACTTGATTCTTTAGGGAGGCCCACGGGGGCGGGGGGAGGATCCCCACTGGGCAGGCAGGTAGCAGAGAGGAGCGAAGGCTGTAACAGCGGACAGCAAGAGCCCAGCCCCCTCTGTAAGCAGGCGCCCCTCACCTCCATCCTCGTTCCATTCCTTTCCATTTCAATTCTCTTTCCAGTTCCTCATGGTAGCTAAGCCTCCCCCACTCCCCCAGCCCTGGGACATCCTCTGGCTAGCTTTGAATTACATGGGGACGGTCCCTGTCCCTGACGGGTCCCACACCCCAGAAGCCAGAGGTGGTGCTGGCATCTTCCTAGCTCCCAACTTTCCCCCCTTACCGATGATTACTCTTCCGACACCTGCTAAAATTCCCTCCCCCTCTTTCATTCATGACATAAGCACACTATACTGTACCATAATTTATTTTTCTGTCTGCCTGCTTAAGCAAGCAGCTTTCTTGAGGTCTACAGGTGTGCCTTCCGCAACGTTGCAGCCCCCATGCCCAACAGTGTCTGGCACATAGAAAGTCCTCAACAAATGTCGGCAGAAAGAAAGAGAAAAAGAAGAAAGGGAAAAGGATAGAGGGAGCCTCGGAAGCTTATCCTTTTCAGCAGCAAGCTTTATAAGGTCTGGTTAATGCACGGAACGACAGAATCAGATTCACCAATATTTGAGCAGCCTGGAGGGGGGAGGCGAAGGCAGCAAGCTGAAATGTAATACTGATCCCTATAAATTCCTGCATCGGGTTCCAAAACTAAACCTAAGTTTAGCACTAAAAAAAAAAAAAAAATGTAAAGAACATAAAAGCTACCTTCAAATATTTGCAGCCGCTGTGGAGCAAATCTGTTGTGTGTAGCTCCAGACAGCAGACCTGGGGGTGCTGGTTAAAAGCCCGAAGGAGGAAGATTTAGCAGCAGAAGTCTGTGTAATTTGTTACGTGCTGAATACAGTGCCTGGCATGTAGAAATGGTGGCTGAATAATTCCACACTTATTGCGGTGATCTTTCTTATCATTATTATTACCAGCATCATCGTCATTATTTATTATTTATAAGAGCTGTCCAACAGTCTGCCTCAAGAAGCACTGATCTCTCTTCCATGGAAATCCAAGGTTATCACTGGGTAGCCACCTGTCTGGGGAGTTTGTCGACCTGATTCCTAACCCCTGGCCTCGCCTTCTGTAATCCTGTGATTGGAAGACAGTATGTCCTGGGTAGATACAATTCCTGGCTGAGCAAACTGTCTTTTATACAAAGAAGCTCTTGCAGTGCCTGCATTTGTTGCAGTGTGCCTCCTTCCAGCAATCCCTGGAAGCATCTCTTTGATGTTGAAAAATAAAATTGCTTTGTGTGAAAGCTCCTTTAATCTTATATAGATACAAATGCCTTGTATCTTTGGGGATATGCCAAATCGCTGGTAGTGTTTCAGAATTAATCTTATTAAAAGAAAGTTCTGTTTAATCCCCATTGCTCTTTGCCGGAGATGCTGAATAATTCCGCACCTATTGGCTCTTTGCCACGCCCCCTTCCAGGATTTAGTGGTGTCCAAGAGAACACAGCCGCGAGTTTAGGCTGGACAATGGCATTCCCACTTTGAGTTTAGTGCTGTAGTTGTAGAAATGTTCCTTTATACAACTTTATCTCAATTTCTTTCTTTCTTTTTTTTTTTTTTTTTTGCGGTACACGGGCCTCTCACTGCTGTGGCCTCTCCCGTTGAGGAGCACAGGCTCTGGACGTGCAGGCTCAGCGGCCATGGCTCACGGGCCCAGCTGCTCCGCGGCATGTGGGATCTTCCCGGACCGGGGCACAAACCCGTGTCCCCTGCATCGGCAGGCGGACTCTCAACCACTGCGCCACCAGGGAAGCCCTCAATTTCATAATGAAAGAAAAGGAAGGGGTCAGAGGACTTGCCTGTTGTGAAGAATAACAAATGGAATAATGAGATGCCTCATTGACCAACTCAATATAATTACATATGATAAACCAGTGCTGCTAATATCGCTGAGAAAAATGGAGTTCATATAAGGTTACGATCTGTTGTCTCTTCCCAAAGAATACAGGACACTGCTGATTAGACTACCTAGTTTGTACAACGTATGTTTCCATATAAATGTATATTTTATATACCTATATATCAGTATGTGTGTGTGTGTATATATATATATATATATATATAAAATGTATATATATACACATATACACACACACACATATGTATCAGTCAAATGAAATTACAACTTCCTCCCTCCCAACAGACTTCTGGATCTTCTCCATTAGGAGCCATCAGTGAGTGATCCAAACATGCAACCATATGAAATAATTATGTATTTATTAATTTCAACACATATTTATGACCTCCTACTATGTGCCAGGCATTATTCTAGGTGGCAGGAATACAATGGTAAACAAGAGAGCAAAGTTCCTATTCTCAGATATACAGATCAATGAACGTGATACAAATGTTACGAAGAAAATAAAACAACAGGGCTTCCCTGGTGGCACAGTGGTTGAGAGTCCGCCTGCTGATGCAGGGGACACGGGTTTGTGCCCCGGTCCAGGAAGATCCCACATGCCACGGAGAAGCTAGGCCCGTGAGCCATGGCCGCTGAGCCTGCGCGTCCGGAGCCTGTGCTCCTCAACGGGAGAGGCCACAACAGTGAGAGGCCTGCGTACCGCAAAAAAAAAAAATCACCTCTGAAGAATGATTAGAAAGCAAGAGCCCAAGCAGGGAGGCTACTGTAGAAGATGGTAGATTAGACAAGAGTGATCACAGTGGTGACAGAAAGAAGAATGGATTCAGGACAATTTTTGGAAGATGGCGTGGAGAGGACTTACTGACTAGCAGGCTTGGGAGGATGAAAGAGAGAGGAGTCAAGGATGGCTCCAAGTTTCTACGTCTGAGCCACTTCATGAATTATACCACAGGGTCCCAAACTTTCTCAGCTCACGGCACTCTCAGTATCTCAGCGAATTTTTCATGGTGCCCCCTAAGCGAAAAGAAATCCGCAGTGGTTTTCATTTCTTAGTTATGTCCAAATAACTTAATAAACACGTGTGTTGCATCCTTATGTCATATATTTATGTCACAATTTAATACATAAACATTGAAAGAAAAAAGTAATGTTTTTATTTCATTCTTAGATAGCCACAATTAGTTACTAATGGAATATGTGTGTCCATTGGGCATTGCCCGACTTCAGTCTTGGAATCAGATTGCGGCGAGCAGGGGCTACTCTTCGTTGCGGTGCGTGGGCTTCTCACCACAGTGGCTTCTCTTGTTGTGGAGCACGGGCTCTAGGTGTGCGGGCTTCAGTAGTTGTGGCGTGTGGCTTTGGTAGTTGTGGCGCACGGGCTCAGTAGTTGTGGCTCACGGGCTCTAGAGCACAGGCTCAGTAGTTATGGAGCACGGACTTAGTTGCTCCACGGCATGTGGGATCTTCCCGGACCAGGGCTCGAACCCGTGTCCCCTGCATTGACAGGCGGGTTCTTAACCGCTGCGCCACCAGGGAAGCCCTCAATTCTTTTCCAGATTTACATTTTGTGAAGCTGCCTGTCAGGAGCTGGGTTCTCTGCAAATAGACTCTAAGATGCAAACTGTTGAGAGGCAACCTGTTGAGACGTAAAATGTGTATTAGGGACAAACCCCTGAGAAAGGAAGGGCAAGGATGCAGGACAGGCCGAGGGAGACGGTGCAGCGGAGCAGGTTTGGTGAGCCCAGCCCGCCTGGAGGAGGCTCGCGGGTGACTACAACCTCTCAAAGGTGTCCCGCCTGGGCTCGGCTGGACTTTTACACCTCCATCTTGCTTTGTCACCAGATGTGGGTGCCCCAAGAAGGGCGTGGCTTCCAGAAGGCGGCCCCTGGCAGATGAGGCAGACCCTGAGGGCACTGTGGCCCGGGACTGGGTGATGACCACGCCCCACCGCTGGGCAGCAAGCTGTTCTCGGAAAAGAGCTCTGGGCAGCGCACCTCTATGTTCACCACAGCGACCCAGGCTAATCCTACAGGAATCCGGGAATCCAAGGGCCCTAGCAACCCTGCAGGTGCACAAATACGGCCCATTATTGATACCAACCCGTGTTCTTGGACTCTTTAATCAGTAGAAATGGATATGAGGCCAGACGAGAAATGCAGGCAAGACCTTACTGGGACTCGTGCTGCAGCATCAGGAGACAAAACAAGTAAGAGGGGCCCCTGCTCGCTCCCCGAGGCAGGCGTGAGCTGGTCCCCTGAACGGAGTGAGGTCGGGTGGGAGGCGTGGCTTACCTCATCTGCCCGCCCCCTTGGTGGTGCTGCGTGTAGGGATCCTTGCGGTTCCCTCTTTTTATTCCCGGCACCTCAGCAGTGGCAGCTGGGTTTTGACCTTTTTGTAGCTTTGCTGTTCATAATTTGCCCCAACTGCACATGCGTGCAATTATTTTTAGTCCCTTATAGTTTCTTTGTATTCTGTCGCTTGAGGAGACGTTTGTCCAGGTGTAAGCACTGCAGTAAAGGGTCCCAGGTCCCAGGCTGTCTCATTACGAATGTCTTTGACCTCACACCCGTCATCTCAGGCATCAGGGTGCACATGTGCTAGAGAGTGATCCTCATGATCTCATCTGGCTGGTTCCCTAGAACAGAGCTTCCCAATCAGAGATCTGGGAAAAGGAAGGCCAAGAGATTTACCTCGTAAGCCCTCAGAGCAAACAGGAGGATTCTGGGCCAGTTATCTGCAGTTTATCCCATTGGGCAGAATAACTATTACCATTGTTAAAACTTTGGGATGCCCTGCTCTAGAGCCGTCTATTCTTGGTCCTTCATTCTGTCACTGATCGTTTACTCTGGGTATCTTTATGATGCATCAGGCACTGAGCCAACCGTGGGAGAGAGAGCGGGAAACAGGCCATGTGAGGTCACTGTCACTGAGACACGCAGATATAGTGGAAAAGAAATGCTGAACAAGTAAACATGGAAACAGAACCATAAACAGAAACAGGGTAAGTGCTCTAGGAGAGAATAACAGAGTGGGAGAACAGAGAAGGAATAAGAGAGGAAGTCAGAGAGACTGGCAGGTGCCAGATCTCCAGGGCCCTGGGAGCCCTGGAGTGGGGTTCACATTTTATTCTCCGTGCCAGGGAAAGCCATCGGGGGATTGTTAAGCAATGCATATCCTGATGTCATTTATATTTTCCCAAGAACACTCCTCGTGGAGAATGACTACAGGACAGCAGCAGTGGTGACAGGAGAGCCAGTTAAGAGCATGTGGTAATAATCCAGACTAGAGATGGCACAGTTCACTGCGGGTGATCACAGTAGAGCAGAGAAGAGAGGAAGGATTTGAAATAGATTTGCAAGCGAGAATCAATCCTTCCCGCCATCGAGAAGTTCACGCTCGGTTGGAAAGACAGATGTGCGAACAAACTATGTAATATAGCAAAATCATTACTTTAATGAACATACAGATGGAGCATAGGGTGGAACATGGAAGACACCCCGTGGGGGATGTAGGTGCTCACAGCTGTGCTAAATCTGGGGAGTAACAATTGCTGTTTGCTGAGTGAACTAACACTTTGCTGAGCGGGTGGTGCTTCCAGCAGGGGGCTCGGCCAGGAGCACGTGCCTGGCAGACGTCCAACCACAGGGACCTTCACTGACCCAGGCCCCACAAGCTGTGTCTGTACCACCCTGCCTGGACCTATTCCATTGTGCTTGCCACTGTGTGTACAGAAATCTGTTGGAATGTCAGTTTCTCTCCCCAGTTTGAAGCTCCTGGAAGACAGTCTATGTCCTGATTACTGTAGCAATAAATATTTCTTGATGAGTAAGTAAAAGTCTTCTCTAATGACTGCACCACTGAACACCGATGGCTCCCTCTCTTTCCAGCTCTCCTCACTGACTTCATATTGTGCAGTCATTTCAAAGGCGCTGCCTTCAGATGTGGTCTCTCCAACCAACTCCTGGAGGGTAAAACCTCTGCCTTCTCTTTTTGTGCCTTTTCACAGGCCACCATGTACTGACATGCACACTCAAAGGGCCATCCCAAGACCACGGAATGCAATGAGTGAACGACATGCAGTAGGTAATTCCTGACTAATGGGGTCTTATTCCTTTCTCGGTTACCAGGGTGATGAAGTAGTGACTCTGCCGGCTGCAGAAGGCTTTCCTCTGCTAAATGCCTCCCAGCATGTCTGCTAGAAATCTTCAGCCATCGGGAGCATCACCTCCTCACCCCTCCACAACTTTCCACCACTCCACGCAGACCTTATCTTCACAGGAAGAAGGTACTGAGGGAGATGAGGAGAGTTCAATGGAAGAATTTTTAGTTCTTCAAGAGGAAGAGAGCCCGGAGGAAGACCAGTACCTGGAGGAGGAGGAAACTTATCTGAAAGGAAAGGAGTATCTGGAGGAAAAGGAGTATCTGAAGGAGGAAAAGTATCTACAGAAGAAAGAGCTGCTGGAAGGAAAAAGGTTTCTGTATGAAAAGTTTCTGGAAGAGGGTGAGTATCTGGGGAGAACGTCCCATAGATGGTAGTTCTAGTTCATCACGATGTCCGGGAAAAAAGAGATACAGCCAAAGCGCAAATGATCGACCCTACGCACCGCGCTGGCAGACTCATGAATCATTTTTGACCAAGTTCTACTCACAACTTCAAGAGCTGTGCCCCCAAGCACTGAGCCTACGGAGCAGACAAGGAGACCTGATGAACGGGAAGCGCCTGTTCGTAAAAAACAAAATAAGACAAACAGAAAACACCCCCTTAACTTGTATCTTTTCTTTTTCCTTGTTGCACAAGTAATACATGTGCATGGTAGATATTTGAGAAACCATATATTCGTAAAAAGAAGAAAGCAAAAATCGCTCCCATTCAGAGATGATAATCGCTTTTACACTTTGGTTATGTCCTCCCAGACACTATATAGTGCTTGCAACCTGCCCTTTAAGGTATATTTATTTCTATATTTCTGTATTATAATTACATATAAATATTACATACTTATAGGAATATCATTTCATGCTTTCAATTTTCTACAAGTCATTTTAATGGCTGCATCACATTGTATTATATTTTCAAACCATAATATTTTAATTGATTTCCTATTATTGATCATTTATTGCTTCTGATTTTTTTGTTACTTTTTAAAACAGCACTTTGATAAACACCCTTACAGCTAAATTTTATTAATGAGCTCTAATTATTTCCTAGAATACATTTCCACAATCTGTTACTTAGTTAGCAGAGACTAGTATGCTTCCCAGGGTGCCCGTTCAGCCCCTGGAAGGCATCATCTTACCCTGCTGGAGGGTATTTAACTTTTCAGTGATTTCTCTCATCCTAGAGTTGACATTTTTCCAATACTGTTTCTGCAATTGGCAACTTTTCCTTAAGTTGGGTTTTATTATTTGGCAGTGGTCTCCTTGTGCTGTTGCTCCAAGTGGCTAATATGCATTTATTCACAGGCCCACACAGTGTCTTCCCTCGATGTTATGACTGAACGGACATATCCAACCAGGAACGGAAAGTTAAAAATCCAGGTCATCTGCATCGTCTTAATGTTGACCTAGAAACAGAACTAAACATTTTTTCTGGATCCCGTCCTGTTACCAACCGCAAGCATCTCAGGGAGCTTGAATTTTTTTTTTTTTTTTTTTGCGGTACGCGGGCCTCTCACTGTTGCGGCCTCTCCCGTTGAGGAGCACAGGCTCCGGACGTGCAGGCTCAGGGGCCGTGGCTCACGGGCCCAGCCGCTCCGCGGCATGTGGGATCTTCCCAGGCCGGGGCACGAACCCGTGTCCCCTGCATCAGCAGGCGGACTCTCAACCACTGCGCCACCAGGGAAGCCCCCGGGAGCTTGAATTTTTAAATCCCAGTCTGATTGCACACTACCTACATCCTAAAGGCTGGGTGGATTCGGCAGCCACACAGGTGTTTTACCTTTACCTCCTCTCCATCAAATCAGATGTATCAACCTACGTTCCTACTGCCCTCACAAAAGTTAGTACGTTGGAGAGCTCATTCCTCTGTTGCTGGGAAATTCTCTTTTCTGTGTGCCTCTACCACTGAGCTCCCTCTCAGAATCCTAATAACCCTGCTGTTCAAGTACCAAGTGTAATTCTAATACTGAAAAATAGCATTCAAGCCATTTCTTTTGCACAGTATGAATCAAGCATCCTTAACGTGTCCCTGCTATGTGTCGGACCTTTGTAAATATATTACTCACTAGAATAGGACAAATACAGTGCTGTCAAGTGAATGGAACTGTGTATAAAGCAAAAGCTTTGAAAATAAATGCCCTGCTAGCAAAAAATTGGAGAGGCACTGAAAAACCTGTAGGGGAATACTAAAACGCCTTTGAAGGCACATGGAAGCATGTCTTAGTCTACGAAAACCCAGGGTGCCAAGCCAGACTGTACAAAACAGATTAAGAAGGGGTTTACAAGAGGATCTTAAATCTTCAAAAGAATTTACATCACAATTTCTTTAGGTATAATTTCTCCCCAATACCTTTATGATGTAACTGTTTATCTCTTGTTTTGAACCTCAGAGCCTAACAAGAGTGCTTTCCTGACTCAGATCCTCAGTAAATGCAAACTGAATCAAATTCAATTTCATTCATTTCACAAAGCCAGGCATATATATAGACACACACACGCACACACCTTTTTTCTTGTTTTTTGTTTTTGTTTTTTGTTGGTTTTTTTTAAAAATTTTTATTGGAGTATAGTTGATTTACAACGTTGTGTTAGTTTCAGGTGTACCACAAAGTGAATCAGTCACACATACACATATGTCCACTCTTTTTTCTATTCTTTTCCCATATAGGCCATTACAGAGTATTGACTAGAGTTCCCTGGGCTATACAGTAGGTCCTTATTAGTTATCTATTTTATATATAGTAGTGTGTATATGTCAATCCCAATCACCCATACTTATTTTTAAAAACAGCATTATGAATTAATCGGCACCTATAAAATGAGCCCAAGAAATGACAAACGGGCTTCCATCTCGCATGCTGATGGATTAATTATTAGAGGTTAGTGGTAAAGCACTGTAATGAGAAGGATTTTGAGGCCTCGTTTGGGCTCAGCAGGAAAGTGTGCCACGATCCACCAGTGACGTCTGCCACAGGAGAGGAGAACGGAGCATGCACGCTACTTACTTGTCTATTTGGTGGCAGATATGAACCTGTCACAAAGAACACTTTTTTCTTCCTCTCTCAAGACCTTGACTGCATAGGTTTGAACACCAGCTCTCTCCCATTTATTAGTTGCATGAACTTGGGCAAGTCACTTAACCTCTCTGTGTCTTAGTTTTCTCAGCTGTAAATTAGGAATAACAGTAGGCCTACCTTATAGGATGTTTGTGAGGATGAAAGGGGTTTAATTATGTAAAGCATTTTGAGCTATGCCAGGCATATAGCATTTTAAGACTATGTAAGTGTTAGCTATTATTGTTGTTATTATTATTATTATATTTTATTATTTCCTTACCATTGACTTGTGAAAGGTAAATTACATCCCCTGGGCACATTTTCCTCTTTTATGAAATAGACAGAACAAAAACACAAGAGAAGATGCAATGAACTAGGGTGTGGGAGGACTCTAGGGCCCCCACCCAGCCACTCTGCAGGAAGGTCAGAGTCTCCCGTTGCCCTGGACCAATCGGGGTACGTCAGACTAACAACGCTCACCCCCTCTCTTCTTTAAAAGAAGGGATGATCTTCTCCATGATTTGTGAGAAAACCCAATAAAACTAGATGAGTAACTTGAATGTAAATGCGGCATCGATTGTCACTGAGTAATTAATAGCCACATGTGACTGATCTCCCCGGATTTGAACTGGGAGGTTCCAAATCATTTCTGGGAAACATGGGTGTAAACCCTGTGGTGTCAGAGTCGGAAGATCCAGCACAAGGGTGGGCCTTTGACCTTGGGCATGTCAACTACCTGCTCCAAGCTTCCCTTTCCCCACGTGAAAAAATTCCTTGTGACTGTGGCAATTAAATGAAAGAACATTCTGAAAATGCTCTGAAAGCTCTCCCACCCCATACAACTGTCAGGTGTAAAAATGTTTTTCTGATCTCACAAGGTGCAGGAAGGCTCTAGAAGGAAGAAGTACGACCTACATTTCTGTCATGCTGTCATAGAACAGGAAACCACCCCACAATGAGGCCCCTTTTGTTTATTTAGAACCCAAGACCTTCCTAAAGATGAATTCTGTGCTCTGTGGCAAATAATGCCGTAGAGATGTCACAGTATATTCATTCTGATTCGTAATGTTTTTACCTAATGGTATTTTGATACATATACTCTGCTGGATTTGATTTTCTTTCCCCTTGCTAGCTCCTCTTTGGCGGCTCCGAATGCTGTTTGGCCTAAATGCTATAATTTGGTCGCCATTTCCAGTTGAGAGGTGGTGCCCCGAGGACCATTTCCAAATGGGGAACCTAGCAATTCTGTGTATTCAATAAGAAAGGTTTGAGATACACCGATAAGGCAGAGATGGGAGAGCCAGACAACCTCTCCAGCAGGAAAGTTCACAGATAGTGGCAGAGCTTCCCCATCAGGGTGCCATGAGTCGGCCACTACTGGGGGGAGACGCTGAGCCCCAAGACCAGTCGCCCCAGCCTCCACTCTGCTCCTGTACAAACAGTATCATTTTCTGTGTGTGTCTTGCCCTGAAGGTCGGGAGCACAGTCCAGTAGCATAGGGTGTATAGTGTATATTTTGCAATCTGATTCCTTCCATTTTTCAGCCACTCTTTACCCCCTGCCCCCTTCACAAATGAGGATCCTGGAGTTTGAGAGAGGGTATGTGACTTCTCCAAGGTCATGGAAAATAATTAGAGGGGCCAAGACAGGCTCCCAAGCCTTCTCTTCTTTCTCTTCTAGTCACTTCTCTTTCTTTTCTCCTTTCTTCCCTCCTTTCACCCTTTGTTTCTGCCGTCTAATAAATTACATGCATATTTTAATTTGAGAAGAGTAACATAAAAAGAAGCAAAATCTACTTTTGTTCATTTTTTTTAGTGGAAAATTTGAAAAGTAGAAAAATAACACCCAACCTACCAACATCCAAATATAAGTAAAGCTGATTCACATTTTATCATTTTTATTCTGTTCCTCCTGCCCTCGTTTTTTGCATGTTTGGTGGTTATGGTCCTTGTTTTGTCCTGTTTTTACCACTTTAAATATGCTGTATATAAAATAAGTTTGGGGGCTTCCCTGGTGGCGCAGTGGTTGAGAGTCCGCCTGCCGATGCAGGGGACACACATTCGTGCCCCGGTCCGGGAAGATCCCACATGCCGTGGAGCGGCTGGGCCCATGAGCCATGGCTGCTGAGCCTGTGCGTCCGGAGCCTGTGCTCTGCAACGGGAGAGGCCACAACAGTGAGAGGCCCCCACAACAGTGAGAGGCCCGCGTACCACAAAAAAATAAATAAATAAAATAAATTTTTTTTTAAAGTTTGTATTTTACTTTTGTAACTTAGTATTGTGACTTCCATATTTGCCCATATTGCTTAATTTTTGTAGACATCATTTTAATAGCCAAGTAATATTCCTCAGTAATAGCCTGTCTCATGCGTAAACTATGGATAAGTGTTGAACATTCAAGTTTCAAGTTCAAATTTTCTGACTGTCATTTCTTTACTACTTCCACTGTGCCATTCTCTAGAATCTATACTCTCTTTTATCCCAATTGTACCTGAAATTCTTGATGTCATATCATTCAAAGCCAACGGTCAAGTGATTAAATGACACAAATAGAGTCTTTACAAGCAACTCATGCAGCTCAATATTAAAAAAACAAACAACCCAATCCAAAAATGGGCAGAAGACCTAAATAGACATTTCTCCAACGAAGATATACAGAGTGCCAACAAACACATGAAAAATAATTTTTAAAACATTTATATCCTCTGAACCTCAGCCACCTCTCCTGTATAGATAGATGTCCTTCATTCTGTGACAGAGGGAGGCCTCTGTAATAACTCAAAAGATTAACAAAGCAAACCTAAATGTCCCAAATCCATGATTTCATGAAAATCACCTTCTTGAGTTCTCTCTAATTTTATCAAATTTCAACCTCATAATCTCTAAAGGAAACCATTAAGAGAGACAACACTAATGAAAAGCAAAAATAGAAAAATTCTGTAAATCAGGGCCTCTCCACCCCAATCCCAGCATCACATACTTAACAACAGATTTTTTTAATAAAAAGAAAGATTCTTTTTTTTTTCCAACATTGTCTTTCTGTTCTTTTTCCCAACAGAATTCAAGGCTCGTTCATCGCAAACCCTTCCTAGTCTTAAAGCAAGGTAAAAGTTTTTGATTTTTTTTTTCTGATAAGTCAGGTGGAAGTTCATGCTTAGGGATGATGCTTCAGGAGCCTTTGCCGTCCCAAAGGTGGGAAGTGGGGGTGAGAGTGGGGTGGGCCGCAGGGAGCAGGACCCCCGAGGAAGGTGCAGTTCAGGCGGGGGTCTCCGAGAAGTCGCACACAAAGAACCTCCCGATACTGGTCCCCTCTGCTGTTCAGCCACTCACAAGCTGGGGGACGAGTCCCAGGATCAGGGTCCTGGGCGCCCAGAGCTACGGAGAGGAAAGGGCAGGGGACAGCTGAGTCTGGAGAGAAGGTTGAGCTGGGGAGAAATGGCCAAGGGCCCTGGGCAGCGCTCGTGGTGAAGAGATGAGTGAACACCCACAAGGCAGTTGCCGTCTTCCCTGCTCAGGCATATTCCAAGCTCTAAGTAATCGCGCAGTGAGTGTTCACGAAACTCCCGCCACAGGGCTTGGCCCACGCTAGACGGTCACTGACACAGCTGTGGACAGAAGCCTCTGTGTGCTCAGCTCTGTGGAAACCCATGTGGGGCAGGGGACACGAGACCTCTGATTCACAGTCCTCGTCCCCTACATGTGCCCCAAAGGATGACTGGGGGAAGGCAGTCATTGACCTCCACTGGTGAAGTGGGTTGACACTAGCTACAAAGAAAGCCCAAGGCCAGCTGGGTTACGCTGAGAAGCAGGAACGAAACCCCAGCTCTTCTGCACAGGAAAGACATAGGCTACAATTTGAGGGCACAGTACTCTGCACGGGGCTCCCTGCCACCTGGTGAGGCCAGCTCCCCACTCCCGCCCTCTACCGGCCCCTCCGTTCCACGCTTCACGCTTCCAGAGGCTCAGCACCATGTATCTGCCAGGTCCAGCCCTACTAAGGCAATCCCTAAGAGCGAGTGCTTTCCTGAGGCCCCTCCACCTCAGCTACTGATACTCACAGAGGAGCAAGCAACGTGGCACTGAAGGGGCCTGATGGTGAAGTGACCCTCTGGAAGGCTGTGACAGAGAACAGGGACCCTGGAGCCAGGGATCCACACCTGCCTGGGTGTGAATCGCAGCTGCTCCACCCAGTCAGCTGTGTGCCACAGGGCAGCCACTTAATCTTCTGCCTCAGTTTTCCCACCTGTAAAATGGGGACAGGAAGAGTTTCCGACTCCCGGGGCTGTGGTGAGGATTAAATGTACTAACTGACGGGGCGCACGTGGAGCGGAGGTTAGCGCACGGGGTACGTGCAGTAAGGGCTGTGGATCACTGTGCCCATGCAGAACAAGGAGCATGATTCCTGGTCAGCTTTGTTCCAAACACGAGCACCCGTCCAATCTTTTATTCGTACGGCAGCTGAGTTTGTTTCCTGTTCTTTCCCGGGGCCCTGCGGGGAGCCTGGGGCCTGACCTGGGTCTGCCCCTGAGCAATTCGGCTTTGCCTCCCCCGAGTCCAGGTCTGGGCCTGGGGGTGCTCAGAGAGACCCTGGATCTTCCTCACGCAAGGCTGCTGGAGACCAAACCCTCCACAAACCCCTTTGGGCAAGAAGTGTCCCGCTCGTGTTTCTTGGCTAAGGCTGGGGGGCTGGGAGGGGAGCAGATTCAGGTCAAGTGTTTCCTGGGTCCCTGGTAAACGGGAAGGCCCCCTCTTCCGCATGCGTGCCCGAGGTCCCCAGGCACACGCCAGGCCCCTTCCCCGCTCCGAAGCGGCTACAGGAGCAGGCCTGGGATCTCGGGACAGGGGCTCCTGCTTGCAACACCTCCGCACTGCCGACGGGGCAGGGAGGTGGGGTTTGGCCACGCAGGCCGGAGCCCCAGTCCTGCTTCCCGGGTGCTGAGGCCACAGCAGAGCTCTGGCAGACACCCCAGAAGCCCTGCAACGTCCCAGCCTGGGGCAGGCGTGGCAGGGAGGGTGCTGGGCAAGTGAACATGAGCATGGAAATGACCAGAGCGGCCCTCCATGACCTTAAGTATAACCCCTGTGTTTGTCGACAGCTTTGATTTGTCAGAGTCCATCCATGGGGACCTGCATTATCTCCTTGGGTCCCCGTGGGCAGCTGGTGAGTGAGGTAGGACAGGCATTAGCCCACCAGAAGGATAAGGAAACTGAGCCCCGGGGGGTCTCCTGATGTGGCCTTGAGGCCTGGGGCAGGGCAAGGATTGACACTTGCCTACAAAGCTCACCCTTAACTAGCTCTCGAGCCCTGTGGTCACTTGACCTAAGACCAGAGCATCTTGCCACTTGCCCCCGGGGCCCCTCGCTAGTGGTGCATCCTGAGAACACAGGACCCCTCCCCCGGGTCCCCTAGAAGTGGCACAGATCTGCCTGGCACTCCCAGCAACGCTGAAGGGAGAACAGCTTTCTGGCTAGGGCAGGCTACCTCCTCCTCTCTTCCTCACCTCTTCGCCCCCAGCCTCAGACTGCGGCCCCTCTGCACCGCCCCCCCCGATCCCTGCATCAGGGAACGCTGACCCCGACAGGGAACAGGCCCGTCTCGTGAAGGGCCCCTGAACTACTCATTTTCCCTCTACGAACAACGACCGCCAACACTGCCCGCTCTCGTTTTGTCCTCACCTGTGCGGACCTGGGGGAGGAGGTACAATTACCGAAAAGGTGCGCACACCGAGGCACAGAGAAGTTAGGTGGCTCACCCAGGGTTACTCCACTCTAGCGCAAGAGCCAAGACTTCAGCTCGGAACGCCTGACACCAAGTCTAGGTTCTTTCTGCTGCCACAGTCTCTGCCCACTGACAGGCCGGGCATCTCCCCTCAGGCCTGTCTCTGCCAGTTGGGCCCGTTTCCACGAGATGGCTTCAGGGCCAAAAGCCCCTCTCATCCCTCTGAATCACAGGTTCTTGCCCCAGTTAAAAGGCAGAGATTTCTGAGGAAGGACACGATGTAGGTCGGGGCGCTGGGTCACCCCTTTAGATCCTGAGCTCCCGGGGAGCAGGGCCTGTGCCTCACACCCAGCGCCCTGTCATCAGGCCCCGCGGAAACCTTTCTCGAAGATGGTGGTGTGTGCAGCGGGCAGACTAGGGGGGACGGATGTCGGTGCTTGGTTAGAAGCGGCGGCTGATTTTTTCCGCTCTGCCTGAGGCAGCTCTGAGGCAAGGAGGAGGACTGGAATGAGCAGGGTGGTGAGCCAGCAGGGACACAGAATATTCTGGAAGGTTAGACTGTCCGGCATGGAGGCCTGGCCCATTGATTGGCCTTTGAAGGCACCCCCAGAGCCTGTCACTCTAAGTGAAGCTGCGGTTGGCACCCAGAATGGCACACAGGCCTATTTTCCACGGTCCACAAGCTGGTCCCTTCCAACCGGTGACAGCCACCACCAGGGACAGGCCGAAGTCCACGGGGACCGGGAAGCAGCCGCCGCCACCACAACCTCCCCACAGGCCGCAGCTCTGGGCTCCTAACCGGCCCCTGTCTGGAGGTGGACCGACCCCTTGCTCCCCTCTGCTGCTGGCGTCCCTCGGGTGACCACCTTCTCTGCCGTCCCTCCTCCCACCCCCTGAACCTGCCAGCAGCAGGCCTCTCCTCGGTGACACGGTGCCGTCTACATCCTTGGTGAAGCGCGATGGAGAGCTGCTGGGCTTGCAGGACCAGAGCACGCAGACGGAGTGGATCTATGAGAGCCGGCAGGGTAAGGGACCCCACAGCCGGCATCCACCTCGCGGCCGGGCTCCTGGGGGCTTGGGGAGACATGGCCTTGCGGGCGTTCCATGGATGTGGAATATGGAGGCTGGATTAGTCGCCATCAGGCTGATGATGCATACTGCTTCCTGGACCATCCTGACCCTGGGACCCCCTTCCTCATCCCCCTCTGAGAAAGAGCATCAGCAAAGTGCTAAGACAAACACCTTCTTCAATCTTCCCCTTGTCCCTTCATTAGTTTTCCTGTTCTTTTTTTTTTTTTTTTCCAGTACACGGGCCTCTCACTGTTGTGGCCTCTCCCGTTGCGGAGCGCAGGCTCAGCGGCCATGGCTCACGGGCCCAGCCGCTCCGCAGCATGTGGGATCCTCCCGGACCAGGGCACGAACCTGTGTCCCCTGCATCGGCAGGCGGACTCTCAACCACTGTGCCACCAGGGAAGCCCAGTTTTCCTGTTCTTGTTCTACATGAACACAGGTCCTATTTCCCTCAGGGACACAGGCCATTTCCTTCCCAGATTACAGGCTGGTTCCCTGCCGAGAGAGGCCATCTCCGAACAATCACATGGTGAAGGGACTGGGACCCACCCCAGACTCTCTGTCTCAGCGTGCAGTCAAAGCCAGCCCTGGTTCAGAACAAGCCAAGACCATCCACAGGGGGAACTTCTGTGGCCACAACTAGGAGACACTCAAGAGGCAGCTGGGCAAGACTGCACTGAGGATCTTAATCCTCTGCCCGATTAAGCCCAAAGGTTCCTCGCCCTAGGATCCTGGGGATGCAACACTGAATGGCATTTCTCGCCATTATTAATAATTTAAACCCAGCCTTAGTGAGACTGATCCATCACAGATTCACACATGCGTTTCACATCTGTAGTCATGGCAGCGGTAAATTAGATTCCCGACCGGCACCTCACTCCCCTGCCCCCATCCGTGCCTGCTAAATTCTGTAGCTCAAAAGTGGTTAAATGAAATTAGGAGTCAGAAACCCTATGAGGGAGAATGCAGCGGCAGAGGCAGGCCCACACAAGCCAGGGGTTCCATGGTGCCGGCTGCCAGCACGTGATGAGGAGTCTTTTACAGGCTAAATCAGTTCATGTGGGATTTTTTTTTTTTTTTTTTTTTTTTTTTTTGTGGTACGCGGGCCTCTCACTGCCGCGGCCTCTCCCATCACGGAGCACAGGCTCCGGACGCGCAGGCCCAGCGGCCATGGCTCACGGGCCCAGCCGCTCCGCGGCACGTGGGATCCTCCCAGACCGGGGCACGAACCCGCCTCCCCCGCATCGGCAGGCGGACTCCCAACCACTGCGCCACCAGGGAAGCCCCATGTGGGATTTTTATTAGTGTGTGTGCTCCAATGGAGCCCTGAAAACAGGAACCACTTCAGAGTCAGTAAGCATGACAGCTGGAAAAAATCTGAGCATTTATCTAAATATTCATAAGCAGGATTCTCGAAGTCATGTACTGGGTAATCGCCTGAAAAGTGCCAATGCTAAGCCTGAAAGGATGTGGGAGAGGAGAAGGAGATAGGAGAAGCCTGGGGTGTGGGAAGGGAGTCACCAGAGCCTGTTCATACCACTATGCTCCCACCTCCAGAGAGAGACCCTCCAGAAATCACTGCTTCATTTGCCGTGTTCATTCATGATCCTTTTGGTCCCCAAGCTTAATGTACAGAGCCAGTCATGTCTGGATCTAATTTAGGTTTTAAGCGCTCTGCCTATTTGGTCTGTAGGGGCATGTTTTGTAGCTAAGTCTTTTCCAGTACTGAGTTCCTTAAAGCCAACATGTATTTAGTGTTTAGCAAAAGTCTAGCCACCCGCAGCAATACCTACTGATCAGATCCTGTGATGTTGGTGGCCTGAACCAAAGCTGTGGACAGTGTTGGAGCAACAAAAGCCAGGGTCAATGTCATACCCCAGGCTCCTGCAGAGACATGAGGGGATGGTGGCTACAACAGAAACTGGAACACAAGGAAAAGTAAACAACTCCCTAGAATTCGTGAAGGTTTTTCTTTTCCCTTCTGCCTATGGTTTACAGTCAATCTTTTGGAGAGTGTTCATAATAATTGGACAGAATTTGCTGGCAACAGGTAACTGATTGTGTCTGGACAGTGGAATGGGGCAAAGAGGCTCATTAAGAGACTCCTCTGGAAGAGTGAACAGTTGTAAGAGGAGGTAACCAGGGCAGGGGTGCAAGGGGAATCCAGGAAGCATGGAGCCCCAGGAAGGAGCTCAAAATCGAGGTGAGAGGAGGCAGGGGGCCCCTACCACGAAGAAAAGCCAGTCCTTCTGCAGCTGGAGGACAGGACACTACGGGCTCCCGAGCACAGTGGATGCAAAGGAGAACCTGCTTTTAGCCCAGGGCAGAAGCCACCCATCCACTTGTTGGAGAGACACAGTCAATCAAGGCAAAAGCAATTCCAGGTGCTGACTGAGGGCCCCCAGGAGTGAGCGGAGGTGAGACTGTTGCAGTGCTACTCCTCGGGGTCCAGGACTGTGCATCCCCAGCACCCGGTGCCCATAAAGACGCAGATTCCCAGGCTTTCTTATCACAATCCCTGCCTCATCCTTAACAAGATCCCAGAGGATTCCAGGCACAGGAATGGTGGAGAACCAGAGAGCCTCTAGGGTAGAACAGATTTCACGGGTGCTAGTTTCCCATTTCTAAAGCATTTTTTATTACGGGACTATTCAACTCCAGTGAGCCAGAAACAGCATTTTACATGGACTCTACAAACAGCACTTGGAACCAAATATGGAGGTATAACACTCAGATAAATAAATCCTTGAAACCTATTACTACAGAGAGTGGCAGGTCTGACATGGAAGGAAAGCTAAAGGCACCGGGAATGTCTCGTGGCTCGTGTGAGGCAGCAAGTGGAAGGCCAGAAAGACTATTTATGGCCTCAGGTGTCCACCCAGCCAGGCACAGAGCAGGGTCATGAACAAAGTACACTAGAAATTCTGACACGGAGCATTATAACCCTGCTTGTAGAAATCCTCAAGACTTGGCGTCCTGCACACAGTAAGCGCCTACAAGTATTTGTTACATACTTGAGAAGCTGTTGCTGAATCCTCATCAGACTCAAGATCAGCTACGGTGATGAGAAGGTATATCCTTCTCCCAAGAGACAGTCTTGGTTAGAAAGGAGCTGTGTATAGAAATATGTACACATGGAGACACTATGTATAGAAACGTGGGTGAGGATAAACAGAGAGGGGCAAGTGCTATCAGTGGAGTAGTTACTTCAAGTCACCTGGCCAGATGAAGAAGAGGGTTGGGAAGCTCCCCAAAGTGCAAAGTAGAGGGCTTCCCTGGTGGCGCAGTGGTTGAGAGTCCGCCTGCCGATGCAGGGGACACGGGTTCGTGCCCCGGTCCAAGAGGATCCCACGTGCCGTGGAGCAGCTGGGCCCGTGAGCCATGGCCGCTGAGCCTGTGTGTCCGGAGCCTGTGCTCCGCAACAGGAGAGGCCACAGCAGTGAGAGGCCCGTGTACCGGAAAAAAAAAAAAAAAAAAATAGAACAGATCAAGTAATACTGGCTTGTAGGTCACTTTTTGACAAGGTTATTAGATCAGGGAACTGTGGAATTTGGAGGCCCGAATTCCAAAACACATTTCTTTTTCAAAGCCTTCCTCATATTCCTATGGACGACATAGACAAATACCAGGTAGATGCTAGTGCAAGACAATGGCATGATCGCTACTGAATAACCATCCAGAGATACTGTTTAAGGATCAGAGTCAACCCAATTTCCAGCCAGGAGCCACAGGGCTCTGTCCAGTCTGTATCCACAGACTCGGATACAGATGTAGGAGGAATATTTATATCTGTACATGACTGGCAGCTGTTGGGTGATGACAATAACGTGATCAGATTCTAAAAGATCTTGACAGGCAGAAACACTGGATCGGGACTAGCTAGATAAAACAGAATGGTAATTTAGGTTAGACCCTGCTCTTAGGCCCACAAAAACAGGATGGAGAAGGACAAGGGGGGGAATGCCCTGTCTGTTGTAGATGATTTACTCAACCACAGGCTCAGTAAGTCAATGGTAGGACTGGTGTGACTGCCAGACTAGTTAATATAACCAAGAACAATTAAAAGGCTATGTAGAGGGAGACGGGTCCTGCTCTAGCCTGCACTGCAGAAGCAACCCTGGGGCCGCTGTTCACTTTGGGGGATCCCACACTCCATGAGGGTTAGAGGCAGACTGGCCGGGGCTCGAGGAGAGGGCGGTGTTAGGCCAACCTGAAGACCACATCGTACAAAGAACTGCTGAAGCAAATGAGGGCGTTAAGTCTGGAAGACACGTGACTCTGAGACAGGATAACTGCCTTCAAATACCTGATGATCTGACACGCGAAACCAAGACCTGACCTCTCCATCTGCACGGAAGGGCTAGAACAGGGCCAGCTTGAGGAAAATTAGTTACGAAATAGACACGATTCCCAACAGTCGGAGCCATTTATGGTAGGATGCGTGTCCTTAGAAGATGGAGAGCCCCCTGGCTGTGGAGGGCTCGGGCTCAGCTGATGGGCTGGCAGCACTGATCCTGCCCAGGTGGGGAGGCTTCTCATCACAGACTGAGCTCAAATCCTGCCGCTCCCATGAGAGGGAAGGGGCCCGCTCGCCTCTGCTTCCTTTGCCATTAGGAATGGGTGTGTGTGTGTGCGTGCGTGCGCGTGTGCGTGCGTGTGCGTGCGCGTGTGTGCGTGTGCATGTGCGCGTGCGCAGACCCACACATGTGTTTGGGCGCAGGGAGAAGGACAGGTAGGGGTGAGGGAGCAAAAAGGAGCAGGGATCACAAAATTCTAGAAAATATAAAATATGAGTACCCAAGAACTTTACAAAAGTTCTCAAAACCCACAGTAGCCTCTCGTGGCATAACCCAGTGCATCTGTACTCGCCAGCCCCCATGCTTCCCCGCCAGCCCCCGTCATGCACCTCTCCGGGAGCTCTTGACAACAGAACACCAGAGACGCCCACTTCCTACAGCGACAGGCATACGCCATTATGGGTCTACACAGCCTTGAAGCCACTTGGCTCTATGGTTCCTGCAGCTCTTCCTCCTACAGAAGGAGGAATATCCCTAAGGTCTCCCCTCAATCCCAGCCATCCTCTCTGTCCTGGGACCAGAGAAGAAGGCCACAGAGGGCCCACATTTCCCAGTCACTGTTCACTGCAGCCCCAGAGTAAGTCAGCAAAGCTAAGAGGAGGAGGCTGGCAGAGGGAGCACCCAATAGACGCCAGAAGTGCCCTCCAACCCGTTTTCTCCTCTGTGGATCGGCCTTGGGTGCCAAGAAAGAACCTCAGACCCTAAGTGTCCAACATGAACCCCCTGGAAAGTATAAGGTTGAAATTGTTAACGGCCACTCTCTTCTGTCTTTTCACAGTACCTTTAAAAGCAAAATCTCAAACAGAGGAAGAATCAACAACGGTGCTAACCCCCTTAAAGTCTGATTCACAAGGTATCATTTTAATTTTATAGTTTTACGATGATTTTAAATGACTCCCGGAAGCTACGAATCCATCTATGAGACGGGAAGAAGCGCAGAATTAGCGCACCCTGAGCCAAAGAGAGCCCTCTTTTGACCATTTTAGATTACGGCAGCCTTCATTAAGGCCAGTGGCCAAGGCATTATTTCTAGAACTTGGTGTCAGGGGTCAAGGCTCAGGGAAGAACCTTGGCCAAAGGGTAAAATGCTTTTAATTTTGAATTAAAATTGAGTTTTGAAAGGGGAGGAAATAATATTTACCACTGGAGTTAGGAGGGGAGATAAGGGATTATCCATACTCAGTTCATTCGGTGACATTTACTGTGCATCTACTGATATTTATTGTATACCTACTGTATACTGGGCAGTAGTTTGTCCATCTTTATATGGACAAAGCCATCCTACCCTCTCAGAACTTACGCTCTAGTGGGAAAGATGAACTATGAACAGATGGAGGAGAATCAATGTGTGCTGAGCATAAGCTACAGGCCTCCAACTGCTGACCATCACGGGAGCCTCTTACCCTATAATACACAATCTCCACCCTGGTCTCCCCAGACATTTAGGGGTTAACAGTTCACCATGCCACATCCTATTCATCATTTTTCCTATTTGTTTTCAGCCTTTGTTCCCACTGAAGAACCGCAAAAGGCAGGAAATGGTGAGAGCCCCACATAACCTACCCAAAGATCCCTGCTCCCCGCAGAGCAGCCGGGGCAGGGGATGGCGCTCCGGGCGGGTGGGTGCCTTGCTGGTCCAGCCGGTGCCGAGTCCTAGAGAGGACCGAGGGACATGCTGGGCACACGGACCCTGAACCTGGATATGTTTCTCTGTCCTTAACTGAAGAAGGGAGCTAGAATGAGAAACAGAGAGAGGGTCTCGGGAGCGAGCCAGAATGACTTGGGAACGGCCCAGAAGTCCATCTCTCTACTCAAGCTCTGTATAGGGACGCCCGCATTTAAAGAGGGTCCAGTCGGGCAGCTGCTAGGTTCCCTGAAGTCTGGTCAGCAGGGCTTGACTGGGATGCATGGGCCCCCCCAGACAGACTCATTCGATGGTAACTTGATAGGGAATGAATTAGAGCCCCTCAGATGGTACCCTTAAAGCCTGATTAAATTTTTATTAAGGAGGGGATAGCTGAATTCTATGAGGGGGAAGGACAGGGGAGAAGCCTTCTGGTGGCAGAACCCCAGCCTGCACACATCACTCCACAAAAGCCCCGCGATTAACCAGACCCATCCTATTAGAAACAACATAGGGATGATGACCCGCTTGCGGTCTGTCAGCATGGGGGTGGGGGAAGAGGGGAGGATCAGGGTTACCTACACAGGCGGCTTATCAAACTCCTTCCAACTCTAGACTATAAAATTGTCTTCATCCTATTTCACTTCCGGGGTGGGGGGCGGAGGTAGGGGTAGAGAGGTGCTGCTCGGACTTTAATGTGCAGAGCGATCACCCGGGCATCTTGTTAAAATGCAGATTCTGATTCCGTGGATCTAAGACTGCGTTTCTCACAAGCTCCTGGCAGCAGCTCGGGGCTGTTGATCCATGAAGCACACTGAGTGGCTTTAGAACAGATTACAGATTCGTGCCCATAGCAGCTGCCAGACCAGCCCACCATTTATCCTTGATTTAAGGACAACAAGGAATTCACTACGTGCAGGGTGCAGGAGGTGAAAACAGGACCGAGTTCCACCTGTGTGCTCTCAGAGCCCGCCGGGGGCTAGTCACCTACTGCTTGTCCCCTCCCTTTCCTCGTTTACAACGTGGGGATCTGCCCTGCAGGGCAAATACACCGGGCTCAAACATCTACCCCAATTCAGGAAGTATGTTCTGGCAAGAAAAAACGTGACAGGAGAGCCACTGATTGGATGGGGGAGAGTTTAGATCTGTTCTTCATCAGTCCGGCACAGGCACGCTCCACTGCAGGGAATGCTGTGTGCCCGGCGTTCGCTGCATTTGCGCCGGTCCCCTGAGCCACCCTGAAGATAAGCCTTATGGTCCCCATTACACAGAGGCGGGGGCCAGGGTGCGAGGGGACTGAGTGACCAGCTGCAAGGGGCCCGGGTCCTGGGTAACAGGGCCGCCACTAAGGAACCTGGCCTGACACCTGCCCGCTCCCCCAGTCCCCCCATAAAGCAACTTCAGGGGAAGATAATGATCTCACTAGAACAAAGGTAGAGGTTGACAGAAATCCCCGAAGGGAAAGTTAATTAGGCATAAAGCTCTCCCTTCTCATGCTGCCCCAGTTGTGGCTGCGCTCCTGCGGATTTACCGGGCGCCTCTTGACACGCAGACGGTGCCTGCTGATGTAAGGTTAACGAGTGTGTGGGACCGAGCGCCCCTGAACGCCGCTGCTCTGTATTCACTCCTGCCAACTCCCCTTCTTCCTCTGACAAACACCTACTTCTTTTTTTTTCCCTCGAATTAACTATCTATTATTCAGTAAAGCTTACTAAACTACAGCACTCACAAGTCATGGGGATTCACTAAGCTACCAGGACCAGAGCGGGACTCCTCCACGTTGGGCCGGCACATCCTCAGGGACCCTTACAGGGAGGCTCTGCCACCCGGGCTCCCCAGACCCCTGTTCCACCAGTTCCTCCATTTCTCTCCAGTGACAACCAAACGGAGCTTCCTGAGGTTCTTGCCTGGATTCCCAAGGATTCTTGTGGGGTTATGCCAACAAGAAGTTTTAAAACTTCTCTAGGCTGCATCCCTGGCAGACAGTCTGGGGACACACAGTGTTTTGGAATGAGCGGAAAGGGTCTGGTGCCTTTGCCAGTTGTGAGCACCCCAGCGGGGTGGTGAGTGCCTGGCGGGTGGAACTGATGGGAAAGACCTGTCGGGGGACTCCCACCACACAGGGGCCACTAAAAGGAGGCAGGTTGCCACCAGGAACAAGCCAAGGCTGGGGTAGCAGGTCTGCAGGCAGAGAGGCCCCTGGGCCTGCTGTCAGTACAGGCAGATGCAGCTGAGTGGAGTTCTCCATCCCCCCCAGGGGCCCAAAGGAGTCAGCGTTTTCATGATTGAACCAGAGTTGGGAAGAAGTGCAAAAATAACGTGCGCGTATAGAGATCACTAAGAATGCCCCTTCTCTGCCCCCCGAGGCCCAACAGGGACACACGTCAGACAGAATCAGTCGGCCCAGTGCCAAGCCGGTGGATTTTCAGGGCTCTCGGGATGGCCCAGCGTGGAGCGGCTGGTGTCATCCTGAAGCTGAGACAAAGGCCACTGTAATTTCCCCAGGGGCCCAATTACTGTGTGGGAGCCCTTCCCCCCAGCTCTGCCTCGGGAGCCACACCTTCCCGGGAGCAGGGACTCCAGGCCCAAGTTGTAATTATCAACTCCTCCATTCGGTCTGCACCCCGTCCACACTGGAGGTTTCCAGCCCTCTCCTGGCCCAGGGTCACCAGGCTGTGGCTGACCTTGAGAACAAAGGCATCTGCTATCTCCGAGAGATTTTTTTTTTTTTTTTAGCTCACTGGCTTGGCGATTCATCTCTTAGGCTTTGATTAGCAATTACGAACCATGTGCAATTCTAGAAATGGGCAATTTTTGACAAAACTGAGGGGCGCTAGGGATATTTCTCAGGATTTCCAAGAGAAAAATCACACTCAGAATAGATCTCTCTCGGAATAAAATCTAAATCCCTTCCCACGGCCTACAAGGTCCTGGGTGAGCTGCCCCTCCCCCTCTCCATCTCCCTCCTCTCCAGGCATACTGTGCCTCTTCCAGTTTGTCAGATATGTCAACATGCTCCCACTCTCTCTCGCCTCAGGGCCTTTGCATCTCCTTTGCCCCCTGGCAGGGATGCTCTTCCCGAGCCATCTGCCTGCTCGCTCCCTTGCTTCATCACTCAAATGTCACTTTGTCAGATGAACCTTCACTGGCCACCAGAAACACACACTCACTTTCTTAAGTCCGCCACTGAAACTGACCCTTTTATTCCAATTTTATTAATATCCCCAAGTCAAATTTTAAGTGATTTGATGAATTTATTTAAAGTCTTGTTGATGACATATGCATTTTTATTTAAAAGCACAAGTGTAAATGCCATAAATCTATTTCTCTTTTTGTTTTTGTTTGTTTCTTGTTTTGGTTCCTTTTCCAAATGCCTCTCCTTTTGCTGTGACTTCCAAAACTGAAAGCCGAGGAGTTTGTCTCTAAAGAGAGCTTTTGGGATAATATGTTAAGTGATCCCATTGGCACGCTGGAAGCCGAAGACTTCGAAGCCAATGTAAGTTGAATAAAAACTGGAGAACATCTGGCTCTGAATGTCAGAGCAGAGTGGCCCAGGGCCAGCCAGACACTGCCTCTTGAGCCCTGGGATTCACAGCTTCACTACACTGTTAGCACAGCCGAAGTGAGCTTTTCTTAAAACAGGCCTAAGTGTAAATGACACACATTAAACCAAAGAAGGTCAGAAGAAAGCCACGTATGGCACCACAAGGCCCTGCTTTCAGTAATATGAATAAAAAACCCTCAAGATTGATTTTGAAGGCAGCAAAGCTAAAAACAAATCATGTAAGCTACCTAGATACCTAGATATCAAGGCAAATCGTCCTTTGCAGAAACCCTATGTAAAAATGAAGTTGGGACTTCCCTGGTGGTGCAGTGGTTAAGAATCCGCCTGCCCATACAGGGGACACGGATTCGAGCCCTGGTCCCAGAAGATTCCACGTGCCGCGGAGCAACTAAGCCCGTGAGCCACAACTACTGAGCCCACAAGCCACAACCACTGAGCCCGCATGCCTAGAGCCCATGCTCCACAACAAGAGAAGCCACCACAATGAGAAGCCCGCGCACCGCAACTAGAGAAAGCCCACACGCAGCAGCGAAGACCCAACACAGCCACAAAAAAAAAAAAAGTTGGATTCTGGAAAGGTGGACTAAATGTAATTTTCCCACTAAGTACAGCTTAAAACCCTATACATTACATATAAAACAAACGCAAGAAACTTCTAAAAGACAGAGAGAAGAAGGCAGACTGGCTAGGGACCTTGGGACCCAAGGAACGACACGGCGGTGAGTTTCCTGCGTTTTCTTTTTGCTTCATTTACCCCTGACTGGGTGCTGGAAAAGAAAGCGACCAGAAACCCCAACAAGCACAAACAAAAGCCCCAAGAAAAGTCTGCTGTCTCCAACTAAAGGACCAGGCCTGGGGCAGCCCAGCAGGACAGAAACTTTGGACAACAGCATCTGCAGTGCAAACACCGCAACAAAGAGCAGCGGAGCATCTCCCCCAAATCTGAGTCCTGCTCCCACACTCTTCAGAGGGGCACAGAACCAGCCCCGGAAGTTTAATGGCTGTCCTTTCCCAGCTGTATCCAATAACCAGAGACACCATGGGAAGTCCCAATTGTTTGATTAAGCCTCACATCTACAGCATGTTGCATTGTCTTTACTGCACAATTTTTTTTTTTTTTTTTTTTTTTTGCAGTACGCGGGCCTTTCACCGTTGTGGCCTCTCCCGTTGCAGAGCACAGGCTCTGGACGCGCAGGCTCAGCGGCCATGGCTCACGGGCCCAGCCGCTCCGTGGCATGTGGGATCCTCCCGGACCGGGGCACGAACCCGTGTCCCCTGCATCGGCAGGCGGACTCTCAACCACTGCGCCACCAGGGAAGCCCTACTGCACATTTTTTTTTGCCTGCCTGTACAGGCTTGTGGCTCTAATTTCCTGTGTCAACTTACCTCTAAGACTTCCAACGCATGCTGATTCAGGTTATACATCCTTTCCCCTACAACTAGCAAACTTTCTCAGGACTGTAGGTATTAACTACAATCACAAGAGTGAAATCTTGTGTCCCTGGAACTCAAGATTAAGCAGATACATTTTTCTAAACTTACAAAAGAAAAGGGGGGGGAACCCTAGGCATTTATACAGTTTTTGCTTTTATTTTAATTGGAAAACTTTTCTGGTCTCAGTTCCTATTTAGCCCTAAATTCCTTACTTTCCAGACATGCTCCTATACACATTATATTAATAAGAACTGCTTTTCAAATATTGAAATACCATGTCAAAGGGAGGAACAAAGATTACTTGAACTTTGATTCACCGCACTGGATTTACTAAGACAGGAAAGTAAGCTCAGGCATTTTAGAAAGATTTTTCAGCAAGAGTTGAAATGGACAGGAATTGTTTTAATTAGACACTTAAATTATTCGGAAACCTTCCGCGCGCCTGTCAATTGAGGTTCCGCTGTGTCTGGCGGAGCTGCAGCCACAGGCAGAGGGAACATCTCCCACGGAGCTGTGCAAGGTTCTGGATGACACCAGACGCTGGAAGGGTTCCGTGTGACAGGCAGCCTGTGCAGGGGAGCCCCGGTCACAAGCACCATTCCTTGCCATCTCAGGGGCTTTGCCATCTCAGGGGCTTTGCCCAGGTGACAAAGTAAGGCAAAGAGTTGGGGGATACTTTCCCCCTTGCTATCTATACCACTCTGCTTCCAAGGATCGGATGCTTAAGAGGATAATGAGGCAGCCCCCGCGGTCCAGCTAGTGGCGATCTGCAGATAGGCAGCTGTCCAGCTTGGGAAGCACTGCTTCTCTAAGCAATGCCATAGGCGGCAGATGTGGACAAGTGGGGCCAGAGGGTAGGACAGAAGGAATGGAGTCAATGCCACATGGCACCTGCAGCTGGGAGGGGGACACCACAAGCCACTGGGAGAGGCAGCTGAGGCCCTTGGATTCGGATGGGGCTATCACCCTAGACTTTGGTTATTCTGACAATTCAATCTCTTGGCTGCTTTGAGTTCCCTATACATGTCTGAATTGTTTGTAGGATACACGCGTGCATCACACACCTGCTGTGCAAACTCTCTTGGTTGGAAAAACCAGAGACTCACCCAGGAGCAGTCACAGGGCATGGGAGAAGTCATCACTTGGGGGCCCAATACCCCTACCATGACCATGAGGATCGCTCTCCAGAGGCTGGGGAAGCAAACCGGACGAGCCTCCTAGGAGGGCGCATGTGCTGGAGCGGGGTAGCACAGCCTGGTTGGGACGAGAACTTCGACCAGGCCCCGCCAGTGGGTCTGCTGTCTGATGGACCATAGCGGGAACCATATCTTCTGGTGAACAAATCATGGAATCCAAAGGGGCTGGTGAGAGACCACTGGCCTGGGCAAGCAGGCCATCACTCCACCTCAAGGGAGGGACAGTCAACAGTGAAGAACTTAGAGGCAGGGGTAGCCGCACCAGAGCCTTAACCTCAGCCTGCCCTGAAGCACTGACTCATTCCCGTATGAAAAGATAAACTGAAGCCTATTAAAAATTTGAAGAGGGCTTCCCTGGTGGCGCAGTGGTTGAGAGTCCGCCTGCCGATGCAGGGGACACAGGTTCGTGCCCCGGTCTGGGAGGATCCCACATGCCGCGGAGCGGCTGGGCCCGTGAGCCATGGCTGCTGAGCCTGCGCGTCCGGAGTCTGTGCTCCGCAACGGGAGAGGCCACAACAGTGAGAGGCCCGCGCACCGCAAAAAAAAAAAAAAAAAAAAATTTGAAGAGTTTATTTGAGCCTGTGTGGATTCAAATCAGGCAGCACCAAACCGGAAGTGGTTAAGAGCCCTCCACCAACAGGAGCTGGGGAGAGACTTACAGGGAAAATGCAGAAGCAAAACAAGGAAGTTATTGATTGGCCGTAGCTTAAAGCCTAGTTGGCTGCTTGTGATTGGTTGTCCTCGGGTTTTGATTTCCTAACCTTGAGGCATTTATGGCCTTAGGCTTTGGTTTGCTTACTTAGGGCACCACGGCCTTACAGCCTCCTCAGTCTGATGGCCTCCGTGTTTCATTAACTGAACATCCGCAATGCGGAAAGGAGCTCGCCGAGGCTGTGAGTCAGACAAGGCAGACCTGAGACACCCCAGCTTTTCCCCAACCTAGAAAACCCAGCCAATCACGAGCTCCATTCTTGTATCTGCCCCAGGTCATATGCAACTTCGGATCTGTGGGTCTTCCACTTACGATAGAAGGCTTGTAAGTGAATGACAGACTGCACATTGTCAGACGCAGAACAACCACCATAACAACCTCAACCTGTAGGTGAGCAGGGCCACATGACAGACCCATGGTTCTCCCGGACAGCAAGTCAAACTTCACCTTCTACCAAAAGGGACCCAAAAGAAGAGACTCTTGTGAGGACCCACCTATGGGTCAGTCCTGGTTAGCAGCATGGACTTGGGATAGAATGATCAAATTGACAAAATAAAAAAGGAGCTTGCAATGTCATTACTTTGGAAGAATCTTTAAAGGTAGAATCATCCTCTACAAGAACGTGCTAGATGCTGCCCTGCTTTCCTGAAGACTGTTATCCTTCACAATGAATAAATAACCAACCACAGAGAGCTTGGCCATTCCTGGAACTCAAAAAGGCTGTTATGCTCTTAAGGCATGGAAGCACTTTTACGTTCTAGAGCCATCTCTACATTTGGAAGAAGAGGGTAATTTTATGCTCTCAAACGATTTCTTGGTATGCTACTATTTTAAAAAAATTCTTGAGGGAATTGGAGAATGAGAAGAAGGTGTGACCGTAACGGAAACAGGCTTTGGAACAAATCTTGCTAGCCACCCTACTGTTCCCACTGCTTGTCTTTTTCGAATAACATGTTGCAATCTCCTCTGGCAGCTTAGAGAGTCAGAAAAGTGATCATTAACTTACTGTTAATTCCCATTTTCTGGCTATTTCATTCTGTGGTCCTTTTGCAGGTTGTGACCAGCTCCTGTCAGTCAGTGTTCAGGACCATGCTCAAAGAAATGGCAGCTCGCAATGAACTGGAGGAGGATATTAACATTCCCCTGACTGGTCACCTGGAGAGTGAGACCAGAACGAAACTGGGAACTCTGTAAGTGACTGGAGAGACGGAGCTATGGGTCAGTGGGTGCAGGTAGGCCAGTGGTAGCAGCAGGGATAAATTGGGTCATCAGAGAATAGAGGAAGGCCAGGGTTGGACAGGTCCCCTGAGTCAAAGAGCAGGCACAAGCCAGGCACAAGGACAAGGGTAAGATTAGGGGTCATGGGGACAGGATAATCCAGCTGCCTGCCAAAACTCAAGAGCAAAGAAATCTATGAGCAGGGGATGTGCAGGATAGGATCAAAGATGGGCAGTGACAGAGGTTGGAGATCCAGGGCAGGAAAAGTCTTGAAGGGACCGTGAATTGTACGAAAGTCTGGGAAGCAAGGCTCAGACCCCTGGGCCTTTGAAGTGAGGGGACAATGGAGGATCAAGATCACGCTCCCTGAGGGGGAAAAGCCCTGAGCTTCACTGCCTGGGATTCATGGCAAGAGCCCCTACTGGGAAAGGGAAATGATGAGTTTATTGCAGACTGCTGCTGGCACCCAATCCTTCTAGTTGGCATGACTCCAGGTCTCAAAATGTCCCAGAACCGCATTTGTACATCCAGACTGGGGTACATGGAAGCCTGGACTTTCACTTATCCAGCTGTCAGAAACCCTGGTGAACAAGGTACATGGTCAGACATGCAGTGGGTCTATGGCAGACTCTCCAGCAATGGCACCAGGGAAGAGGCTGTGAGGATGGGGTGCCCTGCATAACCTCCTCGGGGAATGGAGACTCTCACAAAAATCAGGGAGAGATTGACTGCCAGCAACTTCTGCTCTGGGCTCAGTAGAGTCCTAGGGCCAGAGACCCCTAAGGCTTCTCTAGGAAAAGGGAAGGCAAAATATACAATGCAAAACACGAAGAACATCCAAGCTTTCAGATCCCTATACAGCAGCAAAAAACAAATCCCAAGTAACATCCCTGTAATTTACCCTCTCTCATAGGTTACATTTTCTCCCCTTCTGGCCCATTTAAGCCTATAACCGAGGCTCATTCTAACCTAATTGCACTCAATGAATATTTCATGAGCACCTCCTGTGTGCCGATCCGTACCCAGTCTCTACCAATGAGCTAGCTAGTAAGGATTCCACTAGCTTGCAAAGGTGGGCAAAGAGCCAAGGGAGGAAACTTCCCCAAAGGGCCCTGGATGCCTCTGGCTGGATCCCCTCACTGGAATTTAACTCCTGTATACACGTGGCATCTTGCTCTCAGCCGCCGGACAGGCTTCACCCCACGCCCTCCTCGGTCCTTACTCTTTCACAGGTGATGGTAGGCAAGGTAACTGCTTCCATTCCATTCAAAGTGCTTGCAAATAAATAACACTTGGTACAAATGGGCCATGAAGAGCTCATTCTCCAGCTCCGCAACTGATCCTAAAGTACAAAGAGCAAACCTGTGTTTTCCGCCAGACAAGACAGTCCAGCCCTTTCCAGCAAAGGGTATGTGCTGCCTAAGGTTGCCTGGGGTTAAATTATTATGCTCTCTTCAAGGACTCTGAACTGAGAACTTAAAATCTGTCTTGTCAAAGGCCTTCTTCTCTGATCCAATTAAGCCTGGGAAGCTCACTCCTTCTGGCAGATTCCCTTCCAAAAGGGCTCTGATCTGAGAATCAGGAAAGGCAGCTGCCTCTGGAGACCACCTTTATTTGGAAGTAAAACAGTCCAAGCCACTTTAATGCCAGGATGACTCCCTTTGTATACTGACATGAGAGAGGGGTTGAGGGCTTGATCATTTTGAAGAGCTGTGCCTTAATAAGGCCTTCATTTTTGAGTGAGTTTATTTGAAATTTTCCTACTAAATGCAAAGGGGTTTCAGGTGGCTCTGTCCGGTTGGCAGACAATGCTGTTTCTCTAAGCTATTTCCAAATAGCCTTCCCTGAAATAGGCACAAGCCGCAGAGAAAGCAAGCTGCACGAGCTTAACTCACAGAGCCAGCCGTGCATTTGGACCTCCCAGCCCTGGCCTCGCTCCCAGGAGGACCCCCACTGAATTCATTTGGAAAGGCCTGGGGGTCAGCCCAGGTGCCCAAGTCGAAGGCCAGTTAGAGGCCAGGAGGGACACACAACACCATGTGCTGGCCCTTTATTCCTGAGTACAGACTGGAAGAAAGCTGGGTCCAAAAGCAGAGCCAGCCAGCCAGCCCCCCACCTATGAAAAGGCTGAGCAGGCCCTAGCACTGTCTACTGTGCAGCATGACATGGAAACATGAATTCAGTCTCAGCTGCTAAAGATGAGTCACATTCCTTTTAGGCTGAAGAAAAATTTTGGAAAATATAAGGACACAATCCTCTGGATTATGAAGAAACGTGAAAGTAAGAACCCTCCCACCTTCCACCCCGTTGCCCGGCTCTCCCGGGTGCGTCTCGCCGTCTCCCACCTTCTGCCGTGTCCGTAACGGAGAGAGAAATGCTTGTTTCCTGACCTGAGCATCTACCAGGCTAGTACGGTCTCAGCTGCTGGGGATAAAACACAGAGCAAGCCAGACAAAGGATAAACCTCGAGGGGTTCATCCTTTGATTGTGCTGGGGGTGAGAGGGAGGGTAGGAGGTGAAGACAGCCAAGAAATCAGGGAATCTGCACATAAAACGGGTAATGGTACCGTCGGAAGGGGATACTATGGGACCACACAAGAAGGGATCTGACCTAGATTTGCCTGGTGGGGGGCTGTCCAAGAAGTCATTAACACAAAGTTTAAGAAAGAGCCCCTTGCGCTTCCCTGGTGGCGCAGTGGTTGGGGGTCCACCTGCTGATGCAGGGGACACGGGTTCGTGCCCCGGTCTGGGAAGATCCCACATGCCGCGGAGCGGCTGGGCCCGTGAGCCATGGCCGCTGGGCCTGCACGTCCGGAGCCTGTGCTCTGCAACGGGAGAGGCCATAGCAGTGAGAGGCCTGTGAACCGCAAAAAAAAAAAAAAAAAAAAAGAGCCCCTTTACCAGATACTGAAGGCATTTGAGGTCCAGCTGTTAAGATGTGCCAATCATGGAGGTTGCCAGTTTTTTGGGGTCTAATCAAAACAAGTTTGAGCCAAGAGCCTAAGCCATCAGGCTACTTAATTCAGAAACTCAAAACCACCATATGGAACATCTTTCAGACAACCAGATCCAACTAACGTAGAAACAGCAGCAATACCCACGGCAGACACACCTAATCAATCATGGTGCTTTTTCTTGCTGAGCCAGGACACAGCCCCAGATTCCCTCTCAAGGAAGAGCTCCTGTCCCCATACCAGTGTAGGCCCCTGACCTAACTCCTATGGAATAACTGCTGCGGGCCAGTTATCGGATTCAAATTAATCTTCAAAACCATGTGAAGTTGGGTAAAGAAACTTAGGCCAAGAGAATAAGTGACATCCCTGAGATCACACAGCCATTGTGTGGGCGTGAACCACACTCAGGCCCAAGACCCCTCAGGTCAGACCCAGGGCTCATCCCCATGACATGTTCAATGAGCAACAAAAGGCAAGCGTGTCTGGGGAAGTAAAGGGCCTTTTAAGCCTGAGTCTCATGTCCCCACTGGAGTTAGATGGCAGGCAGAAGAAGGAATTACCACCTTCAGTTTCTAGAGAGGGCAGGCCTGCCTCCCACCAAGATTCACACAATGGGGTACCCCCAAACAAGGAGGGGGTTTCAGATGTTCAACAGCCAGAAACACAACAAATGCCTGTTGTTATGTTATTTCTGTTCCCTTTGGGCCAAAGACACCTGTGTCTTTCATTCCTTGGCAAGGCACACAGTAGGCACTCAATAAGTGTTTTTTCAATGGATGCAGGTGTGCATGAGTTTTTGCTCCTTTTGGGAAATGAAGGTCTTTCAGGATACTCTACGTACGTCACATGCCCCGGGTAGGACTTCTAACTGGAGAGTGAAATTTGACATGACCAGATTCCCCATTTGTGCCTCACCATCACCCCTGCCCACTCCCTGCTCCTCTGAACACCTGAGGCCTACAAGGTTTGAGCTTTTTATGCAGAAAAGCAACACATTTCTAATTGATAAGAGGCATCCCCTCCGCGTTCAGCTTGTAGCCAGTCCCAAAGAAATCCCCCAGCCTCCTCTGAGATACAAAGTCATTTACTTCCAGGATCCAGACCACTATCTGACACCCCAGGCACACAGCCCCACGTCTCTGAACTCTCCGATTTCCAAGCCAAGGCTGGCGTCGCAGGCACATGACCTGCAGGCACACAGGTCCTCACACTTAGGGCCCTGCGCTTGCTTTTAATACTCTGCTGTCGCTGTCTTGAAATCCTTAACAATTTTAGAACAAGGATCCCTGCATTTTCATTTTGCACGGAGACCCTCAGATCATGTAGCCTCTCCTACTCAGAGACAGCTCGCCTGGTGAAAAGAAGTGGGCGACCACTACACAGCTCGTGTCCTGAGCCACCAGAATCCAAAGCTCCCCGTGTGGAGGACACAGGTCTGTTGCCCTTCTGTGGGGCAGCGGGCTCCGTGCAGCATCATTTCAGAGTAACCTGATGGGTCTCTGCAGGCAGCATGATCCCACTTTAAGAAAACGGAGGCTCAGAAAGGCAGCCCAAAGCCTCCCCGCTAATAAAGACAGAGCTGGATAAACAGCACAAACCAGAAAATCCAAGACTTGAGCATTCTGACAGGAGAAAAACATGAGCACATCCATGTCCTCTTTTATCATTACAGTTCAGAAATGCTTTATATTAATTTCTAATTGATACTCAGGAACAGCAGCTGGGCTCACATCAGCTTCTTCCCCTGGACAAATCCTTTCCACTCTGGAAGCAGGCACTGGAGGAGGAGTCCTCGGAGAGGAGACTGGGGCCCGCCTTCCACGCTTCTCACAAAGGTCTTTTATTGACTCTGCCCCTGCTCGCCTCTCTCTCACTTTCCTGAGGAAAAGCTCCCCCTGTGAGCTCTAGTGAGCGGCCCCTTTAGTTCCTCAGGTGCGCACAGGTGTGGTTCTCCTTCCCCACCCCCCACCTCCCCATCCTCACTGACACCACCTCAGACACCTTCATCTCCCTAGTGTCCCTGACTCCCATCCTCTCCTTTCTCAGTCCTTTCTTCATATTGTTTCCAGCAAAATCTTTTAAAAACTCTTCACTGGCCCTCCATGGCCTCCAGGAAAATTCCACATTCCCCATGTGGCTTAGAAGGCCCTCACTTTTTCCTCTCCAGACACACTGGCTTTTTGGTTATTCATCAGGGCCAGGCATCCCTGCCACAGGGCCTTTGGACGTGCTGTCCTCTGCCTAGAGCACTCTTCATTCCAATATCCTTGTGATTTGCTCCCTCACTTTATTCAGGTCTCTGCTTAAATGTCACCTTCTCAGAAACAGTTTCCTTGGCTACCTTTTACAAACCAGTGCACACGCTTGCACGCGCACACACACACATCATTTTCCATCCTTCTCACTTGCTTAATGTTTCTTCAGGGCACTCCTAGCCACTGGCACGTGAAGTTTTTATCTGTTCGCTTGTTTAACACCATCTCCCCTACTAGAACAGGCAGCAGGGAATGTGGCATCCCCGATACCTAGGACAGTTTCTGGCACACGAGTACACAACAGATATTTACTGAGTGAGTGAATAAAGGAATGCTCTAGCCCTGCCTGCCTCTCCTGAGTCGCCTGTCATCACTAAGCCGGTCCCAGATTAGCCTTCAACCATGTCATGCTTACGCTAGGAATTCTGCCTGGCATACTAGAGAAAACTTCCACCAGGAGTGTCCTCGACCGCCAGGCCTGTATACGGTCCCTGTGAGCTCTCGTGGCACCCTCTGTGTTAGTTCGCAACCTCGGGGTTCCCCGGGTGAAATTCGAAATTAGCCCCCGTAAGCAGAGGGCAAGGCGAGACCGAAGAAAGAGGCAGCCCGCTCCAGATTGGTAGGTGGCAGGTTTAACAAGCAAGAGAACTTAACGTGGCGACGCTTGTCTTGGACGGCGCAAGACTTGCAGATTTCCACCCCCGCCCACGAGAACCTTAAAGTTTAGATGGAGGCCTTACCTGGCTTCAGGCACGTATCCCTCCAGATGGGCTCAACAGCACACTGCTCGCAAAGCGGCGTCGTTGAAACGGGCTCGCACTGTGGGGCCCATGGGCAGAACGTACATTCCAAGGACGGGGAGGGGGTGGGGAGCCTTCCATTGACCCGGCCAGCTCGCTGGTCAAGAGACGGTCACATTCTCTCCGAGACCTCCTCCAACACTGTGTTGGCCCCAGTGGTGGGACAACCAACCTCTCTTAACTGACCTCCCCCAAACCTAGTTGCCGAGGGAACCGGGCCCTCTTCCGGGGAAGAGCGTCCTGGCTGATACCGGCCGCGCCGGAAGCTCCTCCTACCGCTGCGCCCCCTGGTGGTCGGACACCCGCCAAGGGTCCCTGGGAGCGGGGATGGTTCTCCGGTGGTCCTTACGGGTTTACTCCCCAAATTCAATTGTTATAAAAATGGACCAAAATGAAGATAAAAAGAAACTTGCTGTTGCTGTGAAAACTAAGTGCAATGCTTTTAAGATGACTCAATAAGAAAATAGCTTTTAAAAAAACTGCTTTGAACAAGATGTGGACCAAACATACACAGAAGCTTGGGGCATATACAGAAAATTTTTTTAAGTCTACAGTTCTGCACTCAGACTATGTAGAAATTGCCAAAACTGAAAGTTATAGATAATAAATTATGAATGGGGTTTAAGCAAAAATGACCACAGAGCCTTGCACTTAAAAATGATATGTTAGTACACATTTCTCTTTTAAGTTAAAACAAGCATGTTTAAGGCATGTTTCCTTTTTTTTAATGATTCCCCACTTTAGCCTATTTTTTTCCCATTAACAGAATCAGCAGCCACACTTATTACTGGCATGTGGCTGGTGTGTCACCCCTCATATCCCCAAGTCTGGACCGAGTGGTCTTCACGGTGGTGTCTGGCATCTGGCACTAAGCTGGCCCATCATAGGCCCCTAATAAATGTCTGCTGAATGAATGAATGAAAAAAATAAGAGAGCTTGGGGGAATATGGCCAATATCCCAAATCCTCAAGCTCTCTTTGGTGGCCTAAGAGAAACAGATCTAAGTTTTCTTTCTCTTTTCTACCAAAGACTTATTTAACCAAAGGGCTACAGAGACTACTTTCACATTCCACTTATGTGACCTACCACCACAAGATGAGGAGTCTGAGAAAGAAGTAGTCAAACAATCTCGTCATCTTGTTCGCCGTAAGAAGACGTTAGAAATACACACAGACTGGATAAAGAGCAAGATTAAGGTAAGTGTGGCAGCTGGCGTTTGCACTTTGCACAGGGCTTTTTTTTTTTTTTTTTTTTTGGCCCAGGTAAGACATATACACACACCATCAGGGAGCTGTCAGGACCAATACACAACATGAATACAAACAAGAAAAATATGCCCCATGTACAGAGGCAACCTGATGTATGGGTTATCACAGACTGACTAGGACTTGTACTAGGGGTCGTTGAGACTCTTCTCCTTGTAGGGCCTACGTTAAGCAATTGGGTGGGGTTGGGAGTAAAGGAAAGGAAATATATATTATAATATATAGGTCCCTCCCCTAACAAATTTAAAATCTATATCGAAAAGCAATCACATAGGCTCTTGCCTGGTGGTGCAGTGGTTAAGAATCTGCCTGCCAATGCAGGGGTCACAGGTTTGAGCCCTGGTCTGGGAAGATCCCACATGCCGTGGAGCAACTAAGCCTGTGTGCCTGCGTGCCACAACTACTGAAGCCCACGCTCCTAGAGCCCCATTCCCCACCCTGTCCTGCCCTGGAGCTTTTGTTCCTGGAGCATCTGTCTCCTAACCAATTTTAAATGTCCTTCCTGCAGCCAGGGGGAAGGTTCTCCCCCAAGATCTCTAAGCAAAGGAGCCTGCCTAACCCACCATTCACGTAGGCTGCCCAAAAGGCCCATGAGGAGTGGGACATTTGGTTGTTTTTTGTTTTTACAAATGGGCGATAAATTCCAAGTAGTTTGCTGAGGCAGGTAGCACTGTTTATAAGTGTGTGCTGGTGTTCAGGCAAAATCCAGCCCAGCCAGCATCTCCACAGCAGTCAGGGAGAGACTGCAGACAGACAGGAGCCAGGGAGAGCTCAGGGGCAGACAGAGAGACAGTAGTGGGGAGAACTCACAGACAGATGGCAGCTGTCTCATAGCTCAGGGTCCTGCCTATAAGACACTGTTTTCCCTCTAGTAGAACTGAAGGAAGGCCAGAGATGTAGTCTCTTCTCTATTAACTTTTAGCTCTTAACCTCATACTCTGTCCCCAAGCCAATAGTGATGAGATTTGGGCTTTTAGATGTGCTATTTGTGATATATTTCCCAGTGAGAGAAAATGTGACAACTCTACCTCTGTGTCAGAGATTTTTCTTTGCCCATGGGGTCCTTATCATTAGGAAAATGTCATTCCATGACAAGTGAATTTGACAAGAAGGAAGTGTCTTGAGGAATTCTGGCTTTCAGGTGGCTTTTGAAAATAAGACCTAAAATACAAAATCCTCTCCCGTGAACATCACCTAGAAGCTTCTTACGAGCTCTCGATAAGGAAGAAACCAATCACGGATGTCCTTATAAAGCACTTTTTTTTAGGTTTAAAAAAGAGAGAGAGAGAGAGCAGTGATTTGCAGAGTAAATGTACCAGGTGGCTGGGAGCTTAATGGCTAGCGGCAGTGTGTTTCCATGGGGGCGGGGGGAAGGGATGGGAGGCAGACTGTGGGCTGGATAGCCTTGTGTAAGTCAGGTAGCCTCTCTTAAACAGGGATTAATGACAGTGTCTCCTCCATTGGGTCACTGTGTCATGGAAGTAAAGTGCTGAGCACAGTGCTGGCTAGGGACAAGAGTCAGTTCCAGGATCATCATCATCACCTCACAGAGAGATTCCTGGGCATTTAAAGGCCACACCCTGCAGAGCCCATGGCAGCTCCTCCTCAACCAGCTGCCCCTCTTTCTTTCATTGTCTCAGATTTTGGCATCCTGCTGTGAGCTCTCTTGAACAAAGGATTCTTCAACTGCTAAAAATAAGAGCTGGAAAACCACTGACCTGACATCTAGTTAGAGTAACACGGGACACAAGATGACTTCAAAAGGCGTCCTGGGCTTCCCTGGTGGCGCCAGTGGTTGAGAGTCCGCCTGCCGATGTAGGGGACACGGGTTCGTGCCCCGGTCCGGGAAGATCCCACAGGCCGCGGAGTGGCTGGGCCCGTGAGCCATGGCCGCTGGGCCTGCACGTCCGGAACCTGTGCTCCGCAACGGGAGAGGCCACAGCAGTGAGAGGCCTGCATACCACAAGACAAACAAACAAACAAACAAGCAAAATAACCTCACGTTATCTCTGTTACAGAATTTGTCAGCAAGGAAGATAACTTAAGGTGATGGTTAGCAATTTAAACAAAATTGTTAAGAACAAATAAATAGAGATAAGATACAAGTTTATAAATGAAGTTTAAAAAAAAAAAAAGGCGTCCTGCTACAAACACCTGGGAAATTTAGACAAAACGTAAAAAGCATCCTTTGAAACGCAGAGTGTATAAGAAAGTGCAGGAGGTAATACCAGAAATAGAAACTGGAAAACGAGAAGAGAGAGAGCGAGAAGAGTGTGGGTGAGGTGGGTGTGTCCTGGTGGAGGGGAGGGGTGGGAAGCAGGAGAAGAACTGTCCTCATAACCCAAGGGCTTGGGTTTTAATGCCTGATGGGGACACCGAGGGAGTTGGAGGACAGGCATCCTTCTCAAGCACAAGTGAAACAGCTACAATAAGTGACGACACACTCGGCCACAAAACAAGTCACAGAAAACACTAAAGAGCTGATACCATATAGACTCTGCTCTCTTAACCCTGTGGGTTTTAATTGGTAATAATAATAACATAGCCAAAAGCAACTTGTACATGTGCACATTTTAAAACTCTCTTGAAAATAACCTGTGTGTCAAAGAAGAAATCATATCGAAAATTTGAAAGGAGTCAGAATGAAATGAAAGGTAAATATCTACACTTAGAAAAAAGAGCTAAAACAGTATTTTGAGAGAAATGTTATAGCTTTAAATGCTTATATTAAAGAAGAGGAGGAAGAGGATTGTGAAGAAGAAGAAAGATGGAAATTGATGACTTCAATGTTCAAGGAATTAGTAGAAAAATAGACTAATATAGAAAACCCACAGAAAGAAGACGTGTGTAGAAAATAATGATAGGAACAGAAATTGATACACTAGAAAGCAAAGAAATAGAATAAGCAAACCAAAAGGTTGGCTCTTTAAAAAGACTAGTAAAACAGGCAAATCTCCAGGCAAGGTTAATCCAGAAAAACAAAAAAGAAAAGGTATAAATACTATAAAGAATGAAGACAAAGACATGACTAAGAGACAGTAGAGTTTTTTTAAAACATTATATCGGGACTTCCCTGGTGGCACAGTGGTTAAGAATCCGCCTGCCAATGCAGGGGACACGGGTTCGAGCCCTGGTCCGGGAAGATCCCATATGCCACAGAGCAACTAAGCCCGTGCGCCACAACTACTGAGCCTGCGATCTAAAGCCCGCAAGCCACGACTACTGAGCCCACGTGCTGCAGCTACTGAAGCCCATGCGCCTAGAGCCTGTGCTCCACAACAAGAAGCCACCGCAGTGAGAAGCCTGCGCACCGCAACGAAGAGTAGCCCCCGCTCACTGCAACTAGAGAAAGCCTGCATGCAGCAACAAAGACCCAACACAGCCAAAAATAAATAATTAATAAATTTAAAAAAATAAAATAAAATCTGCACACACATGCACAGAGCGATCCATCTCAGCCTGCTTGTCACATAGACAGGTAAACCGAGGCCCTGAGAAGATTCCCACCTGGAATCCCCAGCAAGTTGGTGGTGGTTATGGGTGGGGGAGTGATGGGTGGGTGGCATGCGGGAATCAGAGAGTAAGTAGACTGATCTCAAGCCTTCTAGTGACAACACCATGCTCTGATTAGGGACAATCAGCCCCTGCGAACTTTTCACAGGCTTGTCTCTTCTTCCTAGGTACATCAAGGTGATGGAAAAATCATTCTCTACCCCAGTGAGATTGTCTTCCAAATTCTCTTTCCTGATGGATCAGGCCAGATACAGTATCCACTGGAGCACAGGGACACACATGATGCCTGAGAAGTCTGTGGTTCGAGGCCGGGGCATGGGTTTTACTGGGGCCTGCGTCCTCCGCAGGGCTCTGCCCTCTCCAGGGGACCCCAAGAGACTACTTGTGCCTTAACCATCTCCCAGTTATCCATCAGGACACCTGGCTCTGCTCATCCTCAGTATAGAAGAGGAAAAGTTCACATACATCATTCTGGAAGACAGTGAAAATATGTGTGTCCGGGCCCTTATCAACAACTCTGGCCATGCCACCTTCTATGATGAAAATGGAAACATCTGGTAAGCTTGGGTCATGAGTCTCAAACACCCCTCCCCGAGGAGAAGCAGTGTGATTAAGGTTTTGATTCCCAGTTGCACAGCTGTCCTCTCTCTGGGTAAGCCTCTCTTTCTGTCTCTCATTCACTTATGAATTCACTCATCTGACTCACACATGGGGAGATGGGTATCATGATGGGCCAGTAAGACAGGTCCCTGACCTCAGATGGCACACTATCCTTTTTGCACCATTGCTTCCCCGCCAGGAAATAGCAATCACAGACTCAAAGCTGGAGTAAGGTGGGACCCCTTTTGGTTTCAGCTCTCTATATCATTTAAGAATCAAACTTCATGAGAATTACCTTAGAAAGACCCAGTGACCCTCTGTTCCAGGTGCCTCGAAGAGGAGGGTATGGTGAGTGCTTTGGAGGGGCTTGTATTGTATTTTAAAAATATAACTTCTAAATATTTCATTGTAACTAACTTAGTTGTTATGTTCCCATTTCTGGTAATGGTGGGAAACCTCATCTTACCAATTCGAGGTAATTCAGTAGCTTCAGAATTTTTCTCCACCTCTTTGGTGTAAGAACTCTGTCTTTTCAGGATTTCTCCCTTGCCTTTTGCTCTAATTGGTCATGGAGTGGGAAATGCATATTGTCTTGAACCAACTTTATACTTCTTGATAGTCAAAGCCAATTTTTTTTTAATTCCAATATAAGATTTTCATTCTCCAGGCCTTGGTTTTTAAGAATATTTTCTCTGCTATGAGGTTTTCAACACCATTTCCTAGTTGACTACTTTGTTCTCAGGGGTATCTGCCCTTCCTGGAGGGCACTTTGTATAGAAATTGATGTCTGAAATACTACAAAGCTACAGTAATCAAAACAGTGTGGTACTGGCACATAAGCAGACATATGGATCAATGGAACAGAACAGAGAGCCCAGAAACAAACCCACACACCTATGGTCAATTAATCTTCAACAAAGGAGGCAAGAATATACAATGGAGAAAAGACAGTCTTTTCAGCAAGTGGTGTTGGGAAAGCTGGACAGCCTCATGTAAATCAATGAAGTTAGAACACACCTTCACACCATACACAAAAATAAACTCAAAATGGCTTAAAGACCTATATATAAGACATGACACCACAAAACTCCTAGAAGAGAACATAGGCAAAACATTCTCTGACATAAATCATAGCAATATTTTCTTAGATCAGTCTCCCAAGGCAAAAGAAATAAAAGCCAAAATAAACAAATGGGACCTAATCAAACTTATAAGCCTTTGCACAGCAAAGGAAACGATAAACAAAATGAAATGACAGCCTACAGACTGGGAGAAAATACTTGCAAATGATGCAGCCGACAAGGGCTTAATATCTAAAATATACAAACAGCTCATACAACTCAATATCAAAAAAATAAACAACCCAATCAAAAGAAGACTTAAATAGACATTTCTCTAAAGAAGACATGCAGATGGCCAATAGATACATGAAAAGATGCTCGACATCACTAATTATTAGAGAAATGCAAATCAAAACTACAATGGGGTATCACCTCACACCAATCAGAATGGCCATCATTAAAAAACCTACAAACAGTAAATGCTGGAGAGGGTGTGGAGAAAAGGGAACCCTCCTGCACTGTTGGTGGGAATGTACACTGGTGCAGCCACTATAGAGAACAGTATGGAGGTTCCTTAAAAAACTAAAAATAGAGCTACCGTATGACTCAGCAATCTCACTCCTGGACATATATCTGGAAAAGACGAAAACTCTAATCCAAAAAGAAATATGTACCCCAATGTTCATAGCAGCACTGTTTACAATAGCCAAGACATGGAAGCAAACCAAGTGCCCATCAACAGATGAATGGATAAAGAAGATGTGGCATATTTATACAATGGAATATTACTCAGACATAGAAAAGAATGAAATAATTTCATCTGCAGCAACATGGATGGACCTAGAGATTATCATACCAAGTGAAGTAAGTCAGAGAAAGACAAATATTCTATGATATCACTTATATATGGAATCTAAAAAATAATAAAAATGAATTTATTTACAAGACAGGAACAGACAAAAAAAAAAAAACTTATGGTTACCAAAGGGGAAAGGGTAGGGGAGGGACAAATCAGGAGTACTGTATTAACAGATACACACCACTATATATAAAATAGAGAAACAACGAAGACCTACTGTATAGCACAGGGAACTATATTCAGTATCTTGTAATAACCTATAATGGAAAAGAATCTGAAAATATACATACAAAATGGAATCACTTTGCTATACACCTGAAACTAACACAATATTGTAAATCAACTCTATGTCAATAAAAAAAATTTTTTTTTAAAGAAGGAAATTGATGTCTAAAAAGGGGAAGAAAGTGCTGGATACAGGAAGCATCTGGGAGTGGGGACCAGAAACTCAGTCAATTATCTCCAACAGCATCTGCTACATACAATAGGGCCTTTTCTCCCTAATGACACTTAAATTTTATGGCCACAAGAGACCTAGGGAAAATCTACTTTCATATTCTTGTTGAGGAAACTTAGGTGCAGAGAAAATGATGCGTCGTTCACCCCAAGCCATACGTAAAATCACAGGCGAGCAGTTTTATGGAATTTTGACTCAGCCTGAAGTAAAGCATTCTTTTAAATTATCAAATAAAGTTTGCGAGACAAACAACATCTTATGCCAGCGCATCAAAACCCAAGGGGAGGGGCTTTCCTGGTGGCGCAGTGGTTAGGAATCTGCCTGCCAATGCAGGGGACACGGGTTCGAGTCCTGGTCTGGGAAGGTCCCACATGCCGCGGAGCAACTAAGCCTGTGCGCCACAGCTACTGAAGCCTGTGCTCCAGAGCCTGTGCTCTGCAACAAGAGAAGCCACCGCAATGAGAAGCCCCCACTCGCCGCAACTAGAGAAAGCCGGCACACAGCAACGAAAGACGTAACGCAGCCAAAAAGTAAATAAAATCTGTTAAAAAAAAAAAAAAAAAAAGACCCAAGGGGAAGGATGGTGCTCAGAGGTGGGGAATGGCTGTCCCCCGCCTCGAGACTCTGATTCTGTAGGTCTGGGGCGGGGCCTGGAGATCTGCATTCTTTAAAAGCTTCCCAGGGGATTGTAGGGGTTGGCTGGTGCTGGAGCCCAGGCCGGTGTGCCCACCCGTCTCCCAGGGCTGTGGCACCCACTCGGGGGTGTAAGATAAAGACAGGGGACTCCGAGGCAATACATCCCGTCCCCTCCAGGGGCCGGCTGCTGTGTGACACCACAGACCGTTCCTGGGACTCCAGGAAAGCCTCAACTCCATGAGGAAATGGGCCCAGAGGTCCTGTCCTGGGGGAGAGCAGTGACCAGTGGTTCAACCTCTCTTCCTCTGGGCAGCCCAGCTTCCAGGCCCAGGCACTCGCCTCGTGGTCCCCTCCTGGCCCAGGAGCCCCTAACTTCTCATCTCCCGTCTCTTTCCTTGGGACCTGCAGACCTCTTGCCTTGGAAGTTTTTCGGAGACTGTGTTGACCACTTCACAGCTCCTGATTCTCCAGAGTGGGGGACATACCTCCCTTTCTAACCCTGGACTCCTCCTTCACGGGGAAACTGGGCCGCTTACAACCAAGAGGCTGTGGGATGTTGAAGGAGAATCGGTTCTGCTCAGAGTGGGCCCCGAAAATCTAAGCAAGGGGCCCGGGCAGCATCCTGCCCCCAGGGCCACAGGCCAGGGCCCGGGCCCCCGAGGCCCTCCGCTCTCACCCGCCGCCCGTCAGGGGCCCCCATGGCAGGAGAGCCTCCACAGACGTGTCACTGTTGCTTTCTCTTGCCCTTCCTTCTTGCTGCTGGCCGAGCGGGCTGAGTGGGAGAGGAGAAGCGCTCCCACCCCGGCTTCCCCGGCAGGGCCCGGCCGCTCTGCGCACAGGCCGGGAGGCCCCAGGCGGGCCCTGCGCGCTCAGCTGTAAGCAGTTCATTGCCAAGGCTTTCGTACTGCCTCTCCCAAGGGCAGCTGCATCTTCTCTCTCTGGGTGAAGCTCTCATCTCATTTGACTTCAACCAAAGTGGCGCCACGGATGGCATTTCAGGCATCAGAGACCTGGATGGGAGAGGGACTGTCCCTGTGTAAAGCCTCACACCCATCACCCCTGAAAGTTCACACCACGGGGCAGGGCGCCCCAAGCTGCTTCCGCCCGCGGGGGTGGCGGCACCCGAGAAGACTGCTGCCACCGCAGAGGGACTCGGCCCCTGACGGCCTTCACGGTCAGAACTGCAGGCCCCTCGTCACTGGGAGAGAGATCCTGTGGCAAAGGCCCTCCAAGCCGTTTGGGAACATTCAGCGGCTGCACCAGGGCCCCGCCCACCCTCGTCACTGCCGGGAATCCCACGGCTCCCCTGGTCCAGCCCCGCCTCCGCTCCTCCTTTGCATCACAGACCCTGGGAAGGATGGAGCACCAAGCTGACTGGAGGACTGAATACTTCCTGGGTCTTTTTTTTTTTTTTTCCGATACGCGGGCCTCTCACTGTTGTGGCCTCTCCCGTTGCGGAGCACAGGCTCCGGACGCGCAGGCCCAGCGGCCATGGCTCACGGGCCCAGCCCCTCCGCGGCATGTGGGATCCTCCCGGACCGGGGCACGAACCCGTGTCCCCTGCATCGGCAGGCGGACTCTCAACCACTGCGCCACCAGCGAAGCCCTTGGGTCATTTTTTGATTCCATCTCCTCAGGGAAGGCAGAAGGCACGGCTGAAGTTTGCCGGCTGTGTGGAAACTAAGCATCACCTCCACCCTCCAGGCCCAGGCTTGAGGAACCGCAGACCAGGCCTCCCTCCAGAGCTCAGGATCCCCACACACAGCAAGGGCCCCAGACCTGCCTAAACTCGGGGTCCCTGGTGGTGGGTCCCGCCAGCTCCACAGTTTGGGTCTTTACACCCCCTGAGAAGAAGCCTTCAATTTCACACCATTTCTGGGTGTTCTAGACCCCAATTTCTTGAGGGAGCCTTAGCCCAGAACTGGATACCTCCAGGCTGAGACAGATCCTAACCCTGGGAAATGGGGAGGGCCTCATGCAAAAATTCTGATGGGAGCCATTTAAAGGGTTAGAAGCTAGCGGGGATCCGCTCCCCTGCAGAGTGGAAGAAGACTCCTCTTTGCCCTCCTCTCCATCAATGATAATAAGGAGATCCTAATGTTCAACAACTTACTGCTTTGTACAGGCACTTAATCCTCACAAATATCCTATGAGTAAAGCGCTGTTATTATCTGCATTTTACTGAGGCACAGAGAGGTTAAGTAACTGGCCCAAGGTCACACAGCTTGCCAGTGGCAGAGCCAGGCTATGAACCTAGAAATTCTGGCTCCAGAGCCCAGGTTTTTAATTCATTACATGCATCACAGCCTCTTGTCTAGGTAAAGAGGGATGTGGTTGGACGGGCTGGGCCCCATGGTGAAGGGACTTAATAGTTTGCACTCGGCTCGATGGGCAGTGGGAAGCAACAGGAGGACCTGGCGGTGGGGAGTGACCAGAAGAAGTTCTCCTTATTGGAAGTGAACAAGGCGGCCGTTAGCAGGCCCGAGCCGGCCTCTCCCTCCCAGCGTCCCACAAGGCCCCTGAACACCCCAGACGAGGCCTGTCAGGTGGTCTGAGTAATCCGGGCTCCCCCAAACCCTGCCTTCTCCTGACTAACCCAGGTCCCAGACTCTCTTCCCTTCTGCACTTGGCTCCCGAGAGAAGTTGCTGCCCATCAGCACCAATTCTCAAGACGGCCCTGGCGGGATTCAAAAAGAAGAAGCCAGGGCTTCCCTGGTGGCACAGTCGTTGACAGTCCGCCTGCCGATGCAGGGGACATGGGTTCGTGCCCCGGTCCGGGAAGATCCCACATGCCACGGAGTGGCTGGGCCCGTGAGCCGTGGCCACTAAGCCTGCGCGTCCGGAGCCTGTGCTCCGCAACAGGAGAGGCCACAGCAGTGAGAGGCCCGCGTACCGCAAAAAAAAAAAAAAAAAAAAAAAAAAAAGCAGAAGCCAGGGCAGAGGGGTAGGGTGGGCTTGAAATGCCAGGAAAGGACGCTCAAAGGAGAGCAGGGCCTGGGCTGGAAGAGGGAGGAGCCCACCACCCCTCACTCACCCACAGCCGTTTCCGCCGGCGCCAGGTGCAGTGCAGGGCAGGGTCCACCCGGGAGCCAGACAGAGGTGGACCCTTCCCTCCGGACCACAAGTTACATTTCCATTTTAGTGGGACGGACGGATGATAAGCAAGCCCAGTCGATTCTCATTATTTGAGATAGTTCTGTTCTATAAGGTCTGCAGAACATGAACTAGCAAACCCTGAACCATCGCTCCCAGGAGAAAGATGCAAATGCACACATTTCAGAGAGTCACAAACACGCACAGAGCACTGAAGGATTTGAGTTGCCTGATGTGCACATTCCCAGCTGCTTTGCCTTCTTAATTCAGCTCTTGAGGAGGGAGCCAGAGGATGGAGCCAGGAGGAGCAGGGCACATGGTGCCAGTATGTTTCCAGTATGTTTCCAGTATGTTTCCAGTATGTTTCTAGTATGTTTCCAGTATGTTTCTATTATGTTTCCAGTATGTTTCTAGTATGTTTCCAGTATGGTTCTAGTATGGTTCTAGCATGTTTCTAGTATGTTTCTAGTATGGTTCAGTATTCGCTAACTCTGTGTTTGAGGCAACTTTACAGAACCCAACTACACCAAATAATGAGAATCAATGTGTATTAGTGAATTATAGGAAGGAAATTAACAAAGAGATGGAGATAGTCATATAGGGACTCAGGGGGGCTTCAGGAAAGGCCTCTCTGAGGAGGTGACATTTAAGCTGGGGCTTAAAGCATAAGCAGGAGGCAACCATGCCGAGCAGGGTGGGGAGCCCTCTCCAGGCAGAGGGAACAGCACGGCAAAGACATGAGGAGTTCAAGAGCGTGCGTGACCCTGGAACTGAAAGGAGCAATTGGGTGTGAGGGGCCAGGGGCACCAGAGGAGACTGAACATGGACAGGCCAGGGCCTAAGGGCTGCGCCTAGATGGGTTCACCCCCTTGTTGGCATTTCTCCCACCTGCCAAGGCCCCAGGTTGGGGGGAAAGAGCAAGGGTGGGAGGCGAGGAAGGAGGGGTGGGCTTGCACCCCTGGGAGAGGCCGTGACCTCGGCCCCGGGGCCCAGTGCTGTGGCCGCCTGATGCCTTCTTGGTCTAGGTTGAACCTGAGCCCAAACCTGGGATACTACTTCGCCAGAGACAAGTACCAGAAGGCCTGGAACTGGTGCGACCTGAACCTCCACATCCATGCACCCCCCGTCCAGCCCATCTCCTTGAAAATCAACCAGTACATCAAGGTGCAAATAAGGAGCCAGGATAAGATCATCTTCCGCTTCATCCACAAAAAGAAGCACATTTGCTTAAACCTAGGCACCAAGTACAAGGTAAGGTCTCAACTCCCCACGTCTTCTGCCAGGTGGGGAACTACCTGCACACAAGCCACTGCTGGCTTGAACTGGTCCATGCCCAGGCCTCCAGGCCATGTTCTTCAACCCTCCAACCCCTAGGGAAACGAGGCCCCCTCCCCTGACCCGATGCTTGACCATATACAAAGCAATCATTTAACTTCCGAACACTTACCATTTAACATGAGATTCGGAGCTCAGGAAACTGACATTCTCATCCCAGCAAGACCCAGACACGCTCCAAGGGAGCCCCAGATGGATGTGGGGCTCATAGGCAGACACCGTGAGGGCCTCACTCTCCTGCTGTGCTAGGGAATCCAAGGGGAGAAGCTGGACACCCCCAGGAGGGCACAGCCTTTGGAAGGCAGATCACACCACGGCCCAGCAGCTGGCCACCCTTTGGTTTGGGGTCAGGTTGGGATGTGGCCATGGGCACAGGCCAAGTAAGTGTCTTGGGGAAGCAGCAGCAAGGTTGCTGGTGGTAGGGCTGGGTTCACAGATTTGCCCTGGAGAATGACGTTTCCAGGGAAGACTCGGTCATGGCCACAGGGTCCTAATCCTGACGCGGGGTGAGCTTGGTGCCCAGGTAGCATTGATCCTCACAAGCCGCCTATGAATTCCCACAGTACATCACCCCGGTGGTGCTGAGCAAAATGAAGAAGAAAGCGGTCCTGGAGATGGAATTCAGTTCAACGGCTCGGAAGATCCAGATCCTTCTGGGAAAAATGAGGAAGATCCTGAGTATACTGACCATATCTGATTTGGAATGCTTCATACAGGGCATCAAGGTCTTGCCAACAAGACACTATGAGTTGCAGGAGGAACTCTCACCTTCCAAGCTGCGGCAGTCACCAAACTGTGCTGCTTCGGCACGTGCTGAATGTTTCGGGGAGGTGGAGGTGTCCGAAGCCCCGAGGAAACCCCCAAAGCTCTAGTTCATACCTTGTGAGAGCTGGTTTGTAATTTGGGACCTATCACAGCTCCTTGATTTGGAGGAAAAAAAAAAAAAAGTTTTTCAGGGGCAGAGAGGGGCTGACAGAGTCTGTGGCTGGGCACAGAATAGACTTAATCATGCGCCCTGCCAGCATTAGAAGCAAATTGTTTCAGTAGACAATACATGTCAACACCTGTCCCGCTTGCTTCTAACTGATCACATGAATGCAGATGTTCTTTTGTGAATTTCCCATGCTTGGGTTGACTCAGGACACAGACTATCTCAAAGCCTAGCTCTGCCCACTGTTGGCTGTGTGACCTTGGGCAAGTAGCTCTCTGCCTCAGTTTCCTCATCTGTAAAATGGGTCTAGAAATAGTAGCTTCACAAACACCCCCTCTTCCACCCCCGCCAAGACAGAGGGACGCCCAGTCAGCAAAGCAGCACCAGCCTGCAGCCAGTCCCCCAAACCAGGAGCCCGAAAGGACCCACACTTAAACTCTCTTCAATAGCTGGGCCCCTTTTGGTCACTGGTTACAGTCACCAACTCAAATAGGTAAAGCAAAATGGGAAACGTATAATCTGGATGGAAGATGCAATGGGTCTCAGAAAGGACTGGCACGTGGGAGGGCTCCAGGAGCCAGGAGGACTTTCGTTCTCAGCTCTGCGACACTGGTCTTGTTCCAAAGACGTGTTTTCTATGCATCTCAGTTCACATGGCTTTGTCTCCTGGTCTTTCTCAAAAGATTCCAGTGGTCTCTATTGGCCTGGCTTGATCAGGAGGCCACCCTTGGTGTGATCCAGTAAGGGAGGGTGGGGTTATGTCTTGTCTCCTAGTCGATGTCAAGCATGGAGAGGGGCAGTAGTTTCTAGAAAAGGGGGACTCAGGAGCTGGGCAATCCCCGATAGCGTGCCTTTTATATGTCCCTGGGACACTGCAAACTTCCCAGGATGGCCTCAACTGCAGCCTGAACCAAAAGAGTATAGGAAACACCTCCTTCCCGGCTCAGCCTAGCAATTAGCCAGCGGATCCCGGCTGTGAACAGACAGCCCAGCCCCACCTTCGCGGGCCCGCTCTCCGGCCGATCCCACACTGCCCTCACCAAAGTCCCGTCCTCACCCCAAATCCCGACAACTGCGCACCTGGGGTGGGACCAGGGTGGTCAGGCTGGCAGTAGCGGGGTGTTGCACGGTCACTTCCCCTGTGTGACTATCACACCTTGTCGGCAAGTAGCATCATCAGCTAAAACAACAGGTACTTTGTTGCCCGGTAGTGACCGCTGGGGAGCAGACCGTCACAGGCCACACAGTGCTTGGGTTGACTCAGGACACAGCCATTCTAGGGACCTTGTTAGTTTACACCTCCGCTGGTGTGGGCAGAGGTCCCTTCTCTTACCAGGCCCTGGAGACAAGAAGCTCCGGAGTTGCGTCTCGCAGCAAACAAATCCTCCCGAGCCTGTGTGCATCTCAGAGCCCCAACGTTCCTCCCACGTGCGCCCGGGAAGCAGACAGCCCTGGTGGGAGTCTTGGTGCCACCACCCGCTAGCTGTGCGACCTTGGCCACGGCAGTGAGCCCCTCTGCGACTCTGTTTCCTCATCTGGAACAGGAGGGCAATCACCAACACACCTCGCAGAGTTATAGTGAAAATGAAAGCAGGTGGCGTCAGTGAAGCGCTCAGCGTGGCGCTTCACAGATGTGGACACTTTATTATCATCCGCCAGTGCCTCTCCCTGGTCTTTCTCCTTCCACAAAACCTGAAGACATGACTCACCCCATTAACACAGAGATTGTCAGCAGGTGGCCTCGCAGAGGCATTGTGCTTGGTCAGCTCCCTGTTTTAAATATTCTATTGCCAACGTCTATATAGACACGGTATTTCACGTAGGTTTTAGGCATTTCCAGCCTCTCTTGTAGCTGCTGCTCTGTTCGAGTGTTATCACCGGCCGGACAGAATTACCCAGCACTCAGGGACTATTTCATAAGGAAAAGGGAGTTACCTCACAGATTGTGAAGGAAGTAGTGAAAGTAGCCAGATGACCGGGAACTATAAAAATCCAGCCCCCACCCTCTCTATTAGTTTGCTAGAGCCTGCTGCAACAAAAAGGACCACACACTGGGCGGCTTACACAACAAAAATTTATCATCTCACAGTTCTGGAAGCCCAAAGTCCAAGATCAAGAGCGTGGGAAGGATGTGGTCCAGGCCCGTCTCCCAGCTTCTAGTAGTTCCTTTGTCTTTGGCAGTTTTCACATGGTGCTCTCCCTGTGTGCATGTCTCTGTATCAAATTTCCCCTTTTTATATGGACACCAGTCATACTGGATGAGGGGCCCACCCAACTCCAGTATCTTAACCAATTGCACCTGCAACAACAAGCTGGTTCACAAGACGCTTCCTGCTTGGATACCAGGAAACTCACTAGAGAGCAAGTGCCACCAGACACCCCCTGACACACATACGGCTGCCAGCGCAGTGTAGAAAGCAAAACCCACACCAGAAACGGAAAGAGACGCCCTTCCCCTGTGCCTTGCAGTGTAGCGCCAGCACCCTACAGAGCCTAACTTTGCACCAGCTGGCAATGGAGAAATGTTCTCAGGGTCCAGCTCCAGAATCTCAAAGCAGGGCCCAAAAGGGTGGATTTGGAGCTGAGGGGCACTATATCAATAACTGGCACAGAGAATCTTCCTCCTCCCTGCCCCAGCACTCAAGTGAAGCATGGAAAAATCACACACACACACACACACACACACACACACAGGAAGTCAGCTTGGCCAAGATGAGAGCAGTTGCAGTGATGCCAAGTCTAGGACACGGCCACAGCAGTGGACTGACACTTTCTGCTCTGAAAAACTAAAAACCTGCATCTGTAATGCTTCCTGTTCTCCTTCCTCTCGTCCTCCTGCTTCTGGTCTGTCGCCTGCACTCCCATTTCCTTCCAATAAAGCCCTTTTCTGCTCAAGTTAGACATGATGCCTTCTGTTGCTTACACTCAAGGACCCTGAGAGATACCAAGGATGAGTAGTAAGGAGACAAGCGTGGGCAGATAGATATGCAGGAGCCTGAACAGCCCGTGTGCATCAGGAGTTGAAAGTCTTAGCAAAGGGGAAGGAGAGTGTTAATAAGACTAGGTTCCTGGGGACTTCCCTGGTGGTCCAGAGGCCAAGACTCCACGCTCCCAATGCAGGGGGCCTGGGTTCCATCCCTAGTCAGGGCACTAGATCCCATATGCTGCAACTAAAGATCCTGCACGCGGCAACAAAGATCCCACGTGCTGCAATTAAGACCTGATGCAGCCAAATAAATAAATAAATATTTTTTAAAAACAAGACTAGGTTCTTGTAGTAAAGATACTTCAATATTCCCAGCAAGGAATATTGAAAACGAGGGCCTTGACCCAGGGCAATGGCATTGCAAATAGCGGAGGGGAGGAAATAGAGGAGGGCAGGAGGGGGTAGAGAACAGGCAGGACTTGGTAGGAATGGGATGGGGAAGGGAAGGCTGTGTGACTTGGGCCCAAGTGGATTCTTTCAACAGATACTGAGCATCTACCTCAGGCGCTGTTCTAGGCACTAGGTATACAGCTGTAAACACAGCAAAGCTCCTCCCTCAGGCAGCATACAATCCAGACTGGGGGAGGCAGAAAAAAAAAAAAGTAGGGACTTCCCTGGTAGCCAAGTGGCTAAGACTCTTCGCTCCCAAGGCAGGGGGCCCGGGTTCAATCCTTGGTCAGGGAACCAAGAGTTTGCACGACGCAACTAAGACCTGGCACAGCCAAAAAAAAAAAAAAACAACCAAGTAAGTAAAAGACATCATTTGTTGGTATGAACACAACTAAGCCAGGTGAGGGGATAGCAAGTGCTAGGAATTGGGGGTTGCTGTATATATCACAGGGTTCTGCAATCTTGCCACCATCCACATTTTGGACTGGATAATTACGTGTAGTGGGAGGCTGGCCTGTGCATAAGATATTTGGCAGTTCTAGTTGCTTCTACCAACTAGAAGCCAGTAATACCCCACACACACCAGTAATGACAACCAAAAATGTCTACAGGCGTTGCCAAACGTGCCCTTGGTGGCAGGGGGCACGGGTCATACCTTGTTGAGAACTACTGTTGTAGATCACATTTGGGTTGTTTTGTTGTTTTACGGCCCAGCATATATTTGTCTTGGCAATGTTCCACGTACTTGAAAAGAATGCATTCTGCAGACTCTGGTCCATTCTATAAGGAGTCCACACATTATTTAAAAAAAAAAAAGTCATTGCCATGAAAACAAGCAAACAAAAATTTTACTAATTGTCTAAATTAAAAGAGACTAAAGAGACATAACAACCAAGTTAACATGTATGAACCTGGAAATGAAAAAGCTATGAAACATTTTGGGGAACAATCGAGGAAAGTGGAATATGGGCTACATAGTAGATATTACTGATTTTTTTTTTCTTTTAGGTGTGATAATGGTATTAGGGTTATGTAGGAAAATGTCCTGTTTGGAGATGGATGCCGAAGTATTTAGGGGTAAAATGTCATGATGCCTGCAACTTACTTCAAATAGTTCAGCAAATGAGTGTGTGTCTAAGCAATGATAATTAAAACTTACCTGACTGGGAATTCCCTGGTGGTCCAGTGGTTAGGACTCGGTTTTACTGCCGGGGCCCAGGTTCAACTCCTGGTAGGGGAACTAAGATCCTGCAAGCCGTGTGGCACAGCCAAAAAATAAATAAATAAATAAACTCACCTGATTAAGTGTAAAAGAGCCCAATCTTTTAAGAAAAGTTATTTTAGAATATATATAGAAAAAAATCTGGAAGCTATATGCCAAACATTTAACAGCAGGTTACCTTTCAAGGTTCATTTATGAAAGACTTTCACATTTTATGTTGAAATTCAAACACTACAGAAATGTCTAATAGTGAACATACTTTGATAACCAGGAAAGATGTTTTTAACTCCCCCAATATGTATTTATTGGATGACTATTTAATGGATGCCATTATACCAAGTTTCCAGCAGCTGTCTCCTTTCTATGGGGGTTGGGTGCTGAGGAAGAGCAGACAGACAAGCTAGTGGAGGAACCACCACCAGAAGAAAAGCACGCCAGAAAGGAATCGATGAAGTTCCTCTTTTCTGAGAAGTAACCTTCTCTCCACCAACACACCCCAAGTTCCTTTAATTAATGGACTCTCTTTAAAAACTAAGGTTGACTATTCTTTCTTCCTTGTAAGGTAATAGCAGAAGAGAATTTAAAGATATGGGGTTGTGAAAATACAAATTTGTTTTTATTGTGACTTCAATAATACTAAATTTCAGCACAACTATTTGTGCTGATAGTACTCAGGAAACTGGGAATTTTGCAAATAAAGAAAAATTATCTGTCACCTAATGAAGCATTAAGATGCTTCAAAATGTCTTTCCACAATAATCATCTTGCCGAAGAATCCACACAGTACAAGTAAAACTGGGGAAATCGGAATAACGTTGGTGGAGGGTAACACTGTCAATATCCTGCTTGTGACACATGTTATTGTTCTGCAAGATGACACCATTGGGAGAAATCGGGTGAAGGTACACAGGATGGCTCTGTATTATTTCTCACAACTGCATGTGAATCTATAAGTTATATTTAATTTCAATTAAAATTTTTTTAAAGAATCCACACACATAACAGACCCATGAGGACAAAAGGTAGGAAGCAAAAATCTTTATTTTTTAAAAAATTCACATTTATTAAAAACAGCAAATTCTAGCCAAATAATATAAAGCATTTTAAATTAATTATTTGAAAGTATGTACACTCTTTGTATAAGTAAACACTTGAAACTGTACAGATTTAAACAGTCATTTAGCAAACAAGTTGGATCACTATCACCTACTCAGCACTTCTGTAAGGTGTTTGTTTCAGAAATAAAAGACTCAAAACACAAGAACGAGTGCCATCAAATATTTTTATCCTTAAGAACACATTCTGCTCTGTACATCAAATTAAATCAGTCAAGTATTGTACAATAATCATGCCCTCACTTCTTTGGAAAGGCTATTTAAAAATCAAATGTACATATAATATACAAAACTGGATTGTACAGTTTATTTCATTAAACACATATTTAAAATAGTAAGGGGAAGTAAATATAATCTTCCTAATTCATTCATTTCCTGTTGAAGAATGAATATGGACCCTCTTTACCTCAACCTTCCCAAAATATAGAGTATTAAGCTCTATCAAGCAACATCCATCACCAAGTTAAACTGAGCTGAAAATCAAGTGACCTGTTTAAAATGACAGACATCAGGATATGTAACCTATCTACACATGGCGAGAGTCTGCTTGAAGCGGATGAGAAATGCTAGTCTCACAGAATGAGGTCTGCTGGCTACATTCCAGAACCTCGGTCAGCATTCTATCTCTAAAGTAGTGTCTGAATAAGTCAAAATTCATTGTGAACCAAAGAGCAGGTTACACTTACTATAACATCAGAGGCAAAACCAATCCAATCAGGAAACATATTTGTAGGAAAACTGAGAGATGTGCATAATTTTTTTGATAATCGCTGCTATCGTGTGGTTGATTTTAAGGGGTGGGTGGTCTTCGTCATCCTCGTCTCTGTGAGTGAAATGTATCCTGCTGTCGCAGGGTACAGATCCACAAGGCAGGCTCGCGGCACAGCCACCATGAAGGTACACGACATGAAAACGTTCCCTTGTCAAAGAACTACGGAAACGGAGGCAGTGTGCAGAAAGCTGGTAACCCTAACCTTCGTGCACGAGATACACTATTCATCAGGCTTCCTCTCCTCCGTTATGTGCCAGATTGAAGACGCCATAATTGGTATTTCCCCCTCACAGACACTGCCTACTGTACCATGAAGATTCTCATTAAAGATACGGCACGTATCTACCATGAGGACGCTGCAGCTACCTGCCTACTTTTGAACGCTCTGCACCTAAGCAATTCATGGAGTACAGATCCTGGGACCTTACACGAGGTCCTTGCATCTTGAAACTACCTCACATCAAACACACAGAAAGATAACACACTGAATTCCCAAGAAAGCAGAACATGTTCTCAGAAGCACCCGATCTATCCCAAACTAGACTTCAAAGTGATAAGAGAAACATTACATTAAATAGGGTGTAGAAATAACATTTCTGGAAGTAAAAAAATAGTCACTGTGGAATGCTCAGTGGTTAAAAGGATTGCAGTGTTTCACGCTTTAACAAACCTTTCTCTTAGAAGCTTTCTAACTAGCTGTATTTCTATAAAGTTCTTTGCACTATTTATTGTAATCTATTTTCATTGCACATTTTTCTTAAGAACCATTTCACTGCGTGCCCACCATAGCTTCTTCTTAAAACCTTACACTGCTTGTGACTATTTAAATGAGGCAGTAATCAGCGCTCATAGATTATAGCTTATCTTTGGCATTTTGATGTTTTCAAAAGAGAAACACAAATCACGTCACACTTTGCTTCCACTTCATTCTGCGGTCAGCCCTGAGCAGCCCTGTGGTTCTTGGGAAGCCCCTTGCACAATTCCCCGGTGTCCTGCAGGCCATGGGACTTGGCAGCCGGCTCCTGCCGGACCGGCCATTTACGCACACAGCCCGAAGGGCCTGGTTATTTAGAAACTGACAGTAGGAGGTTCAGCTGAAAAGCAAAGACAAAGGCCTTGTTAGTTCTGCTGTGGAATACCATACTCAAGATAAGTTGTTTAGATCCTCAAAAAAAAAAAAAAATGAGAGGAAATGTCTGATTTTTAAGAGACCAGTAAACACGGCTGTAAGGTATAAACTGGACCTGCGGTGCTGATTCCGGAAGCAGCCCTGGGCACTGCGCATCGTCGGGGCCTGTGGGGAGGTATCGCCGAACCTGAGCCCTCAATTCATTAAGAATCCAATCAGGAAGACAGAAAAGAACTACATACCGACACTAACGAGAGACAGAAATGGCTTTAAATAACTGACTTCACCTGCCTCTATGCAGAGTGCGTTTCACGGAGAGTTGTAAGTAAGCTGAGCCCTTTAAATGACTCTTAACTGCACAAGAATAGGCACGGCAGGTGAGCTTCATCTCATATGCTAACCCGGACCAGGAGCCCCCGTCCCCTCTGTAAAGGAGCGCGAGACCCAGACCAGCCCGGGGAAAACCAGAGAAATCGCCACTGTGACAGGAAGGGCTGGCAGCCTGCGCTCTGCAAATCTGTCACCCTGGCCTGGAGAGACTTGTGGCTAGATGAGCCTGGCAGTGTGCCCTTCTATACAATAGGGTTTTGGTAATCAAAATAATCACCCCCTAATCTCGTCTATAAATGTGTACCTCCAGTGAGAGGGACACAAAATCACCGCCGTGTTTTTCCGGCCAAAAATACAAAACCTGAATCTAATCATGAGGAAACAGACAACGCCAAACATTCTACAAAATAACTGGCCCAACAAGGTCAAGAAAGCCCAAAAAGGCTGTGGAACTGCTCCAGGTTTAAAGAAACTAAAGGGATGTGACACCTGAAAGCAACACTTGGACTGGATCCTGGACTGGGGAAAATAATTTGAATATGGATGGGGGATTAGGTAATAGTATCAATGTTACATTTCCTGTTTTGATCATTGTGCAGTGTGTAGGGTAAGAGAATTCCTTGTTCTGGTTCCTACTCTATGAGCCTGTGGCCAAGTGACTCAGTCAGCAGTCAGTATTATCAGCTGTCGTTATTAACTAGAAAATGTTACCAGTTCTGAAAGAGGAACAAGGAACAGTGAGCATGATGGTCTCTATTAGTGTTTTTCTTTTCTTTTCTTTTTTTAAATTTTATTTCTGGCTGCTCTGGGTCTTCGTTGCTGCGCGCAGGCTTTCTCTAGTTGCAGCCAGCAGGGGCTACTCTTCGTTGCGGTGCGCGGGCTTCTCATTGCGGTGGCCTCTCTTGTTGCGGAGCACGGGCTCTAGGTACATGGGCTCAGTAGTTGTGGCTCGTGGGCTCTAGAGTGCAGGATCAGTAGTTGTGGCACACGGGCTTCGTTGCTCCGTGGCATGCGGGATCTTCCCGGACCAGGGCTCGAACCCGTGTCCCCCGCACTGGCAGGCGGATTCTTAACCACTGCACCACCAGAGAAGTCCCTCTATTAGTGTTTTTCAAACTCTCGGCTGCAAGCCATTGGTAGGTCATGAAAATAATTTAGTGGTTCATCAACAGGAGAAAGAAGAAAAGCAAAGCAACTGAGCTGCACATAGTGTGTGTGATTATTATAAAGCTTTTAAGTTACAGACACACGTACACACGCTAAGCCACATATCTCACTGGCAGGAGTCAAGTGGGAGCCCAGTAACTCTGCATGTTCTCAGCCAGACCCCTGCCTCTCCTCCCTCAGAGCTGCTCTCCTCACACCTTTATCCATGCTTACGTCACCCATCACAGGAAGCCCAGGCCTCCCAAGTCATTCCTCTACTACCTCAAGGCTCTTTTCCCACCTCCTGGCCCACCCCTCTGAAGTCCTGAACCCTGACCCCCACCCCTTTGCCAGGACAAGCTTCCCCTGCAGCCTTCTCCAGTGATGGGTGTTTCTCATCCACATGCCTGGAACCACTGGGCCTGGAGGCGGGATCAGAGTCCCCTCTGTTCCTCACTGTCATTTCCAGACCATTCTCCTTCCCTCTCCCAGCACCTTCCCCCCGCTTCGGTTTTCATCGTATCAGACCATGCCACGCTTCACTCCTCCATCTACGACCCCTCCGCCATCACCCAGGCCTGCACTTCTTGCAGGTCTCAGAGCGCTATCACTCTTTCCTAAAACGACTCCTGTAGGACTTCTTGGCGGTTTCAGCATCCAGACAGCTCACCCTTCCAGGTGAGCCTCAGCTCCTCTCCTCAAATGACCTCATCTTCCACCAACCACGTCAGCTACTCAGGCCGCGGGCACAGCCCAGCCCCATCACTACCTCTAACTGCAACCCCTCCACAGTCCCATCGTCAAGCAGCTCACTCTTTTTTTTTTTTTTTTTTTTTTTTTTTTGCGGTACGCGGGCCTCTCACTGCTGTGGCCTCTCCCGTTGCGGAGCACAGGCTCTGGACGCGCAGGCTCAGCGGCCATGGCTCACGGGCCCAGCCGCTCCGCGGCATGTGGGATCTTCCCGGACCGGGGCACGAACCCGTGTCCCCTGCACCGGCAGGCGGACTCTCAACCACTGCGCCACCAGGGAAGCCCAAGCAGCTCACTCTTTGATCGCCACAACCCATCTTCCCAGCTCAGCTTCCCTCTCACGTTCCAATGCCAATGACCGTCTGACTGGACCAGGACCTGGAACCCACGGTTCCTCCTCACTCCCCTCCCTCAGCTCCCTCCTGATCCTCGTCTGCTTGAGTTCCATGGCAATCACTACAGCCGCTCCCTTCTTTAACTCTCCCGCCCTCACCCACCCCTGCCTTGTCCCTCCTGGCAAAAGCACAGCCCTGACACAACCCTCCAGCAACTGCACGTCTACACTCATGCAACTGATGATGACTGGAGAAAAAAAACATGAGACAACTATGCTGAATGCTTTTTCTTGGATTCATAATCAGCCACTGAACTCAACCGAACCTTCCTGCGGAATCTTCAGCACCTCCTCACTTCCAGTGGTGACCCTGCTTCCTGTTCCCCCCACAAACGCAAAGCAGTCAGGGGAGAGCTTCCGCGAGCACCCATCACGCGTACCAACTCCCTGCATGTGCCCCCATACGCTCGGCCTTTGCTCCTCTCTCCACGCTGAAACCTGCAGGCCCCTGACAAAGGCCCCACTCTCCAACTGCCCCTGAGATCACATCCCCCCTTCTCTTCTCAAGGACATTTTCCCAGCAGCAATTTTTCCCTCTCTTTAGATCTTCCCCACGAATGTACAAACATACATTTCCCCTATCTTTAAAAAAAAAAAAAAAGGATGGACGGATAATCCAATAACAAATAAAAATAGCTATCTAAAAGGAGAGAGAGGGAAAAGGCTGGAGGGACTGGAAAGGGAAGCAAGACTTCTCCAAATTTACCTTGTTCCATAATTCTGACTCGGGAATCATGTAAACATTTTACATAATTAAAAAGAAAATTAAATCAAAACGAGGCAAAAAATCTCTAAATATTGAAAATAAACTAACTACATGTCAATTAGTGGTATAATCACATAGAATATAATAGCTTCAGATGAATTATAAAAAAGTATCCTAGGGCTTCCCTGGTGGCGCAGTGGTTGAGAGTCTGCCTGCCGATGCAGGAGACACGGGTTCATGCCCTGGTCCGGGAAGATCCCACATGCCGCGGAGTGGCTGGGCCTGTGAGCCATGGCCGCTGAGCCTGCGCGTCCGGAGCCTGTGCTCCGCAACGGGAGAGGCCACAACAGTGAGAGGCCCACATACCGCAAAAAAAAAAAACAAACAAACAAACAAAAAAAGTATCCTGGGCTTCCCTGGTGGCGCAGTGGTTGAGAATCCGCCTGCCAATGCAGGGGACATGGGTTCGAGCCCTGGTCTGGGAGGATCCCACATGCCACGGAGCAACTAAGCCCATGTGCCACAACTACTGAGCCTGCACGTCTGGAGCCTGTGCTCTGCAACAAGAGAGGCTGAGACAGTGAGAGGCCCGCGCACCGCGACGAAGAGTGGCCCCTGCTCACCGCAAGTAGAGAAAGCCCTCGCACAGAAACGAAGACCCAACACAGCAAAAAAAAAAAAAAGTATCCTGACTGGGGCGTCCCTGGTAGTGCAGTGGTTAAGAATCCGCCTGCCGATGTAGGAGACACAGGTTCGAGCCCTGGACTGGGAAGATCCCACATGCCGCGGAGCAACTAAGCTTGTGTGCCACAACTACTGAGCCTGCGCTCTAGAGCCCGTGAGCCACAACTACTGAAGCCCGTGCTCCTAGAGCCCCACAACAAGAGAAGCCACCGCAATGAGAAGCCTGCGCATCGCAACTAAGAGGAGCCCCCGCTCGCCACAACTAGAGAAAGCCCACACGCAGCAATGAAGACCCGACACAGCCAAAATTAAATTAATTAATTAATTTTAAAAAATAAGTATCCTGTCTATAACCCTAGAACTAGAGAAATCATTTTAAAATATGACCCATAGAGCCATACAAAGAAATTCATACAGCCATAAGAAAGAATGAAGTTCTGATACAAGCCACAACATGAATGAACCTTAAAAACATTATGCTGAGAGAAAGAAGCCAGTCATGAAAGGCCATGTATTGTACGATTCCATTTAATGCACTGTCCAGAATAGGCAAATCCACAGAGACAAAGGTAGATTAGTAGAAGAGGGGGGAATGAAGAATCTGCTAACAGGTAGGGGTTTCTTTGTTGGGGGGATGAAAGTGTTCTGAAATTAGATAGTGGTGACGGTTCCAGGACTTACTGAATATAATAAAAACCACTGAATTGCCTACTTTAAAGGGTGAATTTTATGGTATCTGAATTATATCACAATTTAAAAATGATCCCATTTCTTCTCCAGCTACCACCCCATCTTTTCTCTCCCTGTGAAGTAAAACTCCTCAAAAGACTGACCACACGCACTGCCTCCAGCCTCTCTCCCAGCAGGCTCCACCCACAGCAGTCGGGTTCTCACTAACCTTCCCACTGTCCCCCAGTCTCTCTCTCTAGTCCTTACCCTACTAAACTCCTCAACTAAACTTAAAACCAGAAATAAAATACCCTCCATAGCACCAGCCTACTTCTACTCAATAAAAGCCTGCTGACTGAATTGAATAAATGAATGACAATAAACACAGACTGAGCTCTCTATTTAATTTTTTTTAATTTAGGAAGAAGAGAGAAAACAGAAACACTTCTAACATCTATTCTAATCCCTAAAACACTTTTTTTTTTCATCTAAAACATGGGCCTCCTGTCATACATACTGCAAACAAAATTATTCAGCAATCTAAATACCACTATTTGAGTCTCCCACAAACAGTTCATTCATCTTAAACACAGCAACCTTCAATACCAGAAAGCACTGAAAAGCAACTGAAAACTCTAACGCCATCACTAAATATGTGAGAGAGCAATTCTAAGTTTGAACTCTTGCTCATCAGAGTAAAACAACGTACAATTTTTAAAATTACAACTAAAACACAGTTACTCAAAGACATTATCTACTCAAGTAAAATGACTAAAAGGTTATAAAAGTAACAAGGATCTTCAGACTTTGGATTACCTGTTCCATAGAAGGACAAGCAATGATCTGGATATCTTCAGGGCTGAACTCTTCCTTTAACAAGACATGGAACTTCTGGAAGACTTGCTGAATATTATTCTTAGAAAGAAGAAGAGGCAATCACATTACATGAGTCGCTGAAAACATACTCAGTCTTCTTAAACATGAAGAACTAAGAAAGTTAAATCTTACTGTGTGCCAAAACAAGTGGAGGAAATGTATCTTCTAGGGCATTACCAAAGACGTTCAATTTGCATTAATATTTCACATGCAAGCACTACCTGTCTAAGACTTATCAGATAATACTTACTGGTAAAACTAAACTCTAGCAAGCCTTGTCCCCCGCAGAGAATAGTAACAGTCTTCTGCAGCAATTTCTTCCACAGAAGCTAATGAAGTTCCCAAACACATAAAATGTACTTTAAAAATCAACCAACGCCTTGGGTAAAGATGTGAGCTCAACACAGAGCTGGAAGCTATGAGTACTAAATTTGCTCTGACATTTAATCCCTCCACGGCCGCTGCAAGCCATTTATTTCCGCTACTCACCAGTAAAATGGGACATAATTCCTGAAATGCTGTTCTTTCACAAGTGCTGGGCCCCATCTCATGTGAGGGTCTGCTTAGTTTTTTATTCACTTACTAATTTCTACTTTTAGGTAGAAATTACCCTTGTGCCACAGGTAACCATAAGGAAATTAAGACAAAATGAGGGCTGGGGGTGAGGTCGGGGAGATATAATCAGACAGATGCACGCTTTGTAAGTCTTTCAAGAATCATAGTGCTTTTTAGTCAACTGTACTAGAAGAGTAGACCAACATTTCAAAATGTTTACAGAAAGAGGAAAATGGTACACAAGGCAAGAATACTCCAAGGGACGGGCCAATATTCAAAGAGATGACACGATACTCACCCTAACTGGCTTAAACAGGATGAACTCAGTATCTTTATTGGATAGGTACAATGACATACTTCTCAATGTCAGGGGCAGCTTTGCTTTTATTGTCTTGTAGGCACTTGCCACAAGGTCACTGACTTTTGCTGGAAAGAAATTAACCTCCTTAGTATCACAAATAAAAACAGAAGAAACATTTCCATTTTAATTCAGAGGGGAATAAAAGGAGAGAAAAATAGCAAAAGAAGACTCTTTACTTCCCCAAAGAATTTCTTTCACTTTTCTTATTTATTTATCAAGTTTAATCACAAGCCCTATAAACATTCATTAAGTATCTACTGTATACAAAATTCTAACCCCATGGGCTAAACAGCAAAAGAATCCCCCCGCCCCCACCCCCACCCCCCGCATGGCTCAGGACATTCACAGGGATAGTAATATGGTGCCTTCGGAATTTGGAGATAAGGCGTAAGGTAAAATAAAAGGTCATTTGCAGAGAAGCACTAGTAAGAATTACTTCATAATGAATGAGCTTATTCGTTTGTAGAATTGACTCACAGTAAGAGATGCTCTCTGTCTTATGAGGTCATTCAGAAAATACCCACGCATATTTAATGGGAACTAAAAATCCATTTGTTACGTTCTTATATTGTATTATCAGAAAAGGAAAAGAATCCCAGAAAATTGTAACTGAAATAATTAGTAGCCCAGGTGTAGTGTCTGAAAAGAAGTACAAATGGAAAAGAAGAGTCGTAATCTGTATGAAGTATTTAAAAGAGAAAATTACCTAGAAAGCTATAAAAGACTGATTAATAATTTCAAAGATGTTTGACCTCACTCATAATTAAGGAAACGTATATTAAAACAACTGAAATATTTCAGATTGGTAAAAAATTACCAAGGTTGTGAATATCCACATTTGGCAGGGGTGTGGGGAAACAGGCACCCTCATCCACTGCTGACGGGAGTATAAACTGTTCACCCTCTTGGAAGGGATATTAGACAATGTCTAGCAAAGCTGAAAATACACATACTCTTTCACTTAACATTTCTACTGCTAGAAATTTGCCTTATGGACATATTTACAAAATACCAAGATATGTGTGTTTATTAAAGAGTGTAAGGAAAAACAAACTAAAAATAATTCAAATATCTATTAACAGAATTATTAAAGAAATTATGCTTTAGTGATATATTCTACACATCCATTAAATAGAATGGGTAGAGCTGGATATGCTGGTATAGAAAGGGCTCCAAGATATAGAATAAGTGGTTAAAAAAAAAAAAAAAAAGTAAGGGATATTTTGTAAGCAGATAGGGTAAGAGGCCCCCGAAGAAGGAGAACCAGGACTGGCTTTCTTAACGTAAGAGAAGCCATTTTGGCCTAAACCATTTTGCGATCTCAGCCTGGCCACAATGCTCGTCCTTGAACAGGTCTCAGTAACTGATGACCTTAAGGGAAGTGAGGGAATGCAGGAACACAGGAAAAGCAATAAGAAACAACAGGTCGGTAATGAAACAGCACTAGTTCCTCCTCGAGGGATACAGAGAACAATCGGATACACGTCTTTGAGTTCTGCAGGAACTAAGGCCCCCATTCGGGTGGAGGATGGAATGATGCTGTTGACCCCCGTGACTTCAATTAACTAAAGCTTGGATTCTGTCAACCATTGCCGCAGTTCAATGCTGAATTCTCCTCTCTTCAAGCCCCTCATGAATACATGTACCCTTAGCTTAAATTTCCCCAACTTTGCCATTCGGAGAGACACTGCTTTGGGAAAGACCCCCGGTGTTCTCCTTCCTTGCTGCAAGTAATAAATCCTTCCTTCTCCCACTCTTTGCCTTGGTTGTGTCTTTTGGCTCGATATCCACCAAGAGGCAAACCCGTTTTTTCAGGTAACAATAGTATAATCTTATTTGTATAACACGTTTCAAGTCCATATATGCTAGAATACACATAATTTTGGGAAAGCAGCCATTAATAGTGGTTACCTTTGAGAGAACTAGTTTAGAGGTGGAGAACAGAATTCTCATTTTATACCTTTCCACAGTTATACCATGTTAAAAAGATTTTTTTAATTGAGGAGGATTGTATAAGAGCAGGGTGAGAAACTGCCAATGCTCTCAACAAGAAAGAACAAACAATCCAAGAATTCCTTATTTTTCATAAACAGATGAAAGCTCCTTTAAGACAGTTAATTCCATAGGCTCTGGTCCTATGGTCACTAACACACTTCAGGGATCACTGGTCAGTCTTCAGAGTTCAGTTTTATGTGGAGCCTTGTAAATAAAGTATCCTAATTCTTAAAAAGGTATATTTCCCAGAGTAATTAACAAATTGGCATCCTAACTATAACTCAATCTCGTGAGCTCAGCATGGAATGACCCCAAGAAGGTGATCAAGTCTGCATGAACCACTAACCCCGGGTTCTAGGGGCCCAAGATAAGTTTCTAGACTGTCCCTGGTGCTCCCACCCCAAAGACTTAAAAATCTTTGACATTTAAGTGTGGGCTTCTCGTATTACAGATCAAGAAAAAGCAACTCCATAGCTCCTTGAGGCTAAATGAGATGGAAGATACAACAACTAGGTAAACTGAAGTGTCACTGCTCCATTTGCCAGGATCTCCTCACTTAGAAAGAAACAAAACGTTTTAAATGACAAAACAGCAAGCCCTATTTCATCTAGTCCTTCTGTCGGTTTCCTTTCATCTACTCCTGCTTTACTAATGACAATTCTAGTAATACTTAAGAGCACAATACACCTAACACTGGGAGATCTATTAGGACTCCACTTGAGAAAATGACAGCGCCTATTTTGAGCAGAAGAGAATCTTCCCAAAGGGGAAAGAAAATACATTAATTATGCATCAAGCCCCTGGGCTTAGCTGTACTAACTATACTTATGACAATTTGGTGGTTTCTACCTATTTTAAGAAAGATTTATTGCACCCAAGAGTTTCATTTACATTAACGTTCAAAATAAAATCAGGTCCTATTTCTAAATAAGCTCTGTAAATGACAAACCTTGAGCCAATAGCCCAGTTAATCCAAAGATGATCAGAATTCCTTCTAGAATCAATGCTGAGTTACAGCCTGACAAGCCTGCTTCTGACCCTGAGGGGTCAGAACAAGTGGTTACCACCAGGCTCACTATGGTTAGAATTTCCAGTATTGTCAGTAAGACTCTGGTTTTCTGTCTCTTGACAGAATATACTACTGCATGAAGGATGCTCTCTGCCCTTTAGTAAGATGGCGAAGATTTCAATCTCACATACAACACAAAGGGTTAAAATAATAAAGCCAGTATAATATTCACTGTCTCCATCACAGTAAACAAAAGGCCTAAAGCATGTCACAAAGTTTATTTGCAAAATAAAGCAAATCAATGCAAACCTATATTGACATCATCAAAGTTCACATGACAAATTTTTGAAATAAAATCCTGCCTTCCATTCAAATACCAGTGACAATTCTCTATGCTTACAAATCTTCCTAGGAGATACACAGCTACTCTTACAACTTCTTTGTTCTACTTCAACTTCAAGTTAACCTGAGGCACTAATAAAAATAACTGAAAATTTTAGAATGGCCTCAATTCTTTTTCCCAAAAGAAATAAATACCTGACACATGCATTCTTTCATTATGGGAAACCAATCACGTCAAAAACCTAATTCCAGTTTTGGGTGCCTGTAGACAGTCAATTTTTTATGGATGCTAAACCAGAATCATTCTTTGGATCTCTCTCACTATGAGCAAAAAGCTTCCTACCAACTTGGACACAGCTCACCCATAATTAAAACACTGATTATTTCGGCATCTTGCCCTTCTTAGTTTCAAAGGATCTCTATCACAATATGGGCCAGGGAATGGCCAGAAGTTATCAATCTAACAAAATGATTTATTCTGGTTTAATGACAACTTAAAATGTCACAACATGGACCAAAAATAACCCACAAAACTAGTCATGATTTTCAATGTCTAATGTTAGAGGGAACAAAACACCTTCTAACACAAAAAAATTTACATTTAGGAAAGAGTTAAGACTGGAAACATCTCCAGCACTTCTGCCCATCAATGATAGAGCCTGCCAACTCCTAAATGACACCACATTTTTATAATTTTTTTCAAACACTCTAAAACATTAAAGAGGATATAACTTGCTTAAAATGTAATGTCCAACATTTCTTCATATAATACTTGGAAACAGTAGCATTCTCTCCATTAATTTCATACTATCAAACACAGTATTTTCACTCTAAGACAATGAAAATCAAGTGTACAGAAACCACCACACTCAAAGCGTTTCCATCTAAGCCATATTTTATTTTTAACTGGGTGTGTGTGTATGTATATATGTATGTATATACGTGTGTGTGTGTATTTATATTTTTTTAATTCTTCCTTTCTTGGGATGCTTGTTGAAATGCAAGTTGTGTTGGCTCAATTAAGACCTGTCAGCTCCAAAATGAATCTTGCATTAACCTAAACCACAGCAGGAGTAGGAAACCAACTTCAAGCTGTCGGAGCAAGACTATATAAATGCAAATTAACTGACATCCTAAAAAAAGAAGTCCCAAACAGTAAAACGTGGGTACCTGGTTGAGCCCAAGGCTGCTGAGAGAGAGTATACTTGGGTCCTCCCTGACTGGCCATTGTGTTTAGTGCTGAGACCTAGTAGAGGGGACAAAAGGAAAAAAGTTTCATTTCACTGATGACAAATTAAACTAGTACTGCTCTCAAAAGGTACACCATTTGAACGTATGAAAGCATAATGATAATCAAATGTGCAGCCCTAAAAGAAAATGCATCATATCTCATAGTCCTTTACAACCAATAAAATATTTTAGCAAAACTTCTTCTGTGATTTCAAGGCATACACTGTTTTGCAAAAAGAAAACCATACCACGGTCCTGAGGCATTCAGCCTGAAACATTTCAGGGTAGGAAGACAAAAATGAAGACCGAGAGAAATGTCAACACAAAGCAGGCCTCTCTTTCAGTGGACTGTTAGGTTAACATTAAATTACTATCCTATGTTATTAGAAAAATATCACAGCAGTTGGACAAAATCTCCTTTATATACCTAGAGGGTCCTTTTCTTCGTTACAGGCAGAGAGAACGTTATTTAAAAAAAAAAAGATTTTCAGATAGCATCAAAAAGCACATTTGACTAGCCAGTGTTCTAGGTACAAGAATTGGATGCCCACCCTCTATTCACCTCTCTTTTCATTTCTCAGCATCAGTACAGAGAAGCAAAACCATACATTTAGCTTTCGGACAAGAATGTTCTTAAGATGGCAAATTACGGTGCGGCTAGGCTGTAGCTAGGGAGGGTGAAGGACAGAAATGCACAAAACATCTGTAAAAAATGGACTGCTAGGTGCCAACGGTCCAGGCCATAACCTTGGCCTCAGCAGATAGTCTCATTAGAAAAACCTGAACACCAACTTTTTAGATTTCTCATAAAGAAGGCCACACAAATATTTAGGCAGAGGATGGGCATAGACAGGATATAATGTTAACTCAGGCCTCTCCAGCCCTCTCTCTATTTCTACCAAGTTCATATTCCTGGACCACTCTAGGCCTTTGCTCATGTTGCCGTGTATATAAAATCACCCCTTTCCACTGTCACTCAATTCCTCTCTATGTCTTTATTTTTTATTGTGAGATGCAGCTTTTAAAAGTGAGTCATAGGGCTTCCCTGGTGGCGCAGTGGTTGACAGTCCGCCTGCCGATGCAGGGGACGCGGGTTCGTGCCCCGGTCTGGGAGGATCCCACATGCCGTGGAGCGGCTGGGCCCGTGAGTCATGGCCGCTGAGCCTGCGCGTCCGGAGCCTGTGCTCCGCAACGGGAGAGGCCACAACAGTGAGAGGCCCGCGTACCGCAAAAAAAAAAAAAAAAAAAAAAAAAAAGGGGGTCATACATACGATTATAGGTTAGACAATGCTAAAGAAAAACATGTTCATGTTTAGTGTATATTATCCCAAATATTTCCCACCGTAAATATATAAACATACTAATGTGTCTACACTTACAAAAGTAGGAACACAGTGCTCTGAAAACTTTTTTCTCCACTTAAGTCTAAATCCTGGACATTTTCCTGTATCTAATTGTTATGCTTTAATAGTAATGGCTGCCTGTTATGCCACTGATTGTTCCAGAATTTAACCAATTTCATAATGACATATATTGTATATAACTATTTTTATACTAAAAGCAAATACAAATTTGTATACTCATCTCTATTTACTACCTAGATAATATATTTATCTTTAAGTTACACCTCAAGGAGCATTTTCTTAAAAAGTTTTCCCCAATTAGCCCCATCTTTTTTAAAACCCTACAGGATGAAGACAGACCCATTGTCTCATAATGACATTGCTGTATACATCTTAATGTTTACACATTTTCCATCTTGATTTCCCATTAGGTTATAACTCCTTGTGAACAGAAATTAAATTTATAGGTCGAATTCTATTACACACACTATGCCGAGGGAAAAAAATTAATTTATAGTGTTGCTGAGGAAATTAATAATACTTCAGAGGGAACATTAAGAATAAACTTGCAATAATTTAGCAAACTGCTTGAGAGGAATACAAGTCTGAGTTTTTAGCATAAACTGGTCCCACAAGGGGAAACACTTTTAGCTTAGCTCTAAACATGAAATTATACTTCCTTTTAAGATTTTTTGCAAAAGCAAAATCTTCACTGCAAATTTGTCACATTTTACTATAAAATAACACTTCTTTAAGCACTGACAAAGTATGTTTATATATATAAAATCATCTTTTGGTCCTCATAATAACCTTAAGTAGGGAGGAGGGATGCAATAGCTATCTCCACTGTAGAGATTAGAAACTGAGGCTTGGAGAAGCTAAGTGACCACTACCATCCCAGTCAGGAAGTGCAGAAGGAGGTCCAGAGCTCAGCTTTCCTGCCTCGAAATGCTATGCTCTTTCTCCTACACCCAAGACTATTCCAAGCCCTACTTAAGAGTTTGTTTCAAGCAATATTCAGTACAATAAAATTCTAGGACATAAAAAAAGTATCGACAGTTTTTTAGTTTTAAAAAATAACTGACCCAAATGTTTTGATATGAACCGCCACCCCCAACACTTAGAGAACAGTATTACACTCCCTAGGGCCATTCAAATACTGAGAGAAAAGGTTATTTTTCAAGGAGCAAGAAACAAGGCAATAGTTCTTCTAGAACCATTTTCTTATTCTCAAGAAATCTCATTATTTCATAAAATAAAATTTTATAATTTTATTGTTCTCAAGAAATGTCATAACTGTACCAGAAAATCAGGAAGGATGTTTACACCAGACAGATTACAATGCTGTAGAAATGTTTATCTCGTGTATACAGGTCACACTGCAAAACTTTAGTTTCTTAAGTCTGTGAAATGGAGATGTTTATTCACTCCAGGTACCAGGCATGTAATGAGAATTAATGAAAACAAAGCAGCTCAAAAAAGAGAGCCCAAGGAAGGAGCTACATAAACAAAAAAGCCAATTTACAACAGGTGAAAGGGGACCAGAATCACACCTGGAGTCTTCAGGCTCAAAAAACAAGTCTTCTGACAACCTAAGAACATTCTGTATACACTCTCACAGCTTGTTTTATTAGGCAAACCTATATATATTTTAAAAATCAGTCCAAACTTAGAAACAAGCTGAGGACATTTTGTTGATGAAGCTTACATCCAAATAGTAAATACTGAGACCTACAAGCATACATCCAAATGAAAGATGAAATACTGTTTCCTTTCTGCATCTATGGATACTGCTTTTCTTGTGAGCATTTATCAAGGTACAAGAACTGGCTGCCTTACAATGCCAATTAAAATAAAAGGGGTATAAGATTCTGCACTTGCACAATTACCTTTAAAGAAAATTATTTTAAGGTTTTAAAATCATTTACTCTGTCTCTGCTATTCAGAATACTAGTAATATTGACCCGGTGAAACGTGAAAAACGTTTGGTCCACAAACTCTAAGAAACAATGTCTTAAATGATCACGTATATCTGTATGAACTCTAGTGCTTACAATGCACGTGTGCGTGCCTGTGCGTGTGTGTGCGTATGTATCTTTGCCTCTGACCCACTCTATGCCAACAGGACAGGGGAAGAAACCTAAATTTGGAATAAGATAACATAAAAGGGATGCCGGGTCCTCTAAGCCATAGTATCCACTAAAGATTCTCACTGAAGAGTAAGGAGCAGCGAGAGACCAGGGTTGTAAAAGGAAACATGAGGCAACTGTGAATAATCTGAGTAAGGTCAACATAGAGTGAGCAGACAGAGGCGGGTGAGGGAGAACGGCTTCTCAATGATGATCAGGGGCAGGGCCTTTCCCTCCCCCAGTCCCATATTGAGAGGAGTATAAAAAGAGGTGCATGAACAGCTATACAGGGGTCCCTGATATAGACGTGTAGCATGTCCATGGAGGGCCATTACATAATTCAGACTTGGAATACATATTTTCTACATAAATCTCTAATTTTTAAGGAATGTTCATAGTGTCCAGAATCTTCCAAATGCCCAGAGTTATACCAGATTTACCAAATTTATACTACAGTCAACTTGGACAACTACCATCAGTGAATTTTCATTCTCTTGACTTCTGGGAAAACTGTGTTTTTCTAGAAAAAACCCTTTAATGGCAGATTTCATTATAACCAACTTGCTTATATCAGAAGATTCGTTCTGCTGTTGTTATTGCAAAATATTCATCTACAGTACTTCCCACCAGTATTAATGTGGGTGCTCTCCCAAAAATACTACAATCTACAAACTAGTTTTCCATGAGGACAATTTCAGTAAAAACTATGATGACTGGTTTGTAACTTACAAAATATCCATACTTGCACCATTTTTTTTTTTAATCAAAAGCTGGGAGAAAACATTTACACCACCCTCCTTTTATATTTCTGTGGTGGGGAAAAAAAACACACACACATTCCAAATACTTGATGAATGGGCTAAAAGTCACTAAACAAGCAATATACCTCAATGATAAATAATAGTTTAACATTTCTATATTTGCTTTTTTGGTATCATTTCTTACTTTCAAAACCTAATATCTTCTGTCTTTATCACTACCCCTACTGTCTCCTTCTGCCAAGGTTTTCATAAGAGAGTAATACAAAATGCAATCTAGGGGCTTCCCTGGTGGCGCAGTGGTTAAGAATCCGCCTGACAATGCAAGGGACACGGGTTCGATCCCTGGTCCGGGAAGATCCCACATGCTGCGGAGCAACTAAGCCCGTGCGCCACAACTACTGAACTTGCGCTCTAGAGCCCGTGAACCACAACTACTGAGTCCGCGTGCCGCAACTACTGAAGCCCGCGTGCCTAGAGCCCGTGCTCCGCAACAAGAGAAGCCACCGCAATGAGAAGCCCACGCACCGCAACGAAGAGTAGCTCCCGCTCACCACAACTAGAAAAAGCCCGCATGCAGCACTGAAGACCCAACACAGCCAAAAATAAATAAATAAATAAATTAAATTAAAAATGGATTTCTATTAAAAAAAAAGAAGAACAAAAACAAAATGCAATCTAGGGAAGAATTCACAATTACCAAATATGCACCAAGGTCTATACCTTTGTCAGGAACTCCTCCAGCTGCTCTACGAACAGCTTGGTCTGTTGCTGAATAAACTGCTCACAGGCTGATTTCAGATGACGGTCTACATCTTTTTTAGAGTCAAGATAATGTTCTCTTATCTCAGGAGTACCCTTAAAGAGAAGATGACAGTTTCCTCCTGTTTTTATGTGCCTAGAAATTACCAGACATGTAAAGAATATCGTTTATCTCCCACCACCAAGAAAACAGACTCCTTCTCACCTCCAACAAGAACTCTATCAAGGCATTGTTGCTGTTCAGCCTAAAAAATCTTGGAACAGTCATAGGATTCAGGATTTTAAATGCTGCATCTGTGAAACAAAATTACTCATCCAGTGAACATGTACAGTTTCAACAAGAAGCCAAGTTCCTATTTCAGTGTGTAAACATACACTAGTTCTCTATTACCACAGAGCAAGAGGGGTTTCATTTGCACCAAGTTACCTCCACGAGTGGATAAGGTTAGTGCCAACGGTGGCTATAGCACTCACACATAATTATCTTCTAGAACTCAGAATTGCAAAATGACTATTCATCACAATCATTCATTTATAGAAAAAAAGAAAAAGGATAAATGGTAATCAATACCTTAAAATTTCACTGCTTTACTTTTATGATGTTAAATAGGTTTTTTAAGAAAGATTCATATACTTACCCAGCTTCTTTTGTTTAAGATCTGGCTGGCACAGAAATTTATTCATTTGAAGCAGAGAATAAACTAATGTGTCAGCCAGAAAAAAAACACCAAAAGGACATATTTACCCCTTAACCTCCAGACTAATTAGAATCTATGCAAAGTATTAACAGGTCTCATTGATGTTCAAATGCAATAAGGTATAATGTTAGTCATGAGAGGTTAGAGGCTTAAAAGTAAAGATAGCAAGTATTATTAAGTGATAGTCAGAAAAGACCATTTCTTTGCTTTGCCCTGGCAGGCTGGAGAAAGCAAAGCATGAAATGCTTCCAACCCTAGTTTTACAAGTACACACCAGACTGTACTCCCTGCCTTGACCCTGACCTTACTGGGAAAACAAAAAACAAAAAACACACCTCTGTATCAGATTCAGAGTAAAGCTTTAGTAAATGACTCTTTGTTTCTGCTGTCTTTTCTGTAAGAAACCTGAACAACTGTAGGTGATCATATGGCAGGATTACATAACCTTCATAAGGTTTTAGGGAAAACGTACTTTATACCAAAATTTTAGAGTATTTCATTTTCTCACACCTCAGTGGATCTGTAGTAGAACGAAGCAGCAACAAATTATGAATCAGAAAAAATACAAAAGAAAATAGATCAGCCCTGCTTCATCCCATTACTTAAATAAAGTAAGGACTATCAGTACCTAGCATTCCTCAAGGTTAAGGCACTATTTCCACACCTCATGCTGAAAGCAAAGCAGGAAATCAACCAGAATGGTTGGGTGATGGCAGCCTCCGATGAGAATAAACTAAAAAAATTATGCATTCTATAAAGGCAAAAGCCAGAAAATCTGGCTGCTGTTTAAAAAAAAAAATTACAAAGTATATGAATAACATACAGGCTTACTATCTAAATACTAGCAGAGGGCTTCCCTGGTGGCGCAGTGGTTGGGAATCCGCCTGCCAACGCAGGGGACACGGGTTCGAGCCCTGGTCCGGAAAGATCTCACATGCTGCGGAGCAACTAAGCCCGTGCGCCACAACTACTGAGCCTGCGCTCTAGAGCCTGCCAGCCACACCTACTGAAGCTCACGTGCCTAGAGCCCATGCTCCGCAACAAGAGAGGCCACCGCAATGAGAAGCCCGCACACCGCAACGAAGAGTAGCCTCTGCTCGCCACAACTGGAGGAAGCCCGTGTGCAGCAACGAAGACCCAACGCAGCCAAAAATAAATAAATAAATAAATAAATGCCACCAGAACCAAAAGGTATTCCCTATGGTGAAAAGGAGAGTGCATTAGGAAAAGAAAAAGAATAAGCTGTTTTAATATGACTCATGATGAGACGACTTGGCTCTCAGGTGATTTAAATCAAGCCTGCTGTTTTATAAGCACAGTCATTAGGAAAGTAACAACCTGCTCCTCTTAGAAGTCCTGTTATGCGGAGTTCCTCTAAACCACAGAATACAGAAGGTAATTTGAATGGCTATGAATTTTCTCAATTCCCCCAATACATAAGGAGGAATTCATTCATCCCATAAACAGATGCTTAAGGTGTTAGAGCTTAATTCTCTTGGAAATGGTTAAGAAAAGACAAAGTTTAGATAAACTTGTAAGTAATTAAAGGAGATGGATATTTATGGTATATCCTTAACTGTTTAAGATCAACATCTTAGAAAATAACTACTTTGATCTTTTAGAAATCATCACTTGTTAATTCAGTCAGCAACAAACCATCAGGACGGATGAATCACCTTTCCCAAGATGATTCCATGTCTATTACCAACTCAAAGACCCTATCTACATGATTACTTAACAACCAACTGATTTAATAATAATACAACTCGAGTTTTTTTAAGCACCTTAAGCTTACAAAAGCACTTTAATATGTATTTTCATTTATTTTCACTCTTAATGATCTTGATACTCTGGTGAAAGCATCATGACAAGTGGATTCTGCTCGTTTTACACCGGGTAGGGAAGCTAAAACACACATTGAAGATCACAAGAGCCAGGAAATGATGGGCCAGGAACAGAACCTAACTCAGACTCTTAGATAAGTATTCTTCCTATTTTACCCAGCTGGCTGTCTCAGTTTCTATGAACTAATAAACCCAACTCAATGTTTAAAATCACTCCAATTAGTTGACACTCTTAAGTAGTTATTATAGTGATTTTTCATTTTTTAACTGGTTATGGTAATATGTGGCAGAGTCTAAGAGAGGTAATACTCTTTTGCAAGTTGAAATGCTCAGATATAGTTCTCTTCATAAAGAAAATACAGCAAGTTAGATGTAATTAGGATGCTGACAGCTCAGTTTTAGTATGGACAAGTAACATGCTTAGCAAGCACAGCATGCAAACAAATTGCAGATGAACATGAAATAAACCTATAACCTGTGCTGACACATTTGGACAGGTCAAACACACCCAACTGTGCCAGCCAGGACAATGAAGTACCTCTAGTTTTCTTGAGGTCCAGGGAAATTTCCTTAATGGTGAATTCAGTGTGAAATGGAGCAATTTGTTCACGAAGAATCAAAAGGTGCTTTATTAAGAAAAGTTGTCCATCAATCTGAGTCTAAATTGAAAGACAGAAAAATGGATATTATCACAGATTAAACAAAAATAGGAGCACATAAAACACATGTTATTAATCAACATTAATCTATCTAGGTCTATGGCCCTTAGCCTAACTATATGGCACCAATACTCCTTTGTTGTGTGATGAACTCTTCCCATATTTCCATGTTAGAATTATCTGGACAAATCTTGCTTCAAACTCTTACTAACTCTATCACCTGTTCTATTTAGTAAACCCAAGAAAATAAGTCAGACAAAAAGGTTGTAAAGCAACACATTTGGAAAGAGAAGTCAAATCTATTCTAACCTGGTGCAGAAATAGAAGAAACCATGTGGTCCAATATCAGCACAGAGCAGGAATTAAAAGTTCCAAGTATGAGCACGACTCTGATCTCTCAGGGCTTCCTAGTTTCTCTCAGGAACCAGGCTTTCACTATTTGGTCAAAGTGGTTTCAATATACAGAGTATCAGAAATACTCATATTTATATAAAAGTACAAAAGGAGCCTCCAAATGTAAAATGATTTGGGGTTACCATTTTGGATGATCCTGCCAGCAACAGAGCACTGACTACCTACACCCCTGAGAGGCCCTGCATTTCCTTTTACCCTCTCAGGACTCATCCACAAGAGTCTTGTGATTCAAGCTCAGTTCTCAAGCTCTGACCCAGCCCAAAATAGTGAATAATCATAGCCCTCATTTCAGAAAAGAGTCTGTATATTAAGAAGAGCTAGGCTATGTTTGCTCCTTCTTGCTGCTATTCAAGACAGAATCTTACTTTGAAAATATTTTTAATGAAATTACACTGCATTAGGAAACGAATAAAGTTGTTCTTCGGTAAGCAATATAGGCATACCTCAGAGACATTACGGGTTTGCTTCCCGACCACCGCAATAAAGTAATTATCACAACTAAGCTAGTCACATGAATATTTTTGGTTTCCCAGTGCATATAAAAGTTACATTTAGGGCTTCCATGGTGGCACAGTGGTTAGGAATCTGCCTGCTAATGCAGGGGACACGGGTTCAAGCCCTGGCCCGGGAAGATCCCACATGGTGGCGTGGAGCAACTAAGCCCGTGTGCCACAACTACTGAGCCTGCGCTCTAGAGCCCGCGAGCCACAACTACTGAGCCCATGCACCTAGAGCCCGTGCTCTGCAACAAGAGAAGCCACTGCAATGAGAAGCCCGTGCACTACAACTAACAGTAGCCCCTGCTCACCACAACTAGAGAAAGCCCACGTGCAGCAACGAACCACGTGCAGCAACGAACACCCAATGCAGCCAAAAATAAATAAAGTTATTTTTTTTAAAAAGTTACATTTACACCATACTGTAGTCTATTATGTGTGCAATAGCATTATGTCTAAAAAAACAATGTATAGGGCTTCCCTGGTGGCGCAGTGGTTGGGAGTTCCCCTGCCGATGCAGGGGACACGGGTTCGTGCCCCGGTCCGGGAAGATCCCACATGCCGCGGAGCGGCTGGGCCCGTGAGCCATGGCCGCCGGGCCTGTGCGTCCGGAGCCTGTGCTCCGCAACGGGAGAGGCCACAGCAGTGAGAGGCCCGCGTACCGCAAACAAACAAACAAACAAACAAAAACCAAAAACAAAACAATGTATATACCTTAATTTTAAAATACTTTATTGCTAAAAATGCTAGCCATCTTTAGCAATGAAGTATTTTTAAATAACTATCGTCTGAGCCTTCAACAAGTCGTAATCTTTTTGCAATAGTAACATCAAAGATCACAGATCACCATAATATAATAATGAAAGTCTGAAATATTGAGAGAATTAACTAAATGTGATACAGACACACTAAATAAGCAGATGCTGTTGGAAAAATGGTGCCAATAGAGTTGTGCAATGCAGGGTTGCCACAAACCTTCAATTTGTAAAGAACAAAAACAAAACCCCTCAGTATCTGTGAAGTGCAACGAAGCGAAGCACAATAAGATGAGGTGTGCCTGTATAAACGTTAAAGAGGTTATTAAAGTGACTCCTCTCTGTTCTCTCTCCCTGCCTACCTCCCTCCTAAATAAACACATAATCAACATACAAGTACGATTTATTTGATGGAAACTCACTTTGTACTCTGGAACACAGAACATTAGGTAAGTAGGAAATGCTACACATTTTGAATGCTTGCTCCATTTTCAAAAGAACTAACAGCTCCGATGGAGAAAATAGTATAATATAGATTGAATTTACTGAAGCTGTTGTGATCCAGCTTTGTGTTAGTTTACTGATATACTAGGTACTTGATTTAAGTATGTAAGAAGAATCTCTTGCCTTAAGAAATTCTCTAAGACATCAAGCCATTTTCATTGATCACTTTTTTAAAAGTTGAAAGGCAAAAAGCATATAAACTCAGTCATGAAAATAAATTAGCTAATTCCTACCAAATTGAGGGCTTCCTCATACATACTTAAGCACCTTATAATATGAAGGAAACCGAGCTAATAAAAGAGAATAGCCTTACAGGCAATGAGGGCAAAAGACTGAATAATCAAAAGGCTTTTCACTCCCCCCTTTAAAAAGAGGACAGTGGTACAAGAGGACATAAGCACATGAACTTTTTTTTTCAATTACGTCATTTTTTTCCTCTGATAATCTAAGAAATACATACTCACTGTAAAAAATGTGGAAAGTAAAGAAAGTGTAAGGAAAAGAAAGAAAAAATCATCTATAGTCACCCAAAAGCTTTCACCGTTACTTTTTTTTAACACATATTTTCATTATATAAAGTCATAGTGTATATCTGCTTTGTATCCTGTGCTTTTTTTTGCCTTAACATATTTAAGTTAAATTTTATTATTTCATTTTTTTAAATTTAATGTCTGTGTAATATTCCCCTATATGGAATATACCACAATTTACTTAACCATTTCCCTAATGTTAGACAAGTGTTTCCTAATTCTACCTACCATACCATAAAACAATGTGAGAGCTCAGACTTGGAAATACTTTTTAAACTTCAACCTGCCTGTCTATAACTTAACTTTCTATTCTCTTCTAGTCCCCCTGTCAGAATTTCATTTCAACTCTCGATTTCATGAATGGGAGCATATGGTGGTCACAAACAAAGATAGAGCTTTTCTAAGGTCCCAAATTCTTTTGTGAGGAGATTGCTGTTTTTTGGTTTTAATTTATCTAAAGTCTGGAAGTTAGAAACCAAGTTTATAAACCTGGAAGTCCAGAAAGGTTCACAGGTTTGAAAACTCCCAGCAGCTATGAAATCCTGGCTGGACACACCCCGGACAGCTTCCTCCCTGTAGGTGGCAACAGGTATTCTAAGTGGAGAGCAAGGCAGAGCAGCACTCTGAACCATGCTTTCTGAAAAAAGTCTCAGGGGCTGTGGGAGAAGCACATGTCAACAGCCTTCAGCCCCAGATCCCTTCTTCTTGATTAAAAACTCTAAGTTACAAAATCATGGCAACTACTTCTAGTCACATAACCCACGGGCCACAACTGCCTGTCTTCCAAACTGACTGGCTGATTTCCTCCAAGTGAGGCCATTCAACTATTTAAAATGTCATTGCAGGGATGATTATAAATTGCTACATTTCCTTGAAAACACTGTTTTGGTATTCCGAGGAAACAGCAGTCCAGTACCTCCCAGTTGCTAAGGCTAGAACAAGAAACCTTCATCCTACAGAATTTATAACCTAAGCATCACTTCTGGTACTTTAGCAAAGCTGACACTCTCATATAGAGCAGTCTTTACTGAGCACTAAAATGAAGTACTAGCTTCTCTCAAAGGGCCTCAAAATTAAATCATATTAAACAAATCCTACTGCCAAAATGGCTTTAAATTTCTGTGCCTATAAATTAATGCTGCATCCACAATATTACTATAGGCGATAAGATTTCATCTAACACTCCATCAAACCTTCTTTTTGCTGATAGACTCTGATGCTCCAAGTAACGACTGAATGCAGGCCGACAAGGCTTCCTGTGATAATCCTTGGAATACTGCCCTCTGGTGAAATAAAAGAGAAACATCACCTTGCAGCACTTCAAAAACAGAAAAAAGGAAAATCGTAGGCTGTGAGTACAGCTTGCTTGCCCTCATCTGATGGATTAATTTATTACTACCAGTATTCCTCCTGGAGTTTCCTATTCCCATGCAACCTTTCTAGACTAGCACATAGTTTCCTAATTTGCATCTGCCAAAACACTCATGTGACCCTTCAACAATATTTCCTGAGCACCTATTTCATGCAGCTCTGTGCTAGATGCTGGAAGTACAGTGGTAGGTTCACAAGGTAGATGTGATTCTGACCTCATGGAGCCCTCACTCCAGCATGATCTCATGTTACAGGCTGTTTTTTAAATACATAAAACCAACTTTATAACAAGGCCTCGGTAGGAATTCCCTGGCAGTCCAGTGGTTAGGACTCTGAGCTTCCACTCCCCAGTCAGGGAACTAAGATCCCACATGCCGTGCAGCACGGCCAAAAAAAAAAAAAAAAAAAAAAAGCCTCAGTAAATCCACTTCTAAAAATGTATTCTAAGATTCATGCACATGGCTCTTCATCACAATATTATTTAAAACAGCAAAAAAAACCTGGAAATAAATGTTCAATGATAGGGGGCTGACAAATAAAATACTAGTAAATCTAAATTATAGGACACTGTGCATGAAATCAACGAATGCTAAATAGGAGGTGGTGAAATTCTTATAAAACATAATTAAGTAAAAACAAAATCAGGTTACAAAATAGAATGTGAAGCATGATTAATTTAATTCTGCCATTTCTATATCTTCCTAGAGGTGTGGGATGTTGGTCTGAGCAGGGACTCCTGTCAGTTCCCTTGGAACTGATGGATGGGTAGGAGCAAAATTTTTATTATTAGGCCCCGTTCTGGGCTCTGGTCTCATAGCTGATGCTTTATTCTCTTTTTGTACTGCTTCCCTAACTTCTGTTTCTCATGAGGCCACTGTATAGTAAGAAGAGATGAGGGCTGCCTCTTGCTAGGAAGACCGAATATGCGCAGCTTAGATTGAGGCCCTCTCTTTCTCCTGCTCAGCCTTAATGAAACCCCTTAATGGGGTTTTCATTGGATTTGTCTCTCCTCACCTTTGATTGGTAAGACAGAGAGGGAGAAGATTTGGATGTAAGCTAGGTGAAAATGTAATGGGCAAGCCTAGGGCAGAAAATAAAAACAGGCAGAGTAACATCCTTGGGCCTACCTCTTGTTTGGCTAAAACTCCTGTTAAGCACCTAAGAGACTTCACCAGGGTCTGTGATGACAATGGGTTCTATGTGGAATGTGGCTCCGCATTATTTCCCTTGGGATCCTGGCTCCACTGTAGGAAGTTTCTGAATCCCAACCTAACACCATCATTCAATACACCCCCTGGGGGGACCTGGGGAAGAAAAACTGCCAATGTCCAAACCCCCCTCTGGAAGAGATCTCAGCAGCTGGGCAGAAGGCTGAGACATCTAACTCTGCAGAGGTGATCTGGCCTCACCCCTAAAAGTCCCAGAACTGAGCAAAAGGCACTTTCTGATTGAATTTCAGAATCTCCAAGCACAAACTCCAGTAACGATGCAGTTTAAAATAGACACCCAGTCGTGAGCACTCTAATGAACCAATGAGTCAACTGTGCAACTTTGCTCAGGCCTGAGGACTCTGAGGTACAGAGCATCTCAGAGTGGGAGGAGATATACATGTACCCTTCTGAACCATATTCTTAAGAAACAGTGGCATCTGGACAATTAATTACATGACCATTATATTTAATCACTTCTCTCTTTATATGCTGTTTCAGTTGTAACAATCAAATTAATTTTTAAAAAGTGAATTAGGGAATTCCCTGGCAGTCCAGTGGTTAGGACTCCACGCTCTCACTGCTGTGGCCCGGGTTCAATCCCTGGTGGGTGAACTAGGATCCCACAAGCCGTGCGGCATGGCCAAAAAACAAACAAACAAACAAACAAACAAAAGTGAATTAAAATCACTGATTTTTATAAACTATTTTGGGTTTAACACTGACAGTAAATAAATGTAGACAAATCTGACCATTCAGGGATTGATACTCATATCATTAAACTGGAATGCTTAAAATAAATGTTACCTAAAATAAATGCACAGTATAAGTTGGGGCTAAAAACACTAAAAGGGTACTGCTAATTTCAGCAAATAATTAAAATTAGTCCAGGGTTAGAAACATGTAATCCGACAACTACTTGTTAAGGAAGCTGATTTAAATTGAGTGCAAAACTAAATTAAAGTAGTTGCATTTAGTACTAAATGTATATTATACCTATGTGACATTGGACATAACCTTTCTGCCTCTCTTTTTCTTCATCTATAAACTAAGACAGATGAATTAATCAGTTGTTGTTTTTTTTTTGCGGTACGCGGGCTTCTCACCGTTGTGGCCTCGCCTGTTGTGGAGCACAGGCTCCAGATGCACAGGCTCAGCGGCCATGGTTCACGGCCCTAGCTGCTCCGCGGCATGTGGGATCTTTCCGGACTGGGGCACGAACCCGCGTCCCCTGCATCGGCAGGTGGAGTCTCAACCACTGTGCCACCAGGGAAGCCCTAATCAGTAGTTTTAAATGTATTTGTAGCCATAGACACCTATAAGAAACAATAAAAGCTATAGGTCTTTTCCTCAGAAAGACACCAATACAAACACAGACAAAATTTTACATACAACTTCAAGATGTTCACAGACTACCCAAAGCCCATTAGAGCAGCGGTCCCCAACCTTTTTGGCGCCAGGGACCGGTTTCGTGGAAGACACTTTTTCCACGGATGGGATCGGAGGTTGGTGGCTCAGGCAGTAATGGGAGGGATGGGGAGCGGCAGATGAAGCTTCACTCGCTGGCCTGCTCACCTCCTGCTGTGCGGCCCCGTTTCTAACAGGCCACAGACCAGTACCTGTCCCGGTCCATGGCCTGGGGGTTGGGGACCCCTGTATCAGAGGATTCTGAGGGTCTACAGAATGCTCAGGTTAAGAATCTCTAAATTAGGGGGCTTCCCTGGTGGCGCAGTGGTTGAGAGTCCGCCTGCCGATGCAGGGGACACGGGTTCGTGCCCCGGTCCAGGAAGATCCCATGTGCCGCGGAGCGGCTGGGCCCATGAGCCACGGCCGCTGAGCCTGCGCGTCCAAAGCCTGTGCTCCGCAACAGGAGAGGCCACAACAGTGAGAGGCCCACATACCGCAAAAAAAAAAAAAAAAAAAAAAAAGGAATCTCTAAATTAGATTGATCTTAAAGTTATCTCTGTATCTAAAAATCTTATTATTCTCATCTAATACCAAACAAAATATATTATATCAAGATCTTAAAATTTAAATTAAACAAATATTTTAACTGAAAGAGCAAGCAATTTACAGTAAAGATACAAGAATTTACACACGTACATCTATACATCTGTACAATTTGGAGAGACAGACGAGAGTTCGTCGAACTGTAGGATACCACATTCCATGAAGATCTGCTGGAGAAATTGTGGTCTGTGCTCTAGGACTGAGAGATTCGGTTGAACCTAAAATCCCAAATGGAGAAGAAGACATTTCACACACGGAGGTCTGTCTTATTTGCATAGCAATTATAAACTGTTAGTTCTCACTAGCTATCAATGGCTGGAGGTATCCATTTTCTCTCGCCTCGCCTTTAATCGAGAATGCCAAAGGAAACCTAAATCAGTGACAGGTGAGATTTAACACACTGAGAACACACATGACTACACACATATGTACACTCCAGCCTCACACACTCAGCCCAAGTTGCTTTCTCCAAACTGTGATCGATAATCTTCATGGACTACATAAGCAGTATACACATACTGCAGAATACCATGCAGCCGATAAAAAGGAGACAGATCTAGATGCTGTCACGTGGAAGCAAGCGGGAGGTGGGGGAGTGACAAGAAAACAAAGCATGTTAAGCAGGAAGATTAATCAAAGCTGGTCTGCCTGACAGCCTGCCTTCCATGTGCTGAACTCCATCACTTATAGGCCTATTTAGTGTATCTAATTCCCAAGTGACCAGAGCTGCGTGCCCATCCCCCCCCCCAAGGCAGCCCCAGCAAGCGTGAGGAGGAGCATGGGGGGAATGTGCCTGAGCAGAGACACCTCTGTAACAGACGCACCATCACTCTGGTGGAGGGACCAGAGTTCACACGAGCCAGGAAAGTGCAGCTGGGACCATACTTTGGGACAAGAGGGGATACTGAAATATGGACTGGATATTAGAGCACATCAGGAAACATTACTAAATTTTTTATTGCAATGATGGTTTATGGTTCTGTGAAAGATGCCCTTTTTTTTTTTTTGGAGAGGTGCTGAAATACTCAAAGGTAAAGTGGCAATGATGTCAATAACTTACTTTAAAATGATTAGCAAAAATATATACATAATACAATAAAATGTTAAGTATTGAATCTGGGTGGTGGGCACAGGTGTTCATTGCATCATTCTGTTTATCTGAAATTTTTTTAATAATAAAAAAAGAAAAGTAAAGCCAAGCAAAACAGAATTCCTTTTTTAAAAAAAGAGCTAGAGGGAATTCCCTCGGCAGTCCGGTGGTTAGGACTCTGCGCTTCCACTGCAGGGGGCCCAGGTCTGATCCCTGGTGGGGGGAACCAAGACCCCACAAGCCATGCGGCGTGGCCAAAAATTTTTTAAATTTAAAAAGAGCTAGATCTGCATATGCTCAGAAGGAGAACTGGAGCTTGCGGAATGAATTTATGCAGGACAGGGCAGAGGGCAATGTTGGGGCTGGTGCTTTCACTTCACAGTTCTGTAAGCTTAGTTGTTTTTCAAAAGCATGTAATACTTGTAGAATTTTAAAAAGCTCTTCCATTAGGCCTTACTTCAAACTAAGATACCTACGTTATAAAAAATTTCTTAAGGAAAAAGAATAAACTGGGCAAATTATATCACGGAATACTCAGGAGGTTAAGTATCCTTAGTTTTGCTAAGAATTAGGATATCTGCGGGATTCCTCCTTCAAAATAAAGAGCCAAGAAGGTACTCCCAAATTAAAGTTTAGTGCAATAAATGCATTTGTGTAGTTCAAAGCCAGAAGTCAACCTATTTGTTCATTTTTTCACTTTCCTGAGAAGAAGAGTTAATAGTTAAAATAGCTGACTGGGGAGAGTTTATTTACACAGCAAGTCGCCAAGTAAGGTGCCTACTGGCTGCCTCCTCTGAAGAGCCGAGCAAACCCGGCAGCAGGGCTTCTGCAGCGGCCCCCGCCGTGGGCCCCCACCACCCTCCCTCTGCGAGCCTGCCGCTGCCCTCGCTTCTCCACGCAGAGAACAAGGTCCGTGCGTTCTGAAGACACTCATCATCGGCCTCCTCACCCAGGGGGCCCTCCACCAACTTGCCCTGACACTACTCCCACGACATGAGCATCACATCACTTAAAGGCCTCACTCCGGAGCCATCTCATTTTCTCACTTCCGACATACCCTGGAAGCAGAAGTGATGACACTCGTTCTTTTCTTTTTGCTCCTCTTGCCACCAGACTCAGAGCCTTGCTTCCCATCCCAAATTCCATCTCTATTCTGAACAGTGTCAACAACCTTAGGGATGACCCGTATGGTTATCCTTGCCCTTCTCAACTCCAAAGACCTTCACTCCCACCCCTGCACCCCCTACTCCAGACTGTTTCTTATGACTTTCTTTCAGAATTACTTTCTACAGACCTTCTTATTACTCCAAACTATTCCACCTCTTAATCAGGAAAACTCGGCACCCCACCCTCTAACCACGACATCCTCCCATTTCCTATTTCTCACCTCTTTACTCAAATCACTCTGCCGAGCCCTCCTCCTCTGGCTTAATCACACCCTCTGACCCCTCTGGCGGTCCCTTCCCTGTCGGCCCAGCGCACCCCCTCCCTCCATCTGCTCCTAAGACTCTCTCCCCAGACTTCTGTTACTGTCACTCTACTCTCTGTCCTGGCTGATCTCATACAAGTCCGAAGCATCAGCAGTCCTCAAGCTTTACCTCTGAGTCAGCTGCCTCTTTATAGCTCTCGAGCAGTGCTGTCCAAGAGGACTTTTATGTGAATCAAAAATGTGACACATTAAAACGCCACACTAAAAAAGGTAAAACTAGTGGAACTACTTTGAATATATTTTATTTAATCTAATAGATCAAAAATCTCATTATTTTAACATATAATCAATATAAAAATGACTAATAAGATACTTTTTATTCTTTATTTCATACTAAGTCTTTGAAATTTGTTGTGTATTTACACACAGCACGTTCGGACTAGCCACATTTCACACGCTCTATGGCTCCCGTATTGGACAGCATAACTCTAGACCCATTTAATACAGATCTCTCGGCTGTTCCACATGGACCTGACTGAATCTTCCTTAGCCCCCATATCTAGTGTGTCACCAAATTCTACTGATTCAAACTTCTAACTCTATCCCTCATCTATACACTTATCTCCATCCCCCCGCCATCAACGCCCTGGTTCAAACCACCTTTACCTTTCAGATGGAAAAACACAACAACATCCTAACCAGTCTCCACAGTTCTACCAACAACACCTTAATGTAATGCCAGGCATGAGTTAAAGAATAAGCTTTATTGGGGAAAGGTACAAGGCCAGGGTTGGTAAGACAGAAATGTACTCTAGTCTCTCCAGTAACTCTTCAAGCGGCGAACTAGACCAAGATGTGCATTAGGACACGGCATGGGCTCTCTACTCCAGAGGAGGAAATTTCAGCTCCCTATGGTCCCTCTTCCTATAGGGCAGGAGTGATAAAATGGCTTTGTCTGATGGGGAATACTGAGGCTGTTTGGCAGTCTGGATTTGGGGTGTCAACTGTTGCAGAGTTGACTCAGAATAAACTGATGATGCACTAAGCCTGGGGATTTGGGGGCAGCTGGGGCTCTTTAAAGCCCATGGAGTTACAGTACCCCCGACTCCCAGTCAGTCCCACGTGGAGCTGAGTTTGAGCGTCACTCTTACAGCTGAGGGGTGAGGAGAAGGGGTGCCCTACTTCTCATCTAGCCGGTTGTCTAGATAACTTATCAGTTATCCAGGGTGACTCTTGGACAATTTTGTTCCTTGCATAACAGGTACCCTAGTCCAAGCTATCCCATACGTTGCTGTCAATTTTTTACCCAAGTCCTAGGCACACAATACATTTTTAAAAATGCAAATCTGATGGTACAATTAGGTAGAATTTCAAAGTCCATGAGATTATCACCTGACACCTATCACAAGCTGGACTGTTTTGCCTGCTCCTTCCTACAGGAACCTGTACCCAAACACAGCAAACCACCTGACATCCCCAAAGCAACCATGGTCTTCCATTCCTGTATGCCGTCCTCCATGCGATTCTATCTTAAAACAACCTTATTCCACCTGGCTCTCTCACACTCATCAACACTACAGCTTTCAGATTCCACACCTCTCACTGAATCAGCCTTCCTGCAACCAAAGTTCATCCCCTTTCATAATTCTGATGCCCTTTTCCCGTGGTCCAAGAGTGTCCTGTGCCTACCTTTATCCTGTCACCCCTGAATTACGCCTGTGGCTTGCCAATCTCCCCCTGCTAAAGTGTGGGCTCCTCAAAGGCACAAGCTGTTTTTCTTGCCTGAGACATGACCAAGTCCTCAATAAAAGTTTATTAAATGAATGAATAAAAGCTGGAAGCTAAAACATCATAACATACCAGATTTTGTTAGATTATTAGGAGGCTCTGCTTCTTCTAACTGAACATCTGAAAACAAAGCTTCTGAAGGTGGTACCTTCTTCTGCTCATCTTTTAAACTCTGTGCAATTTGCTGTATAAAGAAATCAGAAGGAACATTACAGTGTAGTTTTCAGCTGAGTTTAGCAATACGAACACATTCTTTCTATAAGGTAAAAAAATATATACTAATTAATGGATAAATGAACTAATTAAGAGAACTATGCCAAAACAACACATGGAGATGAAAAAGTTAAATTGGTATAGAGTGTCTCTATTCTCATAAAGGCATACATAGCCTTTTCTGAACCACTAATTTCAGAACCATTACAAGGTATCTGCTGAAGAGAGTCAAATATACAAGGCTCAGATTAGAAGCTTAATTTTCTATTTTACATTTAGAAACAAAGTATTCATATTTAAGATTGGGTACATTCTAGATGTCAGAAATGCTTTTATCAAGGAGTTGGCAAACTCAAACTACAGGTTTTTTCTTTATGTGAGAACAGCTACAGTTTGTTATTTTTTAAGCAGATTTTTAAAAATTATCTTATGGACTGAAACTATTTAACTCTTTTTCACTACCTAAAGAATATCATCAAATATACACAGGTCACTAACTACTAAGTTGACAATGAAAATCCTACTAATTTACATTGGTTATAAAGGTGGAAATATACAGAAATGAAGGCCTAACACAGCGGTCCCCAACCTTTTGGCACCAGGGACCAGTTTCGTGGAAGACACTTTTTCCACAGATGCGGGGGAGGGTGGCTCAGGCAGTAATGCGAGCGATGGGGAGCGGCTGTAAATACAGATGAGGCTTCGCTCGCTCACCCGCCTCTCACCTCCTGCTGTACAGCCTGGTTCCTAACAGGCCATGGCTGGGTTGGGGACCCCTGGCCTAACAGACACCCACCTACCACCAAAAAGAATAGCCAGAGAACTGTTTAGGAGACAGGCTCTGTATCAGTCAGGCCCGTCCTTTCATTCTGCAAACAGAAACCTGGAAGTATAGCTAATCCCTAAATGGCACACAGGTGTCACAGCCAGATCACCTTAAATCCCTGACCTTCACCAAAAGAAAAACAAAGCAAACAGATTTACTGGAAGCAGTACACTTAAAACAAGAGGTCTACACAAGAAAACAGTCAGGGGACTTCCCTCGTGGCGCAGCGGTTAAGCATCTGCCTGCCAATGCAGGGGACACGGGCTCGATCCCTGGTCTGGGAAGATCCCACATGCTGCGGAGCAACTAAGACCGTGTGCCACAACTACTGAGCCTGCGTGCCGCAACTACTGAAGCATGTTTGCCTAGAGCCCATGCTCTGCAACAAGAGAAGCCACCTCAACGAGAAGCCTGCGCACAGCAACGAAGAGTAGCCCCTGCTCACCTCAACTAGAGAACGCCTGCGTGCAGCAATGAAGACCCAAGGCAGCCATTAAATAAATAAATAAATTTTAAAAAATAATAAAAAGAAAACACTCAGGATACTGGCCATGTGTTGACTAAATAAACATACCAAATGTATCACTAAATTAAACTGGGAGGGGGTATATAGTAAACTCAACCACCTAACATCCTATCAGACAGCACTATTAAAACGGGTATTCTATCTAGAATGTAAAACCTGATACAAAGGAGACAAGGAAAGGAGGGGAGGAAGGCGAGAGAGCACAACTCCCCCGATCAGGCTGAGAAACAGACCTGTTTATACCAGTCTGCTCAGGAGGCTGGAACTGCTGAAGGCCCCCACCAAGAAAAAAGGGGGCAGCCTCCTCCTCCACCAAGATACCTTCCTAAGGATGCAGCCCCAGCAGAGGCCATCTCGGCAGACCCCTCCTCTGTGCTCAGACCTGTGCAGGTGACCCCATAGGGAGGAGGGATATGCTCCCCAGAGCCTTGGGTTGTGCCTCAAACTTTACTGCGGGCCTGGTCCATGAGCAGGTGATCAGCAGGTCTGAAATGCACTGACTGGTTGGCTTCCCAGGGTTGCCGGGAACTCAGCATAGGCCGAGGCCGGGAGGATGCCTTCACCAAGCTCCTGTGCTCCCCCACGACCCTTCCCATATCCAGTCTCCACTGGTTTAACCTGGAGCAATAAACCTGATTTTGTCATCCAAAAAAATTAATAGACAAATAAAAAGAATTTCCAGGTTCTAATTCTGTTTAAGCACTAATACCCTATGCATTATTGTAACTCTGAACAGCACTCAAAGAAAATGAAGATACACATGTAACTGAAAGATCAGTGAGATATACCTAAGTCTTCAAACCATAAACTGGACACCAGCACTGTGTAATTTTGAGGAGACAACCACCAGAGTTTTTAATGAGAGAAGACGACACATGGTTATGTGACCATCAACTCCGGTGGCTTATATGTTATTAATCCTCTTCTATGTCACTTAACAAAAAAAAAGGGAAATCATAGAAAGCACTAATTCTGTTTAAAAATTGAGAAGACACACTTCCTGGAAAAGGACAGAAAACCATATAGAATGTTTATAAAATACAACTTGAAGGAAGGACAATCTAACAAATTATTTCTGTTCAGTTTTTTAAAATTTTTATTTCCTATGATTTCATGGCAAGTTTATCTTGATTTTTGCATCCTGAATGAGAATTAAAAAGAAAAATCCTATTTTCACCAGTATAAAATATCCAAAAGTTGTGTGGGGTAGGGGAAAGATCAAATAAGAAGACCCTACCTCCATCATTACTAACTTATCGGGATACGCTAGATCTCCAGGAGCTGGTTTATAGCCTGTGATGTCTGTCTGAATGTAGATGTGGGTTCGGTAGACAAGTCGCTCTTGTACATCTTCCAACATCTGCTTTACTCCAGCTGCAAATGCCCCCAACTGTTCAGCTGATAAAAAAAAAAAAAAGGTCAATCACCCATTCCTTCAGATTTAAAAAATACTTTCTTTAAACAATCAAAAATATTACAAAATTGTCTAGTAATAGTATAAACCACTCTTGCTTCAGGGACTGGATGTATTCTACTTTGGTATGACTTGATGACCTTAGAAAAATTTAATAAATGTCTTCCAATTTCCTCAAATTTAAAATTGGAAAATAAATTTGCCCTTACATCTTCTTCCTGGGACTCTGTGAAATAACTTCCATTATTAATATAAATAATAATCTTATTTTTAAAGTGCTTTGTGTTTTTTAAAAGGTATCTCTATAGCTTCATACCAATCCTGAGAGATAGCTAAAGCAGCTTATTAATTAGGTTATCACCCCCATTTTACAGATAGAGTCCCACAGATATTAAATGACTTGTTAACATTCTCACAAAGAAAAATGAATAAAAAAATTAAATGAGGGAATTCCTCAGCAGTCCAGTGGTTAGGACTCCGCACTTTCACTGCCAAGGGCCCGAGTTCAATCCCTGGTTGGGGAACTAAGATCCCACAAGCCGCGCAGTGCGGCCAAATAAATAACTAAATAAAATGAGATATGCGTTTGTATAGAATTTCTTCATTTCTAAGATGCCATCAACGTTAAGACACACCAGTGATTCAGTATCAGCTTTCTAAGGGCTGGGGAGTTGGAGGCATTACACACTCATATAAATATTTACATTAATTTAAAAAATCATCTTTAATTCAGCATTAAAATGGGAGAAAATGTACATCTTTGAATGAACTAAATGCAATAGAATAACAAACTCCAGAAGAGTAACAAACCTATAGTGTCTCTTAAGGAAAGTCAAAGTAAGGACAAAAATTTCTGCCAGTAAAATGATTACCTGAAGGGTATTTTTTAAAGGTACCTAAGTATCACTAGGAAAATCATGTTTTTTATGACAATCAAACCAATTGTTAAAGCATGCATTAGATGAATAAAGTAGAGCTACTCCAGAGAATTGCTTTTCTTTTTTTGTAATTTCAAAAAAGATGAATTACTACTATGTATGTATGCTAAAACAATTTCTGTTTTTTAAATTAAGACTATGCAATACAGTCAATTACTTTATGTACTCTGGTAACAGTGTACTAGAAATACCCAACCCAAAACTGATGGTCAGCTCTCTATGGATTTCTTTTTTTTTTTTTTTTTTTTTTTTCGGTACGCAGGCCTCTCACTGTTGTGGCCTCTCCCGCTGCGGAGCACAGGCTCCGGACGCGCAGGCTCAGTAGTTGCGGCACACGGGCCCAGCTGCTCCACGGCATGTGGGATCTTCCCAAACCGGGGCACGAACCCGTGTCCCCTGCAACAGTAGGCGGACTCTCAACCACTGCGCCACCAGGGAAGCCCCCTCTATGGATTTCAGATGCCAGAAAGAATAGTAACTATAATTATTTTATTACCAATTTTGCCCAGATTTAAAAATTCTTTCCCCATTATTATTTAGTCACAGAATAAGGTGCATCTTGATTCAAAAAGACAAGGCATCAATCCAAGTTTTAAAAATATTGTTTATATAGGGATGGGGGGAGGTACTAATCTTTTTCAAATTCACTGAGCCATAGATATAATTTAAAAGACCTTTGAAATGATCATTTCTACTTATTTACCATTATTCTGTACATGATCTTCAAGCACCTCATTTTTAAGAATCCCACAAAGTTCCGATAAAGTCTCTAAGTGAATAACGTGAATGATCAATGGCCTGAAGACATCATACAACGACACACACAGTTTCTCCAAAAGTTCACTAAAATGAAAGAATAAGACATGGTTATCAGCAGTAATCCTTTCAGTATTTCCTAATAGTTTAAAAGTCACCCTTGATTGCTTCCAGCCAAAATAAAAAATAAAAATCTACTGGAAAATAGTATGTGGGAACATTATATAATGAGAAGTGAAAGGCTGAAAGTAATTCTGTGAACTGTTTTTGCTAGAATCAGTAATCAAGCTCAGAATTAATAAGTGATCCTCAACAATTAGCTGGCCCCAGCCGAATGTCAATTTATTACAACTTCTACTTATGTTAGCAATAATTTTGTGTATGTCCTTTCAAAAACAAACAAAAATATTTCAGTAGACTTAATTTTCCTTTTATAACCTACACCACTATGAATCAAATGGTGACATTTTCCCCAGGAAAGATAGGTTCAAAACTCTTGAATACTTACAGACTTAGATAAACAAAACTCAAAATATTCTGGACATACACCAAGTATTTTGACAATTTTAAACATTTGAAAAGAAAAACATTAGGCTGTCTATACTCTTTATATTGTCAACAGTACTCTTCTATATATAGTATTTCATCAAAACCGTAAGATATATTTGTCTCTTCCCCTTTACAAGAGTCATAATCTTGGAATTTTTTAACAGTCAAAATCACCAATATGAAGAACCCAAAAGTGACTGACAGTGGGTTTGAAAGACACTTCGAGAAAAATAAGGAAAAGGATTTTAAATAGTATCTACGTTTGTAAGTGTCCTTCATTAGTTAGAATCATAGAATTTTTTAAATAGAAGGAATTATTACACTTAGTGTAGATAAAGGGATCTAGGTACCAAGACAGTTCCCTATACAGGATTCTTACTATCATAACTTATTGTCTCCATAATTATAATTTAAACAATATGAAAGCATGTTGGCCTTTAAGCTGCACATTTATTTCCAAATAAATAACCACTGTCCCATCCAACAATATTCTGTTCACATACCCACAAAAGTTAAAACACTCCAGAGTTAACTTTAGAATACTCCTATAATATAATAAGCCATTACAGCCATTAGCGAATTTAAATCTTAAAAACAAAAGTTAGATTCTGTGTACCACCTACTCTAATTTTGATGTTGGTTTTGTAAAAAATTCGTTATAAAGTTGGTGCTCATCCTGGCATACATGAACCATAAAGGCACAGCCACTGCGAATCTGCGGGAAACAAACACACACCATCTATAGTTAGAGACACACAACAACTCCAGCGTTTATGAAATAAAGCCAACATTTTATTTACAAAGAGACTATGCATATATAATTCATAAAACAACTCCCTGAAGAACAGAAAATGGTTTTCTGCACAGTGGAACTATCGATGATTTTTATTTTCTTCTTTATGCTTTCTAAGCTTTTGACAATGAAAATTACTCTTCTAGTTGAAAAGTATTTAAAAAAATAATCTTTATGTATTTTTCTATAATCTGAATTAAAATCACAGTAAAAAAAGCACTTCTGCAGCAAAAGCTAAGATTAATTTGTCTACATAAATCCAGAAACTTTGAAACTTCATCTTTCAAAAAACAATACTGATTTGTGAATCTTCATACCTCAAAAAATCAATCAAGATGAGAATATTTTGCCAAATTGAATGCTAATTATTAAACTAGATTTGTCATAACAGAAGGAAACATTCTGTAAGTTTGTTGATATGGGGACCAAAACTTATTTACCCAAGTATAGTTTCTAGGGTATCCTAACAGCTCAAAAGAAGGTTTAACATTAAACCACAACAAGCAGAAACTCACCAAGGCACAGTGATCTCTGTTATTCTGGCTGGTTAACTCTGTTACAGTACAAGTAATACTAGGGCCCAAAAGGAGTTCCCGCTGATCAAGGTAACACTGGTGGATGTCATTTAGCAGTTGTTGGTATCTGATGAAAAGCAAATGAGATTGGAGTACTGTATAAACTTCTGATTTCAGATATGTAAATTAAATCCAATCTTAAATCCCAAAATAGGTTGCCAAACCTCCAAAGCTATATGGTTACCGCTCATTTGCCCACATTAAATACTAGAAATATTTATGTATATAAAGAAAAAACAAACCATAATGAACTACCAGAACCTTTATCTTTTAAAGACAGATTTATCTTCCAAGAGTAGTGATGTTACATCTACCTAAATGAGAAGGAAATCCTGCTATATGGGAAAAGATGCCTTACAAACTCACCAGGTCAGGTCTGTGACCTTGCTCCCCAAACTGAGCTGTGTGCTACAAGAAAAAGCTTGTACAGCATGCAAGGTAATTGCTCAGAAAATATCAGGGACATAACAGACTTGGCAAAATAGCACTTCAAGGAAGGTAATTTGGAAATTGAAGACCCTGTGGGTACTCACTCAGGTATTTTTTCAGATCGTTGTTCTATTTGTTCAATGAGAGTCTGTGGAATAAAGACAAGTCCATTAACTCCATCTGTTTTAGTTATATTTTCAATTGCTTTCTGATTATAATAGTAACACAAGCTCATGTTAGAAAGTCTGTGACTACAAAAAAGTTGAAACATGAAAGTCACCTAAAACACAAAAAAAGTAATCACAGTATTTCAGAATATTTTCTTTCAGTTTTTGTATGCACACAGTTACTACATTTTTCTTTTTAAACAAAACTGGAATTATACTACATATTCAGCTTTGCAATCTGCTTTTTTTTTTTAAAGATTTTTTTAAAAATTTATTTAATTTCTTTTTGGGTGAGCTGGGTCTCGTTGCTGCGCATGGGCTTGCTTCTAGCTGCAGCGAGCGGGGGCTACTCTTTGTTGAGGTGCACGGGCTTCTCATTGCGGTGGCTTCTTTTGTTGGGAGCACAGGCTCTAGGTACATGGGCTTCAGTAGTTGTGGCACACGGGCTCAGTAGTTGTGGCTTGCGGGCTCTAGAGCGCAGGCTCAGTAGCTGTGGCGTAAGGGCTTAGTTGCTCTGTGGCATGTGGGATCTTCCGGGACCAGGGCTCGAACCCGTGTCTCCTGCATTGGCAGGCGGATTCTTAACCATTGCGCCACCAGGGAAGCCCAAGGAACTGACATTTTAAAAATTAAGTCTCCCCAACCAGGAACCTATTGTGATAGGTTTACCATTTATTCAAACTTTTATGATTTTCTTTCTAGTTTTGTTATTTTCTTCATCCTTATATTTCCATTAAGGTTATTTCTAGGTAAATATTTTATGCTTTCTGTCACTAATATAAATGAAACCCCATCATATATACTAACTGGTTACTAATGATATGTAGGAAAGCCACTGATAATTACATAATCATTTTATGTTCACCCACCACTGAGCCCTCTTATCTACACCATTTCTTTTCTAATCAAAATTTTATCATTGCTAGTTTGACTAACAAGCAAAAGCAACAACTCAGGCACAATCTAAACCTCAAACCGTCAACTAACCACTGTATCTTCTCTAAACAAGACCAAGTTCCTATTTCAAAAAACAAAAACTCCTTTCCACTGACTTTCAAGAGGGAAACAAGGAAGAGAGTGAGGTCAGAGTCAGCAAAAGCAGACTACTCTTTCTAGTAGCTTCACAATAATAAAAAAAAAGATACATGTACCAGCTCCAGTCAGCTGTATCTGGGATTACACTGATTTAAAGTATTGCATTGGCTCTCTACTTTTCCTGAATTAGCATGACATGCAACATCCTCTGTGAGATGGTCTTTGCCATCTTTCCTTTCTTCTTTACTATCACACCCTACTGAAAGTCTTGTGTTTCAGTCTTAAATGAGGTCCTCCCAAAATACAAGTCTTTTATGTCTCTACAACTTTCCCTATACATGCTGCTCTCTCTGTATAAAATATCCTTATCAGTCCCCTCAAGTCTGCTATAAATCTGTTTTTTTAAGCTCAACTATCACCTTCAACTGGAAACGTTCCCTGAGCATCACAGGAAGAGCTAGGTGTTTCCTGCTCTGTGGGCTTAAAGGACCTCAACATACACTGCTATAATGTGGAAGGACAAAGTCTACCTTTCATTCAGGTTCATTTTCCTGGTATAAACAAAGGACCTAACATACCTTAGCATTTCAAAAGGGCTGGCTAAATAAATTTCATAGCATTATCTTATTTATGTCAATAGACTTACTCTGACTTTGGGGGCAGCAGCTCGAAATCTCACATAAAATAATGTGAAGGCATTGTCTGCATTAGGTACAGATGAAGGATCCTAAAGAAACATGGGGGAGGATAGGGAAGGAAGATAATTAGCGAACAAATAATTATTCAGAAAGTATAACACAAACCATTTCGTATGGCTACTGCTTGGCCTTTATACCAACCAAAAGCTTACAGAGAGAAAGATTAAATACTATTATTGCTACAAATGAGAAATAATTATGTGGAGCTGTCATCTCTCTCTACTTTATAATTAAAATTTATGCTATGTTACATGAATTTTGGTGGTAAAAAGACTGAACTCAGATTCATACTCAGTCACTTTCTGAGTGTAGGACTTTGGTCAAATTACTTAACCTCTCTGAGATTCAGTGCATCCATTAAATGGTGGTAACACACATGCACAAAGGTTTTACACAGCTCAATTATAAAGCACTAACACATAGTAGGTACTAGTACTTATTAGGTATTAGTTTCCTAAAATAAAATTTTGCAAAATAGAAAAATTCTATAGTCTGTTATGTCAGCTAAGAGCAATGGGAATGGTAAAATGCAATACAAAAATCAGTAGCTTTGAACTAAAAGCTCAAGATATTCCATATTCTTTAGAAAGTAGGCTGAAAAAATAAAATAAATTATCTTTCAGGTTTTATTTTCTTAGGAAAGAAATGTGCTCAATGACCATCTGATCTAGCTCCACTCTTATTTTCTAACCTAACATGCTGCTAATTTTCCACCTAGCATCTACTAAAATCTGTAATTTATTAATTTGTCTTTTTCCTTCTTTACTGATTATTTCTCCTGAACGTAAGTTCCATGAGGGCAGGGACCTTGTTAGCTCCTTTCACTATTGTACAGTTCTTAGTACAATGCCAAGCATTTAGAAGGCATTCAATAAAAATACATTTGCTAAATACAGAAAATTAAATTATCCATCATTTGTAAAGAAAGAATCTATCATATGTAATTCTACCACTCAGACAGAACCACTTTTATTATTTTGGTGTATTTCCTCCTAATATTTTCTTTAAAAAGATAGGAAAAGAAAAAGCTTAAGTGAGAAATAGTTTGAATCTTATTTTATTATTTATCATATAGTACTGAATATTTCTCACACTGTTATATATCCTTTGAAAATAAGACTGTGACAGACATATATAATATAGGCATTTTTTCTTATTATAAATAAAATTGCAACACATATTTATTTAACAAAAGGTAAAAAAAAAATTGGAGTTACTAGATACTAATCTCAGACTAACATTATGGAAAATAAATGAATTAAAAAAACAAAAACAAAGCAACACCTCACCAGTTAACTCACCCTTTTTAATAACTGACTTGTGAGGTTCTGTAGTGTGTTCACAGTATATGTCTTCATGAGGTGCAAAGCTTTAGAAAGACACTGCTTAAATTTCAGTAAATATACAGGATAATCTTTAAAATTTGGCTGTAAAGGAAAGGGAAAGATTTATAAAGATGAAGCAAACTTTTAATGAAAACCAACCTGTCCTTTATGTAAAGCTATACAGAAAGTTAAAAAGAAGATCTTATGCAGATTGTAAGCTCCTTGAAGACAAATACTATGACTGCCTTGGTCATAGCCAAATTCCCTGTGCCTGGCACAAAGCAAGGGCTCAATAAATATTTGCAGTTTTTAGCAAAATATATTTTCAGTATCCCACAGACAACAAGGCTAATATGTGAGGCCCAACTAAGAAAAGAATAGGAGTTGGGTGAAATAAATACAGCTATAAATCCTTGGAGGGCAGAAAGAGATGGTGATTAAACCAAAGGACTTGTCCTTTTATTTCCCCCGCTAAGTAATACTTTTTGTTTCCAAGGAAGCATCTAGCAAAACAGTAAGTCAGTCCAAAAATCACTAGTCCTTTTAGATGGGATAAAGTTGTGTCAGCCAGCCGCTTTTGCTATTCCAGGGGTTGCTGCAGCAGCTGAAAGCATTTTTTACATCACTACTGACAATGACTAAGAATTTACTATAGTTTTTCTTCAAGTATATTATGGAAAGAAATAATTAGTTTACTGCATAAGAAATGATATAATAGGGATGTTAAGATGTCTTTAAAACATACAGAAATACCATGACTTACATGAGATGATATGTATGTAATACAGTCATCTAACTTGGCCAGCATTGGTATAAATCCTTCACTATTCACAGACAGCGTGGGAGAATTCAATTTCTTTAAGGGAAAAAAATTTTTTACATTTTAAGAGTCACCAAATATACTCAAATGCAGCCCATGTGTAACAATACAATAAAGAAAGGACAAATTTAAAAGAATATGGATTGAATTCAGTTTACTCCTAATGACCTTTAATGGGGCTCTTCACGAATTAGTAAACACTTTATACTCCATTGCACAATGTTATATTAAAATAATACATCATGTAGCTAGATTTCCCACTTTCTAGCACTTTACAACATAAATTTTCCACTTTCAAACACTGGCGATCTTCTCAAGGTTAAAAGATTAACTAGCAGTTATCATGTTCAGCAGTCATACTGAAAGTAAAATATAAGTAAACATATACAAATAGTACTAATATAAGGTAATATATAATATAAACATGATATTTAATATAATAGATAAAATGATAAATATTAAAATATATAAAACTATATAATATATATAAAATATAAGTAAAGTGACCCAATTATTTCTTATCTTGATATACAAATAGTTTGGCAATGATTTATATTTCCCATTGCATTCCACTGTTAACTGGCTACTGGTTTTATTTCTAACTCTTTAGTAAACAATAATAATTTAGATTAATTTAATAATTTTAATAACATGATTTATATGCAGTTATTATGATTAATTTATGAGCCAGAACACAGAGAAATATAATTTACACAGAAGTCTTTATTGTGACTACCTCTTTGGGATCCAAGAATCCGTTATGAGGACTATACTTTTCCTCAAACTAAACATGAGATTAGTTTAAGAAATATTTTAATTACTATTATAGAAGCACAACCACAGCAAGATTTAAAATGGAATATTTCTTCTTATAACCTTCACAGCTTACAAATATGATACTATAAGAGTTAACCAACAAAGAGATTTTAATAGCAAAAATACAATTTAAGAAGAACTATTATTTAAATCACATTTGGAAATCTGAACTGGTAATGGTATGTCCATCACTCACAGATAGGAATATCTTAACAACAAGCAAACTATTAAGTTAAAATATCACTCAAGCCAATTTATAAGGTTAAAGATTATACTCAGAATGGGAAATATAAAATAAAGCCACTAATTCTAGAAAAAATAAAGAACAATGCTTACTGTGTTAATAGTTTCCAATTCATTAAAATAGGAAAGCTTTTGTTGAATGTTTTCAGCCAGATCAACAAGTTCCGACTTGAATTTTTTAAAAGAGAAAAATCAGTTATTGTGAGAACATAAGAATCAACACTCCAGTCTCAAAATTACATCGAAGAGATTTATACTAGACATACAGGTTTATATTAGATATATGATTTCAGAATAATGCCCAAAGATTTCTGCAATCATGGGCTAAAATAAGCAATGATTATTACAGTAAATTACATATCTTTTTATAAAATAACAGATGATTACCTTTTTAAAAACATACAAATATACATAGATAAAATTCTGAGATAAGTATAGTAACTTAAATATTCTATCTTTAAGTCACAAGTTTATAAGTGCAACCTAGATCTGTTCATCTTTTCATAAACCCCACCATTAGTATAATCACTATGCCTTGTTTGAAAAGTGTCAATAGGGAATTCCCTAATGGTCCAGTGGTTAGGGCTCGGCGCTTTCAGTAACAAGGACTGGGTTCAATCCCTGGTCGGGAGCTAAGATCCCGCAAGCCGCGCAGCGCAGCCAAAAAAAAAAAAGAAAACTGTCGCAAATGTGAATATACCCTCTTCACTCTGAAACTGTACTGAGACCTAACAGCTCAAAACATATGAAAGCTTGCCCATGCTCCTGCTGGCATAAGCTTAAAAGCAGGCTGTCAAAGTAATAATTTGCATACTTAGCACAGGGCCTCATACAGAGAAATGTTCAAAATATACTTGGAGAAATAAAGGAAATTAGAATTAAATTGTATTCATCTATTTAAAAATAAAATATTAAACATAGTCAGTCACTGACACTCTCTCCTATTCCAAATTACCTGTTCTTTCAGGAGCTGTTCACAGGCTTCATGTAGGGTTCCTGTCTTATTGGACACAAAAAGATACTGTTTCTGCAATGATTCCAGATGCTGAAGAGCACTGTTGACATCATTCAATATAGCATCACACTGCTCCTGAAACCCAGACAAGTAATCCCTCATCTGTCTAGAAAACAGAACCAAAAGGGGATTGGCAATAATATTTTCCCCCAATAAGCATAGACAATAAACAACAAAGTCTCGTTTTCCCCCAAATGTTTGCATTTCAGAAGGAAAGTCTGACCTATTCAAAAAGTTTATTATATTCAGAAATATAGCAAAAACTATGTCACAAACTGTTTCAGTACTTAGGAAGGAAAATCATTGAAACTATGAGCAATAAAAGGAATCAGCCTGGGCTTCCCTGGTGGCGCAGTAGTTGAGAGTCTGCCTGCCGATGCAGGGGACACGGGTTCGTGCCCCGGTCTGGGAAGATCCCACATGCCGCGGAGTGGCTGGGCCCGTGAGCCATGGCCGTTGAGCCTGCGCGTCCGGAGCCTGTGCTCCGCAACAGGAGAGGCCACAACAGTGAGAGGCCCACATACCACACACACACACACACAAAAAGGAGTCAGCCTTAAAGCCATAAACTGGCTTTTCACATGTAGGGCAATAAATCATGGCCTCAACTTTCAAAGACTGGGACACCAGGCCCATCCCAAGGTAACAAGTAGGTCCATCCTTCAGGTCATGTCTGCCTTTGAGAGATGGTGTGATGTCATGGAAAGAATTTTGGACTTGGAATTGGAAGACCTGAGTCCAAGTCCCAGCTCTGCCCAAGTATCCATGACATTAGGCAAGTATTTAATAGTCACAGGCCTCAGTTTACTCGTTTGTAAAATGGGAATAATAACACCTTTCCTTATAGAGCTGCTATGAAGATTAAATGGAATCATACATCAAAGAGCCTAACACAATGCCTAGCGATAGTAGTCACTTAATTAATGTTAAATGAATACAAATGTTCAACCCACGGTCCCCAAATCAGCTAGAAACAATACAGTCACTTCCCCCATGCTGTCAATATACACAAACAAAACAACATAGTTCACACCCAGCCTAGCTGGCCATCCCTAAAGTCTCTTGGGTCTCTCCCTCTAAAGAAAGGCAGCAAACACCTCTTAGAGTTCCTGACAAAACTCCCACTTGATTCCAAGCCCTTCTAGAGTTATCTAAAATCAATTTCTGCCCCTCCTAACCTATTAATTACAATGTGACTTTTTTTAAATCACACAACTTCCAATACCAGTTGGAATGACCCACATCCTTTCTAGCTATTCTTAAAGAAAATGTTGCTGTTCAAGTTTTCTTTGTACCTTAAGTTTGTTTAAAGGCACAGATAATGAAATGCTTAAGATGATCTAAGAATTAGGACAGCCAACAAATATAAGAGCCACATACCTATATTTAGTTCCTTCATCCTGATCCATCTGAGTCTGTAGCTTTGCAAACCATGAGAAAAACTGGAAAAATAGGGTATTACGTTGTCAACAAAACTAAAACAGAGAAAATGAAAAGTGGCTACATGCTAAACAGCAAGTCAAAAGGGTAGACACTAAGTCTTACTGTTTGGGGCTCAGACATTAATAGCTTTAAGCCAGGAGATGATAATTTAATTGCATGGTCAGTGTCTACATTCCAGGAAAAGCAAAGTATCTTAAAAACATGGGCCATTTTCAGAGTTAAATAAGAAAGAGTATTAACACGATAATATGTAGAAATAAACATTTCTTCCTAAGAAGCTAATGCCTACCTGCTAGTTTGCCAAATTTGAGTAGGTAACATAGGGCTTTGGGTAAATATTAATGTTATCTAATAATAATTGTGAGAATATAAGCTCAGAAATAATATAAAGGAGTGGTTTAAAAACATAGCTTTTGCATCAGCTAAACCTGGGTTTGAATTCTGGTTCTACTATCAAGTTGTATACTTAAAATGAGTACATTTTATTGTATGTAAATTATAACAATGTATTAGACCTTTTTTTTAATTTAAAGAGAGATATGCAAGTGCAAATTTAATCCGGAAGATCTTTTTTTTTTTCAAATAGTCCAAGTAAATTCATAGACATGGTGCCAGATTATCTTCTATAATTCTCAAGTGGGATTTGAAGTCAAAGGTATGCTTTATTCTCTCAAGATACTACTCTTGCCAAGTACCTTGTCTTTCGTTTCCTGAACACTGTGTGCTTGGCACACACTGCATTTACGTGCATTATCTAATTTAATTCTCATGAAAGTCCTATGAGATAAGTGTATAATTATCTTTGTTTTACACATTAGGAAACAAGAGACCCGAGAAGGTAGGTAATTTGCCTGAGCGCACACAGATGGTAAGTGATAGCGGTGACCTTCAGATCCAGGTTGGTCTAACTCAGGAGCTAGAGCTCTTCATCACTTTGCAGCACTGCGTCTCTTGACTTAGTGCAGAGGTCCCCAACCTTTTTGGCACCAGGGCCTGTTTCATGGAAGACAATTTTTCCGTGGACCCGGTGGGGGGCGGGGGGGATGGTTTCGGGGTGATTCAAGTGCATTACATTTACTGTGCACTTTATTTCTATTACAATTACATTGTAATATATAATGCAATAATTATACAACTCACCAGAATGCTGACAGGAGGCGGAGCTCAGGCGGTAATGCGAGCGATGGGGAGCGGCTGTAACTACAGATGAAGCTTCGCTCGCCCGCTGCTCACCTCCTGCTGTGCAGCCTGGTTCCTAACAGGTCACGGACCACTACCGGTCCGTGGCCTGGGGGTTGGGGACCCCTGACTTAGTGTATATGCAATTCAGCACATTTGCTTTATGTTTCACTTGGTAAATGCCTTAGCTTTGATTCTTCTTTTTTTTTAATTGAAGTATGGTTGATGTACAGTGTTGTGTTAGTTTCAGGTGCATGGCAAAGTGATTCAGTTTTATATGCGTGTGTGTGTGTGTGTGTGTGTGTGTATCTGTTCTTTTTCAGATTCTTTTTCCTTATAGGTCATTACAAAATATTGAGTATAGTTCTCTGTGCTGTACAGTAGGTCCTCCCTCAGCTTTGATTCTTAAGAGGACAGAAAGATGAGACAGAGGAAGCAGCAGAAGAAACTATTGTACATTTAAGTTTATAGTTGGAAATAAGCAAAAACCAAGAGATTTCACATGCTAAATTTCAGAAAAATAACTATAAGCGTTCGTCTAAAGAGCATATTGAGGTTTTTAAGAAAGAAATTACCTAGCAACAAGCAGTGAGGGGTGCGGTTGGGGGGTCTGCATGTGTGCATGTGTCCATGCACATGCATGCTGGGGGTCACATTAACACAGACACATACTGGGAGGAGGTCTAAAGGGCATAAAATATCAAAACCTTAATATATATAATAGTCTATCCAAACTTGGAATAGCATATTTTTATCTGTACTGCAAATAAAACTGGGCAACAGGTTCATTTAAAACACTTAAGAAATAACCACAACTAACACAAAATTTAAAATGTTCTAGAAAGAGACACAGCTTTGGGAAAGATCACTGGTGTTCTCCTTACTTGGTGCAAGTAATATATCCTTCTTTCTCCAGCCCCCACCAACAAAAAAAAAAAAAAAAAAAAAAAGATGTTCTAGAAAGACTTTATTTTAACTACAGTTTCCAATGTTCAGAACTTTTAATTAGGACCTCTGTCTTGAGACATTTAAAACAATCAAATATCCTTAAAAATAATGCTGCCATTCACCTGCTGTGCAGTTTCAATTCTTTCTTCTTCCATTTCTAAGGAGGTGAATCCCTTCAAGAGAATGTCTTCTGTAGATTCAGGCACTACTGAAGCCTGTGCAATGGGCAGCGACTGGGATGTTAAACTGCACAAGTCTTCAATTGGGAGCTTGAAAAAAAAAGAGCCACAAAGATATTCAAATAACTTGAAAATTCTCTAAACTTAACTCAAGATTGATATTCCATCTCAGGTGTTCTGAAAGAGAATGAAATGTCTTCTGTTAAATCATCTGATGTTAACAAGGGCCATATAATACTAACACTTATAACTAGGTTCTCTCTATAGTAAATGCTGGTCTCAAAATATAAACATGACACCAATACCCAACCATTTGCAAAGTATGGTTTTTGAGTTACTTTTTGAAAACTGGTGGTGAATCTGTACTAATCCACACACCTTTTCCTACTGGAACCTCTTGTGAACTAGCACCAAAGGCAAAACCTGCGTGCTAATATAAGTAGCTGACCCTCTCCATTATCAACACAAAAGCCTCACCTCATTAATATGAACTAACAGAAAACAAATCGTACCCGAGAATCAACTACCAACAACTATATCCCCTTCTACTATTTTACCCTGCTGCCACACTTCACCCACATCTTCTTGCTGAAGAATTCTGAAATTACAAGTGAAAAGAAAGAATTTCAGTTTCCCATCAGCTTCAGAAGAGCCTTACCTTGAGGCCATCAGACCTACAATACTGTCTAGTTTGCCATTACTAAAGATATTCCAGGTGTGCATTTACCTAGGGTCATACAGACAAGCTGTTTTTGGACTTAAAAGAAAGGGAGTGTGAATGCTGGGGAAGGTAAAAGGGTGGAATTATTTCGTTTCAATCCCAGTTTCTGCCCTTAAGGCATGACATCTAAGGTCCAGCAATAAAAGACCTTAATCCAAGGCCTTAGGAAATTGCCTCCTGTCTATTTTTCTAGATACAGAAATTTCAGCTGAAGACAGTATTTTCTCTTCAAAGCTAAAATAAAATAAGCTAGATGCAAAATGCACCATCATTAATTTAGAAGTACAACCCTTTAAATATGGGGGGAGGGAATTCCCTGGCAGTCCAGTGGTTAGGAGTCAGTGCTTTCACTGCTGTGGGCCCAGGTTCAATCCCTGGTCTGGGAACTAAGATCCTGAGAGCAGCGCGGCATCAAAAAGAAAGAGAGAGAGAAAGAAAAAGAGAGAGAGAAAGAGAGAGAAAAAGAAAGAAAGGAAGGAAGGAAGAAAGGAGGGGGGAGAGAGAGAGAGAGGGAGGGAGGGAGGGAGGGAGGAAGGGAGGGAGTTTTGTGTCTGGGTTCAAGTGGGGCTGCACCTTCGGGCGCGGTAAAGCACATCACAGTGCGGCCTGGTGTGAACCCTGCTCCTGCTCACTTAATAAGCGTGTTACAATGGGCAAATTACTTAATGCTTCTAAATCTCAATTTCTTCTCTATAAAATAGGAATTACATTATCTGTATCATGAGGCCATTGTGAAATGAAGAAAACACAGGTGTAAGAAAACAGGCTCCTTGGACCACTGGGAAGCTGCAGACAGAAGAAAAGTGTTCAGAAAGGTCCCCAATCTGCTTTCTCCCAGGAGGGTCCTGGATGTACAGAGATATGTCTTACTAAGGGCATCACTGTTCAACACAAACTCTTCCTGAATGGTGACACAATCCCTGAACAGAAAAGGGCTGTTGGGCAGGAAGAATTAAGTTTCTGAAATCTGATGAGAATCTATCTTGACTCTAACGCGTCACCAGCAACTGTGTGCTGCCACCAGAGGCTCTGAGGACAGAGGAAGCTGAGCTGAGCTAAGTCTACCTGCTCATGCTCTGTGCAACCATCCAGTTACCAACAACAAGCTCTCTCCTCGGAGGCAATGCTACGTGTATTTAGCATAATGCCTGCCAAATAATAAATACAATCAACTGGAGCCGCTTCTATTTATCATATTATTATTCCTATTTATTAGTAGTAACAAAGTAAATTTATTTTTTTTAATTTATTTATTTTTATTGAAGTATAGTTGATTTACAATGTTGTGTTAGTTTCTTGTGTACAACAAAGTGATTCAGAAATATGTGTGTGTGTATATATATATGTATATAAATTCTTTTTCAGATTCTTTTCCATTATAGGTTATCACAAGATATTGAATATAGTTCCCTGTGCTATACAGTAAATCCTTCTTGTTTATCTATTTTATATATAGTAGTTTGTACCTATTAGTTCCAAACTCCTTATTTATCCCTCTCCCACTTTCCCCTTTGGTAACCATAAGTTTGTTTTCTATGTCTGTGACTCTGTTTCTGTTCTGCAAATAAGTATTTGTACCACTTTTTAGATTCCACATATAAGTGATATCATATGATATTTCTCTTTCTCTGACTGACTTAGTAGGATAATCTCTAGGTCTATCCATGTTGCTGCAAATGGCATTATTTTATTCTTTTTTTATGGCTGAGTAATTGTATATATGCCGCATCTTCTTTATCCATTCATCTGTCAATGGACACTTAGGTTGCTTCCATGTCTTGGCTGTTGTAAACAGTGCTGCTCTGAACGTTGGGATGCATGTATCTTTTGAAAGTAGAGTTCTCTCCTGATACCTGCCCAGGAGTGGGATTGTTGGATCAAATGGTAACTCTATTTTTAGTCTTTTAAGGAACCCCCATACTGTTTTGCAGAGTATCTGCACCAATTTACATTCCCATCAACAGTGTAGGAGGGGTCCCTTTTACAGTAAGTAAATTTACAAATCAGAATCTATGCTGCTTCTTGGGAACAGAATCGTCTAAGTTACCTTTACAAAATTATAGTTTATTAGTAGTAAAATTCAGTTATATATGAACAGATCATGACAAACTTCAAACACATAATTCTATCAGCACTGTTTACACGATACCTAAGGAGGAAAAGGGAGAGAGACATGGATCCGGTGCAGATTTGAAAAATATACCAGAAAGCACATGGAGGCTAGGCTAAAAGAATGCTAGACAGAGTGTTGCTTGCACCCTAATAATAAGAAAAAGACAAATAATCTACAAAATCAGGTTCTTGAAGCCATCAGAGGGTTGAGGTTCCAGAGTAACCAAGTAGCTTAAAATCTAGAAAAAGATGGGTGTCTCCAGGCAGAGAGAGAGTGAGAGCACGGGCTTACCGTGACAGATGATGGAGAACTAGATGACAAATGCCACACGAGTAGGTAAGAACTAGGCTAACATTGCTTTCAAATTACTAAATGCTAGAGGACGGGTGAGTACAGAACGCTTGGAAGTCACAGACACAAGGGGAGTTTGCACGCACTCACATGGTCTTCACGGACCTCCACCAGGTGCTCATGAGAAAGAATGAGGACTGGTGGTGCAGGCTTAGAAGAGGAGGGGCCTGGGGAAAGTGGGGCACAAAGCCCCATCCAGACCCTTCTCCCCAGTGGAACAAAATCTTAAGACACTGAAAAAAGGGCAGCAAGCCCTATCAACCCTAAGGCACAGAGGAGAACACACTACAGCCGGGGAAAGGGAAAACAACCATTACCCCTGGAGGAGAGGCAAGAAAGAACCCAAGACCCAGAACATCAGAGGTCTCCTACTGCCGGAGGAGGGCAGAGTCAGTAAGAAACTCCACCCCTGAGTCCCAGGGGCAAAAGGCCTGCCTAAGACTGAGACTGGACGCAGAGGACAGAAAACGCCCACCTACCACCACCAGGGTATAGAGCGCCAGCAATGCTCTCCTGTGGGAGGGGCAAGAGCACAGACACCCTCTGAGACACAGGCGCACAGCACACCAAAAGCTGAGGGTTGAGAAGGAAGGTTAAGAAGACTGTGCAGCAGCCCAGCCCCAATGCTAGGCAAAAAGGAATGAAAGAGAAGTTTGAAGCCAGTGGTAAACTAAAGGCAACCAGAACAAAAACAAAACCCAAACCTAGCCCACTAACCCAAACCTCCACACTAATGACCTAACGGAGTAAGTGTATTCATTTCCAGGCACTCCCGCTATTTCCCTCAATCTCAAATGTCCTGCATACAATGTACAGTATTTGACCAAAAGTTACATTAAACAGCAAGGAAAAAAACCCAGCTCATTGTCAAGAAACGAAGCACTCAACAGAGCCAGACTCAAGAGATGATCTGGATATTGGAACAATAAAATAAGGAATTTAAAATAACTGTGACTAATATGTCAAAGGCTCTGGTATGAAATATAAATAAAATGCATGAACAGACGCAGAAGTTAAACAGAAAAATAAAAACTATACATGTCCAAGAGAAATGCTGGAAATAACCATTATTGTAACAGAGATGAAGAATATCTGCAACAGACTCATCAGTACACTCAACACAGCTAAGGAAAGAATCAGTGAACTTGAAGACAGGTCAATAAAAATCACCCAAAATTAAACATAAAGAAGAAACAGCATGGACAAATAAAAACTGAACACAACATCCAAGAACTGTGGGATGGTAATAAAATGATCTAATATATGTGTAATCTGAATCTCAAAATAAGGAGAGAGAGAGAGAACAGGGTAGAAGAAATATTTAAAGAGATAATAGTTGAGAATTTTCCAAAAATAATGAAAGACACAAAGCTACAATTCTGAGCTCAGAAAATCCCAAGCAGAATGCAGATGCATGTGTGTGTGTGCACACACACACACACACACCCTTAGACACATCACATTCAAACTCAGAGAGAAAACAAAAGTCATAGAGAAAACCTTAAGGCAGTCAGAGAGAAAAAGATACATTATATACAGGGGAACAAAAATAAGAATTAAAGCAGACTTATCAGAAATCATGCAAATCAGGGGACTTCCCTGGTAGTCCAGTGGGTAAGACTCCGAGCTCCCAATGCAGGGGGCCTGGGTTCGATCCCTGGTCGGGGAACTAAATCCCACATGCATGCCGCAACTAAGAGTTCACATACCACAACCAAGAAGCCCGCATGCCACAACTAAGACCTGGCACAGCCAAAATGAATAAATAAAATTTTTCTTTTTTAAAAAGCTGCTTTTTTTTTTTTTTTTTTTTTTTTTGCGGTACGCGGGCCTCTCACTGTTGTGGCCTCTCCCGTTGTGGAGCACAGGCTCCGGACGCGCAGGCTCGGCGGCCATGGCTCACAGGCCCAGCTGCTCCGCGGCATGTGGGATCCTCCCAGACCGGGGCATGAACCTGCGTCCCCGGCACCAGCAGGCGGACTCTCAACCACTGTGCCACCAGGGAAGCCCTAAAAAGCTGCTTTTTAAAAGCTTATGAGGGAGTTCCCTGGTGGTCTAGTGGTTAGGACTCGGTGCTTTCACTGCCATGGCCTGGGTTTAATTCCTGAGAGTTAGATCAGGAAATGATCTAATGAGAAATGAGATCCCGCAAGCCCACGCAGCGTAGCCAGAATAAAAGAAAAAAATTAAAAAATAAAAGCTTATGAGAAGATGCCCCCATTAGGTACATTTGCCCAGCTGTCTTCTTTTCTCAAAGCACCTGGAATAGAATGGCAAATCAAGAAGGGTGTGTTGCAGGGAGATCAGCTCGGTGCTTTGTGACCACCTAGAGGGGTGGGATAGGGAGGGTGGGAGGGAGACGCAAGAGGGAGGGGATATGGGGATATATGTATACATATAGCTGATTCACTTTGTTATAAAGCAGAAACTAACACACCATTGTAAAGCAATTATACTCCAATAAAGATGTAAAAAAATAAAATAAAATACATGGTAGAACTATTTAAAAAAAAAAGGTGTGCTGGTGTCACAAGCTTTCCTGTTCTGACTACTCTTTCACTCCTGAAGACGAGATGTCGACCGAATGCCTCTGGCTTACTCGCACTGTCCTGGCTTCCAGATGGAGCAATCATTTACCACCAGAGAGAGAAGAGCAGAGACCTAGGCTCCTGGTTGGTCCTGGATAGCTACTGTACAGCTTACCCAAATGGGGACACTAACATATTAAATACTAATTACAATAAACTATCAAGCCTTGCCTGACCAGCTGAGCAGTTCCAGGAAAAAACAAGCAAATATACCTTTCTCTCCCAAACTTTACTTCTTGCACAGTTCTGGGTTGGAGAAAATCACTTTGTAATCAATCTAATAAATTCATTCCCTAAATGAAACCTGACGTTACCTACTCTGTTCAGAGCAAATCATTGAAGAGGTATAGATGGAGTCTCAGAACCTTCCTCCAGGCACCTAACCTCTTCTTTTCTTACCTTTGGTCTGAGTGACACCTACACAGTACCAGCTCAGGATCATAACATTCTGGTCTATTCTTTTAAGGTAATAATCATTTGGGGAGAAAAGCACATGAATAATATAATACTGGCAGGTAGCTTGCTGTGTGCACTTTATATACTTGATTTACTTCTCACAACTCCCTGTGATGCAAGTACTATTATAATCCCCATTTTATAAAGAAGAAAACAGGCTCAGAGAAGTATCATGTCTAAGGCCACACAAACTTTAGGAAAACAACAACTGTAACAGTAAATTACAGGTAAATTTCAGGATAAATTATCTCAGCATTTTATCGAGAATCACTAAACTCAGCAGAAAGAAAAAGGCCCTCACTACTAAAAAGTTTGCCCTGGCTACAAGAAACCAGTCTACTTAATATTCTACTGCAAATTTTCTTATCTAACACCAAATAAAAAGGTATATAAGACTAGTTCTCCTAAATAAAAAGGAAAGGTATAAACAGCTTCATGATATTTGCTGAGAGTTAGCTGGCCTCTTACTATTCAACTAACTTGCCCAGTTCCAGTTGTTCAGGATGTAATTTATCTCCTGAATAATTGTGAAACACTACAGAAAATCCTTTACAGGTTTTTATTTTGGTTGGACAAAATAAAATTGAGGCATTCTTTCTCAGCGCCAGTGTTAAAAACAGTGGTAACAGGGATAAAAAATTCAATTCCAAAGTCTTCCCACCAGACATATAAAGGAAAAAGAGGGCTGTCGAAAGCTGAAGAGCAATGAGAAATTCCCCCTCAAAGATTCCAGGATGGGTAAATAACAGGCTGGTATTTCATTCTCACAGCAATCCAATGCCAAGGCTGCATGTACCAGAAGACCCTCACTGAACCCTTGAACTTGTCAAGCTCATCCCCTACCCAGGGCTTTGCACTGCTTTTTCCTCCAGCTGGAAGGTTATTTCTCTAGTCTTTGCAAGACTGGCTTCTTGTTTTCCATCATGAGTTCTCGCCTTAGGCGGTTACTTTCTTAGAAAGGCCTTCCCTCTTTTTTTTTTTTTTTATTAGTTTCTGCTTTATAACAAAGTGAATCAGTCATACATATACATCTGTTCCCACATCCCCTCCCTCATGCATCTCCCTCCCTCCCACCCTCCCCATCCCACCCCTCCAGGCGGTCACAAAGCACCGAGCTGATCTCCCTGTGCTCTGCGGCTGCTTCCCACTATCTATCTACCTTACGTTTGGTAGTGTATATATGTCCATGCCTCTCTTTCGCTTTGTCACAGCTTACCCTTCCCCTTCCCCATATCCTCAAGTCCATTCTCAAGTAGGTCTGTGTCTTTATTCCCGTTTTACCCCTAGGTTCTTCATGACATTTTTTTTTTTTAATTCCATATATATGTGTTAGCATACGGTATTTGTCTTTCTCTTTCTGACTTACTTCACTCTGTATGACAGACTCTAGGTCTATCCACCTCATTACAAATAGCTCAGTTTCGTTTCTTTTTATGGCTGAGTAATATTCCATTGTATATATGTGCCACATCTTCTTTATCCATTCATCCGATGATGGACACTTAGGTTGTTTCCAGCTCCGGGCTATTGTGAATAGAGCTGCAATGAACATTTTGGTACATGTCTCTTTTTGAATTATGGTTTTCTCAGGGTATATAAGGCCTTCCCTCTTTATCTAAAAGGGCACACCTCATTCCTTGGTGTCATACCATCCTGTTTGATTTTCCTTATATCCTGGAGGACGGTCTGAACTTACCTTCTTTGTTCTTTTTCACATGCTCATAATCACCATAATTATGTCAGCTCCATGAGGCTAAAGATCTTGTTTTTCTTATCTTTCTGTCCCCCCATTCCTAGCCCCAGGTAGGCACATAATATATGTTAAATGACTGCATGGGGCTAATGGTAGGTATTATGTTGCACAAATATCAAATAATGGGGTGAAAATGAAGAGATCCCATTTACTTCACTCCAAACCCTTTCCTTCATGCTCCGTGGGAATAATAATATTTTATGACCCAAGACATTAAAAATAAAATGAGTCACTTTTCTTATGGAATACATTCACCACAGGTACTGTGATGTCCAAGCATCCTGCTTTGGTGAGAGGCCAAATCAATTATAAACAGACTGAAATATTTATAGAGCAAACAACTTCTATTGCCCAGAGCATAAAAGACTGATAGCCATGCCAAAACAAATTTCCAACTGCTTCCTCATTTATTTCAAACACACTTCCAGCACAGAATCCTAGAGGTGGACAGAGAAACCCAAGAAAGAACACCTGTACTTTATGGCAGAGTGTGCAACGGCGAAAAGTGGCGAGAACTTTCAAACCAAAGTTCTTAACCTCTGAAGTGTGAGGGCAGAAAAAGTTGAAGTCTCTAAACTCAGTCTGCCTTTGGACACAACCGTGTAAAGAGAATGCTTCCAACATCAAAAGTAACTATCAGCGCTAATAAAATAATAACCGCCTAAACCTAGCCCTCAAAACTAGAAAAAGTTTGTCAAACACCTGACTACTCATAAAATGTACTTCTTGCTATTATAACTAATTGAATTGAATCACACAAGCAGTAATAAGGATAACAACCCAATGGCAATTAGGATTAAAAAACGTTGACACTAAAACCGACAACCAGCATTATCTAATAATGTACTGACCCAGCTGTCAAAGAAAAATTTTTACGGCTTTGCTATAAGTCAAATATAAATCGGATCTCCCACAACCTGCACTTGATCGAGAGCTCATTGCTCAATGTCCGATGAATGAAGCTGTCACCCGGGATCAACTTTGGTCTCCCCAAGTGCCCCTATGGAAAAAGGAAGCTGGGCTATTCATTAACGTGGTAAACAAATACCAACAGGAGGCTGTCCTGAAGCAAAGCACTTCGGGTTCAGTGTCTTCTCCTTCCGGGAGAAGGTGGGCAGCAGGACTATGCCTCGCTGACACCAGGGGCACCCGGGGCAAGGCTCCCGGACAACCGCCCCACGCCGCAGGGGGCGGGCTGGGTGCCGGCGGCCAGCAGCCGCTGGACGCCCCCGCAGCCACCCCCACGCCGGAGGGGAGAGTCGGCGGTCAGGGCCAGCGTGAGGCCTGACAGCCCGGGAAGGTGAGGGGCCTGTCCCACCGGAGCCGACACTGTGATCGGGGAGGAGAGGAGAGACCCTGGACAGGGGTCTGCAAGGTCGGGGTCCGCCGGCGCGCCCGCGGAGTAGCCCAGCCCAGCTCCCGCCCGTCACTTCACCTCGGCGGGCACGGGCAGGTCCTCGGCCGCCGCCTTCAACTCCAGCACCGAGTCCGTCTGCCGGTCGGTCAGCGGCGCCGTCGTGTCCGGTCTCCCATCCCAAAGAGCCAGCTTCTCCCGAGCGTCCCGCTCCGCCGCCGCCTCCGGCTGCAGTAGCAGCGCCGCCTCCGCCATCGCCGCCGCCCCAGCAGCCCGCAGCAGCCGGGGGGAGGTGGGAACCCCGACAGAGAGATGTCCGGGCCACTTCCGGGAGAGCCGGGGCTTCCAGCACTGCACCGGCGGCGGGGCGGGGCGGGGCGAACCGGAATACCCTGACCCCGGAAACGCTTCCCCCGCGTGGGCGGGACTGAGGCCAGAACTGACGTGGCTTTAAACGGGGTACAAGTATTTCCGGTTAGGATGTAGACGGAGAGGGCGAAGAATATAGGCCCTAACGGAAGTAGACATGCCCCTACCAGAAGTCCCTTCCTCAACATCAATAACTTTATTGTTAATGTTGTTACTGACAACTGTGCTCAGTGACCCTGCCGGCAGGGGCCTTCGTGAGCCCCGGCATCTACTGCTTCTTTCTGCTCACAGCCTGGTAGTCTGGGTTAGGTGTGTGGACTGATTTCCGTGTTGACATGTTGCCAGTTTTCACAACTTTTCCAACATCCAATAATTCCGCTGTTAGAAACCTAATTTATGAAAACACATAAAAACTCAAAGATTTATATATATCAGACATCATAAATAGTATCAAATAACCACCTGAACGTCCAACATTGAAGAACTGGATCAATAATTCATGGCACAGACGTGTAATTGGAATACTGTTCTGCCATTTAAGTCATGTTGTAGATTTCAGCAACAAAATAAATAATGATTGTATTGGGTCATAACCTGTAGAACAGAATAAATACCCATGAGTCCAGACTGATATAAATAAATGACTGAATGAATAAATAGGGGAGAAGAGACAACTCCACCTTACTGAAGAATTCCAATCAATAAATGTAGAAAGAATGAGGGGAAAGAAATCATTAAGGACACTACAGTAATGATTATAGCAGGCAAAATCTAAGAATGGCTGCTAAAATTAGTGGGGGAAAGTCGGAGGAGAAACAGAAATTTGCATGGTATCTCTCCAAGATATTTATTAATGGGGGGAGGGGAGGATGGCTGTTAACTTTACAGTGGAGAAACCTGGAAGACATCCTCCCTTAACCAAATGATCAAGGTCAACATCATCACCATGAAACTCCTAATATGATATATCAAGAAGCACACAATATTTCTTTTGTGATATTCTTGCCAGAAATGCAAAACCACATTCTAATTATGAGAAAACATCAAACAAATTCAAATTGATGGACATCCTACAAAACAATTCACGAGTACTCTTCAAAAGTGTCAAAGTCAAAAAAAAGAAAGTGTCGAAGTCATAAAAGGCAAGGAAAGACCGAGGAAATGTTACATTTTGGGGATGAGGGAGACATGACAAGTAGATGCAATATGGGAGCCTGGATTGGACCTTGGGTCAGAAAAGGGAGAACTATAGAATAAAATATAGATATCCAAATAAGGTCTACAGTTTAGACGATAGTAGTGTACCAAAGTTAATTTCCCAGTTTTGATTGTTGTACATGATATAGTTATGTAAGATGATAACATGAGGGGAAGCTGGATGAAGGGCACATCTGAATTCTGTAACACTTTTACAGCTTTTCTAAAGTCTAAAATTATCTCAAAGTCAAGAGTTAAAATTCTCATGTTGTAGAAAATATTTATCTCCTTGGAGAAATGATATAACTAAGAAGAATGAAACAGTGTATCATCCAACTGACTAAAGGAAACACTTCCAAAATATTCACAGATGGTTAGAATTACTAATAATTATTTTCTTCTTTTCTTTTTTTTTTTAATGAGTTTTGCATCTAAGCATAAGGATGTTTGTTTGTTTTAATTAGTATACCTAAAACACACTTCCTCCTTTTCAGGCCAGGCTGATTCCAAAAATCTCAGAAATAAAGTTTATCCTGTTGAGTTTTGTGATGATAATTCTTCACCAAACATCATCCTTCAAAGGCCAAATATAACCATCTTCTCTCACAAATGTGCTTCTACTGCAGATATTCCTAAACCTATAATCATGCTACTTTCTTCTAAACATTATGTTTAATTTCTTAAAATATTTTTACCAACTGGTGATTCATGATGCTAAAGGGATGCAGTGCAGGTCATGGTACCCACAGAAAAGATCTGGGACAAGGCTGAATGTCTAATCAGCTGCTGTGAGGGCAAATGAGGGGAGAGAAGGGTAGATATTCAACACAATAATGCCTGGACTATTCCTGAATTGAAGAACTGGAGCTAAGAGAGGACAGGAAAGATCCAGCAGTCACCAGCTGGCCCTGCAGGGTGGGGGAGAGACAAGAGCAATGAAACAGTAACTGCAGTGTTCCTGGGGTGTTTTCATTGCAGAACACTAGCATAGAAGTATATACATTTAAACGATGCACTGGTTGCTCAAAATACAGTGGAAAGGGTAGTATACAATATGCTGAACTCTGCTTCAGACTCTAGGGCTCTTTTCTGTATGGACAAATATTATCTAGTGTGCCCCATCCCCAGAAGAAGTACAAATTTCCTATAATGGATCCACTTTTTTTTTTTTAAGATGTTGGGGGTAGGAGTTATTAATTAATTTATTTATTTTTGCTGTGTTGGGTCTTCGTGTCTGTGCGAGGGCTTTCTCTAGTTGTGGCAAGCGGGGGCCACTCTTCATCGCGGTGCGCGGGCCTCTCATTATCGCGGCCTCTCTTGTTGCGGAGCACAGACTCCAGACGCGCAGGCTCAGTAGTTATGGCTCACGGGCCTAGTTGCTCCGCGGCATGTGGGATCCTCCCAGACCAGGGCTCGAACCCATGTCCCCTGCATTAGCAGGCAGATTCTCAACCACTGCGCCACCAGGGAAGCCCCTGGATCCACTTTTATACTCTGTATTACAAGTCAAATTTCTTCCTGTTTCCAGCTGGTGATTAGCTTATTCCCAGAAGCACTAGATGTCATGACAATTACAACTGCAGCTTTAATTTTCTACTGTAATTTTTTTTTGACCGCACCTCACGGCTTGCAGGATTCTCAGTTCCCCGACCAGGGATTGAACCCGGGTCACGGTGGTGAAAGCGCCAAATTCTAACCACTAGACCACCAGGGAACTCCCTCTACTCTAATTTTTAACAATATTATTTATTTGATTCAAGTATTGATAAGTGTTCCCATAGAAATGTTCAAGTTGATACAGTAAACACTCATATAGCATGTATCTGTACATATGCATGTACATATAAGGCACACATGTATTCATATAATGTGTGCATGAAAAGAGAGAGAAATGAGAAGACAGGATTACATAGGCTATCTTGGGAAAAGGATGAAGATGAGGTCAGAGTCGTCTCATCCCCAAGTGATCAAGGTCCCATATCACAGTAGATGACATTTTGTTTGTAAGGTGTTATTCAGATTTCCCTTTTGATCTCTTGATTGAAACCCTGTAAGGCAGGTTATTCTCCCATTTAGATTCAAGCAAATGAAACACAGGATGATGAAGTGAGACACCAAAGACATTTGGGAAGGTGAAGGAAAAGACCACTTTTCCACACTCTTTCTAGAGGGAAACTTGCCAACACCTATCAAAACACAGGCTAGACACAGGGAGATCAGATCGGTGCTTTGTGACCGCCTGGAGGGGTGGGATAAGGAGGGTGGGAGGGAGGGAGATGCAATAGGGAAGAGATATGGGAACATATGTATATGTATAACTGATTCACTTTGTTATAAAGCAGAAACTAACACACCATTGTAAAGCAATTATACTCCAATAAAGATGTTAAAAAAAAAAAAACATAGGCTAGAGAAATGGAGAGAGGATAGCTCTTTGATCCAGCAATTCTATATCTGAGAATCTATCCTAGAGAAATTTACATATTAAAAAAATAGTAGTACATGCACAGGATAGTTTGCAATGGAGAAAAAGTGGACACAGCCTAAATGTTTTTCAGTGGGGAAATGGTTTAGTTCCTATTATTTATTGCTACCTAACAAACTAACCCCAAAATCATGCCCTAAACGAACCACCACTTTGTTCTTTTCTTTCATTATCTTGCAGGTCAGGAATTTCTAGAGGGCACATCAGAAAAGACTCCTCCCTGCTCGCCATGTCTGGAGCCACAGCTGGGGAAACACAAATGGCTGCAGGCTGGACAGCTGGGGTCTGGCTGTGCATCTCTGCATCCTCATGAAGTCTCAGAGCTGGTCCACCAGGTCTCTCCATGTGGTATCTCAAGTGTGAAGACCTCAGAGTATTTGGATGTGGCTCAGGGCTGGAAGAGATTGTTCCCACTTCTTCTGCCCTTGCATCAGAAGTCACAGAAGGTCATTTCTGCTGCACTCCACCAAGCGAGTCACTATAGTCAGGCCAGATTCAAGGAGAAGGATTGACTCCACTTCTTAATGCGGGGAGTAGTTAAGAATCGGCAGCTTTTTTTTTTTTTTTTTTTAGGCTGCACTGCCTGGATTGCAGGATCTTAGTTCCCCGACGAGGGACTGAACCTCCACCCTCGGCAGCGAAAGTACGGAGTCCCCATCACTGGACCACCAGGGAATTCCCTAATTTGTGTTTTAATGTTCCATTAATAATGCATAATGTTCTACAAGGTATGTGCACCTATTATTGCAGACCTGTCATAAAGAAACAGAAAAGTTTGCTTGTGGGATATATTAAAAAATATGTCTTGTGAGGATGGATAGATAATCTTGCAATGGTTTGAGGAGCCTTTCAGAAAAGGGTAGAGGAAAGGAGCTTTCCTAACAGGGATTTGTGACGGTCTGCTGACATTAAGAACATGAGCGTAAACATCACGGGAGCCTGGAAACTGAGCAACAGCTGGGCCAACTGTAGAGGAAAGAAAGGAAAGCTAGAGGCACGGAGGACTTCAGGGGATTGACCAAGTGTTGGAAACCACTCCACTGGCCTCTGCTGGTATTAATTCCCCACGTGGTGCTCATTCAGCTTGCGACCCCCAGCCAGGAACCAGAAGGTTACACTTGTAGAACATGTAAATGAATATGTGCTAGCAGTAAATCTAAACAAACCCTGACACAAGGTCTGAAGTGGTTCCCCACTCCTCCTGAAGTAGGTCCCTTCCTTCTCCTCTTGGCTGGGATGAGGGAGGGGAGGTATTTGTCACCTTTGGAGGTCTCCTCTGGGTGAAGACAGGATTTCCAGACTTCTGTTTTAAAACTAACAGCCTGGTATATGAGGGGTGTTTTGTTTGTTTTTGATGAATAAAAACAAAACAACCAAAAAGCAAAAACATCTCTCTTCTTTTTCAAATTAAATAGCTTTCATGATTATGTCATGACATAATGGGTATTCATCCGGAATAACCTAGATCCTGCATTTTAAAATTGTCATTTGCAGATTTTTGTCAGGTGTGGCTGGCATTTTGTCGAATCCAACTGACAGCTTTAAACAGGGGAAGGAGGAGAAAAAAATGTTCTGAACTTTTTCCTTCCTTTTTACTCACTTCCTTACTGGGATGTGAGCTTGCTAAACAACAACTGTGGGTGAGCCTCAGGACCAGGGTTGCCATGGTTTCTATGGCCCTGGGTCCTGGCCTCCCTCCCCCGCCCCTTCCCCAAGTGTGAGCATTTGTGGTTGGTGGCCCCGGGCGGAGACGGGGGCCGCTGATGATGGGCGGGCGCCAGGTGCTAGTGGGCCTGTGGCCAGCTCACCACAACTCCGAGACAGCCCCGCAGAGCCTGGTCCTTTCCGGGCCGGAGCTGCGACTCGGGCCCCGCCTACCTGGGAACAGGCTGCTTGGGGTCACTCCTGTCCCTGCTGCAGAAGGCAGATCCCAGGCAGCCATGACCCGGCTCCCCACTGGAGAACGCAGACAACAGTCAGCACCCTGGCCTAGGGCCTCTTTGGTTTATTCGTTCCACAAGTGATGGCTGGGCTGAGTCGTTCATATCCATGAGGCCGGCCCCAGGGTCAGTGGTCCAGGGTGCTCACCAGCCTTTTCTTGTCCTCATGTTGGTGCTAACAACAGTGTTTAACAGCCCAGCCCCGGAGCCCAACCACCCAAGGGTGTGCCCTGCTTACCTTCCCCAGGTAAACATGGGCAACTAGAAACTCTGTGCCTCAGGTGTCCTGATGTGAAAATGTGTACTGAATAAAATAATTAAAGTCCTTGCCCTTTTGGATGTGTGGTGAGGACAGCACAAGATGATCTGTGTGAAAGCCCTAGAATGACACAGGGTGGGTGCTCAGTAAGGTATTGGAGAGGAAGAGAGTGGGGAGGAGGAGAGGGAGAGAGTTAGGAGGAGAAACTTTCAAGTAGTTTAGATTTTAATCCCTCTGGAATTCTGCAGGCTGATCTTCCAAAGTCTCTAGGACTTGAGTGCAGCTGTACCTCTGCCTGTGGGGATCTTTAAGAGACATCATCAAGCACATTCCAAGGACAACTTCCTCAGCTGCTTTCCAACCATTTTTCTGTGCCACATCCCAGACGCCTGGATCCACTGCCAGCAGCTACAGGGGTCTATTTCCACCTGGTTCTCAAGTGGGCTGGGGCTCCAGATGGAAGTCCGCTGGATTGAGAAGCCCTGATTCTGATGACACCCACCTCCCCCAGGCCCCATAAGGAATCGCTGTCATACACCAGGGACATCCAAAGCGTGTGCCTTGTGTCTGAGCCAACAACAGTTAAGGAGACCCCTTCCTACTCTTCCATGGGGTCAGAGCAGCTAGAAGCAGCTTTGTCGTGACCTTGACAGTCTCTAGCTAAGGTCGCAGTGACTTCAGGCTTTATCCCCAGAGAAGAAATAGCACAAACCAGTGCCTGGCTATGTTCCCAAATAAGGGCTCTTTGACCTTTTAAGAAGAGAATTCAGAACTGGCAGAGAATCTAAAGATCATATAATCAAACCTTTGATTCTACAGACGAGCAAACTGAGGCATACAGAGAGGAGAGGACGAGATGACCAAAGTCCCACAGGTGGTTGGTTAATGTTGAAGTTAGGACTAGAACTTACATAACCTGACTTCTGTAACTGATGCTCTTTGTACCACCCCAGAGTTTTCCCAAGGTGAGTAATGCACAAAGCCCTTTTAAAAAATTGCAGACCCCCAGTGTTGATGTAAATAACTATATTATGTTGCTCAAGTATAAAAAGAAAACTTGACCTAAGCTTTGTATGTTTACATTAAAATGGATTTATAAGTTACATACCACTAAAAGTATAAAACCAATATTCAAATTAACAACAAGATGGATGATACCGTCTTGCTGGAAAACGAAATTGCTGCTGGCAGCACGAAGATGGTGCTGACTGCTACCACACAGCTGCTTTGGGGTTCACGCACTTATGTTACACCAGCAACACGCTCAATCCCCTGACATCCGAATCACAAGGAAGCCTTCGCTCAGGCTGTATCCCTGACATCATTTTGCCTTTAATGGGCTTGTACATATCATTTGTATATAAATCAATCCCTGTTCTTCTTGAATAGCTTAATTAAAATAGTCTAAATACACAGATAAGGAGGGTGGTGGGGTGGAAGGTGAAATCACGTGGCAATCCTAAGACAATCATGTTGATGATTCAGGAAAAAAATATATATATATTATATATATATATATGTTTAAGTATATGAAATGAAAATACATACTTAAAAAATTGTCCACAGGCTCTGGTTTTAGAAATGCCGCACACTATATCCTGCTGCCCTAAAGCCATAGAAAGATAGTGGTGAAACTTCCCTATTACCTTCTGTAAATGTCCCCAGAGCCATAACTTTGCTTCTTAAGACTTCATCTATTAATGTCTTAGCATAGGCCTGTGGGAGACTTCTCTGGTGGTCCAGTGGGTAAGACTCCGAGCTCCCAATGCACGGGGCCTGGGTTCAATCCCTGGTCAGGGAACTAGATCCCGCATGCATGACACAACTAAGAAGTCCGCATGCTGCAAGTAAAAGATCCCGTATGCCACAATGAAGACCCCACGTGCCGCAACTAAGACCTGGCACAGCCAAAATAAATAAATAAATAATAATTTAAAAAAAAAAAAAAGAATAGGCCTGTGGAAAAAATGCCCTAAGGGACAAGACGCAAGGGTGTTCCAGGTCAGGGATGGGAGGAGAAAGCGGAGGAGATGGAGATCGGGATCCCAAGACCTCCTTCCAGTGCGTACTTCAAGGCTCACCTCGGTCAGGCCCACTCAATGACTAAAATCTGATCACTGCAAAAGACCCCTGCTAATGATGTAACATCGCGAGAATGGCTGATGTAGTATAAAGTACCTCTCATCTGCTCCTCACTTTAACCCAGGAGGAAGTTGGTGAATATTATTACTATTATCTTTATTTAATGAGTGAAGAACTGAATCCCAGGAAGGTTTGTGACCTGTTCAGGATAATGGTTAGTAAAGCACAGACGTGTCATTGGAACCAGGATTCCTGACAAGAATTTCTCTTTCTCCTTTACACTAATATTATGAAAGGGAGTGACATGAAGGTGGACATTTAAACCCATTAGTGCTTTTCTGTAATAAGGCATTTTAGCAAGCATGAGCCCTGAGGGTGAGCATTACAGGCTTGAAGGAATGCCTCTAAGAGGAAAAGGCTTGAAGCTTTGGTACGTTCTGTTCTACTACAAGGCAGGAGTAGTTCAAGCGCCAAAACACTAAATCATAGCATCGATGAGGAGGAAAGATAAAACATCAGGCTTCTCTGATCATGCTCCATTTCACTTCATTGCTTACAATGAAGTCACAAAATGAAATGATTTAAAAGAAAAAATTCTGGGGCTTCTCTGGTGGTGCAGTGGTTGAGAGTCCACCTGTTGATGCAGGGGACACGGGTTTGTGCCCTGGGCCAGGAAGATCCCACATGCTGCAGAGCAGCTGGGCCCGTGAGCCGTGGCCGCTAAGCCTGCGCGTCCGGAGCCTGTGCTCTGCAACGGGAGAGGCCACAGCGGTGAGAGGCCCGCGTACCGCAAAAAAAAAAAAAAAGAAAAAAAGAAAAAATTCTTATGCCACCTGCATGTCTGCAACTCCCTCCTGAATTTTCAGAGCATGTTAATTTGAAATTGCTGAATTTCTTCATGTCCGATCCTCCAACCTATTATCAGAATCACTTCTCTTGGTGTTGGTTTTTATAGTTTCATCAAGTATTTGAAGACGTTTCCCTTTTCAAATTATTTCCTTGATTACTTACTGTATCAATTTCTCATTCACACATCAGTGAGCTACATAAATCACTTTAAATCTTGACAATTTATTTAAATAGTATGTTGGGCTCTATTTCATAACATGAGAATTGCTTCCTTAGATCAGACAAATGGTCCCTCAGCTTAGAATTTAGAATATTTTTAATCAAGGCATATTTTGAAGAGAGGCATAATTACCTGTCAAGATTTCAACCTCAAAAAGCTATGAACTGCATCTTTGCTAGTAAGAAAATGAAAAGAAATGGAATAAAAAGCATTACATTACGGTGATAAAAATAAACACTGGCAACATTGGTAAAACATCTCTGGAAACATCATTAGCTTTATAATATTCATTTTTTTACTTCTTCTTTGGGATTCTTTCAAAAATGATCATCTTAAATATTTTTTAAAAAAAGCTTCAGACTCTGCAGTTCAGTTTACCCTCCAGAGCTCCCCTCCAGATCAGGCTGAAAGCAGAACTTAACACCACATTCCTGTGCAGCAACTTCTCCATCCCTATCTTGCTTCCTTCCCTCCCTCCCTTCCTTCCTTCCCACCCCCCATAAATCATGAGTACACACACACACACACAAAATAAATTAAGTTAAAAAAAATAAAAAAGCTTTATGCAGAAAGCTGTTCATCATAGGCTACTAACAAACATTTGTAAGCAATTTACATATAGAACTATGGTAAATTTGTTTGATGTCCTACTAAGACAGTGATTTTAAATTGTTTAAATTTTACTGGTATTTTCTGTTTTTATATATTTTTAAATGAGTATGTGTTACTTATAATGATGGCATATATTAATTATTCCTATATATTTTTATGTTGTTGGCATGTGTATATTGTATAGCAATTAGGGATATCAAAACAACCAATTACCCATTTATTCATTAGCTCATCCACTTATCGAAATCTTTGGTGTGTACTTACTAGGTGCCATGTTGTGTGCTGGTCTGAGTCTTCAAAACTAAATAAGAACATTTCGTGCCTTCAAGAAGCTTACGATCTAGTAAGACAAGCCGACAAATACTGGAAAGTATATTACGATTTGAGGTGCAGTCCCACTGGAATAAGCATAATTACATATTACAGAAAGCACAGAAGAAAAACACTGAATCCATTCTTGGAAGATCACGGTAGGTGTCCTAGAGGAAGGGACCTCTAAGCACAGTGTTTGGCATATAGTCAATGCTCAATAAGTGTATTTTGAATGAATTGGCATCTGAAGGAAAATAGGACAAAGAAGGAGAAACCCTTTTAAGCCAGAGGGAAACAGTGTGAGCTAAGGCCTAGAAGTGAGAATATACCACATTTTTAGGAAGTCAATAATTTTACAATATGGCTGGAATTGGAGTTGCAGGTGGAAAGGTGATGAGAGAGAAAGCCAAAGAAGTGAGTAGGGACGAGACCAGGAAACCCCTGGGCGCCATGCTAAGGAGTCTGGCCTCTACACTGAGGAGACTGGGTAGTGAGGACACTGTCAGATTGGCTGTAGAAAGGTCCTTGATAGGATGACGTGTGTATTGCCAGGCCAGACCGGAGGTGTGGACATAGAGTGGAAGCTGTTTCAGCATCTAGAAGGCCTGAACTCAGTAGTGTTAATGGAGATGGAGAAAGGAGGATGAACAGAAGAGATATTAAAATAAAATCCACAGGGCTTGAGGTTTACTTGAATTGAAATAAAATGCCCAGAGAGGGGTCAGGGTGTCTGGCAGCAAATGGAAGTGGTGTGGGATAGACAGACAGCATCAAGCATGAGCCGTTCCTAAAGGCATGAGTACGGGGCTCAGGCTCCCATGGCAGGTAGTTCTACTGCATTACTACCTTGCCCTCAAACCACACCTATGGCATCACTGGGATCTCCCTATGGCCAGCTGACAGAGAAAGAAAAAACTTAGCCTGGTTTATAGATGGTTCTGAACAATATATAGGCACCAACCAGAAGTGGACTGCTGCAGTGTGCCAGCTCCAGTTAGGAGTGTCACTGGAAAATAACTGGGAGGGAAAGAAAATCTGACCACTCAGACTTCAACCAGTACCTTTGTACTACCAGGGCTGGAAGTCCTGAATCTATGACCATGGTCAAGGTGGTGAGTCTCCATTACCCACCCCAGAGTTACTACATCTACACCCTGCTCTATGCTTTTGGGTGATGGCTCCTTGAATGTAGATTGGATTACTCAGGTCTCTTTACTTTCTAGTTTCCAGCTGGGTTATTCCGTGAAAATAGCGGCAGGAAATTGGAGAGGGAGAGAGAACAGGGTATTTTTTCACGCTCTCCCTGTTTCACTGCTGTGTCCCTGGCCATAGCTGTGTCCTTCTATGATCACGGTTCCAGCCCAATGGCCCCTCCTCCACAATTGCAACTTTCACTAGGCTCTGGTGACTTGATTTCATAGCCTTGCCCCTTAAACAACCAACGTACCAAAGAAGGCACAAGGGAAATTAGAAATACTTAGAGATAAATGAAAGTGAAACGCAACTTTACAACGTAAGCAACTAGAAAAAGAAGAACGAACTAAACCCAAAGCTAGCAGAATGAAAGAAATAATAAAGATTAGAGCAGAGATAAATTAAATAGAGAATGGAGAAAATAAATGAAACCAAAACTTGGTTCTTTGAAAAGATTAACGAAATTCACAAACCTTTAGCTAGATGGACTAAGAAAAGGCTTCCCTGGTGGCGCAGTGGTTGAGAGTCCGCCTGCCGATGCAGGGGACACGGGTTCGTGCCCCAGTCCGGGAAGATCCCACATGCTGCGGAGCGGCTGGGCCCGTGAGCCATGGCCGCTGAGCCTGCGTGTCCGGAGCCTGTGCTCCGCAACCGGAGAGGCCACAACAGTGAGAGGCCCGCGTACCGCAGGAAAAAAAAGAGAAGAGAAAAGAAACAGAGGACTAAAATTACTAAAATCAAAAATGAAAATAGGGACATTACTACCAATTCTACAGAAATACAAAGGATTATAAGAGACTACTATGAATAATCATACATCAGCGAATTGGAAAATCTAGATGAAGTGGACAAATTCCTAGAAACAGAAAACCTACCAAGACTAAGTCAGGAAGAAATAGAAAATCTGAATAGACCTATTACTAGTAAGGAGATTGAATCAGTAATTTAAAAATCTCCTAACGGGACTTCCCTGGTGGTCCAGTGGTTAAGAATCCACCTTCCAATGCAGTGGACGTTGGTTCAATCCCTGGTTGGGGAACTAAGTAAGATCCCACATGCCGCGGGGCAACTAAACCTGTGTGCCGCAACTAGAGAAAAGCCCACACGCCACAACTACTGAGTCTGTGCGCTCTGGAGCCCGCATGCCACAACTAGAGAAGACCTAGTGCCACAACTACTGAGCTTGCATGCTCTGGAGCCAGTGCATGTCACAACTAGAGAAGCCTGTGCACCGCAACTAGAGAGAAGCCCACAACAAAGAGCCAGCACACTGAAATAAAGACCCAGTGCAGCCACAAAAAAAATAAAAATCTCCTAACAAAGAAAAACCCTGGACCTGATGGTTTTACTGGTGAATTCTACCAAACATTTATGGAAGAACTAATACCGATCTTTCTCAGTTTTCCAAAAAACTGAAGAGGGAACATTTCCTAACTCATTCTACGAGGCCAGCATTATTACCCTGATAACAAAGCCAGACAAAGACATTACAAGAAAACTACAGACAAATATCCCTTATGAACATTGATACAAAAATCCTCAACAAAATACTAGCAAAGAGAATTCAGCAGCATATTAAAAGGATTATACACTATGACCAAGTGGAATTTATTCCTGGAATGGAAGGATGGTTCAACATATAAAACCTGATCAATGTAATATGCTACATCAACAGGATGAAGGGAAAAAACCCACGTGATCATCTCAATTGATGCAGAAAAATCATCTGACAAAATTCAACACTCAACAAACTAGGAATAAAGGGAACCTACCTCAACATAATAAAAGCCATATATGAAAAACCCACAACAAACATCATACTAAATGGTGAATGATCGAAAGCTTTTCCTCTAGAATCAGGAACAAGGCAAGGATGCCAGTTTTCACCACTTCTATTCAACATCGTACTGGCAGTTCTAGTGAGAACAAATAGGCAAGAAAAAGAGATAAAAGGCATCCAAATTAGAAAGGAAGAAGTAAAATTATCTCTGTTTGCAGATGACATGATCTTAAATGTAGAAAACCATAAATATTCCACAAAAAAATGACTATTAGAACTAAGAAATGAAGTCACCAAAGTAGGAGGATACAAAATCAACACACAAAAATCAGTTGCATTCCTATACAGGAACAATGAACAAGCTGAAAAGGAAATTTAAAAGAATTCTACTTACAATAGCATCAAAAATATTAAAATACTTAGGAATTCACCAAGGAGGTAAAAGACTTATACAATAAAAACATTGCTGAATGAAATTAAAGACGACACAAATAAATGTAAACACATCCCATTTTCATGGATTGGAAGACTTAATGTTATTAAAATGTCAATACTACCCAAAGAAATCTACAGATTCAATGCAATCTCTATCAAAATCACAATGATGGTTTTTGAATAAACAGAAAAACCCATCCTAAAATTCATATGGAGCCTCAAGGGACCCCAAATAGCCAAAACAATCTTGAAAAAGAACAACAAAACTGCAGGATTCATACATCCTGATTTCAAATCTTACTACAAACCTACAGCAATCAAAACAGTGTGGTACTAGCATAAAGACAGACAGATAGTCCTATAAAACAGAAATGAGAGCCCAGAAATAAATCCTCATATATATGGTCAAACGTTTTTTGACAAGGGTGCCGAGACCATTCAATGGAGAAAAGACAGTCTTTTCAACAAATGGTACTGGGGAAACTGGATATCCACACACAAAAAAAGGAAGTTGAACCCTTATCTAATACCGTATACAAAAATTATCTCAAAATGGACCAAGTACCTAAATGTAACGCCCTACAGCAATAAAACTCTTAAAAGAAAACATAGGACAAAAACTTTGCAACACTGGATTTGGTAATGATTTCTTGGATATGACACCAAAGGTACAGGTAACAAAAGAAAACATAGACAAACTGGACTTCATGAAGATTTTTATAATGTTGTGTATCAAAAGACACTATCAAAAAGTGAAAAGGCAACCCACAGAGTGGGAGAAAACATTTGCAAATCATATATCTCATAAGGGATTAATATCCAGAATACATAGAGAATTGCCAAACTCAACAAAAAGACCAAACAGCCCAATTCAAAAACAAGTAAAGAAATTGGGGGGCTTCCCTGGTGGTGCAGTGGATAAGAATCTGCCTGCCAATGCAGGGGACACAGGTTCGATCCCTGGTCTGGGAAGATCCCACATGCCACAGAGCAACTAAGCCCCGTGCTCCACAACGACTGAGCTTGCGCTCTAGAGCCCGTGAGCCACAACTACCTACTGAGCCCACATGCCACAACTAAGGAAGCCCGTGGCCTAGAACTCATGGTCCACAACAAGAGAAGCCACCGCAATGAGAAGCCTGTGCACCGCAACAAAGAGTCACTAACCCTCGCTCGCTGCAGCTAGAGAAAGCCCGCATGCAGCAACGAAGACCCAACAGAGCCAAAAATAAATCAAATAAGAATAAAAATAAATTAAAAAAAAAGAAAGAAATTGGGACTTCCCTGGTGGTACAGGGGTTAAGAGTCCACCTTCCAATGCAGGGTATGTGGGTTCGATCTCTGGTTGGGGAGCTAAGATCCCACATGCCTCAGGAAAACTAAGCCCGAGTGCCCAACTACTGAGCACGTGGGCCACAAGAGAGCCCACACGCTCTGGAGCCCATGTGCCACAACTAGAGAGAAGCCCACGTGCTGCAACGAGGAGCCCAAGCACCACAACGGAGGATCCTGCGTGCCACAACGAAGATCCTGCCTGCCGCAACTAAGACCTGACGCAGCCAAAATTTAAAAAAAAAAAAAAAAAGAAATATTAAAAAAAAGAAATGACTAGAGGGATTAATAATAAATTTAAAAAAACAAGTAAAGAACTTGAGTAGACATTTCTGCATAGAAGATATACAAATGGCCAATAAGAACAGCAAAAGATGCTCAACATCACTAATTATTAGGGAAATGCAAATCAGAACTACAATGAGATACCACCTCACATCCATTAGGATGGTTACTATCAAATAAATAGCAAACAAGTGTTAGCAAGGATGTAGAGGAAGTGGAACCCTTACTCACCATTGGTGAGAATGTAAACTAGTACAATCGGTGTGGAAAACAGTATGCAGCTCCTCAAAAAAGTAAAAATAGAATTACCGTATGACCCAGCAATTCCACTTCTGGGTATATGATCAAAAGGACTGAAAGCAGAGTCTCAAAGAGATATTCACACACTCATATTTACAGCAGCATTATTTACAACAGCTAAAACATACAAACAGCTCAAGTGTCCACCGACGGATGAATGAATAAGCAAACTGTGGCATAAAGGTATAACAGAATTGGGCTTCCCTAGTGGCGCAGTGGTTGAGAATCTGCCTGCTAATGCAGGGGACACAGGTTCGAGTCCTGGTCTAGGAGGATCCCACATGCCACGGAGCAACAAGGCCCGTGAGCCACAACTACTGAGCCTGCGCGTCTGGAGCCTGTGCTCCGCAACAAGAAAGGCCACCATAGTGAGAGGCCCGCGCACCGTGATGAAGAGTGGCCCCCGCTTGCCGCAACTAGAGAAAGCCCTTGCACAGAAACGAAGACCCAACACAGCAAAAATAAATAAATTAATAAACTCCTACCCCCAACATCTTCTTAAAAAAAAAAAAAAAAAAAGCACTGAGATACCATTTCTCACCTATCAGATTGACAAACACCCAATCATTTGACATCAACCTTATTAGCAAGGATATGAGAAAAGTTACATTGTTGGTGAGAACTCAAAACAGCAAAACTCCACGTGGAGAGGAGTTTCCACTATCTAGCAACATCTACAAAGTTACAAATACATTTACCATTTAAAAAAAAAAAAGGTAGAGCAGAATTATTATTCAGCCTTAAATAAAAGGAAATTCTGCAATATGCTAAAACGTGGATGAACCCTGAGGACATCCTAGAGACTGAAAGTAGAATGGGAGTTGCCAGGGGCTGGGAGGAGGAGAGAAAACGGGGACTTCTTATTTAATGGATATAGAGTTCAGTCCCACAAGATGAAAAGTTATAGGGATGGATGGTGGTGCACTTAATGTCACAAAACTGTACACTTAAAAATGGTTAAAATGGTGAATTTTTAAATGAATATCTTACCACAATTAAAAAAAAATTAATATCAGCCTGAACTGAACACTAGCTGACAGAGATTTTGATTTGAGTGTCATAAAAGAAACTGGGTAAATAAAGCAGTCAGTAGGAAATACTACATGCAGTGCTCTCAACCCAATTCTCAGACTCCTTGGTGACCTTAAGATAACATTTACTACATAAGAATCCCAGAAGTAATGAGCAAATCTTAGTAAGTTGCTTCCATTTAACACAGCAAGTATTTTTGGTATTATCTACTCTGCACAAATTATTATGCTAAAAAGGCACCAAGCAGTTCAGCAAATTAAAAAAGTGATGAAGGAATTCCCTCGCGGTCCAGTGGTTACGACTCTGCACTTCCACTGCAGGGGGCACGGGTTCGATCCCTGGTCCGGGAACTAAGATCCCGCATGCCGCACAGGCCAAAAAAAGAGGTTAAATAGTGATGCAATTCAAGATAAAGCAGTTTTTGGATGTTCGTAACCCAGGCATTAACTGTAAGATGCAGATTCCTTTTAAGTCTAGAATCATCGGAACTCTCACACATACATTCAGTGGAGAGAGGTAATAGCTTATATTTAGTCAGCTTCTCTTTCCGTAAAGAATTGTGGGGAGTTTCAGAAATATATTTGCAAGATTATAATTGATGAAGCAAAACCTCTTAAATGAAAATGTAGTTGTCAATCTACCATATGATGCAATGAGAACGAGTATAATTTGAAAATCAGTATGTAAGAGGGAGGCTAATAATTATATATAAAATACTCCAGGAGTTCAGAGGCTAAGTATGTATTCCACATGATACACTCTTCTACAGGTTTCCCCTCACTGTCAAAAAAAAAAAAAAGTTTAAAAACTTTTTAATTATAGAAGTATTAAGTTCATTGAGTAACTAAAGAAGTAGTTAAAAACTGAAATAAACAGCAAAAGTTTCCCATTTAAACTTTCAGCTCAATTTTATGTTTGACAGACATACACTTTTAGAAACACAATATAGTTAAAATATAAGTAGAATATTATATATACTGCAACTCTCACTTTCCCCCAATTCCCTTCACTTAGATGTAACTTGGACATCTATATTCCAAGCTAGTCCTTTTTAAGATTTTGTTTTCAACAGCAGAATATCAGTTTTCAAACGAACCAGTACAATTATGCATAAAGAAAATATTAATAATTTTCTACCCTGTGATGGCAAAATTTTGTGTCAATCTGACCCGGCCACAGTGCTCAGTTGTATGGCAAAGACTAGTCTAGGTGTTGCCATGAAGGTATTGGTAGCCCTGAATAACATCTACCATCAGCTGACTTTAAGATTACACTCCATGATATGTGTGTGCCTCATTCAACCAGTTAAAGATCTTAGGAGGGAAAAACTGATTTCCCAGAGAAGGAATTCTGACTCAAGACTAAAACAGATGAAATTCCCTGGCGGTCCAGTGGTCAGGACTTGGCGCTTTCACTACTGTGGCCTGGGTTCGCTCCCTGGTTGGCGGGGGAACTAAAATCCTACCAGCCATGAGGCACGGCCCAAAAAACAACAAAGACAAACACCTGCCTGAGTTTCCAGTCTGCTGGCCCAACTGCCCTACAGATTTTAGACTTGCCAGCCTCCACAATCACCTAAGTCTATTCCATAAAATGAATCATGTGTGGGCACACACACTCATCTCACTGATCTGTTTTTCCCTGGAGAACCCTAATACACAACCTTTATATCCATTCCCTCCTTACATAAGTTTATGCTTTTTTTTCCCTAAGAGATGCGTCCATGATATACCAAGAAGTTTGCATCTCAACTTTTTCCTACGTAATAACATAACATGGACATCTTCCCAGGTCAGCAGGCTGAGACGTAACTCATTCTTCTCATGAGCCATGTGATAAGCCATTGTATAGATTATTATTTCAGCAAGGGACATATACACATAGGGAGTTTCCAGTATCTTGCTCTTGGTTACATGATTCGCATCAAGCTTTCAAGAAACAGATTTATCCATGCCTTTGTCTTATATTCCCATGCTTTGCCTCAGGCTGGAGATACTTGTAATCTGTCAAAACTTTAACATCAGATTTTCTCAGCTGTCCATTTAAAATTAAAAAGCCTGGGACTTCCCTCGGGGTGCAGTGGTTAAGAATCTGCCTGCCAACGCAGGGGACACGGGTTCAATCCCTGGTCTGGGAAGATCCCACATGCCACGGAGCAACTAAGCCTGTGCACCACAACTACTGAGCCTGCGCTCTACAGCCCTCGAGCCACAACTACTGAGCCCACGTGCCACAACTACGGAAGCCCACGCACCTAGAGCCCATGCTCCGCAACAGAGAAGCCACCACAATGAGAAGCCCGCGCACCTCAATGATGAGTAGTCCCCGCTCACCGCAACTAGAGAAAGCCCAGGCGCAGCAGCAAAGACCGAACATGCCCCCCCCCCGCAAAAAAAAAAAGTAGCCTGGATTTCACGCCCAGAGCTTCTAACAGGTGCCCTGATCCAGTGGGACATGAGTTCTCCAGGCATTTAAGGCTCCCTCTTTTTGCCAATTCTGTTTTTTCAATAGACCACTGTGTTTAACTCAAATATTAAGACAGGCACCTTGAAAACACTTTCAAATAAAAAAAATAATGAACCAGGTTTGCATTTCATTCACTGGCTGTTTTATACCAACCAGGTGTCTCTGCCTGGCCCACAGTTAACCAAGGATCCCGGCTCCACCTCTAGCCAACACCAGATGCTAGAAGAAGGACTGAGGGCTCCTGAAATTTCAAGGCACTGACGGCATACCACTGGTGTTCTGAATCTCCAAGGTGCCTTGCCCAGCAAGCCCACGAACCGAATTCACTGGCCTCTGCTGAGCTGCAGAGTGTTTCATAGACTGGGAGGCCACACAGGTCTCCAGGCAATTAGTAAGATGATCCCAACAACTTCTCTAAGCAGAGAGAAATGTCTATAGCCACTTTCACGAATGCTATTTCTACTCCTGCCTTCTGGACGCTTTGCAGCTTATCTTTGTTTAAACGTTTCTATTCATCTGAAATAACCACGGAGCATTTTTTATTATTATATATTACTCCAGTTTATTAAATACTGAAACCAGTTTATGCCACATATTCCAACAATATTTATAGAAAGAGCTCAAAATACAAAGGCTTATGAAAACTTTTATAGTCTTTATATAATATACACTATTTCTAGCACATGAATAAATACGGAGAAAAGAAGCCATTTTTTATATAACAATCAGCCAACACTTAGCATCAGTGATTACACAAATCCACAAGCAAACAAAAAAATCCACTTTCGTCATTTTGGTTTCAAAGCTAAAAATCCCTTTGCCACATTTAGCAATACCCAAGGGGATGGACGACTTGTAGTCATGGCCCTGGAAACAAGGCGACCAAGTCTCCCAGTTCTTCAAGTTTCTTTCTTGGTTAGAAGCTTCAACAACTGCATTACTCTTTCAAGAAGCAGAAAAAAAATCAAAACAAGTTAAGACTCTGTTCTATAAGGTATTGAATAAATCTGCACTGAAGAAGTACTATATTTTCGTCTTAAATATATGCTTACTGGGCTTCCCTGGTGGTGCAGTGGTTAAGAATCCGCCTGTCAGGGCTTCCCTGGTGGCGCAGTGGTTGAGAGTCCGCCTGCCGATGCAGGGGACACGGGTTCGTGCCCCAGTCCGGGAAGATCCCACATGCCGCAGAGAGGCTGGGCCCGTGAGCCATGGCTGCTGAGCCTGCGCGTCCGGAGCCTGTGCTCCGCAACGGGAGAGGCCACAGCAGTGAGAGGCCCACGTATCGCCAAAAGGAAGGAAAAAGAAAAAGAAAAAAAAATTAAAAATCCGCCTGCCAATGCAGGGGACACGGGTTCGAGCCCTAGTCCGGGAAGATCCCACATGCCATGGAGCAATTAAGTCCATGCGCCACAACTACTGAGCCTGAGCTCTAGAGCCTGCGTGCCAAACTACTGAGCCCGCGTGCCGCAACTACTGAAGCCCGTGCACCTAGAGCCCGTGCTCCACAACAAGAGAAGCCACCGCGATGAAAAGCCCGAGCACCGCAATGAACAGTAGGCCCCGCTCACCACAACTAGAGAAAGCCCGTGCTGCAACGAAGACTCAACACAGCCAAAACTAAATAAAATTAATAAATTTATTTTAAAAAAACACACACTTACCTTTTACAGTGAGGTTTGGCTTTCCTTTCATCCTGGTATGAACATGTACATTTTTGAATAAATTGATATAATGAATATTGCATGACATTCAATCTTTACATGGTCTTCAAAATGAACTTGCTTCTACTGTTTTAGGAATTATATGTACACTTAACATGTTTTCTACATTAAAAAAATGAAAAAAAGAGTGGCTCATAAAAAGTCATCCTTTAGGGCTTCCCTGGTGGCGCAGTGGTTGAGAGTCCGCCTGCCGATGCAGGGGACACGGGTTCGTGCCCTGGTCTGGGAAGATCCCACATGCCGTGGAGCGGCTGGGCCCGTGAGCCATGGCCGCTGAGCCTGCGCGTCCGGAGCCTGTGCTCCGCAAGGGGAGAGGCCACAACAGTGAGAGGCCCGCGTACCGCAAAAAAAAAAAAAAAAAAAAAAAAAAAAAAAGTCATCCTTTAAACTCAAGGCACTCAAAAGTGAAAAAGGCTTTCTATAGAAAGCCCTTACCATATCAATGGAATGTTTTAGTAAGAAGAAAAATAATCTGCTCTCTGAAGATCTGGTTCAGTCCGAGGGGTGAGGCCTGAACGGGCTCAGCTCTCCAGAGTCATGTCCAGAACTGGTCAGGGAGAACTGGGCTTCCATCTGGGCCTTGAAACAATCAACACCTACCTGCCCTTCCGACCTCCTCCTTTCTTGACTTAGCTCTTACTTTTGGAACTAAAATTCTGCTTCACAAAATCTTTTTCAAAGAAGGCAAGGTCAAGGTGACTGGGAGCAAAACTGCCCAATCTCCAAGAAAAACATGCGTGCCTTCCATTCTGCTTCAAGGGAGGAAGCAGCCCAGGGGCTGGACCGACTGGGAACCTGCTTATACTGCAGAGGTGTCTGTCCTGGAGGCCACAGTGAGTATGTATTTAATGTTACTCTCAAAGAGTAAAACCGAAGGTACCCAAGTAAATATTCAATATCGTCCCTTTCCTGGGGCTATCTTCTAGAAGCGTAAAGGTCGTGGGGCTCTGAGAATCACTTTTTATTTTGAAAAGAATAAGATGAAGATGAAAAAGAAGAATGATATCCTGTCTTTAGAAGAAAAGAAGGAAGACATTATATACCTCTTATCAGACTCCAGATAAACAGGCACACACACAAAAAATCGCCTTTCGAATTTCAAGCAAGTATTTTCATTCCAAACTGATTAGGAAGTCCAAGAAAGGAAGTATTTTGACAAATGTGACCAGAACTAAAGTAAAACGCGGGAAATCTGGACAAATCAACTCTTTGATTCACTTGCAACATTTTGCTACGGAAAACTTAATAAAACCTTAACCTCTTTCTTTCACAAGGCTTTTAACAAAGGATCTCACTCAGGAGAAGCCCATGATAAAACAACTCTCTTCCATACACATGGACCATTTATTCTGGGATGATGGCTGTATGACAGCATGATGTAAACAAACCAATCCTACAAGTCAAGTAGTAGCAGCTACTATCTTCTTCACCTGACCGTCAATATCAATAGATGTTATTATCCCCATTTTACAGATTGGGAAATAGAAACTTTGCTAAAATCACAGAGCAAATTACAAACATTACTTAAGACAGAACCCAAGTAGCTTAAAAACACCTCCCACCAGCACAGACTTTGCCACCTTCCAAGCCAACCTATCACACCATCATGAGTTTAGGTATTAATGCTTTGTAACAATTCCTCACAAAGGTCGAGTGGTCAAAGGCTTAAAAATCACTTATTATAAGTGAAAGATCCTGCCAAAATTGGAAATTAGAAAGCAGTGCAATATTCCAGGGATCTATATCCTGCACTGTTTATACCTGGGGTATACCAGGTCTCCATGTGTGAATTTCTTCAGCAGACACGAAGCCAAAGCCCCCCCAGAAGTTCAGGAACAATACCACCCTCTTGGAGGCTCTATTCATTCCACAGTTCCGAAGAGCTTCTTTCGAACAGTCTGGGAGTCTCAGCTGTGAGCTGAGATGCATCAGGAGTTATTCTCCCCTGAGGGAAATCAGTCCGCAGTTCCTGATCTTCATGCAAGTTTTCTTTAGCAAGAAACATGCATTTCATGTTATCTTTGATGTCGAAGGGCACTTGAATGGTAAGGACTAGTGTTTGGATGTTACAGTCTATGCCATTAAACATTTGGTGCAGAGCGTCCGATGCCAGGACACAGCAATCTGAGCTAACCCAGTCTTCACCTGTTGCTCACACCTCAGAATCTGTGGCGGGCCAAGCAGTGAGAAGCAGTGGGAAAGACAGGAAGCTTCACTATTTCAGACGTGAGCATTTTCAGCAGGATGTCTCATGCAGTCTTGTCACAAATCCAATTTCTTCAACTGCTCATATGTCACAAAGAACTGCAGGTATTAGTTAAGGCTGACATTTTATGCCATCTTAATTAACCCTAACGCATCAAAACAGACCCACAAATAGCACACCTCCTAACAAATATTTCTGGGCAGACCACATGCCATGGACATGATTAAACATGAGGGGCTCCACCCTCAACCACCCCAAGAGATCTCCCCATTAACCTTCCCAAGGTCAGCTTGGAAGAGACAGACCACAACTGAGACACATAAATCCCCTGCATCACCTCCAAAAGCCTCTAAGATTACATCCACACTGCTAGCTTTTCTGACTTTTGGGAAGACTTCACAGAACAGTAAATTCTGTGAGAAAGAGAAAGAGAGCAACCCCGGGGAGCTCTCCTCCAGGGCTGCTGGTAGGCAAGCTTGCCTGGGAGGGAGGCGCATATAAACAAGGATGGTGCAAACTGACATCCCCTGCTTTATAATTCTGTCCTTTCATTTCTAACAAACTGTCTCTTCCTTCCTGCCTCCCACTTTGGCATAGAGGGAAAAGTGCTAATCAGCCGAATAATTCTCGAGCTAATGCCTGTCTATCCTTAGGCACTCTCTGAAATAAGCACTCTAGAACATGGCTGCCAAACCACATCCTTCCCAAGGGTGGCTAGGGATTGAAAAAATAAACAAATAAATAAATCCTTGTCTCTCCCTCTCTCTGAAATCATAACCACTCTCAGCTCCTAGAGCAGAGTCTAAAGAAAAGTTTTTATTGCTACCATTGCCTTTCAATCACACCACCATTAAACCAAGCTTCACAGTGCCTAGCAGAGACTTTATACCTCCTGAAAAAGAAACTGAATAGTTATTTCTTGAATCAGAGGAACTTAACAGAATAAGAACCTACTTCTAAATTATAATTAATAACATGACAGTTTATATAAACAACATTCTTCAGCTGTATCTTTTTTCAGATCTACTGCAACAGAAAAGGATACAATAATATTCCAAGGACCAAGTCTCAACCAATTTGGCCAAAATCCTTTATATAGAGCAAAAAACCCTTCATTCTTCCATGTCTGTTATAAGGGAGGGGGAAAAGAAAGTTAACGTCCGACTTTCCAATTATGTCAAATATGCATTAATAATTAGTAGCCAGACTGAACTGACATATTTTTCTTAAAAACAAAATTCTATCTGGAAGGACTATCTAAGAAATCATTACCCTCTGCCTCTTTTCGTTCTTTAAAGGTTTCTGCATAGGTGAAGACTAAGGCTCTGTACCAAACTATCCCACACCCAAAGCAAACAGCAGTTGGATGAATAAGAGATGAGATTTAATTCCAACTAGGATCTTCTGCCTCCTTGCCATGTGGGCTTACAGCAGGTCAGAAATAAAAACAGGAGGCAAGGGCAGTAAAGACATAATTCAGAGTACCACCATTTCATGTTGTTGGATAGATAACATTAAGCATCTTTGCTTCGTTAAAGCAATATTTGAAGGCTAGGGATGTGCCAGCATCATGCTGGTAAACAGCAACCACAGAAGTGGCCCCTCATCGTTGGCTGCTGGCAATCCAGCAGGGGAGACAGTCACAAACTTTCATCTACTCAGGAACTGTAGGCCCAATTATTTAAACTGAGAGTTTAGGTAAAATTCATGTGTTCCTTTGAGAGCTGTCTGAATGAAGGATGTTCATTCCAGTCTGACTCAACAGGAAGGTGATATATTCTGGAAGGAGACACAGTTCTACTACAATCACAGGAAATATGACTATTTTCTCACACTTCACAGCAGAGCAGAGATATAAGAAAAATGAACTTTCATTTCTAAATATTCATTTAGATTTTGTATTTAAAAAATTAGCCCCTGTGTGGCAGAAACTCTGCACCATCTCAAGACTTTAGAGCATCACTCATCTTAGTTACATCAGCCCTCAAAATTTAGATACTCCTTTGGTTAAATAAATATAAATAAAATAAATATAAATACAAATATATATTTGGGGGGCTGTTTCACGGATTGAAGCAATCCACTAGAATGTTGAAGACTAACTAAAATAAATGTGCTTACTTCACCAGTGTCCCTTATTATTATACTAACAAGGTTTTATTATTATGTCTATACTTATTATTATAAATGTATATGATGTTTCTACATAACATATTCCAGGCACTGTGCTAACTATTTTGTAGGTATGATCTCAATGATTTTTATAATAATCCTGTGACGTAGGTGCTATTATTTATTGTCCCATTTCACTTGTGAGGAAACCGAGGTGTACAGAGTCTGTACCTTGACCGAAGTCGCACGATTACAAATGACAGAATCACAGGTTCGTCAGGCTCTAAACCCTTGTGTTTTTAAATCCTGAAAAGAAACTCTTCAGAAGGCAACATGGAAGCCAATGAGCCACGAAAGGCATTCACAACAGTGTACAGATGGACAACCCCGCCGCTCACCTGTAACAAGCAATCCAGGGAACCTGTGTAGCCAGGGCATCTGCCATCTTGAAGGACTCTCTGATTCATCATACGTGTTCTCACCACATCGACAGGGTTTGAGGCCAGGGCCCCCGCCAGCCCACAGGTGAAGCTTGAGCTATAAAGAAGAGACCATTTGAAAAATAAAAAGTTTAATACCCCTGAGCTGCAGCCCCTACTATCAAGGGCAGGAAACAGCCTCCTCCCAAACTAGGTTAAAGTAACAGGTTACAAGATGGAATATATGAGAATGAGGCCCTTATCTAAAGAGCTGCACAGACTTCTTAAACACCAGCATTGTTTATACTGGCTTATAAATTCTAGCCTCGGCTAAGAATACTTTTGAGGTTCTGGAACGTCAACGAATTATAGAAACAGGAAGGAGCGTCCTCCAAGGATGATATATTTTTTCTCTCTATTCACCTACAAATAGGCATCAGAGTAATTTTAGCCATCTCATAACTACGTTGCTCTTAGAGATCAGAGAAAAAGATTTCCTCACTGTAATGTGATGCCCACCAGGGCCCTGGGTTCTACTAAACTTTCAGTCACAAGACTACCATAGACCGGCCCGGGTATCAACTAACTCAGAGTAGGGTTTCACAACTTCAGCACTACTAACATTTAGGACAGAGAATTCTTTGTTGTGGATGTCTGTCCTGTGCATTGTAAGATGTTTAGCAGCTCGCTGGCCTCCACCCAGTAGATGTCATTAGCACATAAGAAACAGAACAGACTCCAAAACTGCCAAATGTTATAGAAACAGAGAGTCAAAAAAGTGGTTGCCAGAGCTTGGGGTTGGGAAGAAGTTGGCAAAAGCGTACAAAAATTTCAGTTATGAGATGAATAAGGTCTGAGGATCTAATGTATAACATGGTGGTTATGGGTGACAACACAGTAGTATATATAATTTAAATTTGCTACAAGAGTAGAATTTAAATGTTTTCACACAGACATAAAATGATGGATGTGTTAATTAACTCGATGAGGGTAATCATTTCATAATGCATACGTGTATCTAACCGTATTGTGCACTTGAAGTATCTTACAATTCTACTTGCCAATTATACCTCAATAAATCAGAAAAATTATAAAAATAAAAAGCAAGCAAGAGAATGCCAAGCATGATCGCAGCTGTATAATAAAGCACATGTAATTTTTGTAGACATATTTGCATATACATAGAAAACACCTGAAGGTACACATCAAACAGTTAACAATGGCTACCTAGGTAAAGGGGTAAGGACATCCTTTTTCCTGGTTTACTTCCGTATCATAATTTTTCAAATATGAGAATATAATACTTTTATGATAAACTTTCTTTAAAATGTCTATAAATTTGCAGCAAATTTCTACCCTAAGCTCATGCATACCTAAAATATTAATTTTAAAATCCATAAACATACAGGAAATGGGTATACACAGTGTCTCCCATCAAGCCCGAGAGAATCAGATGCTTCTTGGTGAGGTCGTAGACCGGCAGCTCCACACCGACAACAATAGCGGCCCTCTGAGCAGTAAGGGACACGCCCTGGGTAAAAATATCAAGAATAACAAGTCAGATATCTCTCCCCTACAAACTATGGCCAATTTTTACATTTTCCTGCTGGTAGGTAGAAATGTAGAGTGAAAGAGTAGAAAAATCCAGACGGTAAGAAGTCAGAAGCCCCAAAGTCTAATTCTGATTCTGGCACTAACTGTACGACCTGGACCAGGACAAGTCACCTCTCAGAGCTTCCGGTTTCCTTGTATGTACGGAGAGGATCGGACTGGACGACCTTTAAGATCTAATCTATGAGATGACAGTCCCTAGAACACTAGGAAATAGCATTCCATACCGGTGCTTGCCTAACAGTCTTCACTTAAGAGCCATGAAACCATACAGATCAAAAAATCCAATGTAACTATAATCTCTTCTCCATAAGAACTTAGGGGGAAAAAAAGCAAACAAAGAAAGTATTCAACCCTCACAGAATTTCTTATATATGAATTTTTCAAAAGGTACTTTAAAATCACGACATACTCCTTATGTAAAATCATGACATTTTCATTTTACAGATTAAGGAAATTAAGGAAGAAGATCTTCAAGGGCAGATGTCATCCTTCTTCTTTTACTCCATTATACCATTTGGATTAAATAATAAAAATAGGAAAAATAAATTTTTTTAAAAATGGGAAGAACTGGGCTTCCCTGGTGGCGCAGTGGTTGAGAGTCCGCCTGCCGATGCAGGGGACACGGGTTCGTGCCCCGGTCCGGGAGGATCCCACATGCCGTGGAGCGGCTGGGCCCATGAGCCATGGCCGCTGAGCCTGCGCGTCCGGAGCCTGTGCTCCGCAACAGGAGAGGCCACAGCAGTGAGAGGCCCACGTACCGGAAAAAAAAAAAAAAAGGGAAGAACTAAGTTAGTTGGGTCTGTTTTTCAAGCTTACCTTCCAAAGTCCTCTTGTTCCCTCTTGCTGGTAAATGTGAATGAAGTTGCCTATCATTCCTCCTTGAAGGGTGCTATTTTGTGCTTGCATCCGAATCTAGAAATTAAAGACTAACGTGAGAAAGAAACTAGCATGTTTCTCCCTAAATGCAGACTTAAAAAAAAAAATTATTCAATTTGTTGTTTAATAACCATTAAAAGAAAAAAACTGTAATATAAATATTACTACAATGCTAGTTTAAATTTATCAGGATTGGTTCTTAGGCACTTTAGAATCAAGAAAAAGCATCTAGTAGAGTCCAGTCTTGCATGCAGCAGCTCATTAAGTGTCAAAAAGAAATTTTTTTAAATAGTCTTTTGAAAAGGAAAGAAAATGGCATATCTCCCTCTAGGTTACTAAGTAGGAAAGAGAGAATATCATGGTTAATTCTAAAGATTTAACATAATTTATGAGTATCCAGTGTACCTGGCAGCACCAAGCATTGGCAAGCACATTTCTTAAATTAGTTACTCCAAGCCCTATTATTTCCAACCAGCCAAACCCCAAGGTACACAGACGTGCTGGCCAAAGGATGGCCATGTGATGTCCGTCACACTCTGTTACACGGGAACTTACAAGTGAACTTTACAACCGCCATGGAATTCACATGACCAATATTCCAACATAAAAATAATGTTTGATGTAGCTCTGCATTTTTAAGAATAAAAAGGGACTTCTTCTCACTAAAAAACTGGTACCTTATTTTGGTTTAGGGAGCACATGCATTACCCTCTAATTCTAAAGGGAACTGTTATTGCCAGGCTAACATGAGAAAAGAAAATGCAGGAACTGCCTTTCCATAGCCCTGATATACATTTAAGAGGTTAACAGGAGTGTGGATATTTTTCTCTAGCAATTTTACCCCAGTACAGGGTAAACTCAGGGCAAAAGGGCCTGGTACTTCTATTCTCACCGTGTGTAACTGTAGTGCACCAAACAGCCTGCTGCATGCAATTTTGATGTTGTCGGAATCTCCTATTGGATTGAAAGCTGAAGGCGGGGTCTTTGCCTGACTCATTTTTGGATTCTAAGCATATAGTACACCAACTGGTGCAAGGTAGAAGCACAGTGAATGCTGCTTAAATAATGGGGGAAAGAAAAAGAATGAGGGAAGGAAAGGAATATCTTGAGAGGGTGTGACCAATAACTCACACCTAATTTTGATTTTCTTTAATTAGTTAGTCCCTTGCCTTATTACAAAAAGGATTTAAGGAGGCTGTATCCCTGGTATTGTTGATAAGGTCATCTAATGAGTTATGTCTAATTGTAGTTATGTAAATATTTTTATTACTATTTCCTGAAATCAAATTAGTGGAAAACGTAACGTCTTCAGAAACGGTCATCAACAAGCTGCCTAGACTGCTGTAAAACTTGCAGTCCATCTATTTTATTTTATTTTTTATTTTTTGGCTGCATCGTGTGGCTTTTGAGATCTTAGTTCCCCGACCAGGGACTGAACCCGCAGCCTCAGCAGTGAAAGCGCCAAGTCCTAACCACTGGACCAACGGGGAATTCCCAACAGCCCATCTATTTTAATGAACCAATAAAAACAAGGGAGATTTTCAATGAAAAATTAAATTCAAATACATCTAAGCCTAATTTTCTTTTTTCTGGTTAATCACCAAAACCTCCAAAGTCTCCAAAAATGGGCCCTACTTGCGAGCTTATCTGTATCAGTGGGAAACCCACCTAGTGCATGTTTCTGAGTCTTCATGGCACTAGAACTGTAAAGATTCACACATACATAGTATATGTTATATTCACAGATTTTCATTATCTGAATGTTGATTACAATAAGAAAATGCAGAGTGTGCCTGTAAGACATAGATAGCACTGCTTACTTTCAAAACATCAGTTGGATTAGCAATGGTTGAGGATATGACTCCAGAGAGAATTCCGCAGACCACATTTATCAGAAGGGTTTCATCTGCAAACAAAGACATATTATTTGCCTCTTCATACGTACAGGGCTCTTCATATGAGTAACTCATGTATAGGTGTAATTCACTTAAACATCACTCGTTCATTTAAGAAACTAAAGAAATACATGCTTAACGAACCAAGTAATTTTCAAAGGATTAGGGATTTTGCTGGCTGAACAGATTTTTTTTTTTTTTTTTTTCCGGTACGCAGGCCTCTCTCACTGTTGTGGCCTCTCCCGTTGCGGAGCACAGGCTCCGGACGTGCAGGCTCAGCAGCCATGGCTCACGGGTCCAGCCGCTCCGCGGCATGTGGGATCTTCCCGGACCGGGGCACGAACCCGTGTCCCCTGCATCGGCAGGTGGACTCCCAACCACTGCGCCACCAGGGAAGCCCCGGCTGAAGGGATTTTGCTTAGCAAAATTTCTTGACACCTAAAAAGGAATGTGAATTATCATGGAAGTGAACCATAATTCACTTCTGTGTGTAAGTGCAGACCACTGTAATTAAGATGAGGTCGTATACCAACTGGTAGGAGAATAATAGATACCCTCCTATGAGATAAGGTGGAGATAAAATTTTAAAGCACATTATACATATTTAATTTGAAATATACTGAAGCACTTTTAAACATCTTTGCTACTGGCTCACTGCTCTCATAGAACAGTGACTAGTGCTTATCTCTTTGTAAAAAAGACAGAAACTTCTAGGGATTAAAGCAAAGTCAAAGAATCAACCAGCAAGAGAATATTAGAACTCAGAGTTCTCAATACTTAGAAAATGTAGTCACTGCTTTCCTGAAAAATAGGTGATAATTCCTATGATTGTAGAGAATTTTAAGTGGGCTAGAACTACAACAACATACCCTCTAGTCTGGACACTGTGGAAACATGGACAACTCATTAAGATGTTTGTAAGATTGCTCTGTTACCCCCCTAAGTTCAGCTCATATCTGACTTGCATATTTATATAAGCAAGTACAATTCATTTAGATTTTACACCCAACCCAAAGTTCTCCTCCACAGGAGTAAAGACACAAATAAGAAAATCGATCCCAAACCATTTGAATAAAAAGACAAACAACCCACCTCCTGTCCACAAGTGGAATTCCCCACTCACCTTCCGGGCGCTCGACAAATAACCGCTTCAAGCTCTGGTAGGTGCCTATCTTGATGGTGCCATAGGAAGCCTGGCGCAACATCGCAGGAGCAATCCTGCCAAACCAACGGACAAAGGGACAAAAAAATTCTAAAAAACCACTTAAAATCCTCTAGAAGGCACACATAGGAGACGCAATCACGTATCTGCCTTCCACAATCAAACTACACTACGACAGATTTCTTAAGAGTTTAAAATCCAGCAAAAATATAGGTGGAGGACTTCCCTGGTGGCCCAGCAGTGAAGAATCCGCCTTACAATCAATGCAGGGGACGTGGGTTCGATCTCTGGTCGGGCAACTAAGATCCCACAGGCTGTGGGGCAACTAAGCTCACGCACCTCAACTAGAGCCCTAGTGCCACAACTACTGAGCTCTCGCTCCTCAACTAGAGCCCGTGTGCCGCAAACTACAGAGCCCACGTGGCCTGGAGCCTGCACGCCGCAACTAGAGAGAAGCCCGTGCACCACAACGAAAGATCCAGCATGCCTCAACTAAGACCCGACGCAGCCAAAGATAAACAAAATAAATAATAAAGAGGGACTTCCCTGGTGGCGCAGTGGTTAAGAATCCGCCTGCCAATGCAAGGTACACGGGTTCGAGCCCTGGTCCGGGAAGATCCCACACGCCACGGAGCAACTAAGCCCCGTGTGCCACAACTACTGATCCTGTGCTCCAGAGCCCACGAGCCACAACTAGTGACCCCATGTGCCACAACTACTGAAGCCCGCGTGCCTAGAGCCCGTGCTCCGCAACAAGAGAAGCCACTGCAATGAGAAGCCCACGCAACGCAATGAAGAGTAGCCCCAAGGACTTCCTTGGTGGCGCAGTGGTTAAGAATCCGCCTGCCAATGCAGCGGACACGGGTTCGAGCCCTGGTTCAGGAAGATCCCACATGCCACGGAGCAACAAAGCCCATGCCTCACAACTACTGAGCCTGCGCTCTAGAGCCCATGGGCCACAACTACTGAAGCCCACATGCTTAGAACCCATGCTCCACAACAAGAGAAGCCACTGCAGTGAGAAGCCCGCGCACCGCATGAAGAGGAGCCCCTGCTCGCCGCAAGTAGAGAAAGCACACACGCAGCAACGAAGACCCAACGCAGCCAAAAATACATAAATAAAGTTATTTAAAAAAAAAAAAAAAAAGAGAGCTTCCCTGGTGGCACAGTGGTTGAGAGTCCGCCTGCCGATGCAGGGGACACGGGTTTGTGCCCGGTCCGGGAGGATCCCACGTGCCGCAGAGCGGCTGGGCCCATGAGCCATGGCCGCTGAGCCTGTGCATACGGAGTCTGTGCTCCGTGGCGGGAGACGCCACAGCAGTGAGAGGCCCGCATATCGCAAAAAAAAAAAAAGAGTAGCCCCAGCTCGCTACAACTGGAGAAAGCCCGAACACAGCCAAAAATAAATAAATAAAAATTTTAAAACAAAACAAAAGTAAAAAAAAAAAAAAAAAAGTGCGTTCTTGGGAATTCCCTGGCAGTCCAGTGGTTAGGACTAGGTGCTTTCAATGCCAAGGGCCCAGGTTCAATCCCTGGTCGGGGAACTAAGCTCCCACAAGCCACACAGTGGAGCAAAAAATAAAATATATGTATATGTGTGTGTGTGTGTTCAGTTAAATGTGTGCAAGTTATTAGTTCCCTAAGTGATAGCTCAGCCCCTCATATTTATCCTCAGTGAAAACGTACATGAACACGGAGTTCTATTTGCCCATCCACATTATAATGGGAGGGCTTTCCTTTCTCAGGACAAAGCACCTGGTGAAATCTGGCCTCCGTAAGCATCCTCCAGGGCTGCTCTGGAGCTCATCTCCCACCTCCGGGGGGGCCCTGTTCCACTTATTCCCTCTCCCTCCTCCGGGACCCTCCCCACCCCAAAACCACCCTGTGGCATTCATACTCGCAGGCTCTCCTGCCACACTTCCCACCTCCTTCTCAGATTGCAATCCGGCTTCCTTCCACGCTCTTCATCAATAGCCCCCTCACCAAAAGGGGCCCAAGGGACATCTCTGTAGCTACATTAAATGACGCTTTTCAATTAGCATCTTATAAAGCCCCTCTGCCTTTCCAGTATTTGCTGTGGTCCACTCTCTGTCCTGCTTGCAGCCGTCTCCTCCCTGAGCTGCCATAACTGCCCTCTCTCCAATTCCTCCTCTTTCTCTGCACATCCTACCTCTGTCCTCCGAGGGGCCCAGGAGTTCTGGCCTTCCTCTCTTCTCTCACGGCTCCACACACTCCCCAGATGAGCTCAGCTACTCGCATGGCTTCAACTGTCCGAAGAGTGATGACTCCTAAATTCATGTTTCCAACACTGATCCCAAGATGCATTTCCAGCTGCTTCCCAGATTTTTCAATTCACATGTCCTACACCTACCACCAGAGCAAGTGTCTCACACAACTAATTATCCTCCCTCTCCAAACAATCCGCTCTCCTCTTCTGTGTCCTAGACCAAGGAGTGGCCCCTCCATCTGCACACTGGCCAGAACCAGAGAGAGACACTAGCCCGTCTCCTCCTTCCCCACCACCCCTCACGTATGAGGTCGTACACTGTGTCGATCCTCTGCCCTAAACAGCCTGCCTTCTTTCTCTCCATCCCCAAGACAATTCCTCAGGTCAGGTCCTTGTCTCTGCTTCTTATGTGTCAGCCTGTTTCCACTGTCACTGTCTCTCTTTCTCCCAATGGCAGGCGGGAATTGTTTACAACGGAAACCTGATCATGTCAGTCCCTCTACTCAAAACCCTTCAGTGGCTTCTGTCTGCCACAGGTATAGTAAACTCACACACTTACAGGTACCAGGCAGATGCTATGAGCGCGTGAAGCGGGCTGAGTCTAATTGCACACCTACACTATGTGAGTGCCATAGGTTTGGTAAACCAGAGAAAGCATCCTTAACACCAGTTACTATTATCATAAGCGACCCAATGTGGGCCCGGATGTTAGCTTTCTTGAGACGATCGAATGGTTTTTATGTTCAACTTCTCGCATTTAAAAGACTGGCTCAACTGAAAGACAAAAACCTTCGGGGACCTGTGGGTGGGAGGGCTGTGAGACATCAGTTTGGGATCTGGACCTGGTCCTTCAAGATCAGATCCAGGGTCTCTTAGTCTGGGATTGATGCCCTGCCTCAACCAGAGGCTAGTACTTGGCAGACGCCACTGTAATCCCGTTTGCACATCTGCAGTCCCCACTCAACCATAGTTCCTTCAGGGCAGGGGCTGCTGCCGATTCCCATGTGTCCACCCAGATCCAGTCTCGCCCCTCTCTGTGCTGCTCTGTGCCGAAGCTGGCGCCATGGATGACACCACCCGGCTCCCCTGCCAGCTGACTCCAGCCAGTAGAAGATGGGAGGGAGGGAGGGAGGGAGGGAGGGAGGGAGAAGAAGTGGAGGTATTTCTTCCTCTCCCTGGGCACTAGTAAGGCATCTCTCAACAACTCCTGTTGGCTCCTTCAAGGCTCAAGCCCTAGTAGGCTCTGCTAACATCATTCCTGTCCTTGTCCCCCTGGTCCCAGGGTTGGTAACAATTTCTCACTTTGCTAGTTTCTAGGTACCGCAAAATCCTTTATTCGCTCCCTTAACCCTTAAGTAGCCCTTTCATTAATCTCCCTTCATTTAAACCACCCGAACGAATTGTTTCCTGCAGGGCCTCTGACTGACATAGGCAGGACCCCGCCTTACTCACTTTCCTAACCAGTGCCTGCAGCACACTGGTTGTTAAATGTTGGATTAAAGAAAAGCTGTTCACTGCAACTCTTACCTATGGAGAATATCATATCATTTTCATTATAGCAAAAACCTCAGTAATTCAGAATAACCAAGGGGAAGGGCTATTAAAACAAATGTAATTTTTGTATTATTATCTGTATTTGAATATAATGAAAACATAGTTTCACCACAATACTCACTACATTAAAACACATATATAGAAAATAAAGTTGAAATGAAAAATGAAAAAAAAAAATCAACCATTGCTACTTGCTCTTGAATACACCCCAAACTTGTATTTTTTCTCTATGAAGTCTTAGTGTGACGTCTGTTCATTTGAAAACTCAACAGTGAAATATAAACACACGAAGGTCTACTTACCCTGAATACAGTGCTTTCAGGCCTTCCTCTCTGCCTATCCTCACTAACGCATGCAACATTCCTCGATACCTGATTTCTTTAAAGTTTGCATCATTCTTCTGGCCTTGAATCTGGAGCCGTGTCTTGGTTAAGTCAATTGGAAAAGTACCTTAAAATTTTGAAGAAGGAAATGTTTCACTTAATAAAAGAAATTTCACTAAACAAAAGATACACAGGGATACATTACTGAGGAAACATTCAGACTATAACGTAAACTAAGAAACAGAATTAAGAAATGGCAGATACTTTGCAATCTTCCTATTTAAAAAAAAAAAACTAACAGATTTTTAAAAATCTTTTTAAAAATGCATAACTGTGTTTTCTGTACATTTTTATTTATGTCCCATCTTACTCTACCTAGGATTTGAGGAGGCTGCACTGCTGTCAAAAGTAAGTACATGGAATGATTTACACAAACAGGAAATCCACTTTAAAATATGTTACTGGGAACTCCCTGGCAGTCCAGTGGTTAAGACTCACTTTCACTGCTGGGGCCCGGGTTCAACCCCTTGTTGGGGAACTTAGATCCTGCAGGCCGCGCAGTGCAGCCAAGAAATAATAATAATAATAATAAAAATAAAATGTAAGTTACTATTTTTCACACATGTGAAGGCTGATACGGGGCTCAACATGAACGGAGATAAATGCGTTTTCTAAAGGCGTTTCTCACCTGTGTATTACAGCCTAAAAATGACTCTGTTAATGTAGGTAAAAATGTTTAATGTAGTACCTAAGAGATAGTCCATCCAAACATATAAACCCATACACAGTAACCTTGAGTCACTGTGTCGATGAATCTACACGGGGAGCCTAAGCCAGTGGTCAGTGGTTAATGTGTCTCAGCCCCCAGCCCTGGTCTCCACTGGCTCCTCAGGGGCAGCCTCTGTCCCAGGACAGCAGCGATTCAGCCCAGCACCTGGCACTTGGCAGCATTTCAATCAACATGTGTTTTGTTTTGGTTTTGGCCACGCCACACAGCTTGTGGGATCTTAGTTCCCCAACTAGGGCTTGAACCTGGGCCCTGGGGCAGTGAAAGTGCAGAGTCCTAACCACTGACACCAGGGAATTCCCGTCAATCAACATGTGCTGAATGAATGATCCGGGGAATAAACAAAGGAACAAACAGGATCTGATTGGAGCTGAGCTGATGAGGAAGTCACCAGCAGGACATGAACAACAGGCATGATCAGAACATGATGGCACGACGACACTCGCCTCCGGCTCAGGAAGGCCCTGGGGCTCCCTAAACCTTTTTTTTTTTCCTAAACCTCTTTTAAAGCCAAATGTGTTAACAGTGATGAAGCAGGGAAAAGGACAAAGAGAACAGGGTCAGATGTCATCCAACAATGATTCATGAAACTTCCGTTTGAGCAATAGGTCCAACTGTCTCCCCACTGAACTTTCAACCCTAAACTGCTAATAAGCAGCCAAAGTCACTATTTTGTCTTAAAAGTATCCCAAAGGAAGAAAGAAATTTTGAATGCTGAGATTAAGTGTTTCATAATCTCACATTCTGTGCCTGAACTACACTCACACCATAAGTCTTATGACAGCCAATGATCACACCCGTAAGTTTCAGCCTCGTCACGTGCAGCAGGCAGCTGACCGGCCTCCGCCCTGGGCTCCTTACCGCACTCCGCTGTGATGGAGGCCAGGCCTCCGTACACGAAGGGCTTCCAGTTGAGGGCTGACATGCTCACCGCTGTCCCTTCTCCTTTGTTCACAGATGCATAGCCTCCAACAGGGTTTTTCCTGGACACAAAAGTAAGGTGTTTCAACACTGTAACTTCTCACACAGGCAGTCTCTTCTTTAAGCTTGTGTTTCAATTGGAGTGAGCACTACCAGATGCTACCCCTGAACACTGTCCCCACCCACACATGCACAATTCCCAAGATGATCCTCACCTTATAAAGGAAAGCACCCCTATTTCCTAAACCCCAAATCACTTGATCAGTTGCCTTAATTCTAACCCAGGCCTTAAATAAGCCTATATCTTAATATCTTGATACGTGTGTGATTAGTGTAGTACAATGGAGGTGATTTTCTGGGTAGTCCATGTTATCTTAAATCTGTTCTTCACTTAATAAATATTTGCTATTTGTTTGCCACTGTCTTAGTGAGTGTCCCTCCCAGGAGGTACTGGAGTCTTTCAGATACACAGAAGCAGAAAAATGTTGCAACCCAGTGCCACAAGCTAAAATGATAATTACTTTAAATGACCAAAATGTACCTCTAGTTTATAAACGTTAGCTCTCTTCTCTTACTCACGTTACGTTACTAGCTGTGAGGCAGCTTGGGATGAAGGAACGAGGCAGACTATGGGGTCAGAGCCTCACCACCTCCTTCCTAGTAAAGTTCCTGTTGACCTCTACGTTTTTAAATTCTCCATTATAATCATCATCATAATTGAAGCAGCCAATACAACCAATTAGGGGTAGAGTCCACACCTTTACTCATGCCTACTGTGGAAATTAAATAGAAAAAAGACACTCACGGGAGGTGGAGTCAAGATAGCGGTGTGAGAAGACGCAGAATTAGCGTCTCCCCACAACTAGTGCACCTGCCGGGCACTGGTGGGAGACTCTGACGCTCAAGGAGACGGGAGGAACCCCAAAGTGAACCAGTAGGATGTAGGGGGACGGAGGGGGGAGGAGGAGCGGAGGCCAGACAGGATTGGTGCCCCTGAGGCCAGATCAGAACAGGCAGGCGGGAGGGACTCTCCTGGAGTAGCGGGAGAGGAGTGGAGGGCGATTGCCCCACCCACTCAGGCCCCGGGAGCCTGCTGAGCTCCCAGGCCAGTACCCCCCACTCCAAACCCCATCCAGGCCACGTGGGTCCGGGGGTCATAGGAGGGAGGCTGGGGAGATCAGGAGAGGCAGGCTGAAAGAGCCATGCAAGAGAAGCGAGAGGAGTGGAGGGCGCTTGCCCCGGCCACTCAGGCCCGGGGAGCCTGCGGGGCTCCCAGGTGAGGTCCGCTGCCCTCTTGAGACCAGGGGTGGCATCTGTCCCTGTTCTCTGTGTCCTTTTCCCCGCTTCATCACTGTTAACACATTTGGCTTTAAAAGAGGTTTAGGGGAAAAAAAAGGTTTAGGGAGCCCCAGGGCCTTCCTGAGCCGGAGGCGAGTGACTGTCGTCGTGCCATCATGTTCTGATCATGCCTGTTGTTCATGTCCTGCTGGTGACTTCCTCATCAGCTCAGCTCCAATCAGATCCTGTTTGTTCCTTTGTTTATTCCCCGGATCATTCATTCACCTAGGCCCCTTCTGTTGCCCACAGCACCCCCTTTTCCAGCCCTGTGGTTCCTGAGGATTGGCCCTGCCCACCACCCAAACCTCGCCCTTGCTTAGGCCCCGCCTCCACAGCCAAGGACTTCCCCCACACTTGCTTTTTTTCTTTTCCCTCCTCCTCTTTATTTATTTATTTATTTATTTTTTGCGGTATGCGGGCCTCTCACTGTTGTGGCCTCCCCCGTTGCGAAGCACAGGCTCCGGACACACAGGCTCAGCAGCCATGGCCCATGGGCCCAGCTCTCCGCAGCATGTGGGATCCTCCTGGACCGGGGCACGAACCCGTGTCCCCTGCATTGGCAGGGGGGACTCTCAACCACTGTGCCACCAGGAAAGCCCCTCTTTATTTATTATTGTGGTAAAGATGCATCTTCTGGTTGTTGATTCATCTATATTTTTATGTTTATATTCTTCCTAACATATCTGTTAGTTTCCTAGTCTAATTTTATTTTTTGCTTTTTTTGTTGTTGTTGTTGCCACCCCAGGCGGCTTGCGGGACCCTGGTTCACGAGCCCAGAGTTGGGCCGAAGCTCCTGAGGTGGGAGGTCCAAGTCTGAACCACTGGACTAACAGAGAACCTCATACCCCAGGGAATATTCATCGGAGTGAGGTCTCACGGAGTTCCTCATCTCAGCACCAAGACCCAGCTCTACCCAACAGCCTACAAACCCTAGTGTTGGAAGCCTCAGGCCAAACAACCAGTTAAGACAGGAAGACAATCCCACTCATTAAAAAAAGAAAAAAAGAGAGACAGCAAAAAAATATTATCACAGATGAAGGAGCAAGGTAAAAACCTACAAGACCAAATAAATGAAGAAGAAATAGGCAATCTACCTGAAAAAGAATTCAGAGTAATGATAGTAAAGATGATCCAGAATCTCAAAAATAGAACGGAGGCACAGATGAGAAAATACAAGAAATGTTTAACAAAGATCTAGAAGAACTAAAGAACAAACAAACAGAGATGAACAACACAATAACTTAAGTGAAAAATACACTAGAAGGAATCAATAACAGAATAACTGAGGCAGAACGAATAAGTGAGCTGGAAGACAAAACAGTGGAAATAACTGTCAAGGAGCAGAATAAAGAAAATAGGATGAAAAGAACTGAAGACAATCTCAGAGATCTCTGGGACGACACTAAGCGCACCAACGTTCGAATATAGGAGTGCTAGAAGAAGAAGAGAAAAAGAAAGGATCTGAGAAAATATTTGAAGAGATTATAGTCGAAAACTTCCCTAACATGGGAAAGGAAATAGTCACCCAAGCCCAGGAAGCACAGAGAGTCCCATACAGGATAAACCCTAGGAAAAACACACCAAGACACATATTAATCAAACTAACAAAAATTAAATTCAAAGAAAAAATATTAAAAGCAACAAGGGAAAAACAAAAAATAACATACAAAGGAATCCCCTTAAGGTTATCTGCAGGTTTTTCAGAGGAAACTCTGCAGGCCAGAAGGGAGTGGCAGGATATACTTAAAGTGATGAAAGAGAAAAACCTACAACCAAGATTACTCTACCCATCAAGAATCTCATTCAGATTCAATAGAGAAGTCAAAAGCTTTTCAGACAAGCAAAAGCTAAGAGAATTCAGCACCACCAAAGCAGCTTTACAACAAATGCTAAAGAAACTTCTCTAAGCAGGAAACATAAGAGAAAAAGACCCACAAAAACAAACCCAAAACAATTAAGAAAATGGTAATAGGAACAAACATATCGATAATAACCTTGAATGTAAATGGATTAAATGTCCCAAAAGACACAGACTGACTGCATGGATACAAAAACAAGACCCGGAAAATTTAAGAAAACTGAAATCGTATCAAGCATCTTTTCTGACCACAACGCTATGAGACTGGAAATCAATTACAGGAAAAAAAACTGTAAAAACCACAAATACATGGAGGCTAAACAGTGTGCTACTAAATAACTGAGAGATCAGTGAAGAAATCAAAGAAATAAAAAAAATACATAGAAACAAGTGACAGGGCTTTCCTGGTGGCACAGTGGTTGAGAGTCCACCTGCCGATGAAGGGGACACAGATTCATGCCCCGGTCCGGGAAGATCCCACATGCCACGGAGCGGCTAGGCCCGTGAGCCATGGCCGCTGAGCCTGTGAGTCCGGAGCCCGTGCTCCGCAACGGGAGAGGCCACAACAGTGAGAGGCCCGTGTACCGCAAAAAAAAAAAAAAGAAACAAATGACAACAAAAACACAATGACCCAAAACCTACGCGACACAGCAAAAGCAGTTCTAAGAGGGAGGTGTATAGCAATTCAATCTCACCTCAAGAAACAAGAAAAATTTCAAATAAACAATCTAACCCTGGGCTTCCCTGGTGGCGCAGTGGTTGAGAGAGTCCTCCTGCCGATGCAGGGGACACGGGTTCGTGCCCAGGTCCGGGAGGATCCCACATGCCACGGAGCGGCTGGGCCCGTGAGCCATGGCCGCTGAGCCTGCGCGTCCGGAGCCTGTGCTCCACAACAGGAGAGGCCACAACAGTGAGAGGCCCACGCACCACAAAAAAACAAACAAACAAACAAACAAAAAACCTAACCCTACACTTAAAACAACTAGAGAAAGAAGAACAAAGAAAACCCAAAGTCAGTAAAAGGAAAGAAATCATAAAGATCAGAGCAGAAATAAATGAAACAGAAAGGAAGAAAACAAAAGCAAAGATCAATAAAACTAAAAGCTGCTTCTTTGAGAAGATAAACAAAGTTGATAAACCCTTAGCCAGACTCATCAAGAAAAAAAGGGAGAGGACAAAAATCAATAAAATTAGAAATGGAAAAGGAGAAGTTACAACTGACGCTGCAGAAACACAAAGGATTATAAGAGACTACTACAAACAACTATATGTCAATAAAATGGACAACCACGAAGAAATGGACAAATTCTTGGAAAGGTACAATTTTCTAGGACTGAACCAGGAAGAATTAGAAAATATAAACAGACCTATCACAAGTAATGAAATTGAAACCATAATTAAAAATCTTCCAACAAACAAAAGTCCAGGACCAGATGGCTTCACAGGCGAATTCTATCAAACATTTAGAGAAGAGCTAACACTGATCCTTCTCAAAGTCCTCCAAAAATTGCAGAGGGAGAAACACTCCCAAATTCATTCTACAAAGCCACCATCACCCTGATACCAAAACCAGAAAAAGATATCACAAAAAAAGAAAATTACAGACCAATATCACTGATGAACATAGATGCAAAAATCCTCAACAAAATACTAGCAAACAGATTCCAACAGCACATTGAAAGGATCATACACCATGATCAAGTGGGATTTATCCCAGGGATGCAAGGATTCTTCAATATACGCAAATCAATGTGATATACCACATTAACAAATTAAGGAATAAAAACATATGATCTCAATAGATGCAGAAAAAGCTTCTGACAAAATTCAACACACATTTATGATAAAAACTCTGAAGAAAATGGGCACAGGGAGAACCTACCTCAACATAATAAAGGCCATATATGACACATCCACAGCAAGCATCATACTCAATGGTGAAAAACGGAAAGCATTTCCACTAAGATCAGGAACAAGACAAGGATGTCCACTCTCACCACCATTATTCAACACAGTTTTGGAAGTCCTAGCCACGGCAATCAGAGAAGAAAAAGAAATAAAAGGAATACAAATTGGAAAAGAAGTAAAACTGTCACTGTTTACTGATGACATGATACTATACATAGAAAATCCTAAAGGTGCTACCAGAAAACTACTAGAACTAATCAATGAATTTGGTAAGGTTGCAGGAAACAAAATTAATGCACAGAAATCTCTGGCATTCCTATACACCAACAGCAAAAAATCAGGAAGAGAAAGTAAGGAAACACCCCCATTTACCACTGCAACAAAAAGAATAAACCTAGGAATAAACCTGTCTAAGGAGGCGAAAGAGTTGTACTCAGAAAACTATAAAACACTGATGAAAGAAATCAAAGATGACACAAACAGATGGAGAAATATACCATGTTCTTGGATTGGAAGAATCAATATTATGAAAGTGACTATACTACCCAAAGCAATCTACAGATTCATTGCAATCCCTATCAAACTACCAATGGCATTCTTCACAGAATTAGAATAAAAAATTTTACAATTCATATGGAAACACAAAAGTCCCCGAATAGCCAAAGCAATCTTGAGAAAGAAAAACGGAGTAGGAGGAATCAGTCTCCCCAACTTCAAACTATACCACAAAGCTATAGTAATCAAGACAGTATGGTACTGGCACAAAAACAGAAATATAGATCAATGGTACAAGATAGAATGCCCAGAGATAAACCCATGCACATATGGGCACCTAATTTACAACAAATGAGGCAAGAACATACAATGGAGAAAAGACAGACTCTTCAATAAGTGGTGCTGGGAAAACTGGACAGCTACATGTAAAAGAATGAAATTAGAACACTACCTAACACCATACACAAAAATAAACTCCAAATGGATTAAAGACTTAAATGTAAGACCAGACACTATAAAACTCTTAAGAGTAAAACATAGGAAAAACACTCTTTCACATAAACCACAGCAAGATCTTTTCTGACCCACCTCCTAGAGTAATGGAAATAAAAACAAAAATAAACAAATAGGACTTAGTTAAACTTAAAAGCTTTTGCACAGCAAAGGAAACCATAAACAAGACAAAAAGACAACTCTCAGAATGGGAGAAAATATTTGCAAATGAAAACAACAAAGGATTAATCTCCAAAATATATAAACAGCTCATAGAGCTCAATATTGAAAAAACAAACAATCCAGTTAAAAAATGGGCAGAAGACGTAAATAGACATTTCACCAAGGAAGGCATACAGATGGCCAAGAGGCACATGAAAAGATGCTCAACATCACTAATTATTAAAGAAATGCAAGTCAAAACTACAATGAGGTATCACCTCACACCAGTCAGAATGGCCATTATCAAAAAATCTATAGAAACAATAAATGCTGGAAAGAGTGTGGTGAAAAGGGAACCCTCCTGCACTGTTGGTGGGAATGTAAATTGATACAGCCACTATGGAAAACAGTGCAGAGGTTCCTTAAAAAACTAAAAATAGAATTACCATATGACCCAGCAATCTCACCACTGGGCATATACCCTGAGAAAACCATAATTCAAAAAGAGTCATGTACTACCATGTTCACTGCAGCACTATTTACAACAGCCAGGACGTGGAACAAACCTAAATGTCCATCGACAGATGAATGGATAAAGAAGATGTGGCATATATATATACTGGAATGTTACTCAGCCATAAAAAGAAACGAAATTGAGTTATTTGTAGTGAGGTGGATGGACCTAGAGTCTGTCATACAGAGTGAAGTAAGTCAGAAAGAGAAAAACAAATACCATATGCTGACATATAAAAAAAAAAAAAATGGTACTGATGATCTAGTTGCAGGGCAGGAATAAAGAGGTAGACATAGAGAATGGACTTGAGGACAAAGGGTGGGAGGGCGAAGCTAGGGCGAACTGAGAGTAGCATTGACATATACACACTATGTAAAATAGTGTGTAAAATAGTTGGCTGGTGGGAAGCAGCAGCATAGCACAGGGAGATCGCCTCAGTGCTTTGCGAGGACCTAGAGGGGTGGGATAGGAAGGGTGGGAGGGAGGCTCAAGAGGGAAGGGATATGGGGACATGTGTATACATATGGCTGATAGGCTTTGTTGTCCAAGAGAAACTAACACAGTATTGTGAAGCAATTATACTCCAATAAAGATCTATTAAAAAAAAAGACACAAATGTTGCCTTCCATCCTCCTTTCCTTGTATAGGTCCTCACTCACTGTGACTTATATGCACGCACCTGCCACAGCCAGGCCCCCCACATTCATTACGTGTTCTGCAGTTTTATGCGATTTCCGTCGGCAAATCTGGCCTTGCACCAATTAACAGGAGACACATGGAAATTAGGACACTTCTCTGTATATACTATCAACCCTAATTCTTGTCAGTTTAAAATAAAATCCTCGGGCCTCCCTGGTGGCGCAGTGGTTGAGAGTCCGCCTGCCGATGCAGGGGATACGGGTTCGTGCCCCGGTCCGGGAGGATCCCATATGCCGCGGAGCGGCTGGGCCCGTGAGCCATGGCCGCTGGGCCTGCGCGTCCGGAGCCTGTGCTCCGCGGCGGGAGGGGCCGCAGTAGTGAGAGGCCCGCGTACCGCAAAAATAAATAAATAAAATAAAATAAAATAAAATCCTAATTTACTATAGTCATTGGCAAGCAATATGCCCAATGTTTTTTCTTTGTTTGTTTTTTTTGCGGTACGCGGGCCTCTCACCGCCGTGACCCCTCCCGCCGCGGAGCACAGGCTCCAGACGCGCAGGCCCAGTGGCCACAGCCCACGGGCCCAGCCGCCCTGCGGCATGTGGGATCCTCCTGGACCGGGGCACGAACCCGCGTCCCCCCGCATCGGCAGGCGGACTCCCAACCACCGCACCACCCGGGACGCCCTGCCCAATGTCTCTACTTCACATGTTTGGGAGTGTTCCCAAGTCTGTATTTCCCAGGAGACCTACCACAAGTCACTACTGCCAAGAACATCACTTCTCAAGATGGCCAAGGGGCTTCCTTACACCAAGAGAAAACAAAGGAACTCAAAAAGGACCCTAACAGACATACAGATATCTGTTCCTCATCTACAGACATTAACCAAATTCAGAGTGGTTACAGAAGACTAAGGTAGAAGGCTCCCTGAGCATGGAACTGAAAAAATCATCATGTTTTATGTATTTCAGTACCAAAGAACAAGTCCTGCTCCCCAAAACTCATCTCACTATTAGCCTTGAAAAAGTTTAATATCTGTACTTAATTCTTAGCCTTACTAAATTCATAACTAAAGAAACGATTAACACTATAAGTTACAGACTATAAAACACATTAATAATAAATCCAATAATTCATTACTGTCCTCAACCCATTCTTGGGTTTTGCCGAGTCCAAGTTAAAAAGCAAAACAATAACTACATAACGGTGGCGTCTGGAAGCACTGTCACTTGCCGTTACAAAAGTGTTCAACGTAAGTGATTTCAGTGGATCCCCCCACAAGTTTGGGATAGGACAGAAAAAGAGACAAGGAAACCCAGTTTCAGGAAGGCAACTTGTCCAAGGCCACATGGCTGATGGGGAAGAAGTGGACCTCCAACCCCCAAATGCTTTGATTCCAAGTTTAATGTTCTTTCTGCTACCACCTGAGGCTGCACATGATCAAAAAGGAGTGATCGCATTTTAATTGAGAAAATATTACCAAGCACCTTGGAAAAGGTACTACTGATAAGATGTACCTTAGAAACAATGAACATGTGCTTTGAGAGAGAAGCCTTAAGAGAAAAATATATATTCAGAAGGTAGTCAATCTAAACAGTTATAATTAATTTTTCCAATACACAGTATACAAAGATAGTATTCGTATTTTTTCCCAAAGTTTCTTACTGAGGTGAAATTCACGTACTACAAAATAAACCAGGGAAGTCCCTGACGGTCCAGTGGTTAGGACTGGGCACTTTCACTCACCGGGCCAGGGTTCAATTCCTGGTCCCCTGGTCGAGGAACTAAAATCCCACAAGCCGCGCGGTACAGCCAAAAACAAACAAAACAAAATAAACCATTTTAGCAAATAATTCAGTGGCACTTAGTACATTCCAATTTTGTACAACCGCCATCTCTAGCCCCAAAATACTCCATCACCCCAAAAGGAAACCATTAAGCAGTTCCTCTCCATTCCCCCCTCCTCCTGGCCTCTATGATTCTTATTTTCTTGGCTGTGATACTATACATGCATCAAGCATCTATATGGAACACAGGACTCCTTATTAGTAGTTCCTAACCTGGCTGAGGAGATTCTTAAAAGTACACACACAGGGCCCCAGCCACTGAAGGAGGGAAATCCCAAGCATCAATGAGTCAAATAAATGATGGCCTTGGAATACGTATCGCTTAAAATTAGGTAGTTGATTAGGTAGTGTTGACATTATAGCCGGTTCTTCTTTGCATTCATCTTATTTAGTAGAGATTTTTCCTGCAGTGTATACATAAATGTATATGTACAAAATAGACACACACACACAAGATATCCTCTAAAATGTCAGCAAAAACGTTATTCAGAATGGGATTATAACTTCTGATCTCTAATTAGAAACAAAACATTTTTTAAAAACTATGTCGAAGGGGAGCTTCCCTGGTGGGGCAGTGGTTAAGAATCCGCCTGCCAGTGCAGGGGACACGGGTTTGAGCCCTGGTCCGGGAAGATCTCACATGCCGCGGAGCGACTAAGCTCGTGCACCACAACTACTGAGCCTGCGCTCTAGAGCCCGCGTGCCACAACTACTGAGCCTGTGAGCCTAGAGCCTGCGCTCCGCAACAAGAGAAGCCACCGCAATGAGAAGCCCGCACACCGCAACGAAGACCCAACGCAGCGAAAAATAAATTTATTAAAAAAAAAAAAAAACTATACTGTCATATGACTTCATGCCATCTCGCCCATTAACTTTCTGATTTCCTGCCAATACTTTTGCCAGTTTAAGTTTAATGAGATTTGGCTACTTTTTCTTCTGTTGGTTTTGATATTAAATTTTTAGTTAGTTATAATATTAAAACCCAGAGGTTCTGGGTTATACTCATATGCAACTACTCAAGTAGAGCTCGATCTTGTTGTGGAATTGCCTCCCAGGGTTTTGAATCACATGGGATGAAGCACACACCCGTTAGTTCCTGTTCAGATATTACCCCACAATAACTTATCTTCCACAAACAAGGGTCCCCCCTCCAGTATCCCTGGTTAAACTGTAAGAAAGTACAGTCTATTCACTACAATGTTTAAAAGTTAACTAAGACGAGGGGGTACATTAACTTTGGGGCTCTTCTCTTTTCCTTTCCCAAAGCTAGGACTAGCTTCCTGAGCAGTTAAGACTACCGTGCCTTCCCAGGTTACTGTCTGCAGAGTCACATAAAGAATAATTTGGTTTAAATAACAACCAGAGGGTATCAGTAATTGGTCAAACATCTAAATAAGAAAAGGTTCTGGTTAATAGACCGTATGTCCAGTAAGCTGTACTGGCCAGGGCAAGCGGTGAAGGGCTTCAGTTATCTTGGGCTGAAGTCTCTGTTCAGTAAATGAAACCATTTCTTTGTTTTTGAGCTCTCTTTGAGGGGTTCTCCTCACACACATTCCTTAACTTGCTAGCTCAGTTTTGGGGAAAAATCCCAACTCTACTCAAGTGTCAAGACTAACAGGCCAACACAGTCAGGGAGATTGATGTGTCCCTTAGTGATCACTAGTGTCTGAGCAGCAGCTCAGCCTGAGACTCAGGGAAGGAAGAGCTTACAACCTGCAAAGGTTCCAGCGTCCAGCATGGAAGTGGCTATTGATCACTTGCCACTTTGTTCTCCTCTTGGGGCCCTACCTTCTAGCCAAACTAAAACCCAGAGACCACTTCTCTGTGCTGCACTATGAACACAATACTGTCATTATTAATACCTGACATGTCAGGCACTGCTATATGTCTTCCACATGAAGGATTTTATTTAACCTTCACAACCCTATGAAATAGGTATCATTATCTCATTTCACAATTGAGGAAAGACAGCCTGAGAGAGGGAAAGTGACTGTGACTAGTCACACAGCTATGAAGTACTCAAACTGAGCTCTCCCTGAGGGAAAGCTGATCCTTCCTCTATGTACCTACAAAGCCAAACGCTATTTACCATAGGCTGTTAAAAATACTGGCGCAAATAAGAATACAATAAAAAGCGGTGGGTGGGAGGGTAGGAAATCGACATATTCAAAATACAGGTAGGGTTTTCCTGAGCGAGATGTACAAAAATTTTTATCTATTTAACAACCAAAAAAAAGTGTTTTCTGAGCAGAAGTGTCTATACAAATTAAGAACTACAAAGGATTCTCCCTACACTTAAGATATATGCTAAAGTTACATTCCTCTCTACTACATTTTCTATAACAACATTTATTTTCTCCTTACATCATCTATACAGCTACAAAGAGAGGGAATTAAAAACAGTAATTGCTGCTGGAACTTCCGAAAGCTTTCCAAGTTTCTCTTATATAATTAATTCTGGCTAAGTTCTTTCACTTTTACCGTGCTCCCTTTTCAGTCCCCAATCTTAAACTCCAATCCAGTCTCTAAACTTCTGTGCGCTCATAAATCTTTGTTCCTTGCAGGGCTGCCTTGCATGGCTTTTTCCTATTTCTCATTCTTTTTAAAGGTACGGGGCGAAAAATAAGCTCATCAGACTAATGACACATGGGATTTGAAGGGAATCTTAGAAATTTATCTTATTTCACGTGAATTAACTGAGTCCATGGTCACAAAGCTTGGCTGCAGCAAAGTCAAGAACAGAATTCATGCCTTTCATCTTTCCTCGCCAGAGGAGGAGGCCGAATCTCGACTCTTGAAGGGCAGTTCGACGTTTTGCTATTCCTGCGCAGGAACAATGCCATTTCAACTGTTTTACACGAAATTACTCACACCTAGAATTACGCTAAAATCCAGAGCTGCGTTAACTTTCCGAGCAAATGAATTCAACCGCTCCTTGCCAACGTGAGCCAGCCTGGTGTGTTCCCGGAGCAATTCAAAGTACAGAAAGCCTTTTCCCATAGCAGGCAGCTCACGGGCGCCCGGGCTGCACGCTCTTGAATGAACCGCAGGTGTGAGGGATGCAGAGGCAGGAGAAACGCACCTCGGCGGCAAGGGCACACACGCCGAGATGCCAGACGGGCCTCACGCCTGATCTCGGTGACGCTGGAAGAGAAATCACCCCCTACGCCACCGAGTGATGAGGGCCGGGAGCCGGCTCTGATGCAGAACCGGCCCGGCCGCAGGGAGCTGCAGCCCGAGGAGCGGGGCCCACCCCGGAACCTCGCGCCCCACCGAGCCAGGCCCCGCAAGCGAACCGGAGAGCAGAGGTGGCCCCTGGGTAGGGCCGCCGGCGCCGGGGCTCTCCGGGACCGCGGCCGACCAGAGGGGCAGCGCCGCCGCACTGGGGCCGGGAGTTCCGCGCCAGTGGTTCTGGATGCCGCGGGGCAATGGAGGGCGGGCCGGAGGAGGGGCGACCCGGAGCAGGCGCGGAGAGGCCAGCGCGGCCCCAGCCGGGAAGTCAGACACTTACCGGGTGGCGGTGGCCCTGCACCTCCTACTCCCCAGGCACAGCAACTGCCGGCTCCAGCGGCCGCACGGGAACTGGAGGAAAAGCTGAGGAGCGGCAGGGGCGGCCCAGGAGCCAGCGCGCAGCCCCGCCCCGCCCTGCGCGGCCCCGCCCGCAGTCTTGGCGCCCATTGGCCGCTCCCGGCACAGGCCACGCCCAGGTCGCGCGCCCGGCAGCCGGCGGAGAGGGGCCGCAGAGGGAGTGGACTGCAAGACTCCGGCTCGCCGCTGGCGGGGAGTAGGAGCTGCTCGGACTCGGTGACGCCTCCGACGGCCTCGAGGTCAACTCTGCGGTGAAAGAGAAACTTAAGAGCCACGGAAGAGCCTTCTCAGAGTGCTGATTCTTTTTGTTCACGTGAATCTCTGCAGTCAGAAGGAAGTAAACTTGCACTCTTTTTTTTAAAAAAACCAGCTTTTTCGTGTGAAAATTTATAAACCGACTGAAGACTTTAACAGTATACCCTGCACTAAATTAAATGCTAACATTTCACAGTATTTGTGTTCTCTCTCACTGTGTAGGTTTTTTTCACCCCGAACCATTGGAAAGTTGCAAACAACACTGCTTCACCCCCAAAATACCTCGGCAATTAGAACATGCAAGAAATTAAATACCATTTCAGTCAAATCCAATATACTGTCCATATTTAAATTTCCTCTGTTGTCCCTAAAGGTCTCTCTCCACACACACACACACACACACACACACACACACACACACAGACACATTTGTTTTTTCCAGTTCGAGATCTACCCAGGATTCCTTGCATTTGATTTCATGCCTCTCTGTACAAACTCCTTTAGTCTACTACCCTAGTACTAGTACTCTCACTTTAAAAAGAATCGTTTGTTAACACAAGTTCGTGGGCGGAGGCACAGCGAGGCCAAACAAACTGAAACATCAGCGTTTGTAGCAGAGAAAAGCTTATTGCAAGGAGACAGGCGGCTCACGCCCTAAAAGCAACAAACTCCCCAAAAGGGTTTCAGCAAAGCACTTTTTTTTTTTTTTTTTTTTTTTTGCGGTATGCGGGCCTCTCACTGTCGCGGCCTCTCCCGTTGCGAAGCACAGGCTCCGGGTGCGCAGGCTCAGCGGCCACGGCTCACGGGCCCAGCCGCCCCGCGGCACATGGGATCCTCCCGGACCGGGGCACGAACCCGTATCCCCTGCATCGGCAGGCGGACTCTCAACCACTGCGCCACCAGGGAGGCCCCAGCAAAGCACTTTTAAAAGCCAGGTGAGGAAGGGGGGGTCGCAGGGTATGTGATTGGCTTGTGCACAGTTCTCTGACTGGCTGATGGTGAGGTAGCAGGGTGGTGTCACAGGGGTTAACAGTATCTGTCCTCAGGCTCCAGGAGGCCTGGGGCTAGTTGCTCACAGGGGCTGTCAAGTAATCAACATCTTCCATTTGTTGGAGGGGGAGGGGGTGGGGGGGTGTTCACTTCTGCACACAACTCAGGAAGTGTGCATCAAATACTATTATCTAGGTTCTTCAGAGAGGAGCCAGAACAGAGGAGATGGGGGAAGGCCTGTCCCTGGAAGGCCCCATGGGGTCCTGCTCCGTTACACTTTCATCACTTTGACATATTTGAAAAGTCCAGGCCAATTGTAGACTATATCAGTATGGGTTTATTGAATTGTTTCTTCATGATTAGATTCAAGTCAGACTTTTTAGTAAAAGAAGTCGGAGGTGATGCTGTGTACTTCCATCAGCAGGCACAGTATCCTTCTGGCCTAGTATCCGTGATGTCAAGCTTGATCACTTGATCAGGGGTGGTCTGGCAGTTCTCTCCACAAAGATCCTCTCTCCCTCTGCAACAGATAATAGCTGCAGCGCTAGGCTGAAACCAGGTGAGGATTTTCACCCAATAGAGGTAGCAAACACTTAGCGCAAACGTTATAAAATGGAGATTTTCTAATTCTATCATTCCTTCTCCGTTTATTAGCTGGCATTCCTTTCTAAAGAAGAGGACTCCCGGGGCTTCCCTGGTGGCACAGTGGTTAAGAATCTGCCTGCCAATGCAGGGGACACGGGTTCGAGCCCTGGTCTGGGAAGATCCCACATGCCGCGGAGCAACTAAGCCTGTGCGCCACAACTACTGAGCCTGCGCATCTGGAGCCTGTGCTCCGCAACAGGAGAGGCCGCGATAGTGAGAGGCCCGCGCACCGCGATGAAGAGTGGGCCCCACTCGCCGCAACTGGAGAAAGCCCTCGCACAGAAACGAAGACCCAACACAGCCATAAATAAAT